>NC_071576.1:37094101-37740254 GCF_024509145.1 Vidua macroura
AATGTCATCCATGAAACTGCAGTCTCGTGGCATACTTTCAAAACACCTCCAGCCCCTTAAGTTGCTTGTTCCTCCTACATTCATCCTTTCTTCTTCTTAGGCTCTCTGGTGTAACATTTACTCCCAGCAGCTGAAATATCCCTCCTTTCTGGGAAGTCCCTCTTGCTTGCATTAATTCTTTCTCTGCCCAACAGAATTATAAACCTCAGCATTCCAACTTTGCTGCATTAAAGGAATGTGATTCCATGAGCACCACTCTGGAAACAGAGAACAAGCCCCAGTTCAAGTTCTATTGTAACATTACTCACACTTTACAGAGGCAAAAGGCAAGGGATTAAGATTCTACTAAGATTTGCAAAGTGCCTCCAGAGCAAAACATTGTAATCAAATAAATCAAATAAATTTTAATCAAATAAATATTGCTACTACTAAGAAAATACAACTTATTCATTCAGACAGGTATGTTTTATTGCACTGGGTGATACTACCGTGGACCTGAGTAGAGGGCCAAAAGAAAGTGAATGTAGAGGGGTCTATTTCAGGCATAATGAAATAAATTCCTTTATTGTCAATGCATTCAAAAGTTCTTTAGTGGATCTATTCAAGTCTGGTGCAAGGCAACACTTCATGATAATAATCCTTCCAAGCATGCAGTAAAAGATTTTCCTAGAATCTGGGTATGCTTTGCAAATTGTAAAATACAAGTGAAATATCTGGGCATTCTCTTTCCAGTAATGAAGGATTTCTAAATATCAATCAATATGCTGAGTTTGAGGGCTCAACAATGCCCCAAACTCCCCCTAGTGTATTAACTGCATTCTATATAAACTTTTTACCTTCTCTGCAGTCTTCTCATCCACAATTTCAAATGAACCATCTTCTGATATGTGGTAGGTGGCTGGCTGATAGAGCTCTGGAACCAGAGAAAGAATTACATTACACAATTCAGAGAACCTAATGGCAGTGAATGTCATACTTTCACCAAGAAAAATTAAGACAAAACCACTTTCAACTAACTGTACTCACTATCCTTCCCTTTTTCCATTTCAAATTTTATCCAGTTTCTTAATATATTTTTTTTTAGTCAGTCTGAATAATACTTATTGTCCTCCAAGCCCATTTGTATCCCAGTCCTATTTTGTTCCAGTAACTGTTTTCTTTCCTTTTCAGAAGGCATAAATGCACCCCTGACTTATATATCATTCTATAGCTGGGTGTTTCATCTTAGGTCAGTCTGCCAAAGAAGCACTCACAAGAGTTATTTCTAATTCTAATTGACAAGGCTCATTAATTGCTTCAGATACTGCTAGCTGCTTTTCTTTCATTGCTTCAGCACATGTGGTTTTCCGAGCCCTCCCTTGAAACAGTTTCTCTCCATTAATTAAAGTAATGCTCAAATTCTCTTTTTACTACACACTATGAAATGTAAGCATTATCTGTTTTAGGCTTTAACAGTAACTTGTTTTACAAAGCAGGACTCCTATAACACATATATATTTCATACATTCACATACATACAACACCACCTGTCCAAGAAAGGCTGAGATGGGATTGTTCAGCCTGGAGAAGAGGGTGCTGGGGATTGTGGCCTTCCAGTACATAAAAGGGGCTTATAAGAAAGACAGAGAAGGACTTTTTACCAAGGCCAGGACAAGGATTAATAGTATCAAACTGAGACAGGGTAGATTTAGATTAGGTCATGAGGCACTGGAACAGGTTGCCCAGAGAAGTTGTGGATGCCCTGTCCCTGGAAGTGTTCAAGGTCAGGCTGGTTAGAGCTTTGAGAAATTTGGTCTATTGAATGGCAGGGGCATTGACTCAATGATCTTCAAGGTCCTTCCAACCCAAACCATTCTGTGATTCTGTGACTTCACGGTTGTAAACAAAATAATAACAGTATAAATAAAATATTGTAGCAGCACACATCTAGCCAAAATTATATTTGCATCATAGAGCACTCTGCATTCACTTTGTCTGATGGTTTGAAAGCCAAGGAATGGGAAAATTCTTATGAGGCACAAAGTTAAGCTGTCCATCTTTTAGATGACACTGCAACAGTAACTACTGCTATGCACATAGGAAAGCCACAAAGAAACAGAAAACAAGCAGTGTGAAGCAATGCTGCCATAAGAATCTCTTTCTTCATTTCTCAGTTTTCAGAGATTCAGTTAGTAGCTTGAATATTTCATTAAAATACAAGTCACTTTTTAGCTTCTGGCTTTTTTCTTTCCTAGAGAAAAGCAGGTAGGCAGAATCCAAACCTGTAAAACATCAACGATTACATGCTAGAACACTGACAATATACTTAAATAATTTAAACATTCTGAAGCTGAAGAGACTGCCATAAGTATCACAGAATCAATTAGGTTGGCAAAGACATCAAGAGATGAGATCTGAGATCACGTAGTCCAAGCTATGACTGAACACCACCTTGTCAACTAAACCATGGCACTAAATGCCATATCCAGTCTTTCCTTAATCACCTCCAGGCACACGCTTTCACCATCCTCCTGGGCAGTCCATTTCAATATCTAATCACCTTTTACGTGAAGAAATTCTTCCCAATGTCCAATCTAAACCTCTAGTCTAAACAACTTGAGACCATTACCTCTCCTTCTGTCACTGGTTGCCTGGGAAAAGATCCTGACCCCCATGTGGGTACAACCTCCTTTCTGGGAGCTCTAGAGAGTGATAAGTTCCCCCCTGAGTCTCCTTTTCTCCAGGCTAAAAATACCCAGCTCCCTCAGCTGCTCCTCACAGGAATTACCCTCTGGAACCTCCACCAGCTTTAATGCCCTTCTCTTGACTCACTTCAGTATCTAAATGTCCTACCTGAACTGAGTGGCCCAGAACTGGACAAAGGACTCAAGATGTGAACCAGTGAGCTTATTACTTTACTGGACTGGAAAACCTGGCCTCAGAATAACATTTGTATTACAAACTACCTGCAGCATGAAGTAGAAGAAATTTCTGTTCACACTGGAAAGCATAACACTGCATAAGCATCAAAATGTTACCACTGCTTCCTTTTTTTCACAACTTTCAGTGTTTTAGTCTGTCCTCCTTCCAACCTTCCAACACACTGCACAGCAAAATGATGTACCATATGGGATGAAGGGACGGTCACTTGGTGGATGCAGTAGAAAATATTTCTCTCCAGATACCACACAGTACAAGTTCTCATAATGATCTTTATGCACTAGGATTGAGGGAAAAAAAGAGAAATGGGGAGAAAGACAGAAAATCATAGCTATTTCCTTCTCTGCAGCAGAAACTACAGTAAACAAAGTATCAGCTTTCCCTATTATTATCAGACTGCTTCTTCCTCCTGCAGCCAGTGGGAAAATCACAGTATCATGCTGTAGCAAAGGCATTCAATGAAGCAAATTGTCAGTGCCTTGCCTGACACAATGCCAGGTAGATGCACCCCGAGACACAGCAGCAGGAGGCTGCAGAAGGGCAGAATAAAGAATGCAAAAAAAGATTTACACCGCCATAGGATACATACAAGATGTCACAGCAGCTGACTCCCCAAGCCAGAAATTCACAGCATCAGGCTTCTTCCCTGTATGGTTAAGGAAAAGAAATATTATGACAACAACAAACTGTCATTTTAAAAAACCATTTCAAATAATTTTCTGCCAAATTCTGTCCTATAATTTACTTCATAACTATCACAGATTTCATTGCAAATAGCACTCTGTGAACAACAGCAACTGCCTTCTACACTGCAAACACTAAGCCAAAACATGACTCTAGATCAAAGAAAAGCCACTCAATGTAAAGAAGTGTTACATGACATCTTTTCAGTTGTGAGGGTCCCAATACACGCAGAGATACTGTTTTCAGAGTAATACAACCCCAAAACTTGGATTACTTTATTAGGTATTTTACCACAGCTGCTTTCTAAGAGGATGAAACCAAACAAGAGCTGTGGCATTCAGAAAGAGAACAAGTATTCACCATGTAGTACCTAGTGTGATTGTTTTAAAGCTCCATGCAAAATATTTACTGAATACAAGAGAAATTGAGGGCTTACCCAGTGCCTCGCTCATCCATGGTATGTCAGGCTGCACATCACAGACAAGTTCAGGGAACTCCTCAGTGAGGTTTGAACACTGCTTCTGCACATAGAATACGTTGGGAGAGGTCACTTTCTTCTCCACAATGTCCAAGAAGTCCATGAAAGGCATTTGGCGCTCCTCTGGCATGACAAAACGGTCCTGAAACACTGCATCTGCATAACCATTTGGTGTCACTGCCACACTCACCACCTTGGGACCTACCACCTCCCTGCAAAACAAATCAAAGGTTTAAATCCAGGCCTGCAATTAGCTCTTATATTACATACTGGTTATTTTAAAAACATGTTTCAAGGGCAGCAAAAATAAGATGCCTATCTTTCCATGGATGGGTGTCTCTAGATTAAATTTTCTGCTATCTGGTAAGGACTCCAGCATTCTGCTCCAATTGCTCCCTGCAGTCAAGGCAACTCTAGCTTCTTTTTCCTCTCTGAATTCTCTCTTAACAAGACAGTTCCAAGAGAGCTCCCTTTTCTTCCATGCAGACAGAGGGTTCTCTTTGGCCACTTCTTTTCACCAATCATGGCAGAGCTTGATATTATTGTGGCTGTTCAACTCAATCAAATTCAAGGGTTCTCATGTTCAAAAGCAACTGAGCAGTGGGAAGGAGTGGACAGAAACTGATATATACACACCCCATGAGGCTAACAGTCCTTAGCTCCATAAGATATTTAGCTTTAAACCCCACAGAATTAGATCTGACCCACAGATACTAGGTCTAACCACAAATTCTCTCTTAAAAGAGGATATTTTGTTAAAATTTCAGTCATTATTAAAATGCTCATCCTTTAGTTTTTTGAAGAAAACAAGATGTGCTCAGTCACAAACAAGTCCGTCTGTTCTTACAGCGTTACAGCCCCACTCCAGCTGTGTGGGTTTCAATAGCCTGAGTCTGTTGGTTGCACACAGCCAAAACACCCACCTTCCCGGCTGCATCGGAACTGGGAGGGCAGTATGTGTGCAAAGAAGACACACCTGACCTTGAGAAGACTGAACACCTTCATACAGAACCAGGAAGGAATCTGGGCTAATGTTACAAATAAAAGCAAAGATTAACCAAGGGGTTTTTGGTGAGGTCACCTGAAATTGAACACCAGTCCTGCTCCACAGCTCGCTCATACCTGAGGTACGCCGAGTTCCATTTCTGCAGAGCCGGCCAGTGGTTGATGGCGTTGCGAATTACACAGGGTTTATTCGGACTCACCCACTCTCGATAAAACTCCAGTGGGGATGGAGGCCTATCAAGATAGGGTACAGACTCCGGCCAGCCCAGCTCTGTCCAAGCAAACAATAAACAGTGTTACTCAGCATCCCGGGACAAGCATCTCCTGGCAGCACACAGGCTGCCGGTGCCTCACCACGCTGACACCAAGCCGTGCCCCCCACGGATCCAGAATCCCTCTGCTAACACCCAGAGAGAGTTAGGGTGGTTTCAAGGCCAGCGCCTGAGGATAAAGGGATAAAGGGCCTGTGCTACAGGAAGTGCACCTCCCATACAGAGGCGATACCGCAGGATGATTTTTTGGAAGCTGGAATAGTGCTTTGTTTTGCTACTTTATACACAGAAACAACCATTAAAGGACCGTTTTATCGAGTTTTGCTTTCTTCTTGCGGCGGCCTTTCTTCTTCACCTTAACTTCGGAACCACCATGCCGGCAGCACAGTGGGTGCCACTGATCGCCCCACGCCGCTGCCGCTCGCCGAGGCGGCAGCACCGGGCGGGCCGGGCCCCGGGGCGGCGGCGGGGCCGGCCCAGCATCACTGCCCGCCCCGGCCTCCCCCGCCCCGCTCCGCGCTCCGGCGCTCACCGCGGGCCTCCCGCGGGAAGGCGGCCAGGCAGCCCCTCACGGCCCGCAGCGCCGCGCCCTCCGCCATGCACGGCCCGGCCCCGCAGGAGGCGGCCCCGCCCGCTCCCGCCCCCCCGATCTCCGCCCGCCCCTTCCCCCGGAAAACGAACCGCGGGCGCAGCTCCCGAGTGAGTCGCGCAGCTCGGTAACAAATGGTCACGTTTTTATTGAAACAATTTAAGACACGAAGTACAAATGGATACAGAGTTAAAAACAGCTCCCCAGCTCCCGGGGGAGCCTCACAGTGCAAAACAAAACAAAACAAAACAAAAAAACAAAACAAAAAAAAAAACAAAAAAAAAAAAAAAAAAAAAAAAAAACAAAAAAAACAAAAAACAAAACAAAAAAAAAAAACAAAAAAACAAAACAAAAAAAAAACCAAAAAAAAAAACGGAATTTTTAATTCTTTCCCCAAATAATAATTAAAAAAAATACAAAGTATTATTTTACCTAAAGCCGAAAGTATAAAAACACGCATTTATAAATAAAGCAGGAAGGGTTTTTTTTGTTTGTGTTTTAAAGGAGTGAAGGAGAAGGGCAGTGCAGGAAGGGGGAACAGGGGTGAGGAGGTGCCTGCCCGGAGCGCGGGCAGGAGGGACGCGGGGCGGACATGGCTTGTTCCGAACGCGGCTGCCCCGCGCGTGTCCCCGTGCGACACGAACACAGCCTCAGCCTTTCACACGCACGATCTGAAACATGGGACACGCCGGACTTACCCAGAGAAGGAACCACCTGCTCTCTCGGGGGGCTGCTAGAAGACCTGTCTACCATTTCAATGAGGTTTTTATCATTTAATGTCCTGGATGCTACACATCCAACGGGCTGGGGGGGGAAGACTGTGTATACATGCATTAATTTACCAAGGGTGTTTAAATACCTGCATTTCATCTTTTTTTTCTTATATATAATTATATACATATTCGTTCTTAAAAAATTAAGTTGGTATGTTTCTACTCCCAGAAAGAAACGTCCCAATTCCTCTGAGTCATGATGAAGTCTGAAAAACGGGGAGGCTGGGCAGGGGGCTGCTGTAAGGCCATGCCCCAGTCATCACCTGGGAGGTGGCATGGAAAGGAGAAGACAACCTGAGAGAGGAGGTGGAAGAAAGGTGGACTCCCATACACACAGCTCCCGAGTGCTGCTGAGGGATGGGGAGGAGGAAGGTGTTACCTGCTCGCAGCAGGAAATACAAGTTTGCTGCCCTTTCAGGTTGCAGCCTTTCCTACTGTCCCAGTTCAAGAGAACCCTTAAACAAACTGAGGGGGTCCACAGGCAAAGCAGTACTATTTGCAAGATGGAAAAGAAACCTAAAACTTCTCATTTTGACCAGGAATGTTGGGTTGAAGAGAGGAAAACATATGTAAAGAGGATAGGTAGATCCAAAATATTTTTTCAGGTTTTATGTTAAACAAATAACTTATCTTAATATAGGTATCTTGCTGTGCCTATGCTAACACCCACACAAAGCAGTAAGAGGGATCACGAACCATTAAGAGGGATAGACTCAAACTTATTGCCTCCTCTGACAAGCCTCTTGACTTCCCAGGCAGTTACCATTCATTATTTCTCTACCTGGCCCAATGGACAGCCTGCAGTGAAACATGTTCACAAGGTGCAAATGCAATGCATTTATGCTCTTTTTGTTCTGTAAACTAGAGGTTTTAGGAATATTTCCTACTGCCAGCAATAGGAAGTTAGCAGGGAACAATTAGTTAGATCAGTCTTAAATTATACAGAGCAACACTATCCTCTCCCCTTCTCAGCAACAAACTTGTGGCACCAGCATCTCCTTTACTGGGCTTCTAATCAATTCAGAACATCAAAGCCTTGAATGAGCAGCTCAGGACTTTGCCATTTAAGAAAAAAAAATAGTTGCTTAGAGAACAGTTGCAAGAGAAGAAGCAAGAGGCTCAATAGAACATATTTAAAAACAAACTCCTTCCCATTCATCCTTCAATTACAGATTACCATCTCCAAGTCCTATATCTACTTTCCTGAAGCCTTTTAGTATTGTATCATTCACAGGTATTGACCAAATGGTGTTCTTCAGACCAAGACCATCTCTACTTCTACTGTTTTCCTGAGTCTCTTACATATACTATTCTAAATTTATTTTAAACTACATAACCATTCTCCAACTGATCTACTTGCCCAAACTTTTCCCGCCATCATTCTGATCAGATTTTATGTCTGGTTTCCTGTATACAGCCATGACCCCAAGTAAAATCCATTCCAGGAAACAAACCCCATTCTGATCAGCTTAAAAATCAGATTTACTTCACACAACTTATTTCCAAGGAGCTTTGTTTCATATCTCTATGCCAGCTTTGCTGGTTGTTGCCCTTTACCTTCTTAGTAATTTCATTCTCACCACTTGGCTCTTCTGTATCATCTCTGACCTTTTTGTCACTACCTCAATGTTTAAATAATAAAATGGTATAAAATTGCACAAGGAAGTTATATAAAGGACCCTCAAACCATTATCAACAGTACCAAAATATACCTGGGTTCTAGGGGCTGCTATTTTTCCTGAGTGTCTTGTGGCCCCAGTACAGCAAGAAATTCCCTGTATACTAGGACATATGTTCACAGTCTGAAAGTGGAGGAACCAGTCACCTCAAAAGCAAGCTTGACCCACACTATCTCCCATCACAGACCCAACATGACTGTCAGCACACATTCCACTCGTGGCATCTCCAGCTCACCTTCTCACTGCCAGAAACTTCCTCTCTGGTTTCCAACTTGCCTTCCTTTACAAAACCTGTCTGTGCAGGAGAAGCTGCCCATGGGACTGAGCACACCAGCTGATTCAGCAGAATACAGTGCAGAGATGGGACTAGAAAATAAAGTTTCAGTACAAGCCCATGGAAGGAAAGGCTAGCAAGGACACCTGAAACATGATTAGGCAGATTTCAATTACAGGCAGAAGGAACTGGAAAGCTCTCAAAGTGTTTCCCATACTGCCATGTCCTGAAGCACTCAGCAGTGATCAGGCAGCAAACCTGTTAGGGGAGAGACAGAACTGCAGATTATTCAGCCCTAGAGTTACTCAGGAGAAACAGGTCTGTCAGTCTGGCCAGACCAGCAGAAAAAAGGCTGCACTGCAGATCTGCAGTCACAGAAAGAGAAGTCAACAGACCACATTTCCAAGTGCCACAGGGTTTCAGAGAAACAGCAGCCAGGACAGTAAAATTAAAAAAAACCTGCTTCCACCCTGTAACCTCTGTAACCAAGTGATGCAGTCTGGCTGCCTCTGACTGACTTACACAGATGTTAGCAGTCTCTCTCCCACCAAATTCTTGTTTCTTGTATTAGTTTTATGAACTCTGATTACACTACACTGTCTTAAAATAAATGCAAGACAGACTGGAGATGGAAGAAATAAAACACTTTGTGTATTTTCCCCTGTTGTTGAAAGGAGTGGGAGTAAGGGGGAAGGTGCTGAAGAATTTCATTGGTTTAAATTTTTTTTTTTTTTTAGCTTATATCATTGACCTAAAAAACATCACTGGACAATTTTAAGCCACATGAGACACAAATTAGCATGGGTTTAGAGAAGCTCCACAGGGCAAGAAGAATATTGCACATACAAATGCAAGAAGAGAAGATTCTGTTTTTCAGACCAGAAATTCATGAAAAGCAAAGAGGCTAGAGGCAGCAGAAATGGTGATCATCACACCCCAAAATATCTCATTTGAAGTTTGTAGGAAGTCATTTTGTGAGGGGATTTGAAACAGCTTTACAAAAGGTAAGAGAATGCTTCTTGGGATGTAAATATTCTGTTTTCATGTAAAGACAAGGAGAAAACATTTTCCTGTCACAGTGAAATGAACAAATGACACAGAAGAGCCATGGCACTCAAGATCACTCAAATCCATAGTTACACTGTACGAGATGGAAACCAGCTTTTCCATGTCACTTCTCCAAAAATAAATCATAACAACAAAGTCAATATCCAATTCCTAATCATGAAAGCTGGCTGAAACAGACTTTTGTGTTGTATCTAAATCCAATTTTTAAAACATCTGCAGAAAACCCAGTCTGAAGTTTTCAAATTCCAGATTAAAAATACCACTGATGAATTCATAAAGTAATCTCCAAAGCATGGCCCAAGGGATACAGAGACTTTCCCTGGAGGTGAATGCAGATAAAATACAGTGTGAGGACTGTCTTGACACAATATGAAAGCAGACAGGGTTGTCATAACAACAGCAGGATTACTGCAGGGAACAAAACTAAGGCAGGAAAAGCAAGAACAGCAAGACAAGATCGAAGCAGAGAACAGTTCATTAATTGCACAGACACTCCAGCCTGTCTCCCTGTTGGGGATTTATAATACAGAGATTGTTTCTCGCTGGGATATGGCAAAGGGATTGACAGTTTTTTAAAAGGACAAAGATAACAGCCACAAATGTGGCATAGAACAACAGTCAAGAGAAATAAATTAATAAATAAACCCATAAAAAGTCTGATTCTTGATTCTTATGGAGTCTTGAAGAGGAAGGGATTGACTTCACATGGACTCCTTTGCTTTTAGCCAGCAGTTTCTTGGATAAACTGGATTTTCTTTGTATTTTTAGGTGTCAAACATCCTGACCTCCTGGCTATGAAGAAATTTCAAGGCAATTTCTCCACACTCCTCTTTCAAGACTTTGTTTAGAGACAGGAAGTTGAAGACCATTGGGAAACAAATATTAAAACTGTGGCCAGCACATTGCTAAGAATTGAAACAAGTTAGTTGTTGGAGCCTGAGGAATCAATTTATACAGGTATCCCCACCAGCCCTAGACCAGCTGATGGTAGCATTGGTCTGAAGCTCTCTCTGTGGTCCTCTTCTTGCAATTATTTCTGTGTTCACAAACACCTGAAAGCCACCCCTCTTAGAGTTTTTTGTCCATGCGTCGTTCCACAGCTTGCAGCAATAGCTCCGAGTACTGTTCCAACAAAGCGAGTGTCTGTTCATCTCCCAAACTCTTGGGACTCGGTGGATTGGCACCACATGCCTCATTCAGTGGGCTAGTGTTATCTTGTGGCTTCACCAGTGCCTCCTTGTCTTTTGGAAGCTCTTCTGCATCCTTCAGAGAGTCCAATTCTTTCTTCATTGAGGAGAATGTTTCTGTCAGGAGGCCTGCTATTTTATCTTTGTCAGTAGAAGATTCCGTATCGTTTAGTACCTGAAAACAAAGAGGAGGAGAAAACAAAGAATGCATTGGGGTTCAGGTAGAGCACCAAGTAAGCAATTTTAGCCCTTCAGGGAAGTAAAACCATAAAGACTTGCAGACCAATCAAGTCTACTTTTCTTCAACATTCGAGACTGCCCATTTAGACATATAGCAGGACATGTATCCAATACTCCCTAGCTGCACAAAATCCAGAGGTATTAGTCCAATAGGACAGAGATGGGAAGCACTTTTTTTGGGTAGTGTTCCCCTTATAGTGGGCTTAAGGAGGTACTGTGTTTTACTTCCTCCTCCCTGCAGTACAGGGCCACAGTCTCCTGTCCCTCCTGTCTGCCAAATGCAGCTGGTCCCAGGAAGAGAGCAATGTCAGAGAGCTAATGCAAGTGCTGTGGCCAGAGCTGCAGAGGACCATGTGGCAGATGTTCACCATCAAAATCTCACACTCATTGCAGGAGACCTGACAGATCAGTGCTAAGAAAAGGAACAAAGAGCTGTTATATTACTCTGCATGTAACTCTGGTCTGGAGGTGAGGGACAGGCAAACAGCTGCATGTTCTTTTCACAGCTGGATTCCCATGGTATCCCACATTTGCTAATCCTTTTCCCAGGCATCAAAGACAAAGAACAGATGGGGCAATAAAACTCAAAGCTCCTGTAATATTTCATATTCCTGAAATACTGTATAACCATTAATTAATTCCCTAATACCACTTTGAAAAAGAGCATACTGTTATCTTCAATTTACAGATAGGCTAAGCAGACTGAAAACTTAATTGATTTGCTCAGAGTACCATAGCAAACCATTAGAAAATCCAAGAGCTGGAAATCAGGAACTCCTGCATCCCTGGTTCAAGTTGAAGGTGCAGTCAAGTGGACAGCCAGGCAGCTTGTGTCACACAGTCAGGCACCTTCAGGCAGCAAGCATTTACACTCTATTTAAGATGCCTGTGGGCTGTAAAGCCCAGCTACTGTACCAGAGTCCGTGTGTGAGGTCACTCAGTCACTCACCCTGCGGTAAAGGTGAAGGGCTCTGCGCATGCTGTCCTGGAGCTCGGACACCACGTGCTCACACTGCTCTATGCTGATGCCTGACTCTGGAGGGAGGAAAACATAAAAGCACAAGTTAAGGCACAGACACTCCACAATCCATAACCTCATAGTTTGGTAAAAAAACGAGTTTTTTAATGCATATCTGAAAGACCATGCACACACAACTTGTCATTCAATTTTTAGGGCTGGTTTGAACAAATGATTAAATAGGCACATTCTGTATGAACTTTCCTTCATACTAACTAGACATGCTGCTTGCTTCAAACACCCCTATTTCTCCAGCCTTTAGACTCTCCAAAGTCAGCAATGTTTTTCCTCAGATTGCACATTTTTGTTACAGTCACAGATAGTCACAGATTACCCATGTGATTTCCAATTAAAGCCATGTTTGTATGAGGGCTTCTAGTGGCAAGAGGGCCTGATCCAAGGAGCCTCTAACTTAGCCTCTACCTAGTTAGAAATCTACAAGCTTCCCCTCACACATCCTTCTGCACATGTATTGAAAGCAAAGAGGATGACGGATTATACTGAATTATTGCAGTGTTCTCTAGTGAGGACCGAGTTCCAGAGGAGCTGTGACAAGCAAACTCAGAACAGAATTGCATTGCTGAGCAACCCATGACATACACTGCTGATACACCATAATCCAAAACTAAAAAATAAAAGCAAGCAACTGAAGGACAGCATCTTCTGCCTGTCCCCATCAGATATCTCCAAAACACGAGTTGAAGGCCTGCAATCTTTTTACAATAAACATTTTCATGAGTTAGACATAAACAATGAACAAAGACATAGACACACAAACACAATCTTCAATTTGCAAAGGCCTGGACAAAGGACATTCAACTTTCTTTAGTTACTCAAACCCAAAATTTTGTCACATTAGCACTGTAATTTCTGCAATTCTAAGAACGCCATCTTTGAACAGACTGGAGAGGACCTAAGCTAATTTTATTAATACATCTAGATGATGCATAAACAAATACAGCTAGAAAAACATCTACTTATACATAAACAAAAACCATCTGCATCCTTTGATCCTAAATCACCCGTGGAGTCTGAGCACAGTGGGCTTCAGTGCAATCCAAGATTCTTGATTTCTGCCCCCCTCCTTCCCTCTTTATGTTTGAAACCCAGCTGTTTCTTCTCATTTCTCTTTTCTGGATTTCTCCTCTGATCATTGTTTTTATGCTGGTCTCCAGCTCTGGGAGGCTCCAGTAAGGAGAAAGATCACAAAACCTAATAGAAATGCTTAAGTAACAGGCATTTTCTGCCTCTCGGGTGTGCAGAGCAGAGCTGTTCAGAAACTAGCAGAGAATATTAAACACAGCAACAGTGTTAAGCACATCTACAGCATTTTAACTGTAGATGTCAAAATGCTTTAATAAGAACAATTAAGTCTCTTTATTTGTAGCTGTTATACAAGTAGGAAATGGAAGGACAGAAAAATTAAGTGGAAATCCAAAGTAGCAGTGCAAGTCAGAAGCAGAAAAAGTCTCCATCAACCCTACAGTTTTAATCTAAACTGCTACATTGTGATTCCTAAAAGCCACAGTAAGTTGTTCACAGCAACAGTCAACAGCTTTTCCAGCACCTACCACTAAAAATTTGGGAAATGTGGTCTGTAAGAAGCTTAAGGCTGACAGCTCCCTACTGAGAAAAAAAACATTGCTATCCACAGTACTGTATCATTCTAACTCACTAAAGGATGCTGTTAAATATTCTGTCAGGATGTGCTATGTCTTGGGAGTTGTTAAAAAAAATAAAATCAATACTGAAAAAAACCTTGCTTTCTCTGTGCTACCTGTGTTAATTCTGCAAACTGACCAAAAACCATTTGCTATGTAGCCTGATTCACAAATACAGAAGAGAAAACTCAGCCTAAAGAGCACAGACAACTACAATTCTGCTGTAGAATGTGATTCCACAGATTCAGGCTGCATCTGGTGCTAGAAGAAACCTCACCCCTATAGGGGGAAGGTCTGAAAATTTCAGTTGCACTCACTATTCTTCAGAGCAGCAGCAGTATGATAACTGCAGGTCCCTTAGACAAAATATCACATTTCCTATTTTACATAATAGTGCTTCAATCTTAAGGTGTTTGATCCCTCTAGAAATGCAAAAAGAAAAATAACAGTGCATCAAAACTAGATTAAACCTTCTGCAATGTTTTGGTGCAGAAATGTGCTTAACCATATTGTGTTGCACCATTCCAATGAATGGTGCAGCAGCCTGGCACCACAGAAGGCAACTGATCACAGGATTACAGAGCTATCCCTTCTCAGATATGAGTAAGAACAACATAACAAAAGGGATAAAAGCTGTATAGCCCCTTAAGGTACAAGTTATCAGTGCAGTGGTTAACATTCAGCTTCCTAATGCACAACTCAGGTGTATTTCCTGTCTGATTGTGACACAAAAGAAAAACCTCAGGAGATGATGTGGAACTAAACAGTGCCACAAACTCTGCCACTGGAGATTTTCCTGCTTTGGAGGGCAAGATTTCTGCTTCAATTTTAACTTATCTGCTGGTTTTCGTTTGATTGAATTACCTTAAACTGAGACTTGTAACAGATCTTAGAGCTGTTTTCAGCAGGTGGAAGTTTTTAATCTTGTACCTTTTTCTCCACAATAGTGTTAATCCAAAAATTAACACGCATTTTTTATGTTCAAACCCTGCACATATTCAGTTTGCAGACATGCCCTCAAAGCAGTGATAACAGCACAAAGACCTGCTTGCTCTCACAAGTAAGGAGCTACAGTAAGGAGCTCACTTTTGTGAGCTTTATCTCATGAGAGAAAATTGTATATAAACCCTTCTGGACCTTGTATATAAACACTTCATATTAACAAAGGAAAGTTTGAGCTGCCTGGCATAACTTCACTGTCAGTATTATCTGGGCTTGCTTGGTTCTGTTAGCACATGTTGCCCTGCACCTTCATTTGCTGGCCAAACATGCTCCAAGAGGAGGGTGGGGGAGATGTGTCACCTACACACTTCAGGAGATTCCCAGCATATCAGCTTTTAGCATGGACCACAAAGAGGTTTGAGCCCCTAAAGGTAATTGTACAGCTAAATCACTAAAATACAATTCTGAGGTCTACAAAGCCAGCTAAGAAGTACTGTCAGACATAAGACCCAGAGGAAATGGAAACTAAAGACTGAGAAAAAGATGTTAGATTGAAGAAGTGTCTCACCATTGAGGGGATGGTTTATGGAACGAGACAGGTGCAGACAGGACGAGACAGGCCAGAAGCTGGACGTAAAGAAATGTGATGGGATCGTGAGGCGATTCACAAAGACAGGAGACAGAAGGGGGAAGATAAGAGATGGGTATCCATGCACACCTGAGACCTGTGCCGAGGCAGTTATAGCTGTAGGAGACCTCGGCCTGATGGGGTCTAGTGGGCAAAGTCCAGGTTGGCTGTCTAGCACACAGGCGATGCCGGTGATCCGCTCCCTGCCCCTGGGCAGTGTGCTCTCAGGAGACCTTAGGTGCTGGCCCTCTGACACTTCCCTTAGTTTTAGACTAGTGACCCCTGGCTCATCCTGGCAATCTGTCCTTGAGACTGGATAATCCACTGGGCTCTCCTTAGCAAGCCCTGTTGAGACTTCTCTACCAGGAACCAGAAACCCAGCAGTTTGATTCTCCCTCTTGGAGGCTCGGACCTCAGGAAAAGAGGGCTTCTTTTTAGAGGCCCCAGCAGGTGACTGTGGAGACTGTGGCTCAAGCAGGGTTTTTGTTTTGGTAGTGGGTGAGAAGGAGGCCAGTGTGGGTCTATCAGGCAATGGCTTGGGAATGTCAAGAATCAGATGTGCTCGGTTGGATGATGCCAACTTGCTGTGGAAGGACTTGGGAGATGAGCAGTTTACAACTGGCTGGAGTGCAGGTTTCACTGGAACATTTTCTTTCACTGGCAGCTTAATCTTCTCAGCATCTGGTGCGGAACTAAATTGTGTCTTCTCTGTCACTGGAGGACTAGTCCTCCCATCAGTCAACATTTCAGTGGAGCAACCAAGGTACAGATTTTCCCCTACTGATATGCTCCTTGACATCTTAGCCCGGAAGCTGGTTGTGGGGTTCATGTAGGACTTTGGTTTTGCAGCCCTGATATCTTTGGCCAGCAGAGCACCAGATCCATCCATCTTCAACATACTGGCTGATAACACCCTGCAATTGTTAGGTCTGGGATCCTTCTCAACCACCAAAAGAGTCTGAGGACGCTGCTTGGCAGAGGATATCACTCCTGGACCCTTATCTGTGAAAATTAAACAGATAAACATACCAAAAATAGGCAAGAGCCTGCAGTGAATTCCTAAATTGGAATTTAACACTGCTCAGCTCAGCCCCTGTGAGATGTGTACAAACATAACCACTAATTAAGGTTAGTATCACCAAGCCTCAACAGCCTTCTTTTTTTGCCATCCCTCATCCTGCTCAGATTGCTGCTTTCCTCATGAGAGAGATTTGTTCTTAACGTCTATGGTCAGAAGACCTCAGACCACTGTGACTCTTAAGAGAGAGGCCAGAAGAAGCAGGCAAAAACTTATACATGCTGTTGTGGTGATCATGTGGGTTGTTTTTTTTTGTTTGTTTGTTTTTTAAACAAACTTATTAACAGTTAGTGACTTACTTGTTTCAAAAATAGAGTTAATTCACACAATGGGCATGGATACAGTAAGTTCTCTGTTACTGACTCTCCCCTCTCTCTCCTCCCCACCCTGGGGAGCTTCAGTCTTAGTTTGGAGCAACCACTCACAGCAAGGGAGAATATTTTTGCAAATACTTCATTTCACCCTTGCCAGTGCTTCTCCCACAGATGCCAAACAAATATCAGAGACTGCTAATTAGAAGACCAGCATCTGCATTACAAATTTAAAATATTAAATAATATTTTAATTAATAATATTAAAAATGTTTTCCCTTGACAGGCTAGGAGTTAGAAGACATGTAAAGCCTGTATTTCAGAATGCAGAAAGACAAGCTTAATTTAAATCCTCCACTCATTTCATTCTTGGCTCCATACCATCTTTCCAACAATTGTCCTTACCCTCATGCACGAGGTCATGCACTGACTGTGCCTTCCTCATGACTGCATTCACAGGGCCTTCTGGAAAGGAGGCAATAACCCGTCCAGGAGCCATACCAACTCTGCTGGTCTCCAAAGCTGATCTGCGCTTTTTCTGCACACAGGTAGCTCGATTTGAATTTATATTCTCTAGGAGCTGGCTGTTCTCTGATGCATCACCAGGATGGCTGCTGCCATTTTTCAATAGGTTTGGTGTAAACTGACTGGTCTGGGTTGATGGCTCAATGGGCTTTGAATCCAGTGTCAGATTTGATGAAGAGAGTGACAATCGTCTAAAGAACACAATAAAGAAATCCCAGTTAAAACAAGAAAGTGTGTTCCCCTAGATAGACAGGAACATGCATTAAGTTTCTCTGGAATTAAGAGCTCCTACCTGTCTGAACTTTTTTGAGTCAAAAATGCCCTAAGCTGTTACCACTTAATTCTACTCAACCCTGCAAGCTCTGGTCTTCAGGCATTTGACTAGAGACTGTGCAATCACAGATAGCATTGCGTTGTTGTTTCCAGGGAGGACATCATAAAAAGTGAAGACAAAAGGGAAGGAAAAATTCCAGGCATAGGAAAGACTGGGCAAAGTCCGGTCAGGTCTTTTCTCTCAGCTCACCTTACTAAAATTTAAATCTTTTAAATTCTAAGATAACCCTAAGAGGAAGTAAATATGTTTTCCTAACATTATGAAAGCATAAAGACTAGGAAAGCTGGTCAGTATCTCCAAGAGGAAAGCCTAATTTCCTCCTCCTCTCCACTTCAGACAAGCACAGTGAGCTTACTTAAGAAAGGAGGCAACTTCCAATCAGGCATGTTTAAACAGCTGAACAGATTCAAAGCCCAGAGGTTTTCATAATCAAAAACTACCTCCCCCGATACATCTCTAGAGCACCAGTGACTTCCTTCACTCATCACTGCAACTCTCCAGAAGCTTACACAATAGCTACCATGGTTTTCTTCCCAAATATACATGAGTCAGACTAAGAAGCACTCCTGACAGCAGCAACAGCAGCTGAATACAGCAATAACAAACAAATTTCCCTACCATGCTGAATCTGGACACAGCTGGTGAACCTTAGAAGATATATTCAAATCTGCTTAGTCCTAGATAATGAAATTCCTTTGAGCTAAGATTTTAGGTTGTCATTTTAGAGGAATACAGGAGTATTTATTTGTTTGTTTTTAAAATTAAAAAAAACATGTTGAACCCAAATCAACAAAAGCATTTACCTAATTTATAAATTGTTTAAAAAAGTTATTTGTTTTGTTGGGATTTTTTTAAATAACAAGGAAAACAGCTTGCAGAGACCTTTTGGAGTGCTTTAGGGTTGAGGGATTTTTGGAAGAATAATAGCCCTGTGAGGCTTTTTGTGAGACACCAGAACACCCTGTGAAGGCATGGGACCGAGAAACAAGGCTGAGTAAGAAAGGACTGTAAAAGAAAGGAAAAGTTGACAAATCTACTTTCATTGTCCAAGCTGAATGAAATGCAAAAGAATAAGCAGAGCATAAACAGTGAAGAGTAAATTAGATTATTAGTGATTCCTCCAACTTAATCAACCAAGGCATTAATCATGAAACAATTAAGCACGATGTTGAAAGAGGGAAAAGAACAAACAATAGTGTTACGTTAGAATAAATAGAACAGCTAAAGTGATCCAGGATAACCTGTCCAAATCACAAGAGTCTGCAAACAGCCTGCCAAGGGCTGTGCTAACACTTTGCTGTGCCTAGGCACATCAAGGCCAGAAGTTTGTTCAGCTATTTTCACCCAGAACCTAGCGTGAGACCTACTCATATTAATAAAAATACACAGACAGAAACACTCAAAACAAGCAGAGCCATACCTGAGAGCCGGGGACTGGGAAAGAAAGCGAGAGGAAATGCTGAGGGTTTCGGTTCTTTCCAGATTCCTACATGAGCCACCTAAAAATTTTGGTTAAAGGAGAAAGAAAAATGAGCAGTTTATTTACAGAGCATTCTCTGTAAATTTTCTTATCATAGAGACTATCAAGTGTTCCCTGATATCCAACGGGATTTTTTTAAGCTAAAGCCACAGAGAATGAAATAATTGTATTTCCTTTGCCTTTAGTGTTCTACTTAGATTACTCTGCCTTAAGCTGCTACTCTCCCTAAGGGTACGCCTCCTCCTTTTTTGCTTCCCTTTGTGTCCTATCCTGCCTATAGGACTGTGAGGCACTGCCATGAAGCAGAAAACAAACCCATCAAAGAGGAAAAAAAAAAAAAAAAGGGAAAAAAATAAAAGGGAAAAAAAAGAACCCGAAAAACTCATATAGATATTGCTGCCTGCAACCATTATCAATTCTAAAAAGATATGCTTTGTTCTGGAGTTGGTCGACAAAGACAAACCAGCTCCTTTGCCACTCTGATGTCTCCTCTCATTCTCTCTCTCCACCCAGCATTTCAGCCTTTTCTTTTGTGACACTGGCTATGCCTTGATGCACCACTAGAGGCCACTGCGTGTCACCTACGCGGGGGTGAACGCGCAGTCAATACCTTCCTTTGCAACAGGAAAAACCAGTCCGGGAGCAATGTAACAGCTCTTTAGGATTCCAGGGACAATACTTAACACAAACTGACACAGAGCCCAATCTCATCTACAAAAATTAACACAGAGACCAATGAAGTTAACAGATGTCACTCTTCTTTAAGCTTCTTACACCGTTTTCCATTTTTTCCCCTCTCCCCATATGCACACATCCATGAAAGCCTAGCAGAACTTGTAGCCTGTTATGGTTTATACTGGGGAAAAAATAAGGAGTGACCTTAAAATGTCTCCCCACTGAAAATAAAGATGTACCTTTTCCATCAGTGTTGCTCAGGGTCCCAAAATGCTCCTTGAGGAACTTTTCCTGATCAGGTATCTGAGGAATTTCTCCCTCAGGCACATTAGTACCCACATCCTCCTCTCCTTCTTCTCCCTCCAGGTCTGAAACACCATCTACACTTAGAGGCTCAGTGCCTTCAGAATCTGGGAAAAGGCAAAAAACCCCCAGTGCTGTAAAAACTAAATCAGAGTAACATTAGCCAAATTAAAAAAAAAAAAAAAAAAAAAACAAAGATGCTAAATTGAACCTAGAATGTTAAAGTCAGTCAGCACTACATGCAGTAATTCTCTACTCTCCTGTATCTCAAAAACAGCTTAGCCTATGGCATAATCAGTATTAAACCTGCCTCCTTGGCTAGCAAGGTAAGAGAAAGCCAAAGGTACACAAGGAAAGAAGGAAAGTGCACCAACTCCTGCTTCTACAATGGTGTCTGTTCAAATGGCCCCAAATCTGTACAGCAGTACCAGTGTGACTAATGGGAGTGTGACCTCAGGTCAGCTCACTAAGAGCTCACGTATAAATAAACACATTTATAATGGCTTTGCATCTTACCTTCATTCGGATGGTCTGAGCTGGACAGACGACTGCTGCTGTAATCTACAGAGCAGGCACTGTCTGGACTGTGTTTGTCTGGGCATCC
Organism: Vidua macroura; assembly: GCF_024509145.1. Taxonomy (NCBI): domain Eukaryota; kingdom Metazoa; phylum Chordata; class Aves; order Passeriformes; family Viduidae; genus Vidua; species Vidua macroura. The sequence goes on from NC_071576.1 coordinate 37,114,829, forward strand.
ATTACTGTGATAACCTCTACAGGGCTTCCCATGGGGCAATGCTTTTACCTGGAACTCGCTACAAGAGAGACAGGAAGATACAGCACTATTTGTTTACATGTAAAGAAGCGCATTTTAACTTTAATAAGGCCTTACCTGTGTTAGTAACACCTTTTATTACAAATGTAAGGCTTTAAAGAGAAAAAGAAGTTGATTTCTCTCATCATTATACAGTATATTTTTTGCATTTCATTAAGCTTGGACATGGAAGTCCCAAGGGGACTGTCTGATTTTCTGGGCATTGTCAGTTCCCATGATTACCAGGCACCAGAAGCACTCTGCTCTGGCTTGATTTCCAGCACAGGTGAGGAACAAATGTACAAGTTTACAAGATGAAAAAGGGACCAAAACCAGGCCTACAGCTGCAGGAGAGAAACTCTAGTTTGCCATAGATTTAAGCTCTAATACACATTTTTCCCATGTTCATGACCTGCTTCTTTGGGCAAATTCTGTGATGCAAAATAGACAAGATTCTGGCTTTGAGAAAGACTAATTTACTGAAGAACATAATACAAAAATACAATCTTGTATAACAGGGTTACTGATTTCTGTTGTGATTTCATGGATCTTATTTTGTCAAATGTTACCAGCACTGTTCTTTTGCCTGATACCTAAGGACTTCCGTTTTCCACTTTTTAAGATACTTTGGTTTCAAATGTACTCCAAGGCAAGGTAGGATGCAGAAGTCAACCAACAGAACTGAATGGCAACTACCCCTGGCAGCTCCCATACGCTGTAAACATTGCCATGTGTCCAGTCTGTATCCAACATCACCAGAGGGTCTCCCTTTCTTACATGACGGAGCAGCACACAGGTCTACTCTGTCCAAATGTTATCATCACTAAATTAAAAATGAAAAATAAGCTAGACAAAACCTAGCAGCCTCAACTGCAAAATCTTGGCATGCACTCTTGCATGAAAGTCTGTCTAAAGCTATCAGCCCTGCTCTCTGTAACATGACAGAAGACAAAGGAAATTAAACAGCTACTAGCATCAGGTTAAGAGGGGAAGGAAAGAACAAAATTTGGGGAAGAAAAAACAAAAGGGAGCACAGAAAAATTAAATTGTGTAAAATTAAAACAGAAGAAACAGCAGAGGAATAAAAAGGGTCTCCACTGTCTCCAGTGTCCTTTTCAATTCCATCTGTGAAAGTCATTCTATTTCCCATAGAAGAGTAATCACACACTACATTTGCTAAATTCTTGCCCAATTTTCATAAATAAGTGTCCTGTCACTTCTCCTGGGTAGGCATTTCCCTGCCACATACGTGTCACTGTCAGTGAGTTTTCCAGCTTCCAAGTTTTCCCTTGCTATTTTCAACCCAGATAAGGCAGAAAGCAAAAAGGTTACTCTCAAGTTGTTTACTCAACAAAAAAACAAACTTGGAGGAGACTGTTAATGTGCAGTTTCCTCAGAAGAAAATTATTTTAATGGTGCCTTCTTAGTTTCATATTCCTCTAGCATCCATCTGACATAAAACTCTCAACTAAACATGCCTGACATCAATTAGGCAGTAAGTCAAGTCATCAAAATTACCACACAAGCTGCAAGAAAACCAGAACAGAAACATCTGAGCCATGCACAGCAGAGATCTTATTTTTAACCTGCTAGAGTCTGTGGGATGGATTTCATCTTGCTCAGGGTAGATTACACATTCCTCACTCTCAGAAGGTTCCAGTTCCTGAGAGAAAATTCCCTCTTCACAAGACACAAGCCGAATCACTTGGGGACGCACACAAGACCCATTATCTTGGGAAGGTATTGAGCAGCCAACCTGGTTTAATTAAAAAGAGAAAAAACTCGATATTACCAGTGTTTTACCTTACATCAGCAAGTGCTGTGCAGAGCTAGAAAGTATGCAATACAGCACAGATTATACTTAGCAATCTGAGATCAGAAAACACAGCAATCCTATGTCTTTTCTGTTCTTTATTTAATAAACTTGTCAGAATACTGCTGTACTTGCCTGGTTTGTTTCCTGTTTGCCATTCCCTAAAGTTCTTTGGTAAAGTACTCTTTGATCACACATGAGGAGTGTAAGCTATGTGGCAGCAGGTTCTTCCATTACCTTCTATAGACTGATCGGATAATTCACAAAACTGGGCCATTTCAGCTCAAAAACTGAATTACCACACACAACAATCTGAATCCTCTTCTCAGTCACACAGTTACAGGGGAGGGAAAGCTTCTAATGAAGCTAGGCACCAGACAGACTGCTACTGGAAAATGGGCACTAGCTTTCTGAGGATGAGAACACATTACTTGCTGTGACCCATCAATACAAAGATCAATGAGAATTTACTAATCTAGCACAGCCAAGAACTAAGGGCTTCATGTGAGCCACATTCCAGTGGTTACTGGAGTCAAGAAACTGCATCCCAGCAGAGTGAGCTAACAGGTCACCAAGTTTTTACACACCTGTATCTCCAAGCTCAACTTCTCAGCTTGTTTTTGACATAAATATTCAAAGAACTAAAAGAAAACATGAGGTCTTCCTCTCATTGAAGAGAAACCTTGACTCCATACGATCTCTGCGATAAGATAGCAGAATCACACATTGCAGGAGTATTAATTACAATAGAGTTATCTCATAAAGTTCCTCAAAAGTCATTTAGAAGACCTTTAACTATAAAAAGAATGGCATCAGGTAGTAATAAATGTAGGTAATAACAAATAGATGCAGGACAGATGCACTCAGAGTGGGGTCACCTCCTCAGAGTAGTACTGCCCTTACTTTGTTGACGTGCACAGGAAGGTCAGTGTGCTCTTCTCTGTCGTCCCCATTGCTGTTTTGAGACAGCGAGTCTCGACTTGGAGAACGGGAAACGGAGAAGGACTCCAGCTGGCGCAGGTCAAGCATGGATTTCACAGTCATCTCTATGCTGCTGGTTGGCTGGGACCAGCGACCACGCTGCCGGGGCATCTTGCTCATTGGTGCCTCTGAGCGCTGGATTGCTGCTATCTCTTTGGCCTGAAGGAAATTAAAACACAGTCTATCTTAGATACTGAGTTTGGCTGGTGGAAAAACAGGAAAAAAAAACAAAAGACCCACAGAAAAACAAAATTATGTCCATCTTAATAAAAGCCTCAAAACTGTCTAAGAGACAGCTTGAAAGGGCAGCTTTAATCATAAAAGCATCAAGTAAAAATTATACTTTTGTTGCTGTTTCTTGCACAGTTGAACAGTTAAATGTCTTGGTCAGATCCAAGTATATGAACAGCTTCAGCACCACATGAGATTCAGATCAAAAATGAAAAGACAAAAGCGTAACATCTGATGGAAAAAGACTGATGTAAAAATCCCAAGTGCAGCTCTAGACTCCAAACACCCTAGTCTCTTAAACTAGGCTCTATTTTACTGTCTCCAAACCATTCTTCAGAGAAAGGCTTCTCAATGGTTTCCCACCACAGCTGCACCTTTCCCACACATGCAAATAAAGTTTTTAATCTCTCTGGGAATTTCTTCTTCATTTTCCTTGTAACAAGAAATACAATCTGAAGGTTTAGTAACTCACCCTCCTCATTTCCCAGTGGGAAAGGCTTCTTGAGAGGGTAAGGTCTGGATCTGCAAAGGTAAAGAGATATGCACCTAGTTGACATCCTGGCCAGCAGTCCAGCTTAAAAACAACCTCTTCATCTTTCAACAAAAGCAGTATTCCTAGACCTTTTGAACCACTGTCAACACATGCTTTCCCACTGACTACCCAAATCATTGTATCAAAATTTCAATGGAAACATACAGTTTTATGTAAGATTTTCATTGAATCAGCAGACCACTGCAGAACACTTGCCATAGTGCAGTGCCCTCCCAAAGGCTTGGGAAAAAAAAATCTGCTCCAATACACTGTACCATGTGGTAAAAATACATCAAATTAGTAACAGCAATCTCTACTGTAAGTTTTATCAGACGTCTCTAAAATCCTCTCTTTTGAGGAGATCTCTTGATCTCTTTTGGTTTCTGCAGAATTTTAATAGCTCGTAGACCCCAGCCCATGAAACTAATTCAAAATTTCGTTATCCAGTTAGAACTAGCAAGAAACTTGCCAATTTAACAACTGCATTTCTACACAGAGAACTCTGAAAGGCACCCCTCTTCAGATGCAGGAATGGGCAGCTCCATATTCCCCACTGGTATCTATCCATCTGCTTCTGTTTTGGCCTCTCTCTTTCTGCCCATACCTTGTTATCTCTAAGCCAGTGTCTCTCATCTCCTCCCTTCACATCATGCCATTTTCCTCCATCTCTGCTCATGTCCCTCTCCCATTTATACCTGAGTCTCTCTCAGTGTTGCAGTTGGACTGAATATGGAAAGACTGCAGCCCTCGTAACTCATCTTCATCATTGCCTTCATCTTCACCATCCTTATCGCTGTCTGATGAGAGTGCAGGCACAGAGGCCAGGGCAGAGATGGACTCATGCCTGGAAGGGAGGAATTAGGAGGATTATTATGGTTTATGCACGAACTGCCCACCATTTCAATCCTTACACCAGTTCTCCACCTTATCTCCATCCATATTCAGGAGGCTGCCTCAACTCTCTCAAACAGCCCTTGCTCTAGCACAGCCCACCTCTGAGAAACAGGGCAAGCTAAACCCTGCACAAAGATGTGCAGACCCTGCCACAACAATGTTCTCATACACATGGAAGGCTGACAGAAATCAGAAGTAAACAAGTGTGAGGAAGTCAAATGGAATGAAACTGGGCCTTCCATTTCAGGCTCTGTCAATGGATAAGGTCAAGATGGTAGATTATATTTGAAAGGCAAATATTTTTCCCACCCTGAAGCATTTCTTCTCTGGAATTGATTTACACATCAAAAACGTCAGAGATAGTCTCTGTTTGAAAATAATTGGGTTTATGGCAAATTATCCCATAATAGACAGGTTCATTTCAAGGATTGCTCCAGGCAGACCCTGAAGGCACAGCCCACACACCATAAGAGCACCATGCTGATTATTTTAACTTTCAAGCACAAGGATCATGTAAAATATATCTTGCTCAGATCTTCAGTTTAAGGAGATCAAGACAAGTTTTACCACCCACACCTCAGAGGCACTCCAGCATAGAATTGCCCACCACCAATTAAGGACACTCAATAACATCAAATTTTACCCTCCTTCTTTCTTCTCCTCTTCCCTTTCCTCTGCTCACTCCTTCAGTGCACAGAATCAAATGAACAAATACACTTTCAGACAATAACTGAAGAAAGAAGAATCCCCAACAAATACATTTGAGTAGTCCCCACTCCATGGCCTTGAGCTAGATTGCCAAATTCATCGTAAGTAACATTTATAGGATATCACTGGTGGGTGTTGAGTGCCAAGCATTATTCATGAAATAAAAATAGCTCATCCACCAAATACGGAGCATTCTGGCAAGGGATCAACTTCTCCTGCAGCTGACAGATCACAGGCAGTATTGAAACATGGTAAGAAGCAGTTAAGGTATTTTAATCTTTTATCTTCCTGTGTAGTGGCAGAACATCAATTTCCATTTCATTAGGAGTAATAACTACTCAACCATTTCAGATGAGCTTTGAAGTGTTCTGGCAAAAAGAAAAGTGAAACTGACTGTAGCCTGCAGAGTTCTCAAGTGAAAAAGTTTCATTTTGATCATCCACATGTTCTTTTGACATTTGAGCTTGTCAGTCTCTTCATATTTTCTACTGTCTCCTTGTATACTCATCTTGTCACTCTCAGGTTCTTGTGTCTAAGCAGGGGAATCCTAACAAAGCCCAAGCACCACAGTATGCTTGAGGTTATGCCATGTTTCATCCTATGATATATATTAATTACATTTATTCATGGTAGGCAATATTAACTTTGTATCAGTAACTTTGATAGCATCCTTCTGCTTGTGTTCATCATGGTTGTTTGAGGAGTTTGAGACAAAAGGGTTGGATTATTAGACCTTTAAACATTGAGCTGATTGAATGCCTCACAATGATGAGGTGATAAGGGAAGGCAATATTATGTGTTTACCCAGCTCTTATGTGTACTGCCATTGGTGTAAATGGAGAAGGGAGGATTGCCATCCATGTGTTTTATGTTACAAATAGAAAGAAGGCTCCTGTCCATCAGATGGTGATCGAAAAAATTGGTGGGGGGGGAAAAGGTATGTTCCAGTGTCTTTAAAGTAGCAGAGTAAGAGAATGCAAAACATATTTGGAAGTCAGATGGTTTTTTTCATACTTCACAGGAAGTGATAAACAAATTATGAAGTAACCTATTTGATATAAACATAAGGTTATCTTGCATTATCCCAGCAAAAATTCATGGCCCTTTTCCACATCCTTCTTTTTAAAACTCAAGTATGCTTTTCAAACTCAGTTCTGTAACTTGAAGGGACCAGATGAATGAATGATATTTTCAAAATTATCCTAGGCCCACTGTCTTGAAACTGAGATACTCCTGAAATGAAAACTAGGTTCACAAGGTCTTGAGTGTTTTAACTGTTGTTCATGCCCAAGTCAACCCTTCTATTCAGACTTCATTATTTCTCCTCTCTTTCCCTGCCTTCCCCCATATACTGTGGATTTTCCCCTAAGCCCCCTGTTGCACACATCTCCTCAATACTCTTCCTCAGTTCTTTTTCATGCTTAGATGGGAGTAGGTGTAATGTACAGTGAGTTTTCAAGCACAGAAGCTGTTTCTAAATAAGCATAACATGAGAGCATTTTGAAAATTAAGGAGTAAGACTTCTGGGTTTTGCTGAATTCCTCCCGAGAGCCAAACCCCAAAGCATCATTATACCAGAATGAATGTTTCAGAGTAGCTATTCCAGAATAGTGTGTACAGACATGTCCAATTCTCGAGATCCACATGATTCAGAGCAAATGATTTAATTGTAATTGTTCATCTTCTTTGCTGAGGAACTATCCCGTTCTAATATCATAGAATCATAGAATCATTAAGGCTGGAAAAGACCTCCAAGATCATCAAGTCCAACATTTGGCTTAATATCATCATGACCAACTAAACTATAACATGGAGTTTCATGTGTACTCATTTCTTAACACTTCCAGGGGTGGTGACTCAACAATTTTCCCTTGGGACCCTGTTCCAATGCTTAACCACTCTTTCAGTGAAGAAACTTTTCCTAATGTCCAACATGAACTTGCCTTGGCACAACTTGAGGTCATTTTCCCTTGTTCTATTGCTAGCTGCCTGGTTGAAGAGGAAAACTCCCAGCTCACCACAACCTGGATCTTGTTCTATACAGGGCAGCAGTGTCAGTTGCTCTTCAGCTCCCAGTTTTTGAAGGGTCAGACAGTACAGGGTGAATAGAAGGGAAGGACCTTAAATTAGAAAGTTTTCAGGACACGGTATAGACTTAAAAGTTCCACATGTCATTATGGAGTTCTAGTATTCAGACATCTGATAATAGGTACTCTGTAGGCTTTTCTATGACCTGAACCCAACCCTGTTTTGCTTGCTCAAAACAAAACAAAGCAGACAAGAATGGCAACTATCCATTTAAAGAGGTATGTCATCAGTATTCCCACTCTGATCTTGTGCTACTTAAACCCTCAGCTTTAGATAAGTATTTATGAAACTGTAATATCCTTTGTGGTAGGTATCACTGGAAGATTATATCCTCCTGCTTCCCCCTCAAATGCTGAAGTGTTTTAAAAGGAAAGTTATTCTGATTTTCCCCACAGAAGGATCACAGTGCACTGACTTCAGAGTTTCCCATGTGTTATAATTGCAGTAGCTCATCACAGACTGAGGCACCATAAGGCATCAAAAGCCTGCCCCATTCTAAGCCCTGGAAACAGCACAGCTTTCCTGGGCTGGACAAGACCCACTGAGAAATTGATAAGGAGCTCTTCTTTCCAAATATATCTGACAGCACACAGTACTTCTTCAGTGTACATATATAACTTTTTAGACAATTTAATTTGGATAAATTTTTTTCTTCTGCTATTTATACTAAAGAGCCAAGGAAAGCCACAGAAAAAAAGATTTTTAAAACATGACTATAAGCCCTGCAAACATTCCACAGTAAAATCAGTTTAAAACTTGAGACAAGCTTTTCTAAACTATAAACACATACTTGGATCAAAACCAAAACCCTACTAAATGGCCTTCACATGATTCCTTCACTGAAAATATAAAAGCCTTAAAATCAAAATGTACGCAACATCAACTGAGTACAAGTTCTATTATCCTGGACTATCAAAGCTCCTCGTGTTCAGGAAAAAAAAGCATACATCTGCAATTACCACAACCAGAGGTAGAACTCAAAGGTTCTCAGGCACACTATGGAGAACTGTGGGTCATACAGGTCAGAGCAATTCCAAGGTAATACAATGTCCCATAAACGTGAGTCAGAGAAATCATTCAGAGGAGAAACTTTAGTCTCTAAAAATTTTTGGAGGGACTGAAAATGCTGGGACTCATCAGTTCAGAGAACAGGTTGGATAAAAAGAAGTTATGAAGAAGGTTTACAAAACCATGGGCACTACCAATAACTGGCTGCAGAACAAAAGATCACCAGAGCTCACAATACTCAGAAGCAAAGGACTTTCAACAAAACTGGTAGGAAAGTGCTTTAACAGAGACAAAAAAAGTCCTTCTTTCCACAGAGAGCAGTGAACTCCAGGAAGTTGTCACCAAAGCAAGCTGCAGAGGCAGGCAATATTATGAAGTTCAAAAAGAATTTATACAAACTCAGTGGACAATTGGTCCATGTTCAGACAGTAAAGGAAAAAGGCAGAAATGTACCTCCTAACATCCCTGATATAACAATGGAGCATGAGGCAAAGGGACCACAAAGGTTCATACAGCAATACTCACAGAGTGACAGAGTGTCTCACTAAATAGCGTCTTCCATTGCCACACACACAGGCAGAATACTGGGCTTTGTGGAGCACTGATTTGACCCAAAAAGGCATCTTCTGTGCATTTATACTGCTGATGTTACTCACTTGGGTCAATTCCTGCCCTGACAGTTGCAACTGGATAGACTGTCCTAAATTAGAAATCTTCATCTCCCATTGTCTCCTCAGATCAATTTTGTTCCCCCAGCATTATTTTGATTATTCATCCTGTAATACACTCATACCATGGAACTAAGGCAGAAACTGTTACTTCCCTCACCAAATTCTAGCCATACTGTTCTAAAGAAGATCTAGTAGAAGAAATGACTTATCACAAGGCAGAGAGCTTTCTCATACTACTGCCAGTCTTTTGAGATAACAATTTTATACCACAAGTTTCAACTCAACTCTCTACTGCAACCTATACAGACAGGCTTTGGAAACAATCAGAACAGGTACAGGGCACCTGGAAAACAAATCTCACTCAGTTCATTAGTTTTTCTTCTCCCACCTCAATAATGCTGTTCCAATAGGCTCTTCTTCCATTGTCAGTACCAATCCAAAATGCTCTGGGAATTACGTCTTTGCTGATCTCCAGTGTCCACAGCAGACGATCAAAACAGAAAACAAGCTTTCAAAGCTGACAAGTAGATTCCAGGCTTGCAAAGAGGCTACCAAACAAGTTTACTAAAGTTCTGGGCTTGGCGTGGCACTAGCACCGCCCTTCAGCGAGCGTCTGTGATGGAAACAAGTATCACCTCACAGGGAACAGGACTGGGATTATCTGTCACAGGCTGAGCCTTGGTAGGGTAAGGCTGCAGCTGCTGGAATAATAGAGAGACTGCTATAAAAAGCACATTGCTTGACAGATCCAGAACTTTGGCTAGAAAAAAGGCTTCCTGAGTTTTCCCAACATTGTCAGCAAAAGTACTTACTAGACAAGACTCATTTCAGGAATGAGCAGATCAAGCCTTTCCAAAACAAAACTATGTAGACAGACTTGTTACATTGCTTGCTACCAAAGGGAGTGGGCAAATCCTCGTGATACTCAACAACCAGTGTGGTAATTCCTCCAATGCTTTGGTACTTTTATATCCAGAACTCCTTATGTAATCATTCGGGACATAGGAACAAAAAAAATCTGCATTTACCCTTTTTTCCCCCGCTGTGATCTCATAACAGGTTGGTCAGGACTCTCCTCTGCATTACTTACAGTCCAACTAGTCTCAGTTACTTACAAACTACAGAGAAACCAAACACATTAGACTAATAATCAAAAATACCCTGTCACTCTTGTTCTGTTTAAAAACAGAAGCACCACTTTTAAAAGAAAGGTCACTAGATAAATTTAGATCTATTCAGCTTGTAAGCTGCAGTAATTTGTTTTTAGATATGTTGTTTACCTAGCAAAAAATAATATTATTCAGCTAGCAAGAGCTTTTCCCATTTAATTTATTTTTGTATTTATTATTAATATTATAATATTATTTATTATTATCTTATTATTACTATTCATATTATAATTATTTTAGTTGAGTTTTTTCACAGCCTCCAGAAAATAGTTAACAAAGAAACAGCAAAAGCATGTAAGGACTCTTTCAGAATTATGACAAGATAGCCAACTCATTGAGCTCACAGGTATACTTCAGTGCTGACACCACAGAAAACAGCCTTTAAGTTGCATTCAGCTTAGATCTAGAGAACTTTACTCATGAAGGATCACAGCTTCCCTGGTGGAATTCTGTGTACCATCCTCAGTATTCCTAGGTGAACTGCTTATTAAAGTTTCTGACCACATCATTAAACTAAATTAAGACACAAGAGGCATTGCATACATATTGCAATCAGTGAAGCGCACTAAGTCTGGCTGGAAGGTCCCAGTCCGGTTTCTATATCCAAAGAAGGGGGGTACAAAACCAAATTCAACAGAGGAATAAGAGAACTTTTGGAAGAACACTATCAGTGAAGACAGCAAAACCTTACAGTTGAATCCCAGTGCCACCCTTTCACATTCCACCCTACACAGCCAGCCACCTGTTCTCAGTCTGCTCTGCTCACCTCATAAGTCCAGCTGCCTTGTGAGGAGGAGACTTCTCTGCCTGCTTCCCTCTCTGTTTCATGTCCGACAGGCGCTGCCGCATGTTGATGGTCATCTCTGAGCTCAGACGCCAGATGAAGATGCAGCTGAAAGAGAGAAAGGTGAGGCTGGGATCAAGTCTCAGTTCAGTTTATTGATACTAACTCCCACTGCAGAGACAAACAAGAGCCCTTCTGTCTGTGGCAGAGACACACGCAGAAACAACTTCACAGAAACTCAATCCCATCACAAGCCTCATGATGAAAGGGTTAAACCTGCCTGTCAAAGCCTCCCTGTGAGTGAGAGCAACTGCAGAGATATTTACACAGACTCATCTCTGATCCTATACCATTTTTGACTGTCTGACCAGCTGCTGAAGGAAATGCCGTAACAAGTCCCTCCATGGTCAGCAGGATAAGTGGAGCCTACAGATGTCCCTTGAATCCTCTAACAGTGGCTAAGCTGAAGTCTCTGATTGCCTCTACCCCAAAGGCAAGGCCTTCCTAATGCCCACCATCCAGAGGAGTCTCTGTGCAGTATTAACAGTTAAGCTCATGTGGAAGTACTTTTTGCAGCAGGGTGCTCCTAATATTTTACTTGGGACTCCCTAAGGACACTTGCACAGAATTTACACAGCCATTAGCTCAGCTGGTCAAAGCACAGTGCTAATAACATCAAGGCCATGGGTTCAATTCCTGTATGGGCCACTCACTTCAGAACTGGATTTCATGAACCTTGTGGGCCCCTTCCAATTCAGAATGTTCTGTGAAATATTCTCTGAAATTTGAGTGAATTTCATCAATGAACTCAAAAGCATTTGACAGAAAGAAATCAGTGTGGTCTCATTTCATTAATTTCTTCAGAAATTCAACTTAAAAAATATTCTTCACCATGTTAAAGAATGCTGTATCTCATCTTCAGCTACTAGAAAGTAAAATGACCAGCACTGTCTTTGAAATTTAACCTCAGTGCTAACTAATTCTTTTCATCTCAGTCATCTTTCCTGTCTAGCTGGGTATACCTACACTGATGTAGAAACAGACATGGTGCTTTGGCTATCATTTATAAAATCTTGCATCCTACTTTGGAATCCAAAGAGGATTTAATTCAGTTCTTCAAGACCCATCAGTGCCAGTATACTCATGGGTACTCCAATACACAGAAGATTTTTCAATGACTGACTTTTCCTTCTTTCTTGATAGCATGTAAACATTAATTTGCTTTGCCATTTTGAACAATGACCATGAACTTTGGTCTCCCTGACCTGAGGCAAATGTCAAAAGTGCCAGGATCCTGAATACCTGAATCTTCATTTTTTTTTTCTCTCTCATGAAAAAACAATTTTAAAAGTTTAAATTTCTATATCCCACCAAAAACTCCTGATACCATCTTTGAAGTCTGAAGATTTTAAGGCAAAACTAAAAATTCCCTTCTTGTGCTCAGTGCCATGCTCAGGAGCGTCACTCCCAGCTACTGAAATCACATATACTTTGCACTGCCTGTGGACACACTCTCATCCTCCCACTGGAGCTTTTCAACCAGGGGAAAGGAGTGAGGCATTGTGTCTGGGAACCATGGCAACCCAAGGCTGTTTTCCCTCAAGGAGCAGCTCTCTCCAAGTAACAGCAACCATAATCTGCTGCTGAAAAAACACTGAAACAAAGGGAACAAAATTCTGAAAGCAAATCTGGCTTGTTCAATTATCCCACCCCCACAGTTATCATACCTAGAGACAGGCAGCAGACAACCCAAGCCTGTGACCACATTAGCATCCAACACAAACTATGCAGAAGCAAGCACCCACCTACCCCTTTTATTGGGGTTGGGGAGGGGATTTTGTTTTGTTTTTTCTTACCTTGCATTACTTTCCTCACATGAATCTCACAGTCCTTGTGCCCTTTCTCATCCCTGTTTTTCTCTCTATTCTCAGCTCTATCCTTCACACATGCTGCTGTGTGTGAACAGACTATGTTCCCTGTTCTCCTTTGAGAAAGATGCACTCTCATCTCCTTACAGCAAACTTCTTCAGGAATTCTTTCCTCACTTCTCATCCACCTCCTGCATACCCTTAATGAAGAAAATAACCCTTTTGCTCAAGGAAATGTCAACAAAAGGATGTTGCAGTAAATCACAAGGCTCACTGAGGACTTCAAACCTTCCACATTTCTGGAATTTGTCAGAAGTCCACAACAAAAGGACTCTCTCTCCTACAACTTTTGTCCCTAATCTATTTAAACACATAAAAGAGGAAAACTAAATTATTTATTTATTACTGAAAGACAGAAACAATAAACTGATGAGATACAAGGTGATATATTGTATGTTCTACAACAACTCACCCTCTAAAACACTCTTTCCAATTCAATTGTGTTTTATTAATTTGAAAAAAAAAAAAGAGAGAGAATCTGGGTTGCTCTGAATTTGCAATAGCACTCCAGGAGCCATCTTTCTCAAAGGAAAAATTTTATTCAGTTCAGCTGATTTAAGCATTCACTGATTCCAGAAATAGTGGCTCCACTCACCTGTACAATCATCATATTAGGCATGTAGTCTCCTTTTTTCCTTGGACTCAGTCTGATGACTACTTAAGCTTATAGTGAACTGATTTAGCTCACTAAATGTGCAGAAAACTCATCTCAGGGGAGTAGTGATGCAGTGACCTGAATTAGCTGAATGAGGGGTCAGCTGTACCACTGCTGACTCAGGGGAGCGGGAAAAGGACCATATGGACAGGACCAAAAAGTGAGGACAGGCCTGTCCCTTTTGCTGCTAAACAGACTCTTTCACCTCACTCACCAACAGGAGTATTGCAAGAAAATTTTTGGCACCACTAGCAAAAATAGCCCAAGATGACTTATATTATAGCCCTGAAGGCTGGTCAGGAAACAGGCTGCATGTCTGTCTCCTTTCCAGCTCAGAACAGTATTTACTCCCAGAAAAGGGAAATACTTCACATGGGTCTCATTCCATGGAAAGATAACATAAGCTCTGTGAGCTTTGCCAACAGCACACATTCAGGATTCAGAAAACTCTGAGATTTATTTGGAATTCATAAAACATCCCTAAAAAAAAAAAATTCTACCTTTCCTAAAGAGATGTTACATCCAGTATGAGATGGCATAAACCAGTATCACAAACAAGCAAAACCTCTTACCTGTCACCAGAAACAGAAATCAGATGCTTGCAGTCATTACTGAATTTCATCCCAGTTACAATCTCTGTAAGAAATAAAGCACAAAAAAACCAATATTCCTTGAATTATTCAAATGGACAGAAGAGATCATTAGCCAAATAGCCTGTCGACACTCAGTAATTCACACTTCACAGATCAATATGCCCCAATTACCACAACCATTTAACCAAGAACCTAGGGTTGACATGGAAAGGGTACTCCATGGCAAAATATACATGAAGACTGAAATCTCTTTTTGCCCATAATAGAATAGCTCCTGCATGATAGGAGCTGAAGGTATGTCATAATGAAACTAAATATACACTGAAAAAAAACCACAGACTACTTTACAGGCTAGAAAAACTGTGTAAATAAATACATGGCTTGACAGGTGGGTATGTCTCTGTGTGTGTGCTTGTGTGCAAAATGCAAAAACTGAACTTGCAATAAAATATTACAACTTCATCCAATTACAATCTATTCAAAAATAGGTAAACTTTGGTGGGGAGAAATCTTCAGAAAGCTTTGACTAGTATCAGACCCTACTGATGATATAGTCATCAGCAGAAAAAAATGAATTTCCAGAAGTTTATATGTCTTACCTGAGTGTCCATACATGGTTGCAACACACTCGCCAGAATAGAAATCAAAGATGGAGAGGTTTTTGTCAGAACAACTGGTTGCAATATAAAGACCAGAAGGATCTGTTTGCACCTGGTTTAGGAGACCAGAGGAATGCAAAAGATCTGATGAGAAACTACCTTCAAACAATATAAAAATAGTCCAAAATACCCACGACAGTCAGAATAAAATGCAAGTAGTCCCCACAGGAGTCCAACTGAGTACCAACCTATCCAGTATCCCAGGACAAATCTCTAACCTGACTAGACTTTTAAGAATCAGAGACTGAAGGCACTTAAATTAAATGCCTTCATGACTGTGAAGGTATTGCCACCAATGGACAGGTTTCTACTTCTCTCCTACTTTCTTTTAACCATTGGGGTCTTACTTTCTTCTATGTTAAGATCAAAACAAAACAACAAGAAACTCCCATCCCAAAACACACACACACCATAAAAAAAGAAAAAAACATCAGAGCTGACAGAGTTAAGTGAAATATTAAAGGATTCAAGTCTTCAGGAGTGAAAGCAAAAAAAGAACTCAACACTGCCAAGAAACTGTCTTTGATAACGATGCTGTCGCATCTCCAGTATTTGCAACTCACATTTTTCAGCTATTTTGTTTGTTGTTTGTTTTTTCATATGCACCTATTTGTTGCTTTATCTTGGATCAAATACAAAATTCCCTGCAAATGCCTCGCCAGGTCTAAAGCAGCACTACACAGCAAATAGAGTTACTGTTACCAAATGTCCTGCTCTGTCCTTTATAGAATTTTAAGAAACTGAGAGGATAAACTGTGTTTTTCAAGGGAGACACGGTATTTCAATAATGGTAATTCTTTTGTTTTGTTATAGCTCTTGTTAAGGCTCTTTTGGTTTGTTATGTTTACTTTGTTGATGTTTGCTTCCAGTGTCACTGTTTGAGTTCTGCTCATTAAACTGCAATGTGTATTATGATCTCAGAATAACATGCCAAGAAAGTTTAAATTCCAGAGACAACCATAATCCCTTGGTTACATAATTGTCTTAAAAATGAACAAAGCAACAGTAAAAGAAATTGAGATTCTCCACTTAAGATACACATTAAAAAAAAAAAAAAAAAACCACAAAAAACCATAAAGGATATAAAAAACAAAAAGTCCAGCTCACAGAACATGTCATGGTTTCTTGTCTGAGAAAAATCTAATCAAGCACCTAAGCTTATCAGCAATTTAAAGTGTAGCATCAATTTTTCATTTTCTTTGCTCTGGCTTACAAAAATTTTGTGTGAATTATAATAGCAAAGAGAAAGAACTTAACTTTCTCTGTAAAACAGAAGAGCTGGCACTGTTTGTTTCTCCCCTCCCTTTTTACCCAGTTATTTACACCCATCAATAGTTTCAGCTAGAAGGGAACTACAAGTATCATCTACTCCTGCCTGACCAATTCAGAGTTGACCAAAGATTCATCAAGCTTAGTCTCTTCCATAAGGGCCATATGTTTAAAGTTTGTTATTAAGTGCATTGATCAAATGCATCTTCAACACTGTCAGGCTTGGAATATTGACCACCTCCCCAGGACTCCTGTTCCAGTGTTTGAGCAAACTCGCAGTAAAGAAATGCTTCCGAATGTCCCTGGTGCAGCTTTGAACCATTCCCATATATCCTGTCACCAGATCCCAGGAGAAGCACTCAGCACCTCCCTTTGTGTGTCCTCCCCTCAGAAAGCTGTAGAGAGCTTCACCCTTCAGCCTCTTCCTCTCCAAACTAGATAAGCCCTAAATCCTCAGCTGCTCCTCACAGGACATTCCTTCCAGTCCCTAATAATAATACTTCTGGCCTGTGCAGCAGCAGAAAATTATCAGTGAAAAAAAAAATACAATGAAGAAGCTTGTTTGGCAACTTGAGAGATATGTTGATTTTGTCAGCTGGCTTTCCCCCTTTATAGACAAGAATGCAGTTCTTCCACTGCACTGTGAATCTTGAACACACCTGATTTACCAAGGTAAGCCCTGGATAGTGGCAGAAGCAGCTGTGCTCCCCTGGCCCAAGGCCTGGATGCACTCAGCAGGTGGGAAACTTGAACAGACTCTCTCTAAGCAGTACCATGCTTGTCCAGAACTCCGAGAGCCAGGCTTTTCGGGTCCAATATCATTTAATTTTATCAACTCAAAGAGTTTCCCTTCTATTTGCCCTCTGAAATCCACTTCACAAACACTGATCAACAGGTATTTCCACTTTAAAAATCCTAACAAAACCAGTCAAGAAAACCAGAATGAGCTCTCTGGAGTAGAAAGTAAAGGATTAAATTAAATCATCTCCTGACAGATATTGGTGCAGTTCTACTTGTTTTTAGAGCACAGTCCTGTGACTCACTTCAGAAACAGGACAGAGAGAAAAATCAAAGATCAGCTTCAGCATCCATTGACTCTTTTCCTGTTTTAGCCTGATGAAACCCAAATATATTACCAACCCTTAAGGGTGGAAGTAGGAGGAAGCAGCAGCAGGGTAAAGAACAAAGTATAGAGCAAGAAAAAAAAAAAAAGAAAAAAGAAATTACTATACTCCGATTAGTATTTCATTTTCTTGTCCCTGAGCTGCATTCACAAAAGCTGAAAAAATTGAAAAAGGAAGGAAAATAAAACAGCTTACTTTGATAAGGGTGCCATCTTCACCTTGGGATCCCTTGTAAAGCTTCTTCTGCTTTCCACTGCTTATGTTGAAAACCCTGAGGAGATGACATAAGATAACATGGCTCATTGTGCCCACTACTTGGGGCTGTTGTCACCAGGGTCCTTTTCTCTCCCTGTTCCTCATTCCATATACAATACAGGAAACAGGGACAAACTACAGGAAGTGGAGAAATTATCTCCATGAAGTATTATCATCAGTCATTTAAATGGTTCAAGAAACAACCTCAAAAGTAATGCAAAGGCAGATTATCTGAATTAAAATTGAGGTATTCTCAAGTCAGTAATCAATCAATCTTCACTGCTGTAAAAATACCTGGGCTCCTTCATATTAGAGCAAAGGATTAAGAGAGCAAGACACTTTATGTTAGAATACAAAACCAAATTACAGCCAGTAGTGATATTTAGCTATGACCAAAACTCTTAACATCTCACACAGCTACAATAGGAGGAGATACACAACTACAGAGAGATTCCTTTGCTTTCAAGCAGATAGATTGGAGAAATGGATAAAAATAGAGAAGAGAATGGACTCCACTTGTTCAATGACAGTCACATCTAGTTCAGTTTTAGGTTCCCAGGTATTCCACAGAACCTCACAGCTTTTCACTAAGTACCTTCAAAACCAAAAATTACCACATTGCAGCAGTTCTTGCCCCACAGTTCAATGATGTGCCAAGGAAGGCACACTTGCTCCCCCAGTAGAAAGCCTTTGCTCTGCAGAGCAGCCCAGTAAGAAGCCACAAGTCCCATGGGAATTGCACATATACACAGCTTTTTATCGGTGAGAGGATAGACAGAGTTCAACCTCACAGTGCCTCAGGTCTGTCTGAAAATGCTGTATCAAAGAACTTAGAGGAATATGATGGAGATGGGGCTGCTTCATTTATGACTGGAAAAATATTTTCAAATTGAAAAGGAAACTGACCTGATGTTACGATCCTGGCATCCAATAGCTGCATATTTCCAGCTGGGGTCCACATCCATGTCATAAAGTGTGGTCTTCCTAACAATGTGATGTGTTCGGGTAAACTGGACCCCTTCTCCTGTCTAAACACATGGGTAACAACTGTGTCAAAATCAAATAGTTAATCCATTATTAAAAGCAAATAAATACAGATGATTCTTCTCATACAGCCAGCACAAAACAATCTTTCCCAGGGAGATGCTGGCAGCAGATGGGACTGGAGGCACAAGAAACTCTTCCTTTCAGCCCATACTCTTTCACCAGTTTTCTCAATAACTCTGGCGGTGAAAGAAAAGCAGATATCCCAACAGTTCTTTATTTCTGCTATGAGAGGTCAGGCTGGGAGTAGCTGCATGCTTCACAGAACTAGTTCTCTGAATGTAATCTCTGCTATCAAGTCAGTGGGAGGCACTGAGGCTGAAATAGCAACAAGCTCATACAGAAAACTCTGATATCATTCTTTGAAGTAACTCCTTTGTGGAGAGATTATAAATTAGAAGTGTACAAAAAGCTGTGATAAGGTTACCTTCTGTGCAGTGCGGAAATAGATGCTCTTGTCTGCCCCACAGCTTATCATTCTCACTTTCCCATCATTGGCTGGAATAAAAAGGCAGGAGACAAAAGATAAACACATATACAAGGTGGAGGAAATGTTTCAATTTATACCACTGCTCATTTATTCCAGTCCTGATTAGATAAGACTCACTTCTCCCCAAGCAGCAAAACAGAAGCCCCTTCTCAGGGACAGCATTTGTCTTTCATGCTCAGAGAGCATGAGGCTCCAATACAGAGTCTTTTCAGAACAGATTAGGATGTAATTCTGTCTTTTCCCTCACCAATATGCTCATATCTCTGTGTGCCACAGCACTCTGTGGCAATGTGGCACATTCACACTCAGTAGAAGCTGAAAACAGGCAATAGGTACTTTTCAGACCTTAGAGTTGGACACATGTTTCTTGCTGCCCTTTCTTACTGCAGGGTCAGGCTTCCCTTCTTCCCTTAGGACACTTCTGTAACCAAGCAGTAAAGCAACACCTGATAAAACTCCAAGTAATGACAATGCATCCAACATCACACAGGTCCTTGAACTGCACCCACTTAGAGCAAGCCAGCATTTGGCTCATAGACCAGCAAAAAGGCCTTAGCTGCCAGGCCTTGAGCCCACTTCCCTCATCTCCTGGGAGTTCAGCTGGGTGCATTAAAGGCCAGCTCACTGATAAGACAGATGTCAGAGAAATTATTGCTGGCCTTGGAGCTCCTCCAGAAAAAAAAACCAAAAAAAACAAAAAAAACTTGAAAAGCCACACAGTTGCTTTGGGGAGCTCCTGCTATGAATCTTCAATAAATCCCTCCACTCAGGAGCAGTTTTCAAGCTGAAGTTCTCATCCTGCAGCCCCAGCTGAGCTACACTGCTGCAGCATTGCAGCCACAACTGTGCCTGGACATGCACCCCACTGACCCAAAGCCTGACCAACCCATGGACTCACCTTCCTGATCTGAACTACTTCTGGCCTTGCTAGTATGGACTTGTCTGGCAGGCACTGAACTATAGCTGACCCTGACCACTCCAGACTGATCAAGACATTGAATTGCTTGAATCTGTAGTCTTATCACTATGGATTTGTCTGGTGACCTGGACTACTGGCTGTATCTAGACTTGATCTGTTCCTGTTCATATCCTGTGGTACTTTCCCACAGCCAGTGGAAAAGGCCACTACCTTTGTCTGCTTTCCTGTCACCCCTGGCTGCTGGCTTCCCCTGACAGAGCAGCCAGCTCTTGTTGTTCCTGACTGGTGTCTAACCATTGGTAGCAACTGAGTGCTGGGGATAAAATGAGCTCCATTACCAGGAATGCAAAGCCTTACAGTGGCTTACAATCACAAATTTACTTCACCCAAAACTTCTTTTTTGGTGTGTTTTGGGATTTTTTTTTTTTTTTGGACAATGACTGCTCAGAGTTCCCCTAAATTAGTTCTCTCTGAGATCAGTTAGAGGAAGTAAATCATTACAGAAAACAGTTTTCCAAAGAAATGCTAAGGAGAGGTTTTCTTAGGAGGGAGGAAGGAGAGGAAATGAAAGCAAAATCAGAAAAGAAGACCAGTATCATCTTCTGCTAAGACTGCAACTGAAAAAGATGACCAAATGACCCAGCTGCAGCTTCAGATTGACCTAGTCCAGTATTCAAGTAGATAAAATTACAGCCACAAGGGGACAACAGCAGTGCTCAAATCCAGCTTTGATTGGGAGGCCATGATTTGCTACCTGCAAACTTCACTGCAGTGATGGAAGAAGAATGTTCATCCAGGGTTTGCTGCAGGCTATAGTCCTTCCCAGCATCCAAGACATGAATCAATCTATCCCGACTGGCTGAGGCTAAGAGCTTTAAACCTGAATCAGAAGTTGAAAAAGACTGCAAGATCATGACTTAAAAAGTAATTTTTAAAACATCTTCCCAAGTTGTCTTAGGAACAAAACATTATACTGTAGCTAAGTACCTATATGGACACAAAGTAACACACCTGAATTTCACATTATAATAATAAACTGAACAAATTGCAATCGCAACATACAATATTCCAATAAAAAGTAAGAGAAAGAAGACTTTCTCAAAGCCTGGCTCTACTGGCCCAACACTTGAAGCCTGCTCTGAAATCCAGGAGTGGTTCAGCATGACAATTCTAACATACCACAGTTGGACATTCTGACTTGCTCAACATGACATTCATAGGCAAAGAGGAAGCAACTCAATTGCATTTACCTGTGTCAGGTTTGGAGTATTCCAGACATAGGATCTCGGAGTCATGGGCTTCCACCTTCAGCATTTCCTTCAGAGACTGCAACTCATATATTCTAGGACATAACATGGCTCATTTCAGTATGTTTAATAAAATTAGCAAGACCTGGTTATTTTCTCATGCCTGAGCAGTCTGCAATCTGCATAAGAAGCTTTATGGGATTACCTGAGAGTGCCTATCCTGTCCCCCGAGGCCAGGTGTTCCCCGCTGGGACTCACACAGACAGTTCGTATCCCCACCTTCGTATCCAGCACTTGTGCATCAGCTTTGTCTGCACTTCCTGCTGAGTTGTAATCAGTGTCCAGAAGTACCTGAGTGTTGTCATCTACATAGATGATTTTCATCAAGTCCTGGAGACACAATACACCCAGAAATATTTACTAGTTACAAAATATTAAAGCAAAGCATCTGCCTTAGAAACTGAGCTCCTAGCCAACATAAACATTTTATTGGCAACAATGCTGTAATCGGTAGGACCTTTTAGTTAGGAGCAAGCCCTAAGCCCCTTCAGATTGCAGGATGAATGTTTCACAGCTGTGCCTCACAATCACCCCTTTCAAAAGATTCAACCTATAAACTAACAGTATCTCCTTCACTACTGACAAGTTCTGGGATTAGTGATTACAACGTATTAGGACACACAGCAGGAACATGAAAGGCTTCTAGGGATTATCTAAGTCAGCAGTCTGAGTACTGACAGAAAAAGCAAGAATTTTTTCCACCTTATTCCTGAGGTCAGGGCTGCTGTGTCCAGAGGTCTTCCAGCTCAGATGAGAACAGAAGCAAGTGTCCATATGTAATCACTGCTCTGTATGATTAGCCTCCCTCTTATATAGATGAAGTGAGTGCAAACTTTTTCATTCAGTTTCCCAAACCTCTGCTTCATTTAATGCACCTTTTCAAAACAAATCTTAAAAGTGGTTACACATCACAGAGATGCAGAAAAAGAGAACCAGCTCTCCTGAAACGTATGGCCCTTATGGAAGAGACTAAGCTTGATGAATCTTTGGGTGGTTTATGAAAACAGCAATAGTCCCTAGGACCATTTCAGACAACCTATCCTTCCACCCAGTACTCCTTTCGCATTTCTTCAGGTTCATATACTTAACCAGATTTATGCTCAGTTTACAGAAACCTGTGTTGACTTGGAGATACAAAGAAATTTGGGCTTTAACTTGGGAATCTGTGTGTGAAGAAGAGCAACTCCCAAGGACAAGGAGGTGAACCAAACCTAGGATCTTACATTGCTGAGGATGTTGCGGTGCAGGGCTGTGCCGTGGATGTTGGAGCTTTCAGTGTTCCACAGACGAATGGTGTTGTCAGAGGAGCAGGTGATGAAAGAACCAGGGGGGAGGCAGGGCTGATTGTTGTCCTTCACCTCTGGATACATCTATGGGCAAGTAAAATCAACCCCTGAATAATATTGCCTGGCATCTGGCACCCTAGACACTGCTAGCAAGTTTCAAAACAAAATGCGACAAAAGGGATGTCCTCTCTGTTTTCTAAAGGTAAAAGCCAGACAGTTCTAACAAAAACCTATTTGCAGACCAGTGCTTCATACTGACTTCAAACAAATGTTCACTGAGCTTCCTTCATCACAGAAAACCTCCTTAAGAAGCATGCAACAAACCAGTATCTTTTGTTTCTAATAGTTCAAAGAGAGCACCTCAAATCCCAAACAATGGCCATGCAATAACCACCTTGCACTGTTTGCAACTTTCATCTACTACTGTCAGTTTATAATTCAGAAGGAAAGGGTGAGATGCAATTAATAAATAAAAACAGAGTTCTCAACCTCTTCCCACTTTCTTTCTACTTTCCCCTCTCCTGACCACTGTTAGACATATTTCAACATAGTAACAATTCCATTGTTTCCTATACTTCCTTTCCTTCCCTCTGAGGGAACTAGACAGACTGTAAGATGACAGACACTTGAGAAGCTATTTCCACATGTTTGGATGAATATGTTAAGAAGGACTAGAGTTGAGATTTTATCACTTATTTCATGTTTTTGACTTTGAAGCAATTGCTCAGCACAGATCTCAAACAGTTTTTTGAGGTCAGCAAAAAACTCTTGTGGGTTTTCTAAAAGGATGCTCTGTATTCAGGTTTGTTCAATTCTGCTCCTTCTCCCACCTTTTAACTGTGAGATTTTTTTTTTCCCACTAGCACAACACATTTGGTCAGCCATTGCAGTGCAGCCAAAGAACTGTTCCCAGGCCCAGCAGCAAACACACTAACCACAGGTGAAAACCTGAGTCAATTTCCTCTACAGTCAGCTTTTGCATTCAAATTTGGCAGCTTGTCTGATGACTTTCTCAGCTGCAACTCATAATCCAATGCCTGTGAATGCAGAGAACATACCTCAATGTTCCACACACAGGAAGAGTGATACAAAGCAGAGTACACCTTGCCCACTTTCTTCGGATCTTTGACATCCCACACATACAGGCTGTGGTCATTGTATACACAGGAAAGCCACTGGTTGGTGGGGTCAAAGGTCAAGGCAATCGTGTCTGGATACTTCGCATCAGCCACACCAGAGAAAAGACGGCTGCACAAAGAGAGAACAACAGCCTGATTAACTTGTGCTCTCTAGGAGTTGGGGCAATGCTCAAACAGGAGAGCTCAGATTCTCCACGGGGTGCTGTTGAGATGAATAATGGTATCTGCAGGTAGAGAGAGTAGCTGGCCAGGAAGACCTGTCTCTTGAACAACCAAAGTCCCAAAAGAAGCCTCAAAGTCCCATGGAAGAAGTCTTTCTCCTTGCCAGACAACTGTAGTCCAGCCATACAGCGGAAGCCTGCAACAGCTCACAGAGATCTGCAACAGGCTGCCAATTTTAATCCACAAAAAGAGCATGCTCCAGATGGCAAAAGTCTGGAGAACAGTTCTAACCCCCAAAAGTCTCCCTTGCTCCCTTCCACCCTTCTCCACAGTACCTGGCCTCAGTCACACTCGCAATGTCAGTTCCCAGGAAATGTGGCTTCGGCAGAGTAGTGACAAAGTGAAGGTTCAGAGGGTTAAAAATCCGCACGGTGCCATCAGCACAGCCACAGAAGATGTAGTCATGATTCACAGAGATGCAGTTTGCCACAGTGGTCTGAGGAGGACACAGCAGATGAGACAGCAAATGAGAAATGTGCTCTCACATCAAAGGTCACCAGACACACGTAGGGAGAACAGCAAACTGACAGACAAAGGAGTTATGGTCAGAAGAGCTGTAGTGAAGTTGAGCCCTGGGAATAAGGAAAAGCCTAAAAATCCATTTTTCCTTTCTGAAGAACTTCCCAGCCAAGGTCCACTGCAGATCTCAAGCAGTTAGAAAAAAAGCCCAGTTTCTCTGCCACCCACTATGATGGGAGGCCAGCAGAGCTACACATTTGCTCCAGCTGAGTCCTGCTCTGAACATTGCTTTTATTTCTGTGACATTCAACAACACTGGCAGGCAAGCAGCACTTCACCCTGTACTAGCACATCAACACATTACCTGTCAGGAGGGATAAGAAACAGAACAAAATGGATTTTCTTCCCCTCCCTTTGGGATCTGTACAAATGGCTGAAAATGGCACAAAATGGAGTGTAGTGAAAAGGGGATGAGTTCAATGCAAAAAGGTTTTTCAACTTACTGTGAAGCTGTCTGTATTCTGAGCGAGAGTGAAAGGCAGATTTTAGAGAAGAAAGGAAAGGAAAGAAAAGAAGAGGCATTTCACTTGAGTGAAAGCGTGGACAGACTTTTCCCCTTGATTTTAATAGAATGGATCCTTGCAGGTGGGCATGTTATATTAAATTGAAAGGAAAACAAATGTGATCAAATTCTTAACTATGGGCCAGTCTGGTGGTTTAGAATAGCCAAATCAACTAGCACCTTGGGAACCTGCATTTGAGATGCACAAGCCAAGTAAGACACTGCAGAGTGGATAGAAAGCAGAATCCTTCTAAAACTCCTACTTGCCCCAGCCAAGCCCGGAGGGACCATACAGGAGTTGCCATAAGGGCATTGTTTTGCCAGTAGAGTAGTCATTGTAATGCTGAGGCGTGAGAATGAAAGAGCTTCAGTGATCAGTAAAATCCCTTTGCCAAGAAATAACACTATTTTTGCCCAGCCTTCTAGAGTAAATCACAGGCTTGCAGAGGCACAACTATTTTCACTGCTTGTGGTCAGCCTGTACCTCTGAGTGTCCTTATGATTTGTTGTTCCTGCTCTACTTGAGCAGAATAGGAGGATGTAAAACTCACCCTCAGCTCCACCCACTTGTCTAGCAGCCTTTTTTCATTGAATTCACAGAGCAGGCCTGAGGATGTGATACAGAAAGTGCTGTCAGCTTTTTTGCCCCTTCCACAAGCCACGTCCGCAAAGAAGTTGTTCCTGAGTTCTCCAAGCAATCCCGAGCGACCCAGCAAGGGGACTGTGGCATTGACCTACCAACAGAAAACAGTTTGCTACAAACACAGCAAGACACTTCAGGCAGACAGTGATTTTTTAGAACATCAACCCCCAAGTGCTGAAGTGATTCAAAGAAAGAACTGTAAACAGCCTACTTGCTGTTCATGTTTACAACTGTTCATGAGCACACAGAGAAATCACCATAGGTGGATTCTGCCTCCCCGAGAATAACACAACAGTTAAAAGTTTAAACACTTTGGCTGATGCTTCAAAATTACACTCACAACCTTTTGAGATGCTCATACCAATGTCAAAGAGCTCTCTTCACCTCTGTGCTCCAAGGTGTTAAATGACTGCAGCTCTTTTCTAGCTTATTTGTTCTTCAGTATATGTGACTACTGAAGAACAAGCATGCTGCTATGCAGCTCCAGGAGTGACATCCCTACATCAGTGCGAGATAAGACAAGCTTTTGGTGCTATCAGCCCATGAGACTTGACAGCCAGGGGTGGAAGGCTATCTTTGCATCCCAGAAAAATAAAAAAATTTCCACTTCCCACAGCTCACTGGGGCAAAATCCACCCTGCTCTAAGACAGAAATGCCTGTTTACAGGTTGGCCTTGATGCACTTTCTCTCACCTTGGAGGTTTTGCTGTCATCCAGGTACCAGAACTTGATATGCCGATTTCCAGCAGTGACAAAGTAACTGCAGTCCTCTGAGAATGACACTGCTGTCACTTTACTTGAGACTTTGTTGGCTGCCACTACGATGTTTTTCTGGAAACACAATTGTTTAGATTGCTTAATTTCTTTGCTTAGAAGCAAAGGAAACTAATTTCAATTACAGGCACATTTCCAGTACAAGCAGGGCAGCAGGGAAAAGATGAAACCCAAACTATTCCCCATTCACCTCCGTATACAACCTCCCTAGCATTAGCTGGGAACATTGATTTGGCAGACAGTGTAACTCACATTTATATTCAATTCCTCTTCCACATTAACTATGATCAAGAACAAATCAGCAGGCACTACTGCCTGCAGGAACTTGGTATCTGAGCCATGACAAACATGTGGGTTTCACAATCACCAGGAGCTCAGAGCAAACCCATTTCCCTTCCTAAACAGCAAATGCAGACGTAGGCCAGCACAAGGAAGAACTCCCCCACCCCCAGGCAGCAATGAGGGCATTGCACTCAAGATGAGGAATCGGTATTTTTCACAGAGAAAACTGTACTGGTTCTTCCATAAGTTCTTCGTTCTCTTGAAACACACCATACTTTATCAAAAGACTCAAAATACACAAAGACCGTCCCTTGTACTGGAAGAGAAAAAGCAAAATCTGTTATACCTCAAACGTGCACCTCAAAATGTCAAAGTTTGGGAAAGGAAGAAGACAACTCGGGGACAGAAAACAGGATGGACACTGCTCAAGCAGAGTGGTCAGACAGCAGCACCACACAGTGCCATTGCTCAGTTTTCCTCTCCCTGCCTTTCCCCAGTTAGAAGTGAGAATAAAAAAGTTTTCTGCTTTGTCTGTTGTGGGTTTGCAAGCATGCAGCACGCGGCTGATAACAGTGCACCCCTTTTCATTCTTGCTGTGTTTCCTTCACCCTTCCTTTCAGGGATTCAGCTGCTCCCAGTCTTCCAGACACAATGCCCTCGGCACACAAACCACATCACTCCAAGGGCCCCGTGGACTGTGTGCTGGCAGAACTGAAGAAACCGGCATGAGGGGAGTCTAGCCTGCTGCACCATCACCATGGAGGATCCCCCAACCCAGAATGAAGGAAAGGCAGCAATTATAACTTCTTTCAAAACAGTGCACAGAGAAAAGCTTAGGACTCTTGCACACCTCAACATCTGAATCATAGCTGTGGTCTTTATTTAGGGAAGCAAGGGAATCCTACGGACAACATGGATTTTCTTTTCCATCACAGTCAAATGACTAGGTCTATCAATCAGGAGAAATGGGGAAATCAAAGCAGCAGCACAGAGGATAGAAGGGTTGTGGTTAAAAGTAAAGGAAAATGCTTCAGGAGATCTGTATTCTCAGTCTTTATTGACTTTGGCCAGGTAAAGTATCTCTAGTTTTGGTGTCTGGCCTGCAAAGTAAAGGCCAGCGAGAGCTCCCATCATAGGCTGGAGCATAAGCTTAAAGTGTGTGTTCTTCAGCAGGGAAGAGTCAGACAGTCCTTACCTCAGAGGTTCTTATGTCCATAATTATACAGTGAACAGAAAAACCCGGATAAGCAGGGGAAAGCAAGACTACTTGTACTGTTTCACACATGCCATGCACTGTGACCCTGTCCAAGTCACTGCTTGCATTTGTATAACTAGAAATAATCCAAAGGCTGAGCACTCAAATTTCAACGCGGACATACACACTCAGGTTCCTTTACTACACACAGTATTTAGCTATATGAAAAAATAGCAACATCAAACTTCAGCTCACACAGAAGATAACAGTGAGATCTTAAATTACAGTGCATGTGATGAAGATTAAATTACAGCAAATGTGATGAAGAGAGCAACATACAAAATGAGTATGGCCTTAGAAGCTGCAAGAGAAGAGGAGGCTCTAAGTACCTAAAGGAGGCCTACAGGAAACATGAGGAGGGACTTTTCATCAGGAAGTGTAGTGATAGGACAAGGGGTAATGGTTTTAAACTGAAAGAAGGTCGATTTACATTAGCTATTGGGAAGAAATTCTTTACTGTGAAGGTGGTAAGGCACTGAAGCAACCTGCCCAGAGAAGTTGTGGATGCCCCATCCTCAGAAATGTTCAAAGCCAGATTGGATAGAGCTGTGATGGGGTTTCCATCTGGTCTAGTGGGAGGTATCCCTGCCCATGGCCGGGGAACTGGAACTAGGTAATTTTTAGGGTCCCTTCCAACCCAAACCATTCTATGATTCTATGATCCTGTGAGATTTAATAGATGCATTGATTTTTTTTTTCTTAAATCATATCTCTTTTAGAGAGGGTAACAGTACTTGAAGAGGTAGCAGGAGCATCTATTAATACAAAAAACTCCTAGCCTACTAAAAATAAATGTTTATTTTCTCATCTACAAAAAAACAAATGCTTAAATGCTTACTAGAGGATAAGACACAGGCTTTGTTTCTACCAAGAGTTTCCTCAATCCAGTGACAGGCAGAGCGACTTTCATCAGCTTTCACCCATTATGAATTCCCTATATTCCTCTCCTCACCCATCAAGGATGGGATCAGAGTATCAAAAACTCTGACATTAAAAAATCAAAACAAGCCAAGAGTATCCACTACACTACAAAAGAAATCTCTGGCTGATGAGAGTTTCCTTCCTTAACCTCATAGTTTTTTAATAAGCCTCTAAAAAACACAATGGTTTGGCAAGGTTTCAAAGTCCAGGCTTTTCTGGCTGGACAGAAAAATTTAACACATTTCCAAGCATAAAGAACATCCCTTCATGGAAATGACTTAGACATTCCCTAAGGGACCATAGCTTTCTCTCTTGTCCAAATTTGTCTGTGTTTATGAATGTCAAAAACCAAAGACTAACTACAGAATTTAAAAAAACAGAAAGCAAGATGGAACTGAAGTAGTTTACAGTCAGACTGGAAGTTCTTTCTGATTTAGCAGCACCATGGGGTCCACCCAACCTCCTAGAAAACTTACCTTCCATGACCACACGTTGACAATCATGTCATGCTGGTACCCCACTGACACAATGTACTTGGAGCTGGGGGAGAAGGCCACACAGGCCACACCGTACTTGTGCTCCTGGAGCTCCGCCACCTGGGTTCGCTCAGCCACGTCCCACACCCGAACTGCTGGCATGTGTCCGCTCTGGAAGGGACAAGAACGGACACAGAACAGGAGGGGTAGCCCCAAAATCAGTTCTGACACATTTGAGCATGTAAATGTGCAAGAGTTTGGAAAAAAATGTCTAGATGGTGCACTCACAAGAGGTTTAGCAGTTCCTTTGATTCTTTAAAGCCCAACAACCTAAGGAGCATATGCATTTCAACAGCTGTGCAAATTAATACCACTTCCCCTGCTTTAAACCTCTTCTTATGCTACTTACAAAATGCTAGTCCCTGTTCTAGCCAGGGACTAGAACAATACTTTTGATGCACGCCCCTGGTGTTTGTAATGGGAACTTACAGCCTCCTTGTGAAAAGGATTATAATAGATTGTTATCCCTAGATACAGTGAGTGAAAAGCTCTCACATCCTCTGCTCCTAACACAACATAGACATCTGACATATCAAACCAGGTCATGCCATACAAAAACATGACATGGCTGCTTGTGGGAACTCTCACACACCATCTGAGAGAAACCTCTGAGAGACTAGCAGCATCATTTCTGTCACAAGGTAACACACAGATGCATTCTGCATGAAAGAGTGCAGGCAGGGTAATGTCAGAGTAAAAGAACAGAGCCTCTGGTTTAATGTTTGCCCTCCAGAGAAACAGAAATGCCAATTCAGCACTTTCTGCCAGACAAATCTATTCTTTGGTTTAATTGTTTGTTATTAAACTAAATTAAAACAAGGCACACAAGATGAGCTGAAATGCTGGCCAAAAAATGTGCTTGATGGACAAATCTTACTCAAGTAACTGTTCATGATTCCACATTGAAGTCTGTCAAAACAGTGGCTTGTAAGATAACATATCCATGGCAACATGGCAGAATGGTATCTTTTTGATTGGTTTTAAGTTAGTCATTTAATTGTGTGGGAGAGTCTCATCACAAGTAGAAGTCAAAGCTTTAAAAGCTTGAAACTGTGCATGTTTTAATTGTCTTGTTCAAAAGCTCTGCTAAGCAACTGCGTGTGGCCTGGAAAAATGCCATGGTCAGGATTAACTGCAGTTGGTACAGCTCTCCCTCCTGCAATGCACACCTCAGGTCTCAAGGTGGCCGGCAAGATATTACAATGAGCTGAATCAGCTGCTCTTCAAAACAACTGCTATACTTAAACACATACATATATATATATATATATGTGTTTCCCAGTAACTTAGCATACACCCCAGGTCCTTACAAACTGAATTTTCATTTCATCTTTTAAGAAATGCTCACCAAAAGGCAGCTCTGTGTGAGCCCCATGCACAAGGACTCTACAACTCCATGCGGAGAAATAAAAAGTAATCATTAAAAGAGAAAAAAAAGAGTTTTCTTATGAATTTGAGATATGGAAAAGACATTTAATATGTATGGCAGCCAAGGACTAACCTCCATGCTCTCCTCCCTGAAAAGCCAGCCATACAGTAAACTAAGGTGTTATTAGGCAGAATTAGCATAATGCAGCTACAAGGGAGCTTGACAAAGTGAACTCAGAAAGCACTTCCCTGTGGGACAGGGGATGAACTAAGACACGACTGCTGACACCAGCAGGGGACACTGCTACACCAGACACATGGGAGGATACTGAAAAAAATAAATGGTTTTACAAAAGGGCAAGAGGAGACATGTTTTGCAACAAGGGGGAAAAAAACAATAAAAAACAACTCAAAAACCCAAACCCCCCCACCAACAACAAGAATAACAACAAAACCCCTACAAATTTCAAGTGTTAATGGAACAGCTTTCTTTTTTAATAATTTTAATTTGCCATTTACCCCAATGAATTTTCAAACAGAAAAGTTTGGTAGTAAGAAAAGTTCCCACTTCATTTTTTACCATTTTTCTTACTCCTCATGAAAAGCATCAGGGACCAGAAATTTTAAAAAAAAGGAAAATAAAAGAAGGTACCAGAATCATCAGAACTGAATACTATGAGCTATAAAACCTTGTGTTTTCACAAAAAAAAAAAAAATCACAACATCTAATGATGGAAAATTTATGCTAACTTTTTTTGTGTCATGCTAGCCTCCATCCAAAAAAACCCACTCTTGTTTCTACCATCAGTCTGATCCATACAGGATTCAGGCCCAGGTTTGGAGCCACCCTGGTGTCATGACAGCTGCCATCATAGTGACCACACTGGGGACCTCTGGAGAGAACAGTCTCCACCTTGACAGCTCCAACACAGGATAGTAACACAGTTCTCCTCCCTGTGGCTGAGGCTCAGGAGGAGACCTGTCTCACACATGCTCCCTCCCCATCTCTTACAGAAGCACAGGGACTAGTGGTAAACTGCCATTAATCACACACAAGAGCAAACTCAGCCCAACCATATGAAGGTCAGCATTTCTGTGGATTTTTAACATTCAGCAATTCCAGCCTCATGACACAGCCCATGTCTTGAACTTCTAATGTAGAACAGACACACAGTGTACTCATCCTTATTCTCCCCCTTGGGCATGTTGGGAAAGAGGAAGCAATTGTTGCCCCCAGCCAAACAAACAATGCCAAACCACAGGCACCAGCATCTTCTGTGACTATTCCTAAAACTCCACTCCATGTGCACTTTTCATTTTTTCCTGCAACACTTTCTGGCTTGAGTTACTTCCTGAAATCCTGAAAGGACAGTGCTAAGCTCAGGCCAATATTCTGGACCATCCAAGTGCTCTTCATTGATGCTAGAATAGAAGGATGTTGCGTGTCCTTTTGCTTATTTTCACTCTACCTTCAGCTCACAGATGCCACCCCAGAAGAACCAACCACCAAGCTGATGTGTTGAAAAACTCCCAGCAGGAGCACCGAGTGCCACCCATAAGCCAGCAGGTCCACTGAATAGTGAGGTAACACTGGAACTCATTTCTCTGTTTGAAAACAGCCTGTGTC
The DNA here is from genome assembly GCF_024509145.1 of Vidua macroura. NCBI lineage: Eukaryota > Metazoa > Chordata > Aves > Passeriformes > Viduidae > Vidua > Vidua macroura. Next base: position 37,147,082 of record NC_071576.1, read on the forward strand.
TTCTAAGCCCCTCTGCCCTGCTTCAAAATGCGACAGACAAGATGTGCCCTCTCTCCTCTCACACTTACCTCTCCTGTAACCAAATATTTTCCATCTGGAGAGAAAGCGAGTGCTGTAATTGTTTTCCTAAAACAGAGAAAATAACACTGAGAAACATTTCCAACATGTGACTTCATTTCAATACATCATGACTGGGGAGTAGGTTGGGACGAAATGAAAAAATGCTGAAGTCACCCATAATAGCCTAACATAATGGTTTTGCTTTGCCATGCAGATTCCCTGCCCAAGTCTCAAACAGCAGCTTACAGCAACAGAAAAACTCCAAAACTTAAGGCTCATTGCAGCACCTTTATTCCAGGTGCAGGACCATGTCACACTGCTGGCTTCAATAATGAGGTCATCATTTTAGGTGGAGAAAAAAAAAATGTCAGATACCATGGAGCTGTAGTAAGATCCCCTCCATGTCATGACCATTACAAGTTCCTCTGGGGATCACAATGTTTATGAGGTGGTACTTTGCCAGCAATAGCACCTCATGTGAGAAGGAGCTGGAGTCAAAGCAGCAGGCAGCCTGTCCCCAAGGCGACTCTAACCGAGGGGATTTAGCCTGAAGCAACAGCAGCTCCTGCATTTAAGTCAAGCCATAAAAGTCTTGAATTCACCTCACAGAAAGCAAGTCCAGCTTAAAGCTTTACTCACCTGGAGCTGTTTAAAATATGGTGTTGCTTATTTTTTCTAGGGTTGAACAGCACAACAACACACCTAGACGGAGGAAACACAAAAACAAAGAGACTACATCACCACAAGCATAAAGATAACCAAAGAGCTATCCTTGTTGGAAAAGCAAGAAAAAGCAGCAAAAGTAGACCCAAAAAGCTGTTTTATCCCCTACTCTCAGACTGAGCTGAGGTTAACTAAAAAACAGAAAGCAAAAGAACAGTCCAGAGGGAAATGATGTCTCTCCCATGTTGAGGAATACCATTTGCTAGTACCATAAATAATTACTTTTCCACCTTCCAGGAGCCCTGAGTCTTACTGTCCAAGCTGGACAGAAAGGCTGACCATGAAAGCTTATGCAAAGCCCTAATGGATTATGTCTCCTGCCATAAATTTGACCCTGTGTGCTGGGCACCAAAGCCCTGTGTCTGATATAAGAGTAAAAAGGTAGGGAAGTAGGAAAGAGGGGATCTTTTGGAAAAGATTTCAGGGGGGATGAAGGGAAATGAAAGGCATTAAATTTCTGTGCCTGACCTTAACAATAGACAGGACAGAATCCACTGAGTATAGCACAAGAAGTGACTGGCCAGTTGAGAAGTGAGACATACAATGCCAAAAAGCTATTGCCCTAAGAAGTCTATCTGCAAAAACAGCTTGCTCAGGGGCCTTGCAGATATCTCTCAGTAAGATGAACTGCTAAAGCAAGCAATACTAAGCTCCTGGTAAGTGATATAATCAGCTCCACTGTGAGCAAAACACCTCTATTGCTGACTGGGGGGGAAGGAAGGAGAAGAGGCCCCATCTCCCACTATTCTTGCCCATAGCACATTGCCTCCGTGCCTCAGCCCACCACAACTAGACCTACAACAGTCACAGGTACTGCAGCTTCCCCATTCTCCACAAACACCCTATACACCATTTTTAAATCTTTAAGTAACAGTGCTTGTCTTGCAGCAGAGCACAGTAACAACCAGTAACAGAAAATGCTGTTATGGGAATAAAAATTGCTCTGATGACCTCGTGCCACATTTTTCTCTTCACCTCTAAAACAGAAACTGTGGGTTTTGCCTGTCCCTCTAGAAGAAAACACTGCTGGAGTTTGGAGAGTCCCAGCTCCTCCTTCACTGCAGTGTTGGGGGAGCACTGCAGGATGTCCCTGCTCCACTGCCAGCAGCCTTTGCTGCACTGAGGATTTCACTCACATACCAACGTGCTGGGGCTTGCTTGCAACACAAGCCAGGCTACAGACATCAATCACTGCGAGAAACATGCAGGACACACAGGAGAAGTAGAGGAGTTGGCCTGGAGTAAGGGAGTAGAGGAGTTGGCCTGAAACAGCCAATCAGAAGGGCAAAAAGCTGAGGCACCACAGAAATCCACTGCAGAACCTCACCAACATTCCAAGACAGGCGGCGCACACTCACACACAGGACAAAGCACTCCTTGGCACGACACTGCCTAGAGCAAGAGCCACATCATTCCAGGCCCCGCTCCACATCCCCAGCAGCACGCAGGGCCAGGAGTGCCACAGGCACAGCTCAGGGTAGACAGGGCCCTGCAATGTCTCTGGCATCTCCTCACCTAGCCCTGGCAGCTTTGGTCTTTGGTCTGACCAGGCTACACTGCCATGAGGAGTGTCAATTTTGAAAAGAGGGCAGAAAAGAGGAGTGACACACCAATACCTTAAGGTGAGAGTCCTTGGCCAAACCTTCCACGCTCCATTAGCATTGCTAGCTCAAAGCCAGCATCCAAAGCACCAAGGATGCACAGGATATGCACTCCCCTCCTTTAGACTACTCTCCAGCCATGCGATTTCATACACCCCTATCCACTCATACCTTACCCTGAAGGCCAAGGAAACAAAGGCACCAAACTTTCTTGACTTTCTTGCCTTTCTTAAAAGGCAAACAGCCATGGTTGGAGATGTAACCTTGTGGAAGAGCAGAGAAAGTGTAGATAAGCAGTTTGTTCAAACCAGAATTGATCCTTTTGCACTTTTTACCCTGGGGAACCAAACTGGAGAGTTTCAAGTCAAAGCCATGCTACATATTTCTGAGGGATTAGTGCAAAGAAGCAGGTGGTTTGTGTTCCATTAACAAGTCAGGGAAGGTTAAGCCTTGCAAATCACAAGATATGAAATAGGAAGTTAGCAGATGTGAAAGTCTATCTAATCCCAAGCTTCCAGCTAATCAGGAAAGCAAAGCAAAAACCCCATTATGGTTGGATAGGGTTAATGGACCAAAAATCCTGCAGAGTTATAGTAAGGATGAATTTTGCTTAAAATAAGCTTCAAAAAAACAGAAAGAATAAAGGGAAGACATGAAATCTTCGTAAAGACTTTCTTATGCAGCTCTTAAAGTCAAGTTTCTGTTTTATTGTGAGGAACTCAGCAGAGAAACAGAACTTCAGAAAAGTGAACACAGTTTAAAAAACAGAGGAAAGATACAAAATATAAACCACAGTCTTCAAACCAGGCAAGTAAACAAACCACTTCCTAGAATAGGGTAGTGAGCCACAAAGGTCCAGGGCTTTGCCATTATTAACTTACAGGGCTGAACTTTTGGCCACTTACAATCATAAATTTTAGCATGAATTTTAACCCAGAACAGCCTGTGTGCCAGTAGGCTTCCTCCCCCCTCTCCAGACTTTGGCCAAATCCAGAGCCTACAGAGGAGGTAAGAGCCACCACCCAGCTCACACACCAAGGCAAATCAGACCATTTCAAGATCCACACAGCTCCCAGTGCCAGAGCAGCTATCACAAATGTGGATGTTTTAACTTGTCTTAAGACAACTCTATGCTTGATTCATGAGTTTGACCCATATTAATAACTGGAGGAGCAGAGGGATAAATCACAGTATCTCCTTACAGGTGAGCAAGCACTGATTCACATCATGAAATAGTAATTTTAACTCTTAAGCTCAGCAAAATAAGACATTTTGATTTGTCAGTTAATAATTAACATAACTTAGTAATTAGTTATGACCTTCTTGCCAAGCTATTTAGCCAAGATTAATTAGTCTTCTGAACTTGTTTTCTTAAATTAACTGCTACCCAACAAAAGCTACCATACTGCAATGCTGTCCCATGCTGATTTTCCACCATTCCTCCCCTCTCTGCCACACACAAGGGCAATGAAGACTTCAGCCAACTCCAAGGACATCCCATTAAGCAAGATGGCAAACCACAAACCATCAATCATACAGTGGGGCACAGATCCTTTTCTGGGAGTCAGGAGCATCCAAGTTTGTAAACTAGCTCCCTCTCAAAATGCTTGGGAAGGTTTCTAGTCCCTTCCATCCTAAAGAGCACATTTCCACAACAGGCAAAAACTATTTTTAGTTCTTTAATCTCTTCTGAGTGTTAGAAAACAGCCTCAAGTTGCATCAGAAAGGTTTAGATTGGATATTAGGAAATATTTTTTCACAGAAAAGCTTGTCAAGCACTGGAATAGGCTGCCCAAAGATGTGGTTGAATTGCCATCCCCAGAGGCATTTTAAAGATGTGGAGATGTGACACACGGGGGCACGGTTTAGTGGTGGCTTGGCAGTGTTAGGTTAATGGTCCATGGTCTGAGGTTCTTTTACAACCTAAGCTGCTCAATGACACAGAGTGGCCTCCATTGCCTGCTCAGACACTCACAGCTCAGCTCAGTCCAGCAGAACCTGCAGCAGATTCCTAAATAAGGTAGTTCAGAGCCCATTCATACTCTGGGCGCCCTCCATTTTAGCAAAGGAAATCAGTCTAGCAAAATAAACTGAATGGAGACACTGAATGATCAGGTTACTGACCCACCTACTCCAAACTGCCTCCTATCCAGTAAGGCTATCAAGCCCTCGAGAGAGTCAAAATATCTACTCCTTTCTATTTATGCTTGCTTTAATCTTATAGCAGTTAAAATAATAAATATAACTACCATGGAAAATTAGTTGCATCAAAGAGCATACACCCATATAACCATCCCAGAGGGATAGGAAAGGATGAATGGTAAGAGAGCACTGATCTTTTTATTCACAGCTTCCAACTGTGTATGTAGACAAAGCAAAGTACTTCAAACCCAAAGTTCCACAATGGTCACATCACCTGTTCCACACATTCCACCCTTTTCCCAAACTGAAGCTTTCAAAACAAATTCAAGTGCTCAAGAGTCCTTTGTCTGAAGAGATATTTTTGAATGCTAGTGCCAACATGCAAACTAAGGCTAGCTCCAGAAACACCTCATGAGACCTACAGAGCCTGGCACACATTAGCTGTTGAGAACATCAACATTGTTAGCACTCTTGTTTCAGCACAAACCCTACCTTCTCTGCAGCTGCAGACAAGGCTTGATGATCACAGCACCTTTTTAATCCACAAGTATATTCTGATTTCCAAGACATTTATAGAAACTATTTGCTGCTGTATGGATTACTGCTGTACAAACCATACATCAGCCAGCTGAGATCAAGTGTCCTGTTTGTTTGCGTGCTGGTTCCTGCAGAGGCTGTTGGCAATGGCACACATATTGAAAGGTATTGTTTCTAGGTCTGTGGTGCCACCTCACAACTATTAAGCACACGTTCCTGATGCAAGCAGCTTTTATAAACAGCTTAGCTGGGCAATCTTTCCCAGTATGCCTTTTTCTTGTGGGACATCCAGGTAACACAAGGGAAGGACAGAATTAGCTCTCACAGCAGTGTCAAAGGTTTTTACCGAAAACATGAGCATTGTCCATCAGGGAGCCCATTTGTATCAGCCAACAAGAAGTTTCTTGCAGAGCTTTCCAAACCTCCATGAAGGTTATATGTTCACAACTGTGCATCATATATGATGGTGCAGATAAAAAACAAGGAGGGAGGGGGGAGAGGGACAAGGAGAGGAAAGGAGGGGGTAGGCATGGAATGTCACAGTAGTTTCCACCGGCTCCAGCAAAAGCAAAAATACCCACAAAATATAAAATTGAGCCATTTTCCTAGGCTAAATATCATATAAGGAGTGGAGAGGAATCAGATGTCAGTATCACATTTACACAAAGTACTTGACTCACTAAGTCAGTGGCAGTGGGTCATTCCACGCAGCTCCTCACCTTTACTTCTGACTTTTCTTCTACTGGCTTCACTTCTGCACTTACCAAATCATAGTTTCTGGACATTTTACTCTTCCCATTGTCCTCCTGTTTCCCAGAACATCCCTCTATTATCAGCTGCCTTACCCCAGCCATCTCCTTCCTCAGCAAGCTGACAAAAATCAAATTTCTGCAGAAGTCTGTTTTCCCTTCTCCTTCCTCTACAAGTTCCCCTTACAAGGGATTTGGGAAAATTAAAATGCTGCAGAAAATTAAAATGCTAAAAAAAATGCAAGCATTCCTTTCCAATCTACCAGCCAACTCAGCATTGCCCTATTTCATGGGACACATGACTGAAGGCAAAGCTCATGTGGCAAGTCCTCCTCTCCCAAATGCATGGAGCCTATGCTATGAAGAGGATGCTGTACAGAGGAAAGAGAACTCCATTAAGACATGAAAACAAACATTAGCTTTCTTTTTTTTCCCCACAATATACTCCTTTCATGCCACTACAAGAAAAAATGAAAAGAGCAAGCAGTCCCATCCCTTCAAAATTGGTCCTTTTCTCAATTTCTGGCTCATACCTTGCTCTCTTCCCCTCACCCAAAGCTATTCAAATGAGAGTGCAATAGCTTTCTATGCACTAAATGCATGGGGGAAAAAAAGACTTTGATAAGACCAAAATCTTTTTTACACTGCATTGGTTGCCATGGCAAGTTTGATCAGAGCAAAGCAGTGTCTACAGAAGCTGGTGTTAATTTTCTATGTGGCAATTCTTCCTGCCAAAAAGCTTCTTTAATTCATAGCCAGTACTGGGAGTGGGTTAACAGTGATGAGAGGATGTGCACACTGACTATGTAACTGAATAGGTATTTTCATGCAAACTGTATTAATTACGTGCATGCTGAGAAGAAAGATCTATCTGTTGAGAGGTTAAGAGCTGGGTGTCACTGCCTGAACAGAAAAGCCTCCAGAGCTCCCTGTACCAATCTGTGATAGAGAGAACTAAAAAGGTGGGAGCCTGAGAGGTGCAGCTAAATTCATGCTTCAGAAACCAACGCAAGCCACAAATACGGAACAAGAAACCCACTGTGAAAAAGAAAGTCAGTCTTATATTTAGTGTAACTAAACTAATAGGGTAAAAATTTCTGATTGCCACCAGGGACATACTTGCTCTATTTAAAAGGCTGCATGGCACCCCAATTCTGCAGGAGTGGGAGCTCAAACAGATCACAGAATAGGTTCTGGTCCAAAAAACCACAGGAAGATCTGTGACAAACTGAAGTCCAATTTCTTGCCTCCAATAGCCCAGTCATAGGGAAGAATAGGGCATATTTTAAGATACTTGTCCAGACTCTTTTCTCAGCCTCCAGAAATTTGACTTTCAGAGACATCTTTAAACACACACTGTGTGCACCCACACTGAGAGGAGAGAAAGCAGTAGAGGAAATTGCAGCAGAGCTGAACTGACAAGTATTTATAGGGATAATCCCCAAACAGACAAGGGCAGCCTCTGTTCTCACCACCATTTCAGCCTACTGAATTCACCTTGTCCATTACACTAACTGAGCTTCAAAGCTGAGAGCCCTGCAAAATCTCCACCAATACCTACATCCGGAAAAACAGGCAGCTTTCTCTCCCTGTCATCTGGCAGGGATGCTACCATCCTCATGATCTTCTGCTGCCAATGTTATTTGTGCCTGTCTACCTGAACAGGCCCTGCTGCAGATGAGGGGACAGGGCTGAGTGCCCAGAAAGCTTCTCCTCAGTTCCTGCCCTGCACAGGGAGGGCTAACACGAACTCCTGCTATGCGCAGCTGACAGCTTCCACTGGCTGCTCTCAGCAGCCCCTTTCCACCTGCCAGACTACATCTTTAAAACAACCAGCTGTGTCTCAAGCTGCAGATGGCAGAGAACAGATGCACAGATCTGAAACAGCACCCGAAACACTTTAGAAATACTTTTAAAAAACTCAACACGTGAACGGATAAAAGATCCAATAACGAGCAGAGATTGCGACTGAAACATCGATCTGCCAAGGCCTCTCTTCTTGCATACACAAGGCACCATTGAAGTTTCAGCTTTACCAGGACCACAGATGAGAAACTGCAGAAGTTTTCCTTCCTGCCTCCTGCCAAAGTGAAGGTGCTGCCCATCCACATGGGCTGGCTACAGTGATTTCTAGTAGGTCCAGCTGATCTCAGTGCAACATATCCTCACCCCTGCAACCATTCAATGTGGAAAATACTTAATCTACCATTGGAGGTTTTCATGCTATTTCAAGGTCTATTTTTAAGGAGGCAGTGCAAAAGAAGAGGAGGATTTTTAAAATTAGCAACCCTTCTGACACTGGGCAAATACAAGGCAGGGTGATGACTCAGGAAAACACTTCACACGAAATGGATGCAGAGAAGAAAGACAGCCTGGGTCCCATCTCCCACTGGATAAGTTGTACACAACTCCAGAGGAACCATACTGGAGCCAGAGACATGGCAGTAGTGCCCTCAGGAGAGTGATCTCTTTTTACAGAGCTGTCACATTAAGGAGGCACCTTTCCTGGGAGGCAAAGAGCTAAGCCAGACAAATTGTGAAAGACTTGGGCAAGAAGTGCATGTAGGGAAAGCAGAGGGGGAAAAAGGCCTCAGAGGAAAACCATGAAATTTAAACCAGCTTACTAACTGGGAATCATTACAATTGCAAGGAAGATGAAAATGTTTCCAGTTAATTGTTATGGCTCACAGCTACCTAGTCACCAATGATTCAGCAGGAACTTCACCTTCAAAACAACCCCATTCTGTTCAACAAGTCAAAGCCGGAAGAGGGGAAAAAAATCCTCATGAATGAGAAACGAGGAATAAAACCCTGTTCTAGCAGAACAAGGGACAGACCATCTCTGCTGCATTGCAGAATATTCCTGTCTTCCAGCCTGCAGCAAAGGTAGGTAGAAAAATGAAGCCACGCAAAGCAGCAGCTGTACTTACACAGACTGAAATGTCTGTCAGTCTGCACATCTGACAAGCTTCAAAAGAGACAGGGCACCGATGACAAATGCCTGTACAGACACATACACACACACACGTAGGTATATACACAGACACATGCATACATATGGCTCACGGCTGACTATAACATTTACACACACATAGAGAGTGCATATTTCTCCTTCTCTCTCTCCAAAACCACTCACTTCCCTAGGGCAGGGAAGCAATGCCAGCAATACACCTACACAAAGTGTCAAATCAACTGGGCTAGGAGTTGCAGAGCTGCATTTTATTTCAGCACTCTTGGCAAACACCCACGGAGTACTGCAGATGAGCAGCAGCCGCAGGGTTTAGAGCAATGGGCAACTGATGATAGGTAGGCTGGAGGAACAAAAGGATAGTTAATGACCAGAAAATGTGCTGATCAGACACACAAGAAAGACTGAGAAGAACTAGGAAATGGAGCCTTGAGCAGCACCTGGCTGGTTCCAGGTGTGACCAAGAGAGATGAAACAGCCAGAATACAGCTCAAAACCTGAACAGCTTCGCATGAAAGACAGAGAATGCAACTTTTTCCGGGATGAACACTACAGAATCACAGCATACTATGTTAATTCTTGGGAAAAGACCTGTTTCCATATGCTGAGATCTCCCAAAGTTGCAGCTGTCCCAGGAACATCAACAAGGAGAAAAGAACAATTATCTGTCCTGACAGACCAGCCAAGACACCTGCTTTGGGGATCTCTTGCTCCCCAGTTGTGCTCCACCCCTCCACTTGCTCTCAAGATCCAGTCCCTCTTCAATCAGTATCTGGCTAACGGCCCCAGATTTGCCATTTTCAGTAACAGTCCACAAGCTTTTTATTGAGTCTCAAAGGCCTTGGGCTGCCTGGGTTTGCCTGCTCTGAACTCTTCTTGACCTGCTTGTAGCTCTGTTTTGGTTGAGCTGTGACAGCAATTTCTGTAACTGACCAGGTGTCTATAGATGATTTGTTTTACTTCTGTTTATCTTTTGTGGAGTACAACCATAGTTCTATATAAACAACATTGACCAACAGCTATTTTATGTAGCCTGAGACGTTTACAACTAATGACTGCATAGTGGAGAAAAATGCAGACATGGTATGAGAGCAGAGACCTTGAGAAGTGGAGAAGCAGGACACAGCACAGAGGAGTACAGGAATGGGATGGTAAGAGAGGAGGCACGTGCTTGCCATTGGAGACAAACTGCTGCAAACAATTCACCCACTGTCTGTTAAAAAAACATACAGACCTGGAGCTGAAAAAACCCAACTTTTAGGGGTAGCAAATAAAACAAAGAAAAATTATCCAACATGCATTAAAGACACCATACATAGTGAATTCTAGAAGCATTGTGGAGTTCTACAAGTGCAAGATGTGAAAGTGTATTAGTAAACATATAAAAAAATACCGAGATGAACCCTGCAGTAAGGAAAAATCCAGTAAAACCCACATCATACTCTTCCCAGAGAAGGGCTACAAAGCGGAAGATTTACCCTCAACAACTGACTTTAAGATCCACAGAAGCAGCATAAGGGTGAGCATAACACCAGAAAAACCAAACAGAAACAAAGAAATGTATTACAGTTTTAATTGCACTATCACAATTATTCAGATATTTTTATATAGAATTACTCTAATGCATTATTAGTCCTTTTTTTTCTTTCATAATTAGTGGTAAAATGATTCATGAATTAGAGTGTTATGAATTAAGTTATACCAACAATAAATTCCTGCCTTTTTTTATTTATGCACATACACAACCGATATATAAGGGGTGCTTCCTCTTTGCCCATGAACAAAAAAACCCAAGGCAAATACCTCAGAGAAAAGACGCACATACAGGGGAAGAGAAAGCAATGAAAGACAAGCTAAAGAAAAAAAAAATTAAAAATTTAAAAAACAGGCAAAGAGCAGTTTAGAGGGAAAGGCAAGAAAAAGATAAAGAGAAGCAAAGTTTACAATAAAATTACTGCAGAATAATCAAATCTGCCATCACATGCTGAGCAAGCTCAGCTTTCGAGCCCAATGGTATAACAAGAGAAGATGGGAGCTCTTTGAAGGTACCCTCCTGGAATCAAGCAGCTCCTTGCAGAGATTTGCAGACCCAGCTGAGATTACACAGAGAAATCTGGCTCTACACTTCAGGTTTGCACCAACTTCCCTGCAAGAGCAGCTGACACCATGCCATGAAGCCTCAAAAGCTGAATAAGTGTCTTCCTCTAAAACCAAGTCCCAAAGGAAAAATATATCCTGCTTTCAAGCAGTTGGCTAACACTTCTGTTTCCAGCAGCATGCACAGCCAGAGTATTCCCTCATTGTGCCTGGGCAACTCAAGAGCAGGGAGAAAGATCCATACATCAAACTAATCATCTGGGGCAGACCAACATGACAGCTCATGGCTGATGCCTCAGGGCTTTAACTGTTTTACCATGAGTACAAAATGTATCAATATTAAAATGGCATCATTCAAAGAAGCAAAACAAAAAAGCAATGAAATTTAACCTTGTCTGTCAGCCGCCTCTCCACCATCACACCTGGGGTAAGGTACTGGGCAGACCCCTCCAGGGTCCATTGACCCATTATTGATCTCTCCTACATTCCAAGCAGGCAGCAAAAGCCCCCACTGCAGCAAAGAAACTGGAGCAGCTTTTCCCCTTGAATGCTTCAGTAAGCATAATCCAGGCCATATCTCTGAAACATTGTCAAATTTAAAAAAAAAAAAAACACCACCAAAAATAAACAAACAAAAACCCACACCAAACACACACACAGAAAAAAGAATGCTTCTTGGAAAGCATGAAGTTAAAGAATCACTTGCTCAAATAGCCAGTTGTTTTCCACTTCTCTAGACATGGGCAAAGATCACAGTTGCCTTGAGCAGCAGGCTGCCAGATCCACAAAAAGCCACTAAAGCCTCCTGCCAACCTTGCCTACTCAGCACCCTACAAGGTCAGGCTGGCAAATGCTGAAAAAAGGGGCAGGGGGAGCCTGCTTCTCCCCACAACTGTCCACACCACAATGCACAGGAAGCCTGCTGCAGCTCCCAGGCCCAAACATCCACAGCTCATGCCAGCTCCCTCTCCCAGCCTTGCCACTTCTCACAGAAGGAACAGCTCAGACACTGCCAGATTGGCAAAGTTAAATTCTGCCCATGTTATCTTTTTAGAAGCCTTGTGACAGCCCTGCCTTTAACAAAAGATTAACACTTACTTCTGCTTTACCTCTATCTCAGCATAATTCATAGTATTTTAAATGCACTGAAATTTTTCTTCAGAGTAGTTAATGAGCATCAGTTGTCAGGAGATCTGAAAAGACAGCTTTCCTGGAAGGAGAAGCAATCATGATAAAACTCAGTTTTGCTTTCTTGTATATGTCCTGTCCCAGAGAAATATTGTCACGTTAGAGTCCAAGACTAAGAGTACTTCCTAAAAAGTATTAGGTCAGCATTGCAAAAGCACAACAACTACAAAGGCAAGAAATTGGCTGGTATCAGCTCTGTCAGTCCTTGGCTGCCAGCTGAAAGAACCATGTTCAGATGCACAACAGACCGATGTGTGCATGCCTTGCAGGGCACATCTTCCAGTGCAGCAGGGAGGGGGCCAAGTCCTGCATCTGGTTCCTAAGCAATAGTCAGGGCATGCTTACAACAAACAAAATACACCATTTTCTTGGCACTTCTTAGCTATCCTAATACGATGCTCTTTCACCTTTAACTCACTGCCTTCTGACACTGAGTGAAACCCAAGACCATCTACAGTGCCAGGTTTTCCAGAAAGAAGAAAAGGAGTGACTCCTCGTTGTTCACACCTACTGATGGGATATGTCCTTTGGACTGTATATACTTCTTTTAACTTAAACTCTGTGATTTGTGTCAAGGTTGCCAGGAGACAGTGCCTGTTTTGAGATTCTTGGAAAGGGTGGAGCTCAGCTGAGGCAGCTGGTATCTCATTTTCATCCCAGACTTTGCTATTCAGTCCCCACTCCCCCCCCCCCACCCCTTGCTCTTATGCAAGCTCGGGACTTGGCTCACAGGCCAGTGGTGTTGCTGCACCAAGGCACTGGTTGCTAGGAGGTGTAACTGGAGAGATGCAGAGCAGGTAGAGCAGAGAGCAGGCTGCTACCTGCAGGTACACAGGCTTTTGGGCACTCGTGCTCTCTGCCACCCCCCTCCTTTCTCAGCTAATGGGCAAACCCCAGCAGGTTGCAGAGCTTCAAGCTGAGAAAAGGCCTACATGTTCCAAAATAGCTGAGGTACTGAGAGTTTTGCAACACTCCTCTTCCCTATTTCACTAGCATGCAATAGCTTTCCAAACCTGTCAAAGCTTCCCACTTGCAGAGCTCTACCTGAGTGTTTAGCTCTGTTATTAAATAAAGCAGTCATGCTTATTCTCTTGCTTCCATTTCTTTGCACATAAACTGCAAGTTTATGACCCTCACCACGAGACTGCTTCCCTGGCCTACTCCTCCCCCCATTTTTTTCTTTTCAATAGCAACTTCCCTTTAGTTCACATGCTGGTTAATGAGATCAAAGCACAAAGTAACAAACCAGCCATCTACATGGGATTATTATCAGCTTGCCTCCCAATTTAAAAATCCAATTGACACACTTTAAGATTGAGGACAGTCAGGGTTTCTCTTAAGGCAGGTTAAAATCAGAAATTACCAATACAATCATTAAAACAGCAACTGCTGTAGATATTTTGACAGGCATGATGGCACTTTCCTTTTGAGGGAACTGGAATATTTGCCCTGGAACTAGGATGGCAGCAGTAAGAAGCATGTAGTTTTCCTTAATATGGTTTGTTAGGCAACCCAAACAGCAACAAACTTGAAGGACTCCTCCAAAAAGCCCTACCTTTCCCTGCTCACAGCCTCGGGAATCCAGCACGGGGAAATTTCAAAGGCAGTTAAATGCTTTTGCTGAATGTTCATTGCAGCATTGCACAGATAACAGCATTCCCATTTCCTGCTCTCACCTTCTTCATCACTAGCATTTTTGGCAACAGCAAGCATCCACACTAACATTAATGTTCTTGAGGACTCAGCTAATACTTTTGGCCCCCCAAGAAACATTGCACAGGCAGTGCCTGGACCTGCCACACCAGTTGTGTAGGACAGTGTGGGACAGAAGCTACCTAACTACTTGCCCTACCCACAGTACCCAACTTCATTTACAGCTCACTCACACCACTGAAGCACCACATACAGAGCAAAACCCCTCTCCAAGATTTTCCATCACTGGTAGGAAGAGCGCATGCACACTGCCTACACAGACAGTGCAAGCAAAGAACCTTCTTTAGCCCATATAAGAGTCCTGCAATTCATTCTTACACTAAAAACCATCCCCAACTTCACCATCAGTTAAACTCAAAAGTTTCTTACAGCTAACACAATTGTGTGTCATGCTGTGGTACTGAAAGGTCAGAGTCCAAAAGCAATTAGTAATCAAAGAATTTGCATGTAAAAGTATTCTGATGTTTAAAAAAAAAAAAACAATAAAGGGAAAATGTAAAACATACCACTGAAGGGATGCTTATACGAACTCCATCCCATTTCCTTCTGCAAAGCATTCTGAGAGCATTTCTTTCCAACACTGCCCCATTTTGTATCCTCTCTCTAAGAACCAGGCTTGCTCAGTAATTAGAACAGGTGAAAGCAAGGACACAGAAGGAGTGAAGCCAGTAGCATCTGGGGTTTTTTTGCCATAATCATGTCCTTAACTTTATGCATGTGTACATGTACCACAGCATCAGCTGAGCTCGTGTCCCATTTGTGGAACCAGCTGTGGGATTTCAGCAGGAGAACCACGCTGCAGAGGCTCTGAAAGGCAGCACAGCCTGTCTTTGTGGGCTTTACCACCTTGAGGGAAGATTAGTGCGTGGTCTTGGGAGAAGAGTATCCAAACTAGCACAGGTAAGGATTGATGTACAACACAGTATCTTTCCCAATATCCCTTTTTTTCTTTTTTTTTTTTTTTTTAATATAGTCATTATTTAATATCTAACTCCTATTATCTATAAGGCAGAAAATAGAAAATGTTACTTTTCTTTTTTAGGAAATGGTGCAAGCTGAGAGAAACAAAGTGATTTTCTCTACCATCCAGTCCCATGACAGACTATAAATATAAAGAAAAGAAGTCTGTTCCCCATGCCCTACAATAGACTGGCTCTTCCCTATTGCAGGCTTTTTTTCAGAAAAGTCGTCCTGTCCTTTGGACAAACCCTCAGTATCATTCCCAATATAGAGCAACATAAAGAATACAGAACAACACACTTCTGGTGAGAAGTATCATTCAGTATCATTCCCAATATAGAGCAACATAAAAAATACAGAACAACACACTTCTGGTGAGACCCCACCTGATGTACTGCATCCAGGTGTGGAATCCTCAAGACATGAAAGACATGGACCTGTTAGAGCAGGTCCAGAGAAAAACCACAAAAATTACTAGAGGACTGGAACACCTCTCATTTTTTAGTACAGCCCATTTTAGTAGGAAATGAGCTTTAAGCTAACAGAGAATAGATTCAAATTAGAATTTTTTTAACAAAAAAAGTAATGTGGTGAAACACTGAAACAGGTTGTCCAGAGGGGTGATAGATGAGCAAACTGGTTTAGTTGAAGATGCCCCTGTTCACTGCAGGGCAGGTTGGACTCAATGGCCTCTAAAGGTCCCTTTCCAACCCAAATTCTATCATTCTATGACTCTCCTGGACACAACCAAATCTGAAGCAAATTTGGTGCAAATTTGAAGGTGAGAATGTGAAGAAAGAATAGTTACCAGCTCACCTCTGAATTGAATTGAGTTTTCTGTTCAACTCAAAGCAGGGTTCCCATATCCTAAGGAGATCCTCAGGCTGCTCTTTCTGGGGAAAGGTATCTGCTTCCTCTCATACAGTACCTTTCTCTACAGATTTCCTGTGAACACAGATTTCCTGTGAAATGCCCCAAAATGTTTCATTTCAGTTGGACCATTCCTTTGAAAAAGTCTCAATTCTATCTAGATATCAAAAACCAGTCTAAACAGTCTAAACAAGTCAAGGCTTCCTGTTGTGGCTTTTGGGGGTCTGGTTGGGGTTGGTTGATGTTTTCTGGCTTGTGTTGTTTTGTTTTTATAAATAGCAGTAAACTTTTACCAAGGGCCACCAGACTTCAACTTTGATTCACCCTGAGTGCAGAGAGTGGGTACTGCCTGTCACAGGTCCTGGCACTGGAAGGGCTGCAAGAGGGGTCACAGATTATGCTCCTTCTGGGACAGGAGGTTTTGTAGCCAGACAGGGATGCAGCAATGTGCTCCTACACTGAGCTCAGCTGCAAAGTCCAGCTTTTTCCAGGTGCCTGACAGAAAGGAGGAATTACAAAGGCATGGATGAGCACAAGCTGCTCCCAGATAGTGTGGGGTATACAAAAAAAAATTTAGGAGAAAGGGCTCATATCACATGGCTTCTCTTGAAAGACAGGGAATAAACAGATACATTGGTACCTGGAGGCTTGAAGGAGGATGCCATATCAGACCTATTGCTGATGCCAGATCCTCAAATAGTAACTGTAGGACAAAGCATCACATTACATCTCTATCTGTCCCAAGTTGTAGAGGCTGGCTACAGAGCAGCAACCCACCCCTTGTAACCTGAAGGCTGGATTAGTGTGTGGCACTCAGGACAAGTACCCAGAAGCTCTGTGCACAGGGGAACAGCACTCTGTGTACAGCACAACAGCAGCTTGTCTCAAAGGGACCTGGCAACACCAAAAATCAGCACTGCCCTGACTCATCTTTCAAGACCAAGAGTGACACAACATAGAAGTCACACAAGGTCTGAAGCCAAGCATTCCACAAGATTCCCACTGTCCACCACAAGAGCTATTCCACAGCTGGCAAAGATGGCATTAACCAATTCCCCATCCAGCAGCTGAGCTCTCAGACTCAGGGGCTCAGCTCCCAACATGTTCCCTCCCGCTGTCTGACAGCACCCAGTGCTGTAGTCCTCAATGTATGCTGCAGTACTTTTGGCAGACTTGACTAAGTCTCCCTCTGGTTTAGTAAGAAGCTTTTCTGCCCAGCTATTTTGAGGTTTTGTCCTATTTTTCTCCCTTTTCTGCTGGGCAACAGGTTTGCTGCAGGTCTGAAGCTTCACAGCTTCCTCATTATTTAAGATTCTACCAAATGTTATGTCCTCCGCTGGTTATCAAAGGTAAAGAATTTTAATTAATTAGGCAAGAGAGCAAAAGCAGCCACACACACACACACACACAGGGACTGGCTGGAAGTCAATTTAACAGGTTTGACTCCAATTCTGGTAAAGTCTTAAAGCAGGGGAGTTTGCCTACAGCTCCAGGTGATTTCTACTACTGCTTTGTTTGCTTATTTGTCTTCTCTTCTGCCAAACCAAGCAAGCTTGCAGCTGAACTGATCAATACACAACTGTTCAGCAAACAATTTACTTTTTAGGTGCAGTTTTGTTAGAGACGTGGATTCAATGTGGAAGAGTCTCCAGTACTCACTGGAGAGACCAAAAAGGGAGACCAAGAAAAAAAAACAATGTAGAAATTCCTGTCTAGCGGTTATGGACATGTGGAAACAGCTCACACAAGAAAGACTGCCCCTACTCCAGCAGACAGGACCTTTTCTGTCTGAAGTGTAATGATGGGGGATCCAGAACTGGATCCAGCTGCTATCTAGATTTGAAGAGGGCAATTACTCCAAACTGCATGACTGTTACTTGTGAATGTCATGGGTCAACTGCAAGAGAACAGAGGAGAGGCCATAGACCCCTTAAATCCACCTCTGATAATTAAAATATCAGTTACAATTATTTGGCCTGAGAATAAAGCAATGTTGCAAAGCATATCTCCATTGTTTTGTCCCAAGTACAGACTTCACTCTCTTGCCGGAAACTACGACTGTGTCAGCCTTCTTCAGCCCACCCTTCTTCCCTACAGCTAGTTCTTCAGCTACACCCTCCTCTCCTCCTAATCTGCATTAATAAAGGCAAGTAGTGAATGAAGTCTTGTTACACCTTGGTCTTCTTGCCCCATTGCAGATACGTTCCTTTCTCTCCAGTGGGTATTTAGCAAAGGAAGATTTGAGACACAAAGTATCCCTTCTTCTTTCTGAGAAATCTGCTACTGCTGGGGAAGGAAAGGGAACAAAGGGCTTGGCTACTTTTTATCATCTTTTTGGACGCATCTTTTTGAAACCCCCTGTTGTTCACTTTTGATACAAAGTTTTGCTTGGTCTGATTGTAACAGCCCTACTTAAACCATTCTGCAGTACAGATTCTAATTACGTTTAACAATCTCATTTAAGGGGATTCTTATCTTCATCTCTGAGCCTATGATCACAATTGTGCCAGCTGGAAAATCTCCCCAGATGGCATGGTAAGCACAGTAGCCTCACAGAAGAAACTTATTAACAACTCCAGATTGCTGGGAGATGAACGGAAAGAGGTCTAACTCTTGAAAGGCAGCTGTCCTGTTTCAAAGAGGACAAAGCAAGGTGCTTCTAATGTGACCAGATGCTGAAATCTGCTTTGAAGCACACACAAGAACTTTTCTTCATTTTACGGTAGGTTTCTACATCTTTACAACACCACAGGATTCTCCTCTACAAAAGATCATAAAAAGAAACCACAGAGCTCCTCCTTCAGAGGTTTTGGTAAGTAAACTTAAAGGAGGTAACACCAGCAGAAGTGGATTTATCTACAGGCAACCCAGCAGCTTAAGCATTTCAAAATCCCTGTACCAATTCAGGCTGCATTTGGGATACAGCCCAATAGCATTAGTGTTTATGCTAAGCTAGTGAAGGACTGTACCTGCACAGAGCAGTAGAGCTGTGCCCAAACTGCACATGTACCATGTACTGGCTCTATAAGGAAGTAGATTGCTTCTGTGCACACAGAGTTTTCTAAAGGCAACTACCATTGTGACACTCAAGCAATGTGATCAATTAGTTAATAAAAACAGGCACTGAAATAAGGCAGGAATACTTGTTAACTTACAAATTAGGATTTCATTGTCCATGTCACCACTAATTCTAAGCTGGCCAAAATGGTCATAAGTCCTGGAAAGATCCCAGTTCAGAACAGCATTTTGCCTCATTCACCATCAGTCACCTGTTAGATTTGCCTCTCAAAATTTGTTACTGCACCTCATTGACCAAAACCTTCCACTTCAAGGAAGAAAGAAGGAGCAAGGCAACATCATACCAGCTCAACTTACATCATGTTTATCCTAAGTCTTATTCTTCCACTGTGGGTTATATACAGCTTAAGGTAAAGTGAAATTTTTCTAAACTGATAATTTATTACCTTGTGCAGTAATCTATCTATATAATGATGGAAAATTATGACTAAAAGTTTCCAAGAGAAAGTTTTCCATCCACATGTGGATGGGCTGGAAACCACTCAGCCTTACAGCCTATCTACTGGAACTGGAAAGAAATATTTGAGAGCAAACCAACAATCACTTATGGAAAAGAAAAATCTCCATTCTTTCAGCTTCCAGAGGGATTTACCACTCAGCTATGTGAGACAACTACACATGTGTTGAGCAGGCTCCTAGATGGATTAAAACCAATTCACTCATTTCCTGTTCATCCCCTTCCTCCCTTTGCTGTGATAGAGACCATCATCACTGCCAGTCAGCACAGGACCTGACAGCCAGGAGGGGTATGACTCAGAAGGGCTGAGGAGTTAAGTGGCTTCCACTCCATTCTGCAAATCAGCTGAGGATGAGGGGGGAAACAGGGGAAGACACAGTGAAAAGAGATGAGACTGTGACTGGATGTTGCTACAGTGCAGGTTGGCACACGTGAAGCTGCTGCACTGACATGCAGTGTGCACAGTAAAATTGCAGTAAAATAAAATTTGACCAAGAACTGTGCAGTTTTCTGGTTTGAACACTCATACAATTATTTCTTTTGGAATATTACTTGTCCTATCTCAAAAAAAACAAAACAACTAACTAAAACACCAAGGTGACAAAGCTGAAGAAGGAACAAGACTGACTCTTCAACCAGATCATGCAGCAAAAAGTAGCACGATAAAAGACTCAGTATCTTCATTTTAACTTTGATCGTCCATCTCCTATTGTCCCTCCCTTCCTATCTACAAATAAGGATGATTCATTCCAAAGTGGGTCAGAATACAGGGGCATCCAAATCATGTGTTCAGCAAATGTACTGTGCACACACACAGAGCTAGCCAGGGACCTGTGTCTGTACTGTCTACAGTAATTTCTGAGAGAAAGCCAGAGAAACTCATTTCACTATGTCTCAGAGAGAAACTCTATATTAAACACATATCTGCCTTTAGCAAGAGCTGCTGTATGTAAAAACTATTCAAGAGCTGAAAGGAGGAAAGAACAAAAGAATACGCAAGTTGAGATTGATGAACTCGGCACACATGCTATGTATCAAATACCAGTTTTCCCAGCAAGGAACACTAATGTAAAAAATCCCTGAAATCCATCAGAGTGGCTCCAAATTGATGAGCAGAGCTAGAGGGATGCTTAAGCTGACCAGAGTATGACAGCATAGTGTTTAAAAGGCGTTGCACACTAAAGGCACAAAGTGCTACGTTCCTGCTCCTCAGAAGAAAAAGCACAGGATGCTTCCTCAAGCAGGCAAATGCCTGAAGATCAGGTTCCCAACCAGCTATCAGGATCAGCTGAGAGCCAAGAAGAACATGAGAAGTAAAATCAATCAGTCATACCAAGCTACAAGGCCTAAAAAACAACAGTAAACAAAACACCAAAACCAGATAAGCTGACTAAAGCTATCCTAGCAACTGGTCTAGAATTTAAATGATAGACATTTTACACACCCATTTTTTTCCTTTTTAATGTTAGTCATACTCCGATGATTTTCTTAGTTTTGTTTCTCTTCTTGTTTCTAGGAAACAGAGCCTCAACTAGCTACTGAAAAAAAAAATAAAATTAAAAAAAAAACACACAGAAAAAAGCCTCAAAAAACAATAAACTGAGAAGAGCAGGGAAAATGCAAATCAGGGGAATTGAAACAAAAGAAGGCCAGAGCATTGGTCCTACCATCTTACCACAAGGGGTAAAAAATTTGGAACATTTCTGTACTCCCCTCACAAGAACAACTTCATTACTCACTGCAAAACCCAAAGATCCAGTTAAGCAACTTTGGGTTTCTTTCACTTGACAATATAAAAACAGGTGAATGCAGGCAGCAGATGCAAGACCTTTGCAGAGGATACAATTTTCTCTTTTATGTTGTCTTATCTCCCAAGACAAGAGCTTTACATCAAAGTGGTAGACTGGAATATCTGCAGCACTCAGTGCCTTTAGCCCTTTACCACTGACATGAAGAAAAGGTCTCCTAATAACAAAAGCATCCCACAAAAAACATACCAGGATCAGCACAGCTGCTGTCTCACACTGCCAGAGAGGGAGCCTCATTAGGGTCAAAGCAGAGAAAGGGTATGTGCAAAAGCCATTGGGAAGAAAATGAAAAAAATAATGTAACACTCAGCTTTTTGGCACAACAGTGGAGTTGGAATGAGTTTTGTTGCATTGGGAATTGCTTCTTTCATCAGTTTAAGAAACTTCCCAAGAGATTCAGAAACTCCAGGAAAAGAGAAAACTCAGAAAAACAACCACATAAAAAAAAAAAAAAAAAACACAATAAAAAAAAAAAAAAAAAAAAAAAAAAAAAAAAAAAAAAAAAAAAAAAAAAACAACCAAACCTATTTTAGGCAAACCAGAGACCCAAATTAATATTATGCTCAAAGAATGCCAAAGCTTCGTATGCACAAGTCCTCATTCACATAGTTGCTTGTATACCTGGATGAAGTCACAATGCCTGGGGCAACTGTTTTGATCTCAACCAAATCAATCTAGGTATGTTGAAAGTGTTCTTAGGAAAATACAGCATTGTTACATAAATTCAGCTTTTAGGGGTAGGACTGGAGGAGCAAAGCATCTGCATGTCAGCATTGCAAAACCTCTGTACACGAGCAGTATGATGGGGAAATCACTGGAGTACAACTGAGGATGACCAAGTTGCATGCACAGGTCATGAAACAATCATGGACATGAGCCATGCCCAGTCTGCTACATCACACTCATATAAGTAGTTTGGTGTCCAGTAAATGCACAGATCTGTCTGAGCAATGGAACCCAGATGGTCATAATCACTGTCACAGGCTCTGGTTGGAGTCCTGTCACCAGTGCTGTCCCCCAGGGTTCAGTACTGGGCCCAGTGTTGTTTAACTTGTTCATCAGTGACTTGGATGAAGGGGCAGATGCCTCCTCAGCAAGTTCACTGATGACACAAAGCTGGGAGGAGTGGCTGATACCCCAGAGGGCTGTGCAGCCCTTGAGAAGGACCTCAACACGCTGGAGAGGTGGGCAGGGAAGAACTGTCTGAAATCCAGCCAGGGCAAATTCAGGGTCCTGCACCTGGGAAGAATAACCCCAGGCACCAGCACAGGCTGGGGGCTGACCTGCTGGAGAGCAGCTCTGCCAGGAGGGATCTGGGGCTTCTGGGGGGCAACAACTGAGCCAGCAGTGCCCTTGTGGCCAAGAGGGGCAGTGGGAACCTGGAGTTCACCAGGAAGAGCATTGCCAGCAGGGCCAGGGAGGTGATCCTGCCCCTCTGCTCAGCCCTGGTGAGGGCATATCTGGAGTGCTGTGTCCAGTTCTGGGCTCCTCAGTACAAGAGAGACATGGAGCTCCTGGAGTGGGGCCAGCAAAGGGCTACAAAGATAATTAAGAGACTGGAGCATCTCTCTTACGAGGAAAGGCTGAGGAGGCTGGGCCTGCTCAGCCTTGAGAAGAGACAACTGAGAGGGGACCTCATCAGTGTCTACCAATGTCTCAAAAGAGGGTGTCAGAGGATGGAGCCAGGCTCTGTGCAGTGATGTCGAGCAACAGGACAAGAGGCAAAGGGCAGAAACTGATGCACAGAACTTCCACCTGAATATGAGGAAAAGCTTCTTTACTGTGCAGATGACAGTTCAGTTCTTTACTGAACAGGTTGCCCAGAGAGGCTGTGGAGTTACCCCCACTGGAGATATTCAAGAACCATCTGGATGCAATCCTGTGCCATGTGCACTAGGATGACCCTGCTTGAGCAGGGAGGTTGCATCAAATGACCCAGTGTGGTCCCTTCCAGCCCTACCTATTCTGTGAGTCTGTGTAATTCAAACAGAAACAGAAATATACAAAATGAAGCCAGTGTACCAGAAAGGCCAGGATTCTTCCAAATCAAGAGACATTCACTGGAAATCAGAATGGAGAAAAAAAAAAAAAAACAACACAAAGGCAACCAACCAAACTAAAAAAAAAAAAACAAAAAAACCAACAAAACCCAAACTGAACAAGATGATTAGATTGTTAACTTGAGACTGTCTTGACTGCAGCATACCACAACAGTATCAGGCCAGCCATGGCCCAAAAGCAGCAAGTCATACAAGCCTTTAAGCTTTTAGAACACACATCTAGTATATTCCTGCCCAGGCCATGAAATGTTAGCACCAACAAGTAAGGACAGGAATTCCCCTGTAAAGCCCTAAGGAACCACATAACCTTTTAATTAGCCAAAAGAAACCCCAGGTATACTCACACTTTATTAAATCAATGTCAGGCATGCTCATCAAAGGACATTGCTATTAACAAAACTAACCTACCTTCAGCTATGCAAGAGCCCAAAATACCCATTTAGTGCACTCATTTTCTTCTCTCTCTCTTTGCTGACCTCAAGTGTCAACATATTCAGTGTCAGAAAAGATACACAGGAAGATGCAAAACACACCAGAATATATTTGCCTGGCTCCAAAGAGTTCAAGCATAACAGATGCTGTTGAACACTGATGTGGACCTCAAATTGTCTGCAGATTAACAGACTGTCCACTGACAGAAAAAGAGGCAATAGGCAGAAATTAAAACATATTATACTCCATTTGAACACAAAGGAAAATACATTTTAAAAAAACCTTTTTTTTTTTTTTATTTTGTTTGTATTACTTTGAGAGTAGTCAAACACTGGAACATGGTGCTCAGAGATGGTGGCATCTCCATCTCTGGAGATATTCAAAAGCTGTCTGGCCATAGTCCTGGGCAATCTGCTAGAGGTGACCCTGATTGAGCATGAGGGTTAACTAGATGATCTCAAGAGGCTCCCCCAGCCACAGCAATGCTGTGATTTGGTGAACTAGGATATCACCAGGTCACGCAAAAATTTCTGGCCAGTTTCACTGACTCCATCTCTCATTTTAGCCACAAACACAGAATCTTTAAATGCTGCTAGCACACTTACGGTACCCTTGAAAACATAATTTATAACTGATATGGAAGATCTTGTCTTCTAATTCCAGGTTTCATGTCTTAAGAGTGCAATATGCACTTGGAGATAATGCCCTTTGACTTCTCTTTTAGCTTGCTGACCAGCAGAACAAGCTCAAAGGAGAGACAAACTCGTATTGATTCCTGCATCGCAGCAGACCTCTCCAGCCCTCACCCATGTCCCTGTAGGTAGCTCTTTTGCTTTCCACCAAAGTCTCCTTCTGGATACCTCTATTTGAACTTAGACCACAACTGAAAGATGTGTTCCACTCCAAAGAACCCACATATAAGCAGGTTCAGGCTGTAAGCCTGAATCTTTTCTCACATTTGGCTGAGGAACACAGCAAGTCATAAACTGCAGGGCATCTACAAGAAGGCTTCTGTCAATTCATTGAAAGAATCATCTGCTCCATTAGGTATTTATTGGATTGAGAATCACACTGAGTTATGCCTATGTTCATTGCACTACAGAACACAGTGAAAAGTCCACAAAATGTATTTAACTCTCATCTTAGAGCAAGAAAAATGAGAGGAATTCCATTAAAAGAGATCTCACTAAAATTTGTTAATGCAACCCTTCTCCCTTGCCAATTACACTAACAGTGCTGAGTCTCATCCTTCTCTGGTATTTAAAGAGCAGTAAATAGGCTTCCTATAGAAGATGATAGTGGAAACACCCTGAATCTTTATGTTAATGCATCAGTCATGGTTTATTTTAGCTTTGAGGAATGTGGTTAGTGACTCACCCTGCTGGATAAGCAACGAGGCCAGTTCTGGGGTCGCAGGCTAATCCTCTGCCTCCTGATACAGTTATGCCCAACACCTTCTCCAAAGTCACCTAGTGCATACAAGAAAGAAAACAGGAAGTACCATGAAATGTGAGTGCAGATCAAATAGACCCATAACACAGATGCTGATGTTCTGGTTCCTAGAAATCCACTGAGAAGCACCAGGTACAAAAGTAACCCCATTCAACTTTCAGTATAGGCATAGGAAAATATTGCTGGGGCACAGAGAAGGAGTTAGGAACCCACTTATTACTTTCTCTATGCCAGAGCGTTGCAAGCAGCAGATAGTACTGGTGAAAAGCTGGGATGCACATTCATCAGCCACCGATTCCCGTCCTTCCAATAAGAGCAACATACCACTGTCTCTAGAGCTTGGCTCTTTCCTGAAAACAGTTTCCAGGTTGACACATTCTCTTTGTTGCCTCCATCCAGTAGTAAGTGGTTCAGCCTGGTTTCAGCCACGTATTCCTAGGACCTGAATAGTCCCTTTTTCCTCCAGTACTGGAGGTGGAAATCACAACTAGTGGTCGAGGCATCCCTTGCCAGGAGTGGTGAGACAGAACACCATAAACATTCACAAGCCTGCTGCATACCAATGACCCTTGCAAGAGACTCTTATCTAAATGTCCTCATACTCCCCTCAGGCAAACATCTTCACTATTTTTAGGAAAATAAAAGAAATGCAACTGGGAAGAGCTGCTTGAAAGATATAAAGGCCTCAGTGGTAATAAGCTGATAAAAGAAGGGAAAAAAAAAAAAAAAAAAAAAAACCAAACAAAATGGGAAGGACGGGTGACAAATGGACATGACACAATGTTTCAGGGAGCACTCCCTGGCAGAGAAGGCCAGGGAGGATTCAGCGATTACCCCAAAGCAAAAGGCTGCAGTGGGATTACACTGCACAAAATCTGGTTTGTGGCATGAAGGACTCAACCTCTGAGCACAAAGCAGTTTTCAACCCTGGGGTTATTTTGACCGACACAAAATTATTCTCTTTCCTTTACATTTGCACAGCTTCATTTTATTTATTATATATTTGATGCATACATTCCTCCTCAGCATTGCTGTCTGTGCCAAACTCAAGGATTTTACTGGGTCACAGTCTTCTGTTTTTAATTATCATCATCTAAGTTATATTTGGTTAAGGCCTTAGGGGCATGGACACAGCATCAGAAGTTACTATTGTAATAATTACTACTGACTTTAATAGCTGCCCTGAAGACGAACATCTTGCATTTATACCGAGGTGGAGCACAAAAGGCAGGGGCGGGGCAGGTTTCCCACGCCACCCTGACCACACACCTTACCAGACCTGAGGAGTTTGACTGCAGGGTGAGACATAAGGTCTCACTGAGCTCAAGGCACAGGTTACTAGGTAAGGGGCCAGAAATAACCCCACACAGAGAACCACCTTGATTCAGCAGGTAAAACAGGGCTGAGGTGACATGGCTTAACATGAGCCATCCATACTTTCAGTTATTTCAAATTTGGCCTGCCTTCAAACAGTGACATGGAAAGTGGAAGATTTCATATTCTAATCTCTGGAACAACTTGGTCTTTTTTTCCCCTCTTATTAATAATATACCCCAGGTACTTTAAGACATTATGAGAAACCACCAAATTCTCCCCTTCCCTTGCAAACTGAGAATCTCTGAAAACATGGCTTTTACAAAACTCCACTGGATTTTTGTTAAGAAAGAACATGCAATTAAAAATGCAGTTACAAATCCACTGATAAAGAAAGGAACTAGTCTTGTTTCAACTTCATATTGGAACAAGGTTGGGGAGAGGAGTGGGAAAGGCCAGGGGGATACCTACTCTTCCAGACTTGTTAACAATACTTCAAAAAACATCTTTTTAAAGCAGCTCAAAATCATGCAGAAAGAACTCAATGCTTCTGCTGCTGAGATTCTGGCTCTGGCTAATATCAGCAGTTCCCAAACTAGGAGAGGTTTAAATTCCTACAGAAAATGCATTCTTGACAGTGAAGGAGGAAGTGGAAGAGACATGTGCCATTCAAGTAGTTCCATCTAGGTAAGGCACCAATTACTTGATGCCGTCAGCAAACATCAGTTTAGCAATGCTGTGATTACACTGCTCAGTGCAGGCTTTAGTTCAGTCTGGGTGTAATTGCCACTGTCCTAAAAGGCACTGCTTGACCTTGGCTATGCAGATATCCAGCAACAATTCAGCAACCTACTTTCACCAACAGGTACGTTTTTGCTCTGCAAGGACATTTACTGAGCCCTTCAGTGTGCAGTCTTACACCACAGCTGAGCTGATCTTACAGCGGCCTGTCTTGGAGGGGACAGTTCCTTCCTCCCTCATCCTACTCAGCCCAGTGATACCCCCCTCCATTTCCCTCACTCCAGACATGTCCAGAAGGCCAAACCAGCAGAAAATCATGCTCTACTTGTAATTTTCTGCTTGTTTCCTGTTTGCCAGCCTTGAGAAAACCACAGAAAGACCAAATTCACGGGGAATTTGGGAAAAAAAAAACCCAAGCATACCCTTTCCCTGCA
Source organism: Vidua macroura (assembly GCF_024509145.1). Classification (NCBI taxonomy): domain Eukaryota; kingdom Metazoa; phylum Chordata; class Aves; order Passeriformes; family Viduidae; genus Vidua; species Vidua macroura. The sequence goes on from NC_071576.1 coordinate 37,174,466, forward strand.
ACTAGATCAATCTAGGTGCACATCCAAAGCCCAATTTGAACCCTCTAAGGCTTTAAGAAGAGAAACCAAACAGGAGCACTATCTGACTTGTCTTGACACCCTCAGCTCACCAATACCAAAATATTACCCTTACTCCAGTCTCCTCTCTCACTCTAAAGTCAGTGGAGGTCCTCTGCTGCTTTGCCAAGAGATTTTTTGTGGTAATGCTAGGATGTGGAAAGTCTACCTTTCTCCTATGGTCAGCATACAGCTTGACATACAAGGAGAAGCTCAGTCCTCCTGTCTAATTATTTTACTGCCAATGAGTATCTTCTGGCCTCCAACAGACCATCTGTTCCTTTAGAAAAACATAACTGTCACGGCCATACCTCTGATATTGACAGAGCAAGTGCCACAGAAACAGATAACTGTTTCTAGACTAAAGATTCATAACTGGATTTCTAAAAAAGGCTTCGCCTCTTTTGCTCCCAGTCTTAACTTCAAAAGTTTTCTGGTGTAAAGAACTTGAAAGGCAACCCCACAAAGCCTATCCAAAGGCAGCACATCCACTTGATAATACTCAAGTATTAAAACCAACTTGTATCAAAAAGGAGTGCCTATAAATTTAAAATGTGATCTTATGAGACTTGTGAGCTCCACCTCCACCAAGCTGCCCACAATACACCACAGCTTTTCCCCCATGATCAGCTTCCAGACTAGGTGACACAGGAGAAAGAGATAGTTACTTTGTCACAAAACTTGAGAATGAAAAACATTTCAGAGAGAAAAAACAATAGGTAACAACACAGTATGAGCTGGATTCTTCTCAATTTGCCAGCTAAAACAAATGAATTCTTAATGTGGATAATAAGGACCAAAACACATCAACCTTAACTTCCTAATCTGGAATTAAGATTTGTCAGCAAAGGGCAGATCAGTCGATACAGGTCTGCCATTATCCCACCCCTGAAGTTACCAGTTCCTCCTGTGGTAAGGGCAGTTACAGTCCTACACAGCCATAAACACTGCCATTCATACAAGTCTCCCAAGTAGTACTTCAGCACATCCCAGTCAGAAATACATTATTTTGCACACCTTCCCAAGTCTGATCTGAGCTAACCACAGGACCTGGAGAGTTCCCCTGCAGATCTAAGACACTGTTCATTACCAGTGGTTCCTGTGTTTGCCCAGTTTGCATCCTACAGTTGTCGGACATGTCACTGCTTGCTCAGGCCATCACAGGCAACTAATGGGCCACCTCAACACCCTCAACCAAACCTGGAAACAACTGCATGATTAAACCTATAATTTGTACTTAAATTAGAGGCAGGAGAGGAGGCTGACAAGCTGCATTTGTTACTTCATCTTGAGGCTTCTATTAATAGCTTTTGGCACTTTCAGTCAAGGTTCTCTATGCAACTTGCGAGAGTTGTTGAATTGATCCACACACAAAACACTTCTGCAGCTCATTTTGCACTGCCACATTGCTATCTGAAACCATCCCATCTCCATTCCCTTAAGGTCAACTTTTACTCAAATTTCGATGCTCAGTATACACTCTTAGGCACCAAAACCTGTGCAGCTAACACCTGTCTTGCAAAATCTGATATTCAGCCATTTTACAGGCTTAAATCTAAATTTGGTTGCTTGGAATGGCACAAATGTGTGTAAAGAAATTTTTGTGCCTAAGCAGATCCCTTATCCTGTTCCTTCCACATCAAATCCCAACACCATCAGATAGGTAGGACCAAACCAGCAGAGTCCTGAATTGCAGGACTCAAGGTACCAACAGGTATTCACAGCAGCTGGGCCTTCCCAGTAAGAAGGGTCTCAATGCAACCCAAACCCACCTGGAAGTCAAAGGGCATATCTGACAGCAGCCCTTGCTTCCATCAGGCACATCCCACACAGCACTCAGAGCAAGACCATGCTTGGGGAAAGAAACCATGTCATCCCTGCCTTCCTGCTGAGGTGCAGATATTCATTCCAGAAAGACTGATCTGAACAGCCCCAGCCAGCCTCGTCTGGCTTTTCAGAAAACTCGATGTCTGACCAGCTGCACCCAGGTCTCAGAGTGAGTTTTGTACTTGCGTGAGCTCTTTCTGTTGCTTTGAGGAAGTTATCACAAACAATTGTTTCCATATGCTATAAGGACAACACAGAAATCCTTGAAGGATCAGCCCAACTTAACCCCCACCCACAAACACTTTCCTCTTTCCCATCACTTGCATTCCTTTGGGACCATCTACACTTGCAAAGCCACACGGGAGTACAGGAGACAAACACTGTTGCCTGCACATCCAGCCAGTACTCTGTTAGAAAGAAGTAGTAAACACACCCAGAACAGCAATAATTTCCACCAGAATGGGTGCCAAAAGGGACAATCTTGTCACACTGACAGTCCTGCCTGACCTGTCACAGGCACTCTGCCTACAGCTGCACTGTTTCACTACTGAACCCCTGCTGCTAGGTAAGAGCTCCTGCATCTGTGCCTGTTTGCACACTAGCAAATTTCTGTGGTCTGCCTTCATCTTAAAGCAAAGAGAGAAAGAGACATTTTCAAGAGAAAGCCATCTTTAGGCTTTAGGTCACCAGGCATCCCTCAGAGTTTTGACTGTAGGCTGAATGATAGCCTGCTGCCACTCACCCCACCATTCTCCCCAGGCCAGCAAAAGACTATGTAGGAGTTCAATAGTATTTCAGCTCCTCATCCTCACACTCATATGCTAAAGAAATTAGAGTTTTCTGACTTGATTATCTCACCTCCTGCCTTCTTATGCTATCTTCATTCTCTTTTGGGCCCAAAATCTCATTGTTCACTACAAGCACAATTTATTTAAGCATGGAAATAAAAAAAGCAAAGCATTTGAAAGGATCAGTGCTCAAAATTACAACTAAAGAGAGAAAACTGCTGTTACTGTACAGGGCTGCCCACACACTCTAGTACCTACAGCATTAGGCAGGAAGCTACAGCCCAAGAAAACCATGTCCAGCAAGCAGATATGCCTGTTCCAGACTTCACAAGATTGGCCACCTTGGATCAGAGACCAATATCTAGCCCTGGTTTCTTTTTCCATTTGCGGTCAAAAGCAAAGGAGGAAAGTCAGAAAGAATGGTATAAAGAAATGTATGGATAAATGTTAAGATCAAGGAAAACAAATTTGATTCTTTCTCACCTCCTGTCAGTCTTCCAGTCTCAAAATAGATATTCTCCATTTTTAACTTATTTCAGTAAAATTCTCCACCATGAGCTTATCCACTCTGTCTATAAAAGCTTAGCATTCACCACATCTTTTGGCAAGGAACTCCACCGGTCTTGTATATTGCAAGATGAACCATCTTTCATTATTTGTTTTAAACCTCACTTCTAATAGTTTCATTTGACATGCCTCAATCTTTGTATGGGAAGAGACAGTGAACAGTCAGTCCCTACCCACCACCTTTAGGTGGTTCATGATTTTGTAAGGAACTATACTATCACCTCAAGTCATCTGCGTTCCAAGTATAAGAGTCTTCTTGAAGTCACTTTATGGCTCTCCTGAAAGCCATTTCATATCCTTTATCAGGTCTTCTGTGAAGCTTCTTCCATGTCCCCTTCATTGTTCCTGAGATGAAGGGGAAACACCAAGACCACATGCAGCTTTCCAGGCATGGCCACAACAAGTGTTTACAGGATAATACAAATGTTTTGTTTTCCATTTTCTCCCATTAATACCTTATTCTCAATCTGCCTTTCTGAAATCTAAGATCATTTACAGAGAGCAACAAAGAGGTCACCCTACTCAAAAAAGTCAGAGATAAGACCTGCTGCTGCTTTGCATTTGGAAATGTATCCCTCATTCTGTCCTGTCTGCTCCCCTATGGAATGGGAACTCCTATTCTTGAATTAATCATTTGATTTCAACCTGCCCCTTTCTCTCCATGCTGATGTGAGCATTTATGATCAAGAGCACCCTCAGAGAGAGTTCTTGCAGCACAGCTATTCCAATCCACTCCAGAATGGCTACTTCAGTAAATGTCCGCAAGCAGACAAGTTCTATTTTAAAAGCCTTCCCATGGGCCTATGTATAACACAGTTAACATTCAAACCCATTTAATTAAGTGGCGGCATCGAGTCAGCATGACAAGACAATATCCATCAGAGTTCTTCTACTGTCCACTCTGCAATGTGCCTGCCCTCATCCCTCTCTCCTGCTTGAAAATAAGCATATGAATAATGCATGTGCAAAGGCACGTACTCCTGAAAAAGCAAAGGACACAGAAATCCCTGAGATACATGAGCCAGGAGGGTTACTTCCAAAAGCCTTCCCCAGCACATCAAGTAATGAGTTGTAACTAAGTAACAATATTGCAGGGGTAAGGGAAGGGAGGGGAGTGGCTATATAATTATCTGTTCTTTTGCCTGAAAAAAAAAAAAAAGCCTTTACTGATCAACTTGAGACCCCAATTCTCTTTGGTCCAATACACTGACACAGGGAGCTCCAACATCAGGCCTGAGTTTCACAACAGCACCGCAGTTTGTGTGTCTGTCTCTCTACATTCTGCTCCCAGAGTTTTCAGCACCTCTGCATGCACTCCAACGTGTTTTCCATGCTGCTACGCAGCAAAGTCGTATCAATGCGCTCTGGCATCCAATACGTGAAAATGCTGAAAATGTAGCTGTACATTGTCAGCGTCAGCATTTAAGAAATAGCTGTCTATCTTATATAAGTGAAATTCGATACAGAGAGCCAAATCTCACAGCTGGCCCTGTTTGTACATCTCTGCTGCTGCCTCCGAGGCCCACCGCAGAAAAGCACGTCCAACCTCCAGGGAGCAGTGCACACGTTGTAGGCACTAATCCATCGTCTGAACACACTGTCTGATGTCCTGTTACTGCTGCAGAAAAACAAAGGCTTGAAGTTTTACATTTAGTTCTGCTGAGCTTCGCTTGGCACATAAAACACAGAGCACTAATTACAGCATACTGTTCTACTTAAGGGGCTGTCAGCATTTCCACTGCAAAGCCTTCATTTCAGGGCTTTATAACACAGATGTGAAATATTCATTTTGCACTTCAGCTTAACATGTAAAGGTCTGGCTTTGGACCAGGTTCCCCTGCCTGATTTTTTTTTTTTTTTTTTGTGAGGGGAGGGGAAGTTAGGGCTTTTATTGTTGGTCTGGCAGGGGAAGGCTGAAAATAGGTGGATGGAATTAATTGCAGGAGGTGTTTGACTTACAAAAGCACACAAACAACAAAACCACTCAGCTCCAGAGTTGGTTTCTGCCCCTCACCTACCCAATGTGTTCCCCTGCTTTTGTATATTCATACAGAAGATGCACTTTTAAGTTTCGTTTACATATATGTATTTTATATGTTTCAAAGAGGTTTTTCTATACTCTTCTCCAGCCAGTCTTTCTTCCCTCAGCAAACAGTGCTAGGAAAGAGTAATGTCTTGACAAGCCTAGAGACTGAAAATATTCCACCTACAAAAGGCTACAGTAGCAAGCCAAGCTCTAACACATCACCCATTCAGGAGGTCTCTGGCTGACAGAGCAGTCTCCATTTCTCTCGCTGCAAGCCCCCTAAGCCTTGCCCACAGCCACCATTGCATACCCACACCAACTGCCCAATTGACCCTCCAGGAACTACTGCAAAACCATGAAACTGGTTTCATGCAATCCACTACACAGATATGTTCTGATATTGAAGGTGTGTCCAGCCAGTGCCCAGTATAAAGCAGTATTCATGGGAAAAAGGATTAAGCTATGAGCAAGCCCTCACAATTAACCAATTAAAAAAAATAAAGTGAAAGAGGGAAAAAAAAAAAAAAAACCCAAAACCACAAAGCAAAACAAAACAGAAAAACACCTGACCAGACCATCACAGTATGACACAAGCAGTTGCCAACTTGATGCAATTTGATTTCAAGATAACCACTTTAAGAACATCAGGGAACAATCTCCCACAACACAAGTTATGAATGGCACTCCTTGGCACAAGAGTGGCAAGAGTAGGAATTGACTTGCTGAAAGGTTTTGAATCACTGAGTTATGGGAAACATTACCTTACATTTGTAAACCTGCATAAAAGCAGAGATGGCATGGGGGGTATTCCAATGGAAGTGCTGAGCCTCAGCTGTAATGGCTCTGCCAGGTGTGTTGCACAGGGGTTGCAACTGGGGTGTGCACACATTTATTAAAAATTATCCAGACATTTGGACAAACAGAACAAATCCGGGATGAAGGTGGGAGAAATGGAACACAAGCAACCCGGGGTCCCCACAGGCTGTCTTTCCATAGTGTGTGTGCATTTGTCCATCTCTCCACAGAGTCTCTCTTGCCTGCTCTCCCTTCCTGGCCTCCTCATCGTGCTGGCCGCCTTCAGTCCAATTCCAGCTGTCAGGGCTGCATTCCTGACCCCTCAGCCCCAGCTGTCAGGGGCTACGTGCTGAATCTGCACTCTGCCTTCTTCTTCATGCACCTGAAGAAAGGCAGTCCCAGGCAGGCCATAAATACCATTGCACAGCCCCGGGGGGTGGGTGGGAGGCTATTAAAAGCACCTCTACCAGCAACCATAGTGAGGGAACTTAGAACTGGCAGCAGAACACACCTGCAAGTGTTCCTGCAGCCTGCAAACAGGACATGTAGAGGATTAATTTCCTACCAGCTTCAACAGCACAACCAAGCCATCATTCAATGATCTTCTGTTTCTTCATTTAACAACAGCCTGGACTACCAATTTTCTCTTCCCCACTCTCACACTAAGTTCAATTTCTTCCTAAATACTGCAGGGAGGAGGAGAGGTCCATGTAACCTTAACAACTCCAGCCAAAGGCATGACAAGCAGCAGTTTCTCCTCCTTCTACCATTCAGTCATCATTTGCACTCTAAAAGCAACAGCAATTCAGACTTTAATGAGATTTCACAAAACTTTCAGAAAAACTGAGCTTCAGAGATACAAGTGTGGTGAAGGGACAGAGAAAAAGAGTGTGTAAGTTGTCCACCATTGTCAGTGTTGTCATGATGCTATTTCGCCTTTGATGTGGGAAATTCTTTTTTGTTAATATAAGCAAAGTTTGTGAACACTGAGTGACGAATGCATGAAATGAATGCAAAAAGAAAAAGTGACATAAAACAGGCTACAGGTATTCCTGGTACATAAAGAGTCAATCCTGATTTGTTCCAGACTAAGCATCTGCACATGGAGTCAATCGGACCAGCTCCACAGGCAGTTAAGCCCCATGGAACACAACAGAGACACCTCTGTGTGGGCAGGCTTCAAAGAAACCCTTCCTTAAGCTCTTGGGACCTGGAATTCTGCAGGATCACTCCTTCACAAGAACCAGATTTTTCCACTTTGCAAATGCGCATTACTTTTTCATAAGGAAAGAGAGCAGACAAGATACCAGACTTTATATAGGCTATGCTTTTGCCCTCCTACATATGCAATTTGTCCAGTGATTCTTTTTCTTTGTAATAGAAGATGAAGCCAATTCACTTTTCCCTGCATCAAGAACTACCTGTACAAATGCAAACTTGCAACACTCCCCTAATCTGTCCCAACACTGGAGATCAGTGGAAGCAACTTCTGACTTTCTGGCAGTCTTACATACTGGTCTCCTCCAAATCCATGCACAGGGGCCTGAATATAGGCAAAGAAAGTGCTTCAGTGAGAAGAAAAAAAAAATCCAATATAGCTCCCTTGGGCAGAGTTTCAGTTACTCATATAAGGGTTTGAAATCAAGCAGGAACAAACGGTTCTCTCAGCATAAGGGTCACTGTTCATCATCATTAATCATCACTTCCCAGATAGGAAAGGCTCCTTCCCCTGTTTTGCCCAGGCTTTAGCACTCACAAAAATCAAGAGACAAGAAAAATGAAAAGAACCAAGTAGGAATGTGGCCATAGGCTGGCAAGGTTGCTCCCTCTGTGGCTCTGCTGAAGTCCCTCCTCTTGTTCCCAACCCTGAGCTGAGCCTGCTCCTAAATGCAAACAGGCAACAGTTAAAAGTCCACAGCTTCCCAGGCATACACTCCAAGGAAACTGTGGCAGCACCACATAATTCTTGACTCTGAAGCAGTCAAACACAGGGGCCGTAACACAGCACTGCTAACACTGATACCGTCACGGCAAGTCGCTCCCTCCTAAATCACCTCCTGCTGAACTCTATAAACAACGCATACGTTCAAGCTAAACTTGGACACAGGGAAGACAGACTGAAAGAGAGGGAGCAGAAAGCCTTCCCCAGAGTCAACCCTGCTGAGGGGAGCCACAGAAGGAAAGCCACATCTCAGCACTTCAAGAAAAGCGTCATGTTACAATCTCCTTTCCCTTAATTTCTTCTCTGGGGCTTATTTTTGGTATAAATGCATCTGTGAACTGTTTGACAAGGCTTGGGGGGCAACTTAGTGGTTCATCTTGAGTCCAAGAGTAGAAATACACAGAGCTATGCAGGATGAAGAAAAGCCTTTTGATCAGCCTGCCTGAGGCAACACACATAATTCATTTGTGATTTCTTTATTCACCCATGACCCCATGCCAAATCAATTAATTTTCGTCCTTCACCAGTGATTTACACAGCCATTCTGCCCTACAAGTCTTCAACTGCCATATCTCATACCTGTCTTACCCACCCCACATTGTCATGAAAGCAACTATGCCTTCTAGAGAAGAGCACAGTAGTAGGAAGTCTTAAAGAGACTGTAAGTAGTGTCTTAAAGAGACTCTCCGTATGTAAAAGCCCCACCTTTTCATGCCCAGATTCCTTACACAGAGCAGGAATCTCAGAGCTCACCTCTCCTGTCACCTGAAGGATCTTGCCTGTAACTCCTGAACTGCTCCCAGACAAGACACCTTGTCCTCCTATGCATGCATCTCCCTAAGATTTCAGTGATGTTATGGGGGAAAGCACATACTTGCATCCTAAGGGAATGAGAAAACGGATTTGTTGTAAGCTGATTTAAATGATGGTAAAAAATTACATACCAGCAATTTAAAAGATGCTAAGATGGGAATACATACAACAGGAAGGACAGAGTAAGAGCAAAGCATTTATCACATAGACAACATCCCTATGGAAGGAGGCAGGAGGTAAAGAGAAGAGTATTCCATCTCTCCCTAAACATTGTCTGAACTATTTATTATTTGTTTCACGGTACTTGCAAGAAGTCCCAACAAACACAAAGCCCTCCTGTACTTACAGCAGGCAGCAACATGTACTCTCACACAGCTGGCAATCTACAACCAAGTATAAGAGGACTAGGGGGCAATACCACACAAACACTGAGGTTAAATGTCTTGAACATGCAACAAATTAGCAACAGAACTGGAAATAATCTTATTCCCTCACAAATTTCAGCAGCTATCTACTGCATAGATTATACTGCACCACTGCTGTACCTCTCTCCTGCTTGAGGTCAAGGACAGTATTTTTAAAGAATGCTTAAAAATTAATCAAAAGAAAGCATAAGAGATTTCTCTCTTTTGCCCAAGCCAATCAGTTTGTACAGAAGGTGACATTCAAGTTTCCTGTCTGCCCCCTGACAACACTCACTGCCGAGCTCTAGGCAGTCCCTTCCTGCACTCTGTCCCAAAGAATAAGCTTCTTACAGAATAGACTTTATCAGCATCTTGCCCTTCAGGCATCCTGGAATTAAGCTCTTCACATCTGTCCATCAACATGCATATTGAGCACCCAAGAGATTTGTCCTGTCAACCAGAAAGGAGACCACATCCCCCAGGGGAATCAATACATAGGAACATGGGCCAAAGATTGAGAAAGCAAACCGAAGAGAACAGCACAAGCACTGACTTCCATCATTTCCTCAACAACCCTGTTGCCACTTCCCCTCCTGTTCCAGTACAGGGGAAAGCCCTTCACCTGTAACACAGTGTCCCTGTCACGTGCCCCTGCTGCTCAACCACCAGCACAGACAACTCCAGCAAACCCCTATGGGCTCAGTCAGGTACACACCACTGAGCCATCTTTCTGCTGCAAAGATGCAAAATAGTACTCCAAGAGAAGCAATCATCATCCAACAGTCACAGCAGATGCAGAATTCAGTTTAGTCTTTTCCAAATAGTTCAAATTTCTTACAAGTTTTATGACATAGACCCAGCATCCCTAAGACCTGAATACTCCTACTGTAAGTCAGCAGCAAGAAACACCATCAATCCTCACACTTTTGCACACACACGCACAGGGAACCACCACTAGACAATAAACTACAGAGAGACAAAAGATTATAAAGGTAACTACAAAGCAATCCTAAACAAATTCATTAAGTCATTCATTCAACTTGCTTTCATTCTTCACTTACTATGCCCTTAAATCATTTATTCCTGTGATTTTTCCCAAGCATCTTTCCAGTTTATTTTCCTGAAGGAAACAAAGTCTGTAAACGAGGTGTACAGTAGACCAAGATAAGGTGACATATTTAAGTAGCTGTTAGAGTGACTTAAAAAAAGTGTAGGCTGCCATCTAAGCCCCTTAAAACCCTAAAAGAGGGAGTAGCTCTGGAAAACAATTCTCCTCTAACTTGCACTTAGGTTCAGGAGCATGGGTAACTGGTAGAATTACCAAGTGTGAGAACTGAGGAAGTAAAACCATACTCAGAGGAAACAATTTTTATCCACAGACTTTAAAAAGCCTTGGTTTTGTTACCATGTGGTTTCTGTCACATTTCAAGAAAGCAAACCTTTGCAATAACCACCATTTCTTTACTGCTCTTGTTTTGAAATTCAGAAAGCCCTAGATCCAGGGCAAAACCAACTCTTGTTGCTTCAACACATCACAAAGCACTGCTGTTTTTACATTCTTAGTTCTTAGCAATTGTTGCTGTAAAAAGCAGAATGCAAAAGTAAAGATTATGGAACTCCAGTCTTCAGCAGAGAGGCAACCCTCCCAATTTCCTAATAAATAGCTTTAGGCACATCCACCTACTTAGAAGCATTTAGCAGAATCTGTCTGGATAAGAAATAACTTTGAGTGACACATGTAGTTCAGAAATACCTGAACTAAGTACATTTCTGCAGTTTAAACAAAGGAGATAATAACCAGGCAAACACTTGAAGAGCAAAGCAACACAAGAGAGAACATCCCTGTTGACTGACATTTGTGCTGAACCACCATGCTAACTCTGGTCAAACTGTATTTTTCTCCAGTAAAAAGAGAGCTGTAAAGCTTCTATGCAGCTTGTGTGCACTCCCTGCTGTGGTGCATTGGCAGAGAAGTAGTGGGCAACTGCTGGATACAAGTTTTGTTGTCACCCCTGCACCGGAACGGGCTCCTGCATGAAGCCAGGCTGCAATTCCCATCACCGACCAGAGCAGAGGTGTTGGATGAAACAGAGCTGATGGCCTGTCAGAGTTGAATGAACGCAGCTGATGATTTGGACTCTTAAACAAAAATGCAGAAAGAAATTACTGTAGAATTGTTTGTGGAGCACTGAAACCCCAAAACGTTCCCACATGTACACAGTCTTGTCTGTCTTCTTCTAATTGCATCAGTCTGTTTAAGGAAAGACAATACCTCCACATGCAAACGTTGCTGCAGGTCGATACCTGCAATAGAGCACTCAGGAGACAATACTGTGTTACTGTTTCTGTTTACAAATTGGCTAAAGACAAAAGAAGTACTTAGAGTTTAAAGATGGAATTAACATCATCCACGAGCAAAAACTAAAACTGGCTGCTCAATGCTTATCAGTACTTTCTGCTTTTTCTACAGAGGTCATTTCCTATATTTCCTTTAGGTGAGATACAAATCTATTAGTGACAGGAAGGACCACAGAAGTTGGCACAATCTGCCACAGCAGCCAAGCTGACTGAGCAAATACTTGCACTAAACAATCTCAACAAAGAACCAGAAAGCTACTTTTAAATTGCAAGAGTTATGTTCACATACTCCCCATGGTTCAAAAGATGATAGCAGCATCCCGATGCACCCGTGAAACTGCAGATGATGCCACTTCAAAACACTGCTTCCTACAATGTGTGACATCACGACGATCAAGGCAGCTCCACAAGTATCCAAACTACCTAACAGTTTGAGGAGGAAAACGTCCAACAGTTCAAGCAAACTCAGCAACAGTTCTGGAGTCAGAAAAAACTAAGATTGTCACAGACCAAATTCTGTGGTGTTGGGCCACCAGGTTCCTGCAAACTGAATCCTATGGGACTTCTGCCAGATGTTTCACCACAAGAGAAAACAGCTGAGCAATCTTCAAGCAGGAAGCCAATGCTCCAGACCCAAGCACTTATGCTCTTCCCTGAAGGCATGCCATATGGCATTTTGTTGTTGCTTTCAGCCACCTTCCACAGCCTTTCCCACTGAAGATAGAGTATCTGGAAAGTCTTCTTGAATCAGCTGTAAGGAAGGGAAGCCCTGGGTCTACCACTTTCTTCTATTTATACCAACAACATTACTGCACCAGTTCAAACATATTTTATATATAGCTCTGTGGCTTATTTCCAGGCAGAAGTAACTCAATGCTGGTGTACATATGTTTAGACCACAGCAATTGGAAACAATGTCCCATAAACTCTGTTAACTGCTGATCCACTGAAACCAGAACAGGCTCTACAACAGCAGAAACACAAACCACTATAGGAAAAAAAAATTTAAAAGTTATCCACCCAGAAGATAAATACGCCAGTTGCCACCTGCACAGCACTGACAGACCTCCACTGTAGCCCCAACAGATTTATAGCTGTAAGTTAACAGCCAGCTCTTGTCACATCAAGATACAGTGTCTGACTGCCAAGACACCACATGGAGGTGACCAGGGTGTGGGCCAGCATAAGGCAGACATGCAATACGCAGAGCATCTGCCAGTATCCACTTGCATTTGTAAACTTAAGAGTGGACAAACAGAAGATAGTTAGATATACACAGCTCTATTTGCAAGCCTTCTACTGAAAATACCAGCAGTGTTACCATATTTTAATGAGTCTGACTTGAATCCAGTACCCATAAGCTCACACACTGAAAAGAAACAAGAATGGCAAGGAGCAGCACGCAAAGGGTATTTACCTCAGTACTGGTTGCAGGGGTCTCAGTGACACTTAGACGAGGAAGACACTTGCTAGAAAGCTCGCAGGTTACTGATGCCAGTGCTGAGCCTAGGCTTTGACACGACCTCAGGTGAGCCAAGCTGCAAACAGCAGCCCACATGCAGAAAAGCAAGAGGTGATAATTACCATGCCTTTCACCAGACTGTCCCTCTTACAGGCTTCAAACACAGCTCTGTCAGTCTTCCCAGCACACATAAAAACAACTTTTCATCACATTTTTCTCTGCAATAGCTAAGTACTGGAGGGTGGAGAGGGGGGGACAGATATGCGATTAACATGTTTTTAGAAAAAGCTTGCCTTTCTTTTGCCTGAACCCAATGGGACTGAACTTTAAAGAGGAGGAAAGCATAATCAACACTTCAGAAGTATCTAAAAAGGCACAGCACCTTTGGTTATGGGAAGTGGAAAAGTTAATGACCACCATCTCAGGCCTCTGAAGAGATAGGCGTCTCTTCTCCTGGGGTGTAAATAACCCAGCTTTATCCTGCACAAACCTGTTTGTAACTTTAGGGATGGGACTGCCCTTCCTGAACATGCCAGGTCAGTATCTTGCTTAGATCAGAGGAGGCTCTGTCACTCTCTCAGAGAGCTTCTAGATGGGGAGAAAAGGGGAAACCAATTTCACAAGTACAAAATAAAAATGGAATTTCTCTGGTCAACTGCTTACTTGGAGGATGTGAAACAGGGAAAGAGAAACAGTCTCCATTCCATGTTTCACAGGACTGGTAAGCAGCACGTTCAGGAAATATGGATTATTGGACAAAGTGCAGCTGAGCTGGTCAAAACATGATGAGGACAACTGCATGATATACATATAAGGCATGGACACAGATACAGTTACGTGCATTAAATGAATCATCACACATAGACTCTGATCTTGCAATTGGCCACAGAGACACTTATCTTTACATCCATTGGGTGAAATGAACCACTCATACTACCTCACCACACAAAATTAAGCACATGCTGAAGCACCCACAGGAATGGTGCCAGAGTTTGCATTCAGTTTTCTTTTAAACCTTTCAAGGTCATCACGACTCTAAAAATGCTACAAAGAGTTGTGTAAGACTGTGTACATTACAGCTGTAACATAATACCACTGTCACTTTGTAAGCAGGGGAAAAGAGCAGGCTGTGAGTTACTGTACTAACAGGCACAGTAAGAAAAGTGATGTACACTCAACCAGAACAGAGTATGATCTTCGTATTAAACACACACACACAGAAAAATAATCATACCATGATCCAACCAGGCCTCAGCATTTAAGTACACTCTACAAGGCAAAACCCCTTGCTTGGCAGCTCTGTACAGTACTTTCTGGGGATCTGAGAAAAGCATCCAAATGAAATCACAGTAGAGAGTGGGAGAGCAGGACATGGGACAAAACACTGGCAGCAGACCTGGAAGCAAATTCTTCTTCCAGAGAGATGGCTGCAATGCACAGGCAGCATTCCCTCTGCTGTCCAGAGACAAGACCCTCTCCCCAGCAAGGGAAACCACCCACTTTGACATTCTATGAAGGATTTTGTTTCTAAGCCCTTCTTTCTGTCCTAACTGCTTCTGCAGCTACAGAGATCACTAATGATTTATAGTTCTGCCTTCTCCTCAGTATGAGAGTTCCTCAATTCAACTAATCCCAAATGCTACACAAATATGTTTCAGGCCCCCAACTCCCTCCCCCACAACCCAGGGTAGGAACACCAGCGCATCTATGTCTGGACACTTATAGTACTCTTTACACAGCCTCCTCCTCTCAGCCAGGGCTGCCGGCTAAGGAGGGCCAGGTTGCTCTTCCCAGTACAACAGGCCCTAAGTGCCAGAAAAAACTAGGAGCAGAAAGAAAGATATTATTTTGCTTGCCAACAAACCTTTAGGCAGTAGGTGATGAGCGTTCCCAATTGTTTTAAACCTCTGGAAAATACTGACAGCAAAACTAAATGCCTTATTGCAACAAGCACTCTTATTTTCCCAGGGGAACATCACATGACTGTCCACAGCAAGCAGCATTTCTCAACCCCTGGTAACCTCAAAGGTCCCCAGGTGTCCTGTAGAACACTCATCTTTCACCAAAGAGGCAGATTTTTCCAAACTAATGAGACAATTCAGTTTCCCTGGCAGAAATGCAAAGCCAGAAGCTGCCCAGTGCACCATATCCCCTGCCATGGAGGGCAGTGTTACTACCCACAGCAACCTGGTGGCTTTTCCCAACCTTGCTGGTCAGCCTAGAACTTTGGTCACCAGAGTTCCACTATGGTGGAACAACACAGACTCCAAGTATATTATAGAGGGTTATTTTATTATAGACTGGGAGCTTGGCTGTCTCCTTTTCCCAAACATATGTTTAAACTAAGCTTTGCAGGCTTCCCAAGGGCCACAGGCCCCAGGCAGTGCAGGGCCCTCCCCAGGCACTGGATACCCACAGAGCCATAGGCAGGGTCACAGTGTCCCTTCCCAAGCACACCACAGCATGTCCACAGCCACGGGAGGCTGAAGGACCTGGAAGAAGCCAGGGCAGAAGCCGTGAAGTTGCTAGCAGGCAGGCAGACCAGACCATGCAATTGTGGCCTGGGTGCTGTGCTGGCTCTCACCCTGGCTGCAGCAGGGCTGTAGAAATTCATTAATCAGCCCCCTGGCCATTTTATTAACAGCCGTGTTTACACACTGACACTCCTGGGCAGAGAGATTCATTCCAAGGGCCTGGAGCAGCTTCGACACACAGCAGAGATAGTCCAGGCACTGCACCTTCTCCCCCAGCACCACACTCATTTTTCCACTGATGGCTCCATCAGAAAAGTATTTTTTGCAGGTCTCAGACACCAAATAGCTTATTTGCAGCCTGCTATAGAAAATGGGCCAAGAACTTCACAAAGCAAGTGCCCATAAGCCACTCACCACAACGGTGATGCAGGAGACCTGTTCTTTCAGAAGTTACAGCCAAAGCAGGCAGTGGCAAGGAAGCTGAAGAAAGCTGCCTCTCACCCAGAGCACCTCATCCTCATCCTCCCCCAGCACCAGTTATTCACGCTGCTGATTGCGTGTTAATACATCTCAACAGCTTAGCTCAGGAAGCCTGCAGAGACAGGCAGCACAAACCATGGATTATCAGGGAGGAAGATTATCCTCCCAGTGCAGAGGACAGTAGAATTCCAATTCCAGCCTCAAAAGCCGCTCAGGCTTCTAGAAACAGCTACGTTCATTGAGGCCTACCACAGACTCAGAAATATTTGTTCATGCATTTCATCAAGAACACTTTATGTCATCTTGTATCCATTCCACTCAAACACCACTCCCATAGCAGAGTTTGGGGCACACACTGGGCAAACACTCTCCTGCCAGCCCTCATAGTTTGGAAACAGAACCATATCTAAAGCCTATCTGGCCATGATTCAGTCCAAGAAAAGTAGATGAGTTGAGACAAGATGGGCTTAAGCAAAAAACGCGGATCCCAAATTTGTCAGTTCCACTTTACAGTCAGCAATGCTTTTGGACCCAGCTGCTCGAGAAGGATGATACCCCAAAGCAGGTTTGAAACAACTGTGCTCAAAACCACTGTATCTAGTTCAACACTGGGAGATAAGACCAACACAAGGAGTTATGCAGCTGTTTTAAAGCCCTGGACACTGGGACGCTTTGCAGACAGTGGAAGAGTATCCCTGTCTGTTTTACACTGAGAGAAAGAGGCTCAGAGACAGTCTGAAGTGCAGAGCACAGAATCTAAAAACTTTAACATCATTTAAAAAGAAAATTACACAGCTCTATTTCAAGGTTCACTCTAACTTTACAGAATTCAGCAGCACCGAAGCACTGATTAAGAGCATGAAAAACATCACTCTTAGCCCACACAAAGCTCTTGCAGAAAAGACTAGTATTGATGAAACATAACTGGCAGAAGTCAGTCATTTCACTGATATAGCCTGTTTCTCTGTGGGACAGGATCATTCAATAGACCCTTTTGATACTCTGTTTTGATTAAGACAGCTTGGTTTTGAATCTCAGCTTGCTAATTCTTTGTAGCACAGGTAAGTGCTTAGCCAAGTACATCCTGACACTCATGCCCCCTCAGGATACCTCTGACACCATCCCTATCCCCTCATGGTTCTAGTCACACCATGGCACAGAGCGCAGCAAGTTCTGAACACCAAGACCTGCCACCAAATAAGGAGGTGCCACCAAATAAGGAGGCAGGTCTCACAGACACTTCTTTTACCCTCAGTCTTATTCAATGCATTAGGGACTGTGCAATGAACTCAAGCTCCTTTGGTGCAAAGCCTGCTCTGAGCAATGGTGCTTTTTTTTTTTTTTTTTTTTTTGTAAATGAAAGCATCCCTAGTACACATAAGACTTCAAAGGCAAGCAGCCCCTTATGTGCTACTCAAAAGGTGAGCAGCCCATTTCAAAGCTCTTGGGAGACCTCAAAGGCTACCACTCTGAGCACAGGAGAGGTAGCTAACACTTCAATACTGGCACTTCAAACAGCTGCCCTTTGCTGGGCCTGTTTGTCAATAGGGAAGGGTTTCTGAAGAGGCAGCACTGTTTTTCAGAGTGCCTACTTGGGAGAAAAAACAGGAGGAGAAAGCTTTATAACTCTATATCCTTGAATCCACGGGCACTGCCTTATAGTTGCTTTCTCCTTTCAGAAACTCCTCAATGTGCCTGCTCTCAAGACATTTGTTAATGTTATGACTCTACTATGATGCAACCTCAGATAATCTACCTTTTTCCTGAGAAAGGAGTCTCTCTAGATCCATGATGGGGGAAATTTCATACTAACTGTGCAAAGTGTCAGGGAGATGCAGAAATTAAAGAAGCATCACTGTAAGGAAGGAACGCAATTGTTAAAATTTCATTGGGTAAGAAATCTTCTATTAGTTATTATATCACATTAGCTATCTTGACCAACTGTGAATTTTAATACTGTATTTGGGAGAACAAGCAGGTCTGACTTTTATAGCTATTGACTTGGAAACTCTGAATACACCAGCAGTTCACAGTCCTCTACAGCACTATTTTCAATCAGCTTCCTCACAGTAACTAACAACAGTACTGGTCTCCTGGGACACTAGCAAATTTACAAGGCTTACTGGGGTTTCTACAGCTCTAATTCTTATGGTGCTTAATCTGCTTGAGCTTGTTGAAAAGTCATCATCACCAGAGCTACTGAAATCATTAGTGACAATGGGACCAAGTCAGCATTTACAAAAGCATAGTTTGTGGACTTTTAAGCAAATCATCTTAAATGAACACAAGTTCCCCTCACATGGGAGAGAAACATCCCTGGTAATCTCCAAGAGGTTGGGCTTTGTGACTAAGGCTAGGCCTTGGCCTTAGAGGATCAAGATTCAATTTCTAGGTCTGCCTCAGACTTCCTGTGGGAGTTTGGAACCATGTCTGTATAGACAGATTCCATTCCCTCCATCCCTTTAGTTTTTTAAGCCTGAAGCTCCTCTAGGTCTACTTTATCCCATCTGTCCAGTGCTCACCAAAGCAAGGTAGAGAGATGGGATGCTCCTACAGTCTATGGTCATACAAATACTAGTAATGAGTCACCTTTGCATTGATATTTTTGAATACAGATCACACAGCACAGCTGATTACAACAGCTGCAGGCCTCAGTTGCATTTTCCTTGCACAACACATGAACATGCTCAGGGCAAGGATAAGCAGCCCTGTGGTGAAGGGCAATAGTAGGAGGGTTTTATGAATTGCAGTAGCCACCCTTTGGTGGATACAGCCTCAGCAGAGCCTGCAGGGTTTCAGGCACAGGGACCAGCCCACAAGTGGAGCTGGGAATCAGAGCAGCGAGCGTGCCGCAACCCTGCTACGCACATACCAGAGCCCTCAGAAACTTCCAGCTATGCGGAGGCAGGTACCTCAGGCACAAACACAAGCCTGAAGTAACTGAAACTGGGCTTGGTGATAGTTAATTATTCAGTCCTTAGCTGGGATCACTCAGCATTAATGTCAGCGCTAAGCACTGTTTGAGTGCCATGTAAGCACCATTCCTGGCACCAAACATCAAAACCTTTGAAAAAAGCCAAAGAGTAGCTAGTATGTGTTGTTTGCTTTCACTCACAGAGAAAATTGTACCAAGGCTAATCAAGCAACTTCTCCCCAAGACCTGATCAACAGGAAACAAAATATCTACTTCAATTTTCCAGGCCATCAAAATGCTGACCACCACTTTCTCAGCCAGAAATGGAGGTGGTGATCTGTAGTTTCTTTCCACTAGACACAGAGGACAGTAAAATAATACACAAGTCACAGGTGCTTACAGATCCTTGATGATGGAAAATCAGATGTTGGCCCAGCCAGGTCTGACTCCCAAACAACATCTCAATTGTTCTGCCCTTCTGAAATAGATGAGGTGATACACCACGTGAAGAGCTAAGCATGCAGCTAGTGAAACAGATGGTACACTCTGAAGGAGGTCTCTTTCCACTGTGTCTGAGGATGCCTTTCTTCACCAGCTCCCTCAGCACCACAGTGAACAATAGCTCTGACTAGCAAGCAGCAAATCTACCACCCGCAATGCCTCTGAACAGCCCTGACCTCTGCTATCTTACTGTCCCAGCCAGGTCTTTGGCAAACACTACACACTTCACAGCCCATGGACAAAAGGGGGGATTCTGTGCACAGCTCACCCAGCACAGCAGGGACAGCAGTGTGAAACCTGCTTATGAGCCTCCCCAGCCAGGTTAGCCAAGTCCCATGTGCCCTCTCAGAGGACCCAGCTAATCTGAAGGAGGTGAAGAACAACATTCAAGGCAGGACCACAGCAGCTCTGAAAGGCTAACCAGGTAAGCAGTGTATGACCATCCACAGGAAGCAAGAGCTATTAAAACCCACGAGGCAAATGACCTGGTTTGTGTTATTTATGCTGACTTCACCCCAGCACATCATCATGCTTCCCCTGCCATGAAGATGTCTTCCTGATGTCTTTCACAGTCAAGACAGCACATGACTTAGGGGTGGCTGGAAGAATGGATCTTGCCAGCAATCTTGCCTCAAGATTGGCAAAAAGTATCCATATTTTATGGATACAACTGCAGGCTACAAGACCAAATACATTGAATTGTTTTATGCTTTTATATCCACTATACTTCAAGAACCAAAGTCAACTGGCACTGTAGTTCACCAGCAGAAAAACTCTGGCTTTGATATGCTCTGTGAACACAAAGTCACATTTAACACTCATGTTTAGACCAAGGGAGCTAGCCAGATCACCCTGTATTTTCAGGACAAGGCATTTCATTCACAGAGTGAAGAATGGAACAAGAAAATGCTGTGTGTGAAACTATTCACAAACATAAGAGTCACCCTGAGCACCACATATCCAAGGATGGAATAAGGGGGGACCAGAGCAACCCAAGCAGGGAAGCATTCAACCCCTGAGTTATGACATTCTCACTTGCTCCACTGACTCGATCTACAGATACAGATATGCCACTGAAATGCAGGTCTGGCTATGGAGAACCCAACCAGCCTTTGTCCTGTGCTTTAAGGGACACTGTTATAAGCCTGACCAGAGACAGATATGAAATCCTTCTATGTCTGAACAGCAGGCCCTAAGCTGAGGAAGCAATTGGGTGTGTTTAGACTGAGCAGTGCAGAGCTGTAAGAGAGATACCTAGCTACCATCTGGGGTCAAGCAATATTCATGGATGCTGAAGCAGAACGGGCACAGTAGCAGACATCCAGACCAGGGTTACAGGCATTCCCTCAGCTGTGCCCCTGGCTGCACTGGTCCCAGAGATGGGCTGAGCACTGTTCAGACTGCAGTGGAATGAAAAGGGTGAATGGGGCAATACTGCACTGACTAGCTACTCAAAAGTACCATCATTTTGTAGAAGACCCTTCCAAATCCTGCCAAAAGAAAAGCTTACGTCAGCATCAGACAGGCTGCTCCCTACCTCACCCTCACAGTCAGGCTGTTCAGCCCCACATCCAGCTCCCTGGGAACCCAGCAGGTTTTGCTGCTGCAGGACCAAGTTGCTCCCAAAGACTTACAAAGAATTTCACTCTGCAACAAGCCTCAGCTGCACCTGAAGTGATTTAATAAGAGGTGATGATTTTTGATGCATTTATATCAGTGAACCAAACTTGTCTGACCTTTGTTTCTGTTACAGTTCAGGTTCAGCAATTCCCAGCTGATGCAGTTAAGACCAGCAGTGGTCTGATACCAATTCATGTTGGAAGACACGGCATTTTCAAACAAAAAGGACTGTGTGCTGAAGGCAAGACGCTACAGTCAGACCAGAAACATTACTCCATTCTCCTGTGTCCAGGACAGCCTGTGGTCCCAACTGAGCCCTCCAGCTTCTCAGGGGATTAAGAAGCTGGAGAACTTTTTTGGAATGACAAGACATGAGAGGTCTGAAGTTTCCATAGATCTGCTTTCCTCTTAAATCTGTGCAAGCTCACTGGCAGGACACAGAAGTACTTGTTTCTACTGGCTAGCAGTAAGAACAGACCATGCCTCACCAAAGGAGGACAGGAAACCCTGTCCCACTAGGAGCAACTTAGTCAGGGCTCATTTTCAGAACAAAAGCTCTCAAGAAGGTTTTGCAGAGCCACCCAGTCCAATTCAGCATCGTGGGGCAGGAACAGGCACTCCAGCTGCACGTGTTTGCATGCCACTTGGAGAGGGGAGAGACCACAACACAACAGCTCTCTGCTGAATGACTTCCTGCTGAGGAATTCAGGTTTTAGTCAAAGCACGGTTTTAAACAGGCAACTTAAAATATTTCTGGCTTAGAAAAAACAGCAGAGATCAAAGAAAACAGCAGCAAATTCCAAATGTGTTTCTTTGATTCGCTGGCTTCCTGTTTCAGGGAAAGCCTGTAGCAGGTTTTGTAGCAATTTGTTTCTACATTGACATTCTCAATCTGATTTGACAAAGAATACCCGCACACACCATCCCCCCTGAAACAAGCACAGCGACATCAGCTAAAAAGAGGTTTATATTTACAAGTGTAGAGCTCAACAATACAAACAACCCCTGCAGGAACTGTACTTGCTTAAGTACATTACTTCTGTCAGCAGGGTACTACAGCAACCAGGACATTTTAACAATGGGAGATGGGTCAGGCCTGAGCTTCCCCTCTGTCCTGATAGTGTTGCTCTGCAGGGTGATTCAAAGGCACTTAGTGCCCAGCCTTTAACCCCGTGTCTCTACTGGAATCACAAGCACGGTGATCAGATGCACGGCTGGATTTCTGGCAGGGCTAGTAGTCCTCTAGAAATTGAATGCAGGCCAATCAACTTATCTGAGGAAATTTTAGCTTCCAACCGCCACACCAATACATTACAAATCCCAACCGTCAACAAACCTTAGACTTAAGTCACCGTACTCTAGGTCTATATTGGTTCAACACAAAAAATAGAGATCTAGAGAGCACAGCAAAAGTGGATACAAGCCATGAATATGGGAAGACACACAAAAAAAAAGAAGTCTAAACACAAAACTACTCAGACAGCAACAAAAATCAGGACTCCCACAAAACAAAAGCTGTTTTCAAAAAGCAGTAACAAAACCAAACACCACATCCCATTTGTCAACAAGCTTTACTTAAAGCTGCCATTCCTTCCCCTCTTTTCATTTTTTTTTTTTAATTTCCATGATTATCTATTGGCTACTTAGTTTTACTTCTGTAGAGATCTTCTGGAGCTCAACAGTAAAACCATGCATTAATTACAGCAAGAAATTAGTCCTAGTGGAAGTCACAAAACAAGTTCTCTCTTGTACAGATCCCAAGTAACACCCTGCATGTCCTGCACAGCCATCATGCAAAATATCTCTACTTACCCACACTCCCCCTTCCACAGCAATGCACAAACAGGTCTCTGCAGAGCCAGCCTCCCACAGACTGCCCACGGCCAGCCCAGCAGTACACGGCTGCTTCACTGAAAGGAGGCAATTTCACAAGCCTTCTCTTCAGCATGACAAACTGCCCGAGGGGCCTGTCCCTAACCACTGGGACAGCCTGGCAAGCCTCACATGCCCAAAGGGTTCTTTAGGAAAGAGCCAGGACACTTCCCACTGGAGGGGAAAAAACCCAAATCACCACAGTTCACGGAAGTTTAAGTAGTGCCACTGAGGGTGCTTGTCCACCCTAAATTGAGCACCAGGTTGCAATAAAAAGTTGAGGGACTCAGAGGGCTGTTGAGGGCTGGGTCTTCACCTACATCTGCACATGCAAAGCACAATATCATCTTCCAGGCATTAATTTAGGGCAACAGTCCATCTCCATCCTACGTAACCAAGAAGCATCTCGCTGAGATGACCAATTTCATTGGTCCTTCCATTCTTCCACCTGACCAGCTTCATATAGCTCTTAGAGCAGTTATTTCTCAAAAAATCCAAGACACAAAGATGCCTCAAAGACTCCTTCCTGCAGGTCAGAAAAGATCCCTCAGGAATTATGTGTATGATGGTCACCATTAGCCCCATGGGTTTTTACACACAGCAAATAGCAGACTGAAACCTGATTCTGCTATTTTAGAAAAACAGAACTGCTTCTCACCTTGGAAAGCAGAGGAGCACACATGTAGCAGAGGGAGTATATCCACAGATACTCCAACATCTATCAGATCTTTGATAAAGGGCCCACTCTTTTTCACCTTGCCCCCTCCAGCTGGCCCACTGATGGCAGACCCTAACTCATCTGAGCTAATTCAGAGCTGATCACTTCAGGAAACCAACACCTGCACCTAACTCCTCATAATGCCAAACTGATTCTGCCAGCAAACTCCCCATCAGTTCCTTTGCACCTCGCTGATTAATGGCTCTCACTAATAAGACAGACAAAATCCAACCCTGAAATTTGATGGTGCAGAATGAATCCATTACATCCCTCCCCAGGGCTTCAGGCTGCACACTGGGAGACAGCATGAAGGATGAAATGGAGCTCTCCCAAAAGGCACGTGTAAGGAAAGCAAAATGAAGCATGTACCACAGAATACCCAGGGTATGTAGCAGTAGGTCCCAGCCCTGAAAAGTGTGCAGACCACAGAGCCAAAATCAAATGCCCACCATATGTGGGGGATACAAGTGGCTTTTGTCTCTTCCAGTAGAAGTCCCTGCAGAATACAGAATAACAAACACCAAAAAAGTACGTTTCACTGGCAGTGACAGGTTCCATGAAATGCACATACATGCACATGCACACACTGAGGTCAAGTACAAGCACCAAGGACTTTCCCCTAGACAACTTTGAGGAAGCCAGGCAGGTTTTTCTCTTGCTTGGCAAGAGAAGAATACTGTGTTCCTTGGTATTAAAGAGCCATCTAAGGGGAACTCTGACCTGAACCAGAGTTCTGAGAACAGGATGTCATGCTGGGGAAAGACCATTTTTAGGTACAGTGTCATTTACTTCCCCTGAAGTTTTATATCTACTCTTCACTTCAAGAGAGAAATTTAGAAGCATTACTGTTTTGAGACCAATGAATACACTTTTCAGACATGTGTTACAAGCACTTCTTATTTATTAGCAAGTCTTTGCAAAAGGGGAGGGATTAAGTTTTCTATTTATGGAGACAGAGAGCTACACAAAGGCTGAGTGATTTGCCCAGGGTTACAGGTGAATCAGTGGCAGGGACAGAACAAGGTGCCCTGACTCAGAGGCACCTGCTGTCAGCACAAGGCAATGCCACCCAGCTCTTGTGCTCCCTGAAGCCAGGCTTAAGTCATCCTCCCCTCGTGACACCAGTCAATTCCTAGTCAGTGACTGTCTGTCAGGAATTCTCCAAAACACCAAGAAGAATGATGGACTTTAAGAACCAATTATACTCAATAGAAGATAACCCCAAGGAAAGGTGGTCTGAGGCACACAAAGGAAAGCACATGCCAACCTATGGAACACAGATGCTATCTGAACAGACACCTCCAAGACATGTTTCACATCTTTCATATAATCCTTCCCTTCCCCACACGCTCACAGAACTCTCCTTTGCAGGGTAGGAGCAATTGCTTATACACAAGAGGTGTTTCTGGGTCCTCAGCTGCCAGTAATGCAGGTTAGCAGCTGGTAACATGGAGGAAGAGGCAGCACTGCATTTATTCTGTCAGTCATCTGTAACAACTCCATACACCACAGTGTGGGAAATCCCAAAAGCTTTCTGATACAGCCTGGGTTCATATCACAAAAGCAAAAAGAATGCTTCAAAAGAGGGGCACAAGCTTCAAGAAGGATCTGCAGCAAAGCAAAGATCCCAACTAAAAGACAGATCAGTCATGGATCAGTTAGTTCCTCTGCATCGCTCTACAGTTATATCAAGTCTCCCAAAGCAGCATCATCAGTACAGATGGAAACTTAGACAACAAAGTTAAAGCATGCTGCTGCACCACACAGCACTCACCTTGCTGCCTATATCTTCTCGCTTGTTCCCAGGCTTGCTTCTCCTCAGCTTAATGGAAGGGGAGCGAAGTAGATTTTTGATCCGACTTGTTATCGTAGACCCTTCGACTGACATCATCTCCAGGTGCCACGGAGGTGTTCACCCCACACACAGACTGTGCCTGGGGAACGAGCCCAGGTTTGAGGCAGAAACACCGATGTGCTCAGCTTGGCTCCCACGCATTCACATATCTCTCAGCGATTCTGCCCGGGAACTCCACTCCTGTTACACTGCAAAGCTATTCACAGGGGCTGGCAGACTTTCCTTTTGCGGATTCCAGAGGATCAAATCAGCAGCAATCTAAACTGAAAGATGCACCGTGAGTCAATACCATATTCACAGTAAATTGAATTCTTTGCAAGAAATATAAACGCAAGACCTTATAGGATGGAGGCAGCATTACTATTTTCAGAGGTTTCCACACAAATTATCATCCATTCAGTATCAATTAACACATCTACACCAATTCCCAAATCCAAAATTTAGATTTTGCAGTTCAATATCATCTTATGACAAAGACAAAAATTCCCACCCCTTGCTTTAGCTCCATACACGTCCATTCCTCCTTATGCTTCACAGCCTGGAAAGCACAATGCTGTACTTGACTATTAAACACCGAGTAGCAGAAAAACCCCGAGAAAACACACGGGGGAGTTTTTAACTCTCACAAATCGATCTCTGTTTTAAGTCCACACAATTACATAGTATGTGATACCAGATAATAAAGGCATTTGATGTTTCCACGTCCCCCCACCCCTACTTATAAAGTGAATCAAGGAGGCACTACAGCTGCTGCCAAGGATTACAGACTCCCGGCCAACACCTTCACCTTTCCCGAAGCAGCTGGTGGTGGCCGGGGGGAAGAGGGATGCACTCAAAGCCTGCAGTGAATTATCCTCCCGGCTTTTGTGCAAAATGGGGGCGGGGGCAAGAAAGAGAGAGACAGAGAGAAGGGGAGACAGAAGAGAGGAGAGGAAGAGAGAAACGTCCAAGCCAGCACAGCCGGCAGCCTCCTCCCTGCGGCGGCAGCACTGCGGGCGAGGGGCCGCGCCTCCTCCCCCCGCCCCGCCGCGCTGAACCTCTCCTACCTGGCGCCCAAGAACGGCGATCCCGGCGCCCACGGTGCCCCGCAGCGCCTGCCCATGCAGCCGGCCTGCCCCGAGGAGGGGCCGCGGCGCGGGCCGCCCCCGCGGGCGGGGCGGGGGCCGTACCCTGGGCGGCGGCGGCGGCAGGGAGGGGGTGGCAGCGAGGGGGCGGCTCCGCAGTGCCAGGTGCGGGCCAGGCGCCGGGGCCAGGCCGGGACCCGCCCGCCGAGCCCGGGAGCGCAGGGGCGCGCGCCCGCCCGTCCCGCCGCGCCCCGGCCCCGGCCCGGCCGCCCGGCAGCGCTACGGCGGCCCGCGCGGGCCAAACCGCGGCCCGGGGCGGCGGAGGGACACGAGCGGCGCTGGCGGAGGGATCGCGGCGCGGCGGCCGTGCCGGGCTGTGCGTGTGGGGAGCGTGCCGGGCTGTGCGGAGAGCCCGTGCCGGGCTGTGCGTGTGGGGAGCGTGCCGGGCTGTGCGGAGAGCCCGTGCCGGGCTGTGCGTGTGGGGAGCGTGCCGGGCTGTGCGGAGAGCCCGTGCCGGGCTGTGCGTGTGGGGAGTGTGCCGGGCTGTGCGTGTGGGGAGCGTGCCGGGCTGTGCGTGTGGGGAGCGTGCCGGGCTGTGCGTGTGGGGAGCGTGCCGGGCTGTGCGGAGAGCCCGTGCCGGGCTGTGCCTGGGGAGGCCGCCGGCGCTGGCGTGCTCTAATGGGGATCCGAGGGTGCGCCTCCCACACAAGAGCCAAGTGAGACCCGGGGGAAGGTCAAAGGCGCGTTAGAGGCTCGTTCTGCCGTGCCCGCCGCCCCTCAGGCCCCAGGGTTGTGCCCTCCGCCTCCACCGTGCCCTGTCACCCTGTCCATCTTTTCCCTGGTTGAACCTGTTACTGTAGTGTCTCTGGCAAAATGGAACGCGGGTTTGCTTGACTTCCAAACTTAATATGGTAATTCCGAAAAATAACCAAACTACACTTGCCAACAACAGCTAAGCAAATATGGAGCATCCCTTGAACAGCGACGCCAGAAATGTGGAAAATTGGCCCATACATAATACAAGAGGTAGGACAACAGCAGATGTCATGTAACCCATCTTGGTGTCTCACACAGGTTGAGTTGTTGGTGTGAATTAGTGTGTCTGCAATTCAGCCGCACTGTTTGCCGACCCTCTGGCTGTGGTTGTTTCTTTCGAACAAAAGCGTTTACAAATCCTGGGTGCTTCCTTCCCCTTCAGAGTGGGTCGGCACACCACGCCTGGGGTGTTGCTGTCACTGGGGGTGTCACGGTGTCCTGACTGCCCCACACACCTGCTTGGCCATTACTGGCTGATCACCACATCCTGCCTGTGCCACAACAGGAGCCTCCTGAGGAATGACAGGGCAGGGGACCGTGAGACTGTGTCACTCTGCTGCTCTGGGGTGGGAGAGGGGACAGAGGATGTCAGCTTGTGGCCCCATAGTGTGGGACGGCTGACACTTCACATCTGGTGTGTTTTTACTGGGGCTAGGATGTTCACAGAGGTGGTGTGCAGGCTGCTGGCAAAGCCATACCCATAAGCAGCTCAGCTGGGTATTCCTGGATGACCACAGGAGCCCACAGCCACTCAATGGCAAGGAAGGGCTCCACTGCATAGGTTCCCAGCTATGAGGAAGTCCTGGAATTCCTTCTCCCCTCAGCTCTTCAAAGTTTTTGTTAGGATTCTGGCAGCCCACTGGCACATCAAGACACCAATGGAGTCAAAAATTTGGACACTTTTGTGCTGGCTCCTAGCAGGTGGGAGCCTAGAAGCAAATACATGCCAGGCAGCAAGAGGGTTTTGCCCTGGAGCTGTCTAATACCCATTCTCCAAGGAAGAGTTCAGAAGCCACTGTGCTAATTCCTTTGCTTCCCAAGTAGGAAGACAGCTGCCCTACCATGCCATGGCAGCTACTAACCACATGAGAGGAGGTGGAGAGGCAGATTTCACAAGCCAGCAAGCCTGAATTGCTGTCAGAGGGCATACATTTAGGATGTATCTCTCTCTCTCTCAGCGCAAAGAGACGGTGTGTATCAACACTGGTCACACCACAGCCCTAAAGGGGGAAAGGAAACCAGCCTTTCGTAGCATGAAAGTCCTGCTAGCTCCCCCCTCCTTAACATGCCCTGCCATTTATTGCAATTTGTCCTACATCCTTGGAGTATCTTTCTGGCTCCCTGTTGCCTACTGTGGGTAACCTGCTCTCTTTTCTGTCTTTGGTGACTCTCCTGTCTTCAATGACTAACTCAAACCCAGACTACTCATAGCAATTGGAGATTATCCTTCCAAAAATACAGGCTGTGAAAATTTGCTGAAGTTCAGGCAGAGATTTACAATGACAAATGATCCACAATGGGTTATGGTCTGCACACTGCCAGCATCACAGCTTGTGACTGTGTGAACCTTCACCACCAGAATTTCAGGAAAAGTTTGTTTGCATTCCAGGTTGAGATTTGGAGCAGGCCCAAGGGCTTGCAGGACTAGGATCTTAAGGCTTATCTGGTCAGAAACCTGCATAAATTGATGAAAACACCCAGAGGTATAATAAGGCATGCTTCTAATCTCTATCAGTAACTTGCAGGAAGTGAATTTAAAATGTCAGTGTCTAACCTTTGACAGCTTTTGTTTTGGTACATGTGCCAGAGAGAAATCCATGCTTGTTGCTGCGTCAGAATGTCATAAGGTTCTGGGAACTATGGCGCTTTGAAAGATACCAAATTTCGTGGGATTTATAATAAAGTTGCAAGAGCTGGTAACATTGCAATTATTTCTAAAATGGAAGTAATTGATGTCCATGGAGCTAAGAGTGTATATATAGAATCATGGAGTCATACAAGTGTCTTAGCTTTCAGCCCCAGACACAGTCTACAACCCCAGAGGTGGCACATAAGAAAAGGATTCTTTTAGAAAACATGAATATTGTCCATTCCCACCAAACTTGTTGTCTTATTGCTCAGTAATAGTGTCTTTATGTTCAGGGTGAGGAGAAACTCATGAAGGAAACCAGGCCTGCTGTTGCAGCAAAATTAAAATCCCTCTTCTAGGAAAAATTTACACATATGCTTAGCTTAATCCAGACTATCAATTCTAGTGAGTGGAACTACTCACAGAGGATATGGAATTTGAAAAGGGCACCAGCCTGTACAGGACTGGGACCTGGCACTGCACAGGAAAAAAAAAAAAAAAGTAGTCAATAGTTCTTAAATTTCTGCTGCTCAACACTAAAACCTCAGAGTCATCACATTTGGGAGAAACATGTATACATTTGAGAAAGAACTGAGGGATGTCTTTGAAAACAAGGGACAGCTGAGATGTATGCTTGGGAGATGCTGTTAAATGCAAGTAGAATTGTTCCCCTTTTGTTGGAAGCTGAGCACAGCATAATGTGATTTGTGATTACAAGTCTTTGTGGAGTGACTGAAGAGACAGGCTAACTCTGAAACATCACTGGACTTCTAAATTCACTGAAAAGGAACTGGGACAGGGAATGGATGTTTCTGATTTTCAGACTAAAGCATACTACCTTTCTACTTATTTTTGAAGCAGCATGAAATGTCACAGTTTCTTCAGTTTGTTCTAAAGAGAAAGATCTTACCAGTGGTTTTTAAAGAAACTTTTTCTATAGTTTCATTAATAAAAACACTTGCTCTTTTTTCCTTTGATCTCAACAGTACAAAAGGGAAACAGGCAGGAAACACCAGTTTCCTCTAGGTTTTGCAGTACAAGACTTACCACACACCTGTTTCATTGTTAGAGGTATACAATTTTCCAATTGTAATATCAAATTTATGAAAGGTTAGTGTAAAACCCTTGCACTGACTCTACAACCACCAGAGCTTTAGCTGGAGAGAAACCAGAGCAGATGATGCTGTCCTGCCTGGCTTCTGTTCTCCCAGCCCTATCCTCCAAGAAATACCAAACCACCTGAAATGGAGAAACTGCTTTTCATCCAGTGACGTGACTAGAAGCAATTGGTAGACCTACTGCTCCATGACAAGCTTCCTGATGTTGCTCTTGCTCATGGTGTCCAAAATAAGCTTTCCTATGGCAGCAGTCAAGGTAATCTGCTGACCAGTCATTGTGTCAAAGTTCATTAAAAGTGCATGTGTGGCTTGTGCTGGGGCAAGTGCTTCACTCTGTGCTCATTCACCCCAGCACCTGCTGCTGTTTCTTTTTTGTGCCATTATTGCCTCTTCACTATTGTCACAGATTACCTTTATTTCTGAACAAGGCTTGTGTTTTTACAGTATCTCCCTATAGGGTCCATCTCCACAGGGCAGCACCTTCACTGAGATCAGTTAATGATAACCAAAAGCAAAAGGACTTTCAGCTTCACTCTGGAGTCATGAATTCTTCCTTGACAGAAAGGATAATGTACCATGAATAAATTATATCATTTATCTTTGACGTTTCCAGCATGTGGTCTTGAATTATGTGTTCTCAAAGAAGTCTTTCTGAGGAATGCCTTAAATAATGAAAGAGAGATGCCTCAACAAATTAAATGCCATATGTTTAAGCACTAGGTAATGAAGTATCTGAAAATGTTTTTCTCTGCTGCAGAAATCCTCTGTGCTTTTCTAAGAGATAGCATTTTGCAATAGTTCTGTAATCCTGTAGGGCTCTGAGCAAAAGGAACATTTTGGAAGTGATTAAAAAAAAATATATATATATACTTTCCTAGTTAAGAATATAGTGATAAAATAAGAGCACATAAAAGAAGACACAAAACAACAGAGCAGAAGTGCTACATGAGCCCTCTCAGTGTGATATTAAACATTTCCTTGAATTTGTTCTCCTTACAAGCTCTTCTCACTACCTGTGGCCAGGCAGGGAACATGGGGTGAGTCTCCAGATAGCTGTGCCGACATACTCAGAGCAGATGTAGTCCCATGACTGGATACACTAAGTGCTTTCCAGACTCTCTGTGTGATGGGGCTGCAAGGTGCTCTGTGCCTCTGAAACCCTGACGTGCTGATACCATGTCGCAGCCAAGCCCCTGGGTGGCAGCTTCGTCAGCTTGGGGTTTTGCCATTTTAAATTTGTTTTCTTTGTCAAAGAAACAGATCTAAGAAAGGATTTAATTTTTTCAGACACCAGTGTGCTGGAGCTGACCTGCTCTCTGGTACTAGAGGGAGCTCCAAACTGGAAGCTGTGGCAGCCAGCATGAGCAATTGAGGCCAGTTCAGTGACCAGGTGAGTTAGTCAGGGAGCAGCATCACACTCATGCGGATTCATAGCTCCCACACAGCTCAGAGGATGGGTTGACCACCTTCACATGTGCCTGCAGAAATACTGGGGACAGACATTTTGCTCCATACCCTCACTGCTATGTTCCTGAGCAGCTTTCAGGCCAAGTGAAGAGCAGAGAACACATTTTTCCCACAGGCTTTAAACTCTGTGGAAGAAAAGCATTTGGTCTTCTTCTATAAGAGCTGCCTACCCTCCAACTTCCAAAGGACCATAGTGCTGCTTTCCAGTTAGGATAATGATTGTCATTTCAGCCTCACAGGATGTTGATTCAACAGGGCCATTATGGCTTTTTCCTCATGTTGACTTCTTGTTAGAGTAGTGAAAAGCAGGCACTCAGATGTGGAGAGAGGGTGAAGGAGGAAAGATAAACAGCTTTGGTCTAGTCCAGAATAAAAATAACATATATGTACAATATATGAGAAACTAGACAAGTAGAGTGTAAGAGAAGAAAAGCAGCTACCAGGCAGTATATAGAGGGCATTTCAAGTTTAACTTTTCTCCAGCCATGAAAATGACTGTGAACTTAATAATAATTTCATTATTAGCCTCTTAATTAGATATGAATTTGCCCTGGCAAAAGGCACCAAGAATTCTTTTCTGGACATACAGGGGCCTCCAAAGCTCAATGTACAGTGTGTCAGGTGATGAAACCCAAGCAGAGTTAGTTGCTTTTGTTGCCTTGTTTGCTGGCAGTGAGCTTTGTCCCTTCCTCTCATTTATTGCCACAGCTACAAGGGATAAGCAGAATAAATTTCTGGAAATTGTTTCCTACCATAGCTTACACCTTTTTATCAGGCTCCTGATACCTGACTTGAAATGTTTAGAATCCAGCCAGCAGTTACACAGGATCTTTTCTTCATGTGTTCCCATTGAAAAGCCATGTAGACATCTATGGTTCATAACACATCCAGGGAGAATGTGCTTATATCATAGATCCCAGCTGTGCTTTAAAAAAAGAAAAACATACATGCATGAATGCCATTGAACTGGTTGCTAGGAAATTGTGCTGATAAAGAGAAACTATGGGGAATGCAAACAAAATGTGTAGTATAGAAAGTCCAGCTGAAGACATAAAGTTACTGCTTAGAAAAGGCTTGTATCCACTAAGGACTGATAGTTTCTGGAATAAGGCAAAATGTGTAGAGATGTACTTGTAAATCCCAGGCACAGCTACACTCATTTTTTTTCTGAATTAGAAGAATGTCCCCTAAACTGAAGGAAAAAATTACAAATCCATTTCAGTTTTGACTCTGTTATTGTAACAGGTGAACTAGACTGCTTATGTCTCACTCCTGTATTTCAAGGGATCAGCAAAACCCATGTCCTCAATTAAAACAATTTTTAACATAATTACCAAAGTGCGCACAATTGTCCATTCAGCTGTCAAAGCAAGGCCATGTTCTGACTCACCTGGTGCCTGAGGCACACGTGCATCCGGTGCACAGTGAGGTGTGCTTTCAAGCCTGCTGTGGTGTGGCAGATGTGACTGATAAAAAGAAGTCTGTGCTGGCTGACTGAAGGCTGGAGGAATGGCTGCTGGGCTTCCCACAGCCACCTTGGGCAGCACATGTGGTGAGCGGTGCTCAGGAGAGCCTCACCAGCACCTTAGTGCTGCAGGGGCAGACAAGCCTGGCAGGGCAGTGCAGAGGCTAGTGGCTCCCTAAGAGGAAGGCCACAGCCCCCACTACTTCTGTTCCAGCCCCTCCACTAGTACAACACTAGTTGTATGAACAGCTATTCCCACTAGCTCTGGCCTGGCCCACACATTCGTGCATTAGCCAGCTTGTGAGAGATAAATGATGTTGTTACAACTCTATTAAATTTGCACCAGAAGCAGGACCTGTCTTTGTTGTCCATTTCTCTGGGGCTGGGGATGAGAATGCTATGTGGTAGCATTAATGTAAATGTGAATGAGTGTAAATGTGTTGTGCTTCCTGCTGGCTGCGTGGAGGTTACAAGGGAGGATAAACATTGAGTACTGAGGCAAAACTCAGCTCAGACACTGCCTAGGCCAGTGAACTTGGCATATCACAGCTTTGGCTGGTCAGACAAGCCATGACATGGTACCCAGGCTAATCCACAGGGTCCTCTCAAGCTTAGATCCAGCAGAGTCAGGCCCCATTTACACACAGGACCAAATGGCTTGACAGTCTCAAAAGCCCTCGGTGGGACTGCAGTGTTGCATGAACTCTGTCACTTTTAGACCGCAGTTATCTGGGACCTCAGATGTGGGTAGAGACAGGAGCAGCATCATACAGATAGGAGAAGGCTGTCTCCCATTGATTGGACAGGTGCCAGGGCTAGCAGGCACACAGAGATTGGATGTTGGATACTCCTACTTGCAAGGGGAGTCCAAATCTGAAAACCACATGATAGGAAAGCATTTGACTGAGCTGGTACTTAAATAGGGGATGCCAAATCCTTGTTCCCGTTTGTAGGAGTTATTTGTGTTCCATTGTTCTCCCTAATTACTGCTCTCTGGAAATATCTACCACAGGTTGAAATTACCATTGAACTCTGTGAGGAGGGATAAAGGCCTCCCTTAGAGCAATCACTTTATACCTCTCCCAGTTTTGGGCCCATAAACTTCTTGCAGTGAGCGGGGCTGCAGGCATCTACACACTTCATCTTGTTGGCAGTGGGCTTAAGGTGTTTGTGAAAGGTAGTCAAGAAGAGCTACTTTCCACAAATGTTTTAAAAATACTTGCAAGGGCTCGCTGAGAAGAGACTGAAAGCTGCTGCTTGACTGCTTTAAGATCAGCCAGAGGCCAGTTCACTGTAGAAAGGGTTGAGTTGAGCTATGTTATATTGGGCTGGGTTAGGTTAGAGAGAGCTCCTTACTGTTACAGTCACAGAAAGGGGTCACAAGATAGGTTTTCCAGCATGTGTCTAAACAACTCATTGTCCTTCACTTGTCCTCCCTCTGGCAGTGAAAGCAAGAGCAAACAAACTAACCATCTTCACTCCCAGACTGTTCTGCAATGGAAAGCAGTTATTTTCCAGGTTCTGCCCTCACAGAAGAGGCCATGCAGCTTTCTATAGGACTAAACATCAGACGGGAACAATGCCACTGCATCACTTGGCTGATGTCTGCCTGAACGTTCTTATGTGTTTAGGCCAGCTCTGCACACAGACTGCACGGATGGCACTCAGTACAGAGGCTGGCCCTGGCCCAGGGACCTGAAAGGAGAGATGCTTGCAAACCCCTCTCTGCTGAGCTGGTGCTCCCAATGGCCTGCTGTCTAACCTCCCCCCACTCCCCAAGAGAATGTAGGTCACTGTTCACATTGTTTTCCTCTGAGCCTCGACCGTTCCTGTTTTGTCACTTTGTTTGCAATTAGCCCGTACTTTTGTAATTGACCTAAATAAGCCTGTTTGTTTCATTTTCCTCCATCCCATGCCTTACGTTTCCAGAGAGTTGTAATTAATAAGAACGATGCAGCATGAATATCTTCTGCAAGCCCAAAGCAGGCAGTGCCCTGGCTGGAGTTAGTCTGCTCTTGGTGCTCAGCAGCAGCTGACAATGTAAACCAGAACTCAGGCAGCTTTGAGTTTTGCCCTAAGAAAGACAGCATGACAGATCTTACAGCCTGACTGTGCTATATGGCCTTCACAGATGCCTTTTATTGTTACTACTGTTAGCAAAATTAAAGAACTAGAGCAAAACTGTGAACAATCAAATAAGAAATCCCTCCGATAACAAACTATGTCCAAGCGCTATATTGCAAGCCGTGAAACCCACCCATTTGAATCAGTTTTCACAGCTGCTCACTTTACTCCCCCAATCACACTTAGCACAGTGATGATGCTCTAAATTTCCTCTGATGTCACAACCCTGCCCTCCCCATGAGGTCTGAAGTGTGAATGCTGGAAAATCAAATGCAACAGAACATGGAAGTTATCCCACTAAATCTCTCATGCTGTTGGGCAATACTCAGCTGGATGGGTTTCAGGCACTGCTTTTTGCCTCAGTTTTCCCATCTGTTCTCATGAACTCCCGCTTGGAGAGGAACATTTCATGAATGTTTCCTTTATTTTGCACTACTTTTCGCCCTTTGCATCCTTAAAAGACAAAAGTAAACATCAAAATAAAACCTTGCAAGAGAGCTTTTCCCAAAACTTCCTGTTGTGTTCCAGACCCTCCCACAGAGATGTTCTGCTGCTTTCCTCTGGGGTGCCCATCTCCGTGTCCCCATCCTGCAGGCAGGGCTGTGTTGGGGTCCGTATGTCAGGTTGGCACAGAAGTCAGTACTGAGGCCCATGTGAGTCACAGAGCCTGTAGAGGGCTTAGCACTGTGGCATCCCTGAGCACCAAGCTCCAGCCTCCCACTTTAGAGATGCTGGAGGAAGGCACAGGGAATGAAATGCAAACTCTATGTCATGCTGATTGGAAACCAAATACCAGAAATGCTGGCACTGCATCTATTTGTAGTTTACTGACATGTAGCCAGGATCCTTCCTAGCAGTATGCAGTCAATGCCTGTCCCTTTGCTTGTGCTTGGCTCTCTAGAAAGCCTTTGAGAGGACTTTAGTAGGTGTCAGACGCAAAGCACAACTTGGACCCAGGGTAGACTCTGTCCAGCAAGCCGAGAGATGACATGGAGATAGGCACAACAAGAGCTGTGGCACAAGGTTGTGGAACTGGGGTTTTCCAATAAGCCTAAATTTTGTACCCAACTCTAACTTAATTTCCTTGGGAACTAAGGCAAAAATTACCCTAAACCCCTTTTAAAATCCTCTCCATTTAACCTCTTGCTCCTTGACACAGACTTTGATATGCTGGTTTCCCCCTTTCTCTGTAATATACCTTGGCTTGCAAAATTCACCATTCAGAATGAAATCTGAACTTTCCACTCCCCATGGCAACCATAATTCAATTAAACAAGACAAACCTTGGACAACAGTTGGTCCTTGGACTGGACATGGTATACTAAATACGATACCAGCAGGAGGAGAGTGAAACACAAAACTTGTGAAACAATCCTGTTAAAAGAGAGTTGGCAAGTGGGTGACCTTCAGGACAAGGACACACAAATATACACCCTCCCCTTTCTTTAGTCCAGCACACTTCACATAGATGACAACAAATAAGAAGGACTGGGATTAATGGCAACTTTTGCATGCTTGCAAGTCTATCTGAAGAGCACCAAAGCACACATTTAACTTGTATGGATGGATGCATTTGTTCCCTTTTCTAATGTGCAAATATAGGTCTGACTAGGGATGCTTTCCTTAAGCAGTGCCAATGTGGGCAGAAAACAAATGTCAAATACAAGAAGATTGCACACAGCCCATTAGTCGTCTGGCAGGACAACTGACTGAGAGGGAAATATAAAAGTATAACTTAGATCACACTCTCATGGTGGTGAAAAAGAGAAAACACAGTGACTAAATACCAAAGTCACAGCAAACCCAAATATTATTCTCAGAATGACTAGAATTAGGAAGGCTAGAAGGCAGGTAGCAAGAGCCTAGAAATATTGCCCAGGAAGAGGCACTATCTCCGTCCTTTGAGGTTTTTAAGTCCTGGATGGAGAAAGACCTGACCAGCTTGGTTTGATCTCATGACTGCCCCTGCCCTGGACAGAAGTCTGGACTATAGATCTCCAGAGGGCCTTTCCTATGTGAATCTTTCTGTGATCCTATGTGTGCCTATGATTTGGCATACAGAGAAGGCAACTACTGACATTGCCATGATAACAAACTGGGTTTCTGCTGGTGTTGCAGCTTCCTGCAAAGAGAAGAGTGCACACTTCCTTGAGAGAAATGCTCACAACCCCCCCAGGATTTATAGCACTAGATTCATTGGAGCTTTGCTTTCAATCTAATGAAAGAATTAATAGGTTATCAGCTTGTTGCACAGTTCATTTCTGCTTCTGCTTCCATTTTCCTTTTTTTTTTTTAAGATAGTGAAGAGAAAATTACATGCAATCTTGCAAAAAGAAGATAATTACATCCTCCCCCTTGGGGAGACAACCAAAATTACTTCAGCAAATACTCCCAGTGCCAATGGGAGGCAGCCAGTCAGCAGCCAGGGCCAGCTGCATGTGGCTCAGCACAGCCAGCCCAGTGCTGTAAAACATTTTCCTTCACCATTTGCCCTGTGGTCTTCCTAAATAGAAGCACATGAAGCGAAACGCTTCCAATGTTTTGTTCAAATACTGCAAATGAAATCTCAGCTGCAGCAACCAGGAGCTGGAAACTGGGAGCTGGGCAGATTCGAGGCAGTTGTGCTGCTGTGGTCGGTCACACACCCGGGGGTGATGGTAGGGCTGTGTGACCTGCTGGGGTGCTGGCCTGCCCGAAGCCCCTGTGGGCTCCTGAGACTGCAGGCAGAGGAAGGGGATGTGGGACTCTGCTACACAGATTCTGCCCTGGCAATGCCCATGGGGGAGCTTGGGGACATGAGAGCACTGGGGTCTGAGGCAATGCAGCTGCAGCAGCAGCTCTGTCCAGCCACACAAGGGCTCGGCTCTCTGCCACGTCCATCTCGCACCTGCGTGCCGGCAGCACAGAGCACCTTCAGAGGCAGAGGAGTGCTTGTATTCCTGCACTCTTCCCACTCGCTCTGTCTGCCTCTCAGCCCGAGCCAAGGATCCAGCCCCCTGGGACTCACCTTCAGCCAGGAATAACTTCTGACTTGAGGCAATTTTAGTAGGTCACCAACGCCACTGCCTTTTTCCTTTGGCAGTTATGATTTTCTTCCTCACCCTATGAAAATTGAGTTTTCTTTCAAACATGAATGTGCCCCTTGTAAGCTGATCTGCAATATAATTATTTTCTCCCTTGCTCAGCAAACTTTGCGAAACTGGACATTTTCCCCACCAAAGCCAGACAATGAGGCCTTGTCTACACTGGAGCACAGTAGTAACAATTCCCACTGTGGCTGCCATCAGTTCAGCTCGCTTGGTGGGAGCCGTTTATTAAATTTTTTTCCTGAAGACTAAGCCTCCCGGTTCAAGTTGATTGCCCCACATGTCAGAGCCACAAAACATTTGTGGGGTGAGATTTTTTTGCCATGGACATTCAAAAGCTAAGGAAGCAAATTCAAAGCTTTGCAAAAGCAGTCACAAGCTGCAAGTCTGCTTGAGCCATTTTTTAAAACCAAGTAGCCATTGTAATCTAGAAGAGCAGACACTGATCGGGGAGCAGGAGTTAATCATTGTCCTTGCAAAAGGTTTGCCAGCACCTCCTTTTCCTGTCATGGTTTTATATCCAGTCACCTTAACAGAAGTTAAAACACGATCACATCAGACCTACACCATTACAAAAGGTATCAAAATAACCAGAGCAGGAAAATTGTACAGCTGTATTATCCATCTCATATGCAGAAACCTTCACATGTGCTTGAAGTTTGCTGAAGCTTGGCCCATCTGAAGTTATCCAGCCCCATAACCTGTCCCCCCATCAGAGGCCACACCACCACCTTCCACACAGCCCAAACCCAGCCAGCCCCAGCCAATCCAGCAGCTGCCCCCACCCTGAATCTGAGGCACGTGTGGGGCTCCCACCAACCTCCATCCATCCCAGTGTCCTGCTCCCACACAGGGCTGCCCAGGCAGGGGGACCTTGTCCAGGCCTGCTGCCTTTCCAAGGCTGAGCATACAAATGTGGCTCCAGCCAGGCCCCAGAGGGAGCACTAATGATTGATCAAATCATGTTTTACTATAGCTACATAACGTTTTATAGTAACATCTAGGTCCAGCACGTCTCCAAAATAAGGCACAGCATTAGTTCACACCTTCTCAAAGCTCAGCACTGCCCGTGCCTCCAGCTTAGGCAGGGACAGACAAGGCTGTCTTATCAAGAGCTGTGCCCCCATGGGGCCACAGGGGGCCACGGGGGCCAAGGGCTCGTGGCCAAGGACAGCACAGCTTCACCCGTGCCAGGCAACAGCTCCTGCAGGAAGAGGCACTTTTAGCTGCTGTTTACACAAACAGCTCCAGCCTTCATTGAATACAAAAGAAACCAGACACCTTGTCTCCATTGAGGTTTTTCCTTCAGGAGAAAAGAAACTCAGCAAGGAATTCCATGATCCCTTCAAAAATTTTACTGCTGTTTTAGGACACCTTAGGTTGGAACATGTTTTGTGAATAAAAGAGTATAGCTGGCAAGCCCTCAGCCGTGCAGAGGGCAGGGCGAGCCAGAGGGAAGCAGAAGAGGGCAGCGGGATTGGCGTGACACTGCTGCTCTTCAGAAGAGAAAACCCAGCACGTGCTTAGCAGTTGACTTGGTGCCAAAAGGCGAGTGTAGCCACAGGCCTGGGCTTTAAGGTGCTGGTGTGTGTGTGTCATGGCAGGCCAGGGAGCAGTGTGGGAAACAGCAGGGTCTAAGCCCCTTTTCCTTACACAGAGGATGAGGCTCAGGAGTCCAGGCCTGAGCAGGCAGAAGGACTGGTGGAAGGAGAGAAAGAGGAGCACCTGCCCCTCAGGCCAAGAGCAGCTTGTGCAGCTCCCGCAAGGGGCTCTGGCACACAGGCCACTGTGAAGGCAGCAAGGGATGGGTGGTGCAAGCGCTGGCAGCAGCTTCCCCAGCTGCTTCTGCCAAACTACTGAGTCAGCTCCAGTGCAGACCCACCCTTCTCCTCTCACTGCTGCATGAAATCCTGGCCAGGCACTGAAATGGAGGCTACAGCAGCACGTGCTGCTGCAACAGCCTTCGGTGGACAGTAGTGTGCTGTCCTAAAAACACCTGTAAAGCTCTTATTGTCCTGCTAATGAGGTTCTTGTTAAACAGAACAGTCAAGCTGCTACAAATCAAACAAATCTTGATCATACTTTAACTCTGAGAAGGTCCAGGAGAAGGGGAGGTGGTCATCAGTCCCCATCCCCATGGCCTGAAAATACACTGTAGTGCTCCATAAACCAGTGAGCTTGTGTCATGCATTCATCCTCCCTTTTGGTTTTTTATGTAGATTAGATCCAGCACAATTTAAAAAACAAATTCTGGCCTCTTTTTTTTAAGATGATTGGTATTAATACTGGGGTTACTTTACATTTTTATCTAAAAATAATCACAGATCACTGGATCTGAAAGTTCAGGGCATCAAAGTCCATTTTCCAGATCCAGTGGCACCTCAGAGGCATAAAGAGTTTTATATTCTTGCAATGCTCAGTAGCCTCAGTTGCAAACTGGAGCCCATTGCTTGGGTAAGCTCTGCAAACCCACGTGAGCCTACAGACCGTGCCCAGAGGCTTTGTGCCCATACAGCCCCATGCCCTGGAGAAGCCAGGGAAGAGCTGCACCCCCACAGTTTTGCTGCTCTGCTGTGGGCTGCCACAGCCCTGCCCTAGCAGGCCTGGTGTTTGGCCAGCAGGACAGACCAGGAGGAGCTGGGCAGGCTGTTTCATACAGCTGCTGAGGAGTTAATCGGTGCTGAAAGCCGCTAAAAATGGCACAGCTTATGTCTACGTATCTTTTTTTAGCTGCTATTTAATTGCCTGGTTGCAGCCCACAAGGCACAGCACGGGCCCTTGCCAGGGGCACCGCTCTGCGCCACACAGGGGAACTACAGGGAGCCCTGTGCTCGGCAGGGACAGGAAAGGAAGTCAAAGGCAGCAGGAAAGCCTGTCCCCTCCTCCTCAGAGCCGGTCCCAGCAGGCTGGCAGAAACACTGAGCCCTGCTCTTACAGCACAGCAGCCTGCCTGCTCACACCCACGTAGCTGGGACTGCCCCTTGATACACCCCGCTATCACATCCACATCTTACACAGACAGGGATCCTGGTCCCTGGCAGCTACTCCCATGCTGAGAGCTGAGACAGCTAAGGCGAAATGCTGTCTTCGGGTTCAATCCGTCCACTCTGATTTCCAGCATCTACCTTACATTAGAGAGCCAGGGCCAACAGCTGTAACAGTGAGGAACCATAGTCCTGTACACTGACAGCCCTACAAAAAAACAGGGAACCCTCACAAGAGCAAGATGAACCAGGTAAGTGACCACCATAAAAGCAAGGACAGGTCTTTGCGCTTTGTGTCACAGCAGCTCTGCTGGCAGCCCGGGGCTGCTGGAGAGCGGCCCCACCCAAACAGGGAGCAGCGGGGACATTCCCGAACACACCAGCAAGGTGAGACACCACAGGCTGCTGGGCTGGATGCATAATTGGATTAGACAGACACAGGCATAGGTCCCAAAGGCCTCCCCGGCACCGGGATGTGCTCGCGCTGATGAGCGTGCGGGAGGTGGTGTGGCTGGAAGCCTGGGGCAAAGGGCTCTCCAGCTGCCTCAAACACTGCACGGGAGGTTCATGCTGGCAGCCTGCAAGGCCCAGGCAGCTGGTCAGGAGGATATACTGAGGCTTTCCTCTTCATCAGAAAAGACCCAGACAAGTGGAGACTGCTAGGGGTAGAATCTTCTAGGAGTAGAACTCTATTAACAGAATGAAGACAGGGACACCTCCAGAAGAGCTCTCACCTGGTCAGATGCCTCCAACTCCCAGGAGACACAAGATGGACAACTAAAGTGCAAGCTGAGGCAACACAAACTCCAAATGAACAGGAACAGCCAAGTACTCTATGGTGAAATGATGCCTTCTTGGTCTGTGTAGCAGCAGTTAAAAGAGCAAATAGATGAGGCACTGAGCTCAAGTGACAACAAATGACATTACAATTCCTCCACTACCACGACCCCAAATGACAGTTACTTAGATTCCATTAACTGCCAATTATGGACAAACTGGTCCTGCACATTTCTGGATTACATTTACAGGCTCAAATGTGGCTGTAGCATCAGTTACTGCACAGGCTCCTTGTAACTCTGTATTGTCAACAGAGTTTATTTGTACCACCATCTGCATCTTCAAGAACACAATGAATATGCTGGAAAACAGATCCCCAGCAGAGACTGTTGGCCTCTATTAGAAAGTTCTTTCCATTGCAAGGCTGACTGGATATACTTCCTGCTTATATTTCTTCCTATTTGAAGAAAAAGCTTGGAACTTTAGCCCTTAAAAAAAAAAAAAAAAAAAAAAAAAAAGCTTTAACTTTAGTCCTTAAAATAAGGAGTAATAGGATGAGGCCTGGCTGAAGGGTTTAATGAGAAATTTCAGAAAATATGTTGACTGTGTCAACCATTTTTCTTAATTCATTCCTCTAAGGTCTGATGTTTCTCTTTAAATAAAAATAAATTCCATGACATGTCTTCGCCAGTCAATTGCTTACCGTCATGTGTAGTTGTTCT
The DNA here is from genome assembly GCF_024509145.1 of Vidua macroura. Classification (NCBI taxonomy): domain Eukaryota; kingdom Metazoa; phylum Chordata; class Aves; order Passeriformes; family Viduidae; genus Vidua; species Vidua macroura. Next base: position 37,217,411 of record NC_071576.1, read on the forward strand.
CTTAATTGTATTTTCTTTTGTCAGATCTGTAAGACTAACTTCTCATTTGTAGAAATGTACTACGTAATGAAGAAAAAGAATACCACCAAAAAAAAGGGGAAAAAAACTAAACAAAACCAACCAACCAACAACAAAAAAAACCCCACCAAAACCCCCCCAACCAACCAATCACCAAAGAACCCCCACACACTTGCAAGTGTTATCTTCCAATTAGTGCATGTGGAAGCCATAGACAGCTACTTCTTATGAGCATTTTATCTATTTCTTTTTAAAAAGCTTCCCTCCTCTGACACTTCACTTAAAGGCAGATCTGCAAAGCTGTTCCCATTAGGACAGCCTTTGTGTTCAACTTTTCTAAAGGAAACAGATAAAAAGGATAAACCCAGGCTTGGGATTGAGGTAAGGAATCTCAAGAGCGCTTTTCTGTGGGCCTAATCTCTCAGCTCTCATTTTTTTTCTTTTTGTGCCACAACCAAGTGTTAACCCCCTCGGCTTCCTACTCAGGGTACATCTTGTAGAAAAGAAAGTCCCTTTGGTGCCTTTTCTGCACTCAGCAAGTGAAAATTCCCTCTTATAAGGGATGACATTTCCTGCATACTGCTAAGACTAAAGGGAGAAATCTCTGAGTTGTCTGGTCACTTGAACCAAAACCCAATGTTTGCGCTGCCAAAACTTGGGCCTCAGAGCATTCATGTACCACTTGCTCAGGTCCAATGCCACGTGTCACCAACAGCCCACCACCACATCATTTCTGCTTCCTCTCTCTCCCTGTAACAAACTTGCAGAGCCAGTTTCTAGTTGACCTTGATTGGTTTATTTTAGTTTTACACTTTGTCTCTCACATACAGTTAAGAGTCTTGTACTGTTAGATTTCTACAAAAATATCAATTTTCCAAAAGCAAAAAAGAGGGAAAGATATATTTTAATATATAAAAGGAAAAAAGCTAAATCTGACATTTCATTATATTCTTAAAAACATTCCAGTCTATTTACAGATGTGTAAAAAAACAAAGAAAATCTCCAGGTCTCTTGGTCAAGCAAGAGCGTGCACCTTGCAGGGGTTTCCTTGTTTCTCCTGTTTCCAGAATCTTCTCATGAAGTGTTATATTCTATGATTATTGCCTCAAATGACAGCATGTGTAATTTTTAAAATGGTTGGGAGCTTAAGGGAAGAGCAAAGAGTCAACATTTAAATTCATAGCAAAATAATGTGCTGCAGACACAAGACAGTGACACGAGCAAAACCCAAGAGCATTTCAAACATGCTTTGTTGGCTGGTAGAACCCATCAAAGATCTTTCTCGGAACCACACCAAATGCCACCTTTTACAGACAGACTGGGGGGCTGTTCTTAGTTAATTTACCAGTAACATTTAGGGACCAAAAGGTTTTGCTGTCATCTTGACATCATTACATTTTTACTGCAGTAAATTTTTTTTTACTGCCCAGTGTCAAACAGTAATTCACACACAGAAATTTTATACTCCCAGATAATAAACAGAACATCCTCAAATGTACATTATTTCTTTTAGATCATGTGTGATCAGTTATCATGTTATAGCCTCTCTGTCCCACAGAGAACACACAATTCCATGTGCTAATTAAAACTGGCTGTTGGGAAACATAAAAAAGTGAGGTGCAGAAACAAGGGTTAGTGATTAGGAATTTAAAAGTAATCACAGCACAAGTCTTGCTGCTGTTTCTCACACAGGAGGAATGAAATCTATTGAAAAAACAAACGACTACAAGTTAAAACAATAAGCAATTTCAGCCTATTGGAAATACTCAGAACCAGATTCCCAGGTAAATAAATTTGAGTCTAGTATTGCTAGTAAAATAATTTAGTTACTCCAGATTTCTACTAGTTTAAAATAAGGTTTAAATCCTTAATAATAAGCAACAATTGTTTCTACTAGTTTAAAATAAGGTTTAAATCCTTAAGAAGAAGCAGCATTTGTTTCTACTAGTTTAAAATAAGGTTTAAATCCTTAAGAAGAAGCAGCATTTTTTTCTACTAGTTTAAAATAAGGTTTAAATCCTTAAGAAGAAGCAGCATTTGTTTCTACTAATTTAAAATAATGTTTAAATCCTTTAGAAGAAGCAACATTTTTTCTACTAGTTTAAAATAAGGTTTAAATCCTTAAGAAGAAGCAGCATTTGTTTCTACTAATTTAAAATAAGGTTTAAATCCTTAAGAAGGAGCAACATTTGTTTCTACTAGTTTAAAATAAGGTTAAAATCCTTAATAATAAGCAACGTTTGTTTCTACTAGTCTAAAAAAAGGTTAAAATCCTTAATAATAAGCAACATTTGTCTAAGTACTTACTAGGATTGTAAATCCCCTTTCCTAAGGCATTAAGTGACAACTCTAAGACTCTGCAGGACTCTTCTAATGACCTAAACTCTCTTTTCCAAATCACTAATACTAGACTTGTATGAAATATTAAAATAGTAAATATGCAAAAGGCAATAGAGAGTTGTATGTAACTACTTTAAAACACACTGTTTAGAATGGCCAGGTGAAAAATCTTTTTTAACGTAGTCTCTGGAGTAACTTTACACACACTGAGCTTGAAGGGCTTCTCTCCTCTGTGGCATAATATAAATAATAAAAATACTGAGGAAACACACAAGGTATGTTTATTCCCTGATGGATCTAACCTAGACATGGATCCAGAAGATGCAGGGTACTGAACAGGGCTATGGTTGTACAAACACTGCTCCCTCACTGTGGAAGAACATCACTCGCAACACCTGCACAACCTCAGTGCTGGAAGCATGAAATTCCTGGATTACTGCATCACCGAAGATGGGCAATTTGGAGGGCAGGGGGTAATCCCAGCTGCTGTTGCTGGAACAGTTAAGACATGAAATTACATTCCTAAACATAAAACAAAATGCACCATCGAAATTCTGTATGATTTTCAATTTTCATGGCAACATTTTTTACCGTTTTGGAGTAGTTAAGAAGCTCCCCAAGCGCACCGTAACTTATATTTACAAACTTGATAGGAAAAGATTGTGTATACTCATTAACAAATCATCTCTCTGAGGCTGAAAACTTCATTTGTCAAGAAAACTATGAAAACAGAAATTGTGTACAAAAATATAAATATCTTTACAGTCTGCAGGCCCCTCACAGTTCAACAGCTGAAGAGTGAAGAGCATCTACAGGTTATTGAGTAAGCAGTGGCAGAGAAGAATAAAAAATACATCTTGTGATTCAATACTGCCCTATTTCCCTGGTAATGAGCATTTTTGTTGACTTTTTTGCTATACACAGCTTGTGCAAATGCAGTGAGAAACCTCTGAGTACCTTTCCTGAATTTATAAAGAAATGAAAGGTTTGGAAAGCTATACACGTATTTTCATATTTACATTCACATGTACACCTCGCTCACTAATGCCAGGCTACAAGACTCCTGAAAGCATTCTGTGTTTTCACAAAGCAACACTTGATATTAACATTCCCAGCCACCACAAACATCTTGAAGAATGACAGAAGGAAAGAAAATAGGACCTGGGAAAACACTCGAGCTACTTCAGCAATATATTTAAAGACAGAGCAATAGGGTGTACATTTTCTTTCAACTATCTGCAATTTTTCCTTACGGATGTCCTAAGCATCAGAGGGGGAAGTATTTGTGTGAGGGCAGGAGGTGGGAGTGAGAACAGTATTATTAATACTAATTTTCTAATTTCAGTATTATTAATACTGTCCTCCTTCTAATTACATTAGGAAATGTGTTTTTCTTCCCCAGCAATGAGAGTTATAAGTGTTTATTACAATTTTCTGTGCATAAGCTCCTAAAAAGTCTCTGCTAGAGAACTATCTAGCACCAAAGAAAAAACCTTTTCACTTCAGCCCTCTGCAGTCTCAGATTTCTCTTCTGCTGCTCTAGGTATCAACTTTGGGAGTAACTATAACCTGATTTCTGCATACTTATCATATTCTGCAAATATTAAAACAAGCAAATATGAACAATGCCATTTCTGCATAGATAATTTGCCTGGTACAAAAACAGATAGTATTTTTTTTTTCCCCAACAAGACAGCTGCCTCCCTATTGGGGAGAGAAAAAAAATCTCTTTCAACAGCCTCAGTTTCTCAGTCCCTTGATAAACTATTTCTGTGAAGAACCCAATTTTGGAAGGGTACCATGTGCCCAGCAATGGTTACAGATCATCTTTGTTGTCTTGAGAAGGGAAAGGAGAACACCCAGAATACAACAGTGAGGTAAAAGTACATCAACATGCTTAACGTTTCCTAACACTTACTTGACAATTTGGGGCCTGCCCCTCAGATGAACACAGTACTGATGCTATACAGAAAACAAGTGTTGCAGACAATGGAGGCTGCTGAACAATGACACTGGCCACACTGCTCTAGATCTCTGCTCCAGTCCGATAAAAAACATCTGCACTTATTTGCCTGCTGAACTTGAAGGCAAGGTCCCAGTAGTATTCAACTTCACAACCAGAGGGGCTAATGTGGGCATTGCTTTGTTATCTTGTCCTTCTTGAAGAGTTGCAGGTAATGAATTTTTTACCCCACTAGATGCCAGTTTTGCAACTACAGGTGCCAGTAAGGGCATCACTTTATTACTCTGCCCTTCTGAGTCCACTGGCACACTTGCCACTTTTAAACCAAGTGGTGCTAGCTTTGGCATGGGCCTCCATGACTTGTCAGCATTACTGGCTTCTGGATTAGTCTTCATCTGCAAAACTGGTGGAGTCACATTAGTGGCATCTGACAAGGTTGTTACTGTTTTACCATTCCCACCACTGGTTACAGACAGATTGGAAAGTGGATTCTTCATTTCAGTACCTATCACTATCTTTAAAACATCTGCCTCAGATGAAGGCTCCCCAGAGTTCTTGTCCCCATCATTAAGGTCATCATCTTCCAGGTGCAGCAGGAGGGGGCTTAAAGAGCCACCACCTCCTGGAACTTCAGAAAGCTCCTTAAAACTGCCTCCTAAATGGCCAAACTGGAAGGAAGACCCATCTGCAGCCAAGAGATCATTGGCTGTTCCCCGACGAGCTTCTGCATCTTTATGAGAGAAATCTGAGCTGAGGGCACCAGGCAGCTCAGACATGGCTGAGGCATCATCGTTCAGCTGCTGGTTGAGGAAGGTAATTTCATTGAGCAGCGAAGTGAGGGTTTCATCGGTGTCATCACTCTCCTCAATGCTGCTCAGTATCTCACTTGTATCCAGGTCTGCTTCCTCCATTGCCGATGCTACTTTCCTCAATTCCATTTCTATCCTGGAATCTTTGATCTGCAGCTTGCGGAATGACAATTCTTTGGATTTTAATCTTTCCCCTCCAGAATCACCATCTTTCCTCCTGGTTTGGCTTCCTGCAAACTCACCAATGCAGAGCTTTTTGCTGAAGGACTCCTTTGCTGAAGGAGGTTCCTTTGTACATGATACGTTCCAGAGCTGTGGAAGGGCATCTTTATTTTCAAAGAAAACTTTCTTTGGACCTGTGGTATTTCTTCCATCTCCACCACTGTCTCCCAGACATGGTTTGGCTTTTTCTTCTGAAAGGACATTGTCACTATTTGTAGTTTCAAGGGGTGCTGCAGCCAAGGATTGTTCAGAAGCTGGAGTACCTGCAGCTGCTGTTGCATTACAATTTTTGTTTCGGTTCAGGTTTAGATTCATGCCTGCTTCAGCAGCCAGTGATGTTACATTAACAATCTTTGGCATCATGAATGAATCTTCACTTTCTGCAAAACCACACAAAGCAGTATCCATTAGGGTATGTGTTAACTGTGAGGTAATTCCTAAGTAAGTATAATTAGCTCACTTTCAGGTCTTCCTCAAGTAAATTGCAATTTAGACTGCTTACACAACTCTGGTCAACTGAAGCTTTAACACACCAATAGCATAATTTTCAACTTGTAGAACAAGAGCAAGCTCCAGTGCAACCAACTGCAATGCCTACAGTTCAGATGGTGATGCACAAGGCAAACAAAATGAGAATTTTCCCTCTGCTTTTTTATGCTTTGTTTTTATGATCACATCTTGCAGTACTGGTTTTGTGCACTACAGAGACATTCCAGGGACTAAATGATTACCTATTTTCTGCCTCCAAGCCATGCCCTGTTAATAGCACTCCGATTTTTCCTTGCCCTACATCTGAAGTGAACTTTCCTTTTTCATTATGACCAAACAACTACAAGGAAGCAGAAAGTGAGTGGCTTGCTTTCAGCACAACAGATGGCAAGCAGAACCCTGTTGCCAGGATCCACCCCACACCAAGATCCAATGTACAGCATGAGGTCCTGAAAAATAGCCCTCCCATAGGCAGCAGAGCTGGCAGGGTATGGGAAGGGGCTGTGCCAAAGTCAGAGTCTGGATGTTACAGGCAAAGATTTTCAGCAGCCCCACCATCACTCTGAACTGAAGTTTCCCTAGGAGGATGCATTACACCACAGACACATCCCTGTATCTACTTATCCTGACTTTCCTGAGGGGAAGCAGGCTCAATGAGATGAAGGAAAGTTAAAAAGCTCTAATCCATAATCTCCTAGATGCCCCCCTAAACTGTTCAAAACATTTAATCGTGATTTTCTTTGACTACCCACACAATAACACCTATGATTACTCCCTAGTGAGAAAACAATTTACCTTCAGCTTTGCAAGGATAATGTTCCCTACATGCAAGCACAAAGATCCATGAAAAATAAAGAGCTTACCTGAATGGGGTGCTGTAGCTGATACCACTGTTGAGGGCGCTGGATTTCCAGCAACAGATGACAATGTAATAGGAATGGTAGAGTTAGTAAGGATTCCTTTTACTTGGACAGGAACTGTTGATCCTGGCAGTTGAATCATCACAGAAGTAACACCTTACCCAAGAAAAGCAAAACAGGGGGTAGTGGAAACAAAAGCCTTTCAGATACTCAGATACAGTACTTTGAGATACTCCTGGAAAACAGGAGCAGTGCATTTCAAGGCAAGACTTCAGTAACATCTTAAAGTTGTAAAAACAGAAGTGCAGAGTGGTTGTGTGATTAGGAATTCTTCTCTATGTTTCCCTAATTTCTGAATAACAAAATTTTAACACATTTTACTAACCTGTTGATAAACTGACAGTTCGAGTTACTGACATCTAATCTCTCTTATCAGAGTCAGGTCCTACCTCAGCCAAGTTGCAAAAAAATCCGAAATATTAAAGCAAAATGTAGTAATTTCATAAACTGCTCTGTAGATCTATGAACAGCATTATACTGATTACCATAATCCCACGTGATCCTACCTGGCTGTGTTGTCATGGTAGTACCAACCCCTCGAGGCTTTAATTCAGCCTGCAGCAGCGTGGAAGGAACAGCTGCCACCTGCCCTGGGACCAGGGGGCTCTTCAGCGTAAGCACCTGCCCCTGTGGAGTCATCACTACGCTTGCAGCCGTCAGCGTGACAGAGGCTGAGGAGTCGTCTAAAAGAAAAGAAGTATGCAAAACACTCATTTATTCTGGCACAGCACCCTGTAAGCCAGCATTAGGTACAGCTCTGGAAAGAGTCATTCTTTTGTTCCTTTGTACATTTATGACATGAAGGTCTCCACAAATGTTGAACACTTCTCTACAAATTCTCAGCTACCAAAAAAAACTCTCCAGTGTCTGACAACTCTGCCATTTAATTTAAGAGCAAACTTCCACCATGTTGAGAGAGGGAGGAGGGAGGTTTTAAAGATTCTGTTCTAGCAACCCCAGCATTCTGGGGGTTGAACTTCAGGTTTTGAGTCAGCAGAAAAAGAACCACATTAGAAATTACTGCTGGATTGTAGTGAAACTCCCTGAGATTAAAAGACAACTTATTAAGAATTACTTCCCATCATTCTGAAACTCTGAAGTCACGTTCACCTGAAGACCTCAGTCGTAGTGGTCTCATCCTTACTGAAAGCAAGTGGTTTCCACACCTATCATATGGACATTTCCCAGTCCTATGCACAATTCTGTTTCAGGAGTGAGGCTGCCTGCACAAGCCAGCTGGCATTTTGCCTTCCCACAGGGTGCAGCTTCAGTGGCTGTCTCCCCTTGTTGCAGGACATGCACCACTTGTAGCCCACCTGTGGCCCGGACTCCTCTCCTGGCAAGTATCAATGGCTTGCCCCTTCTGCTGGTCATTGGTATCAGGGTTGGCTCTCTGGGGGCAGCAGAGGATCCTTCTTGCTGGGTGCTAGCAGTGGAGGGTGCAGCTGATTTCTGTGGCTCAGGTTCTTTCTTCTTTTTTTGTGCTTCTGTTGCTTTTTGTTTAGCATAAATATATTCCAGCTTCTTCAGGACAACCTCTTCTGTCTTTCCTACAGAAAAATTATCAGAGTCACCCTACTTTCAAATTCTCTTTCCAAAACTAAAATGCTGAAGGTAGAACTAATAATGTGTTACACTGACATTATTCAACTCCTATAAAGCAGATAACCATCATCCTCACGAAGTAAATAGTATACTTAATATCAGAGTGAAGCAATTTCCTATTTATTCCAATGGTTTTTTTTCCCTTCAGAAACATCCACACATTTTAGAATTTTTCCGCTACTTTGATAAGCAGAAATCAGCCTGGACAAGTACAGGCTCTTGCTGAACAAGTACTAGTAAAAAACACCCATAGCTATAAAAAATCCTCCCACATCTCCTAATGATAAATATATGACTACTGGATAAAATGTTACCTTTACCTGGAATGAAATTTCTTGGACTAATGAACCCTGTTACTCAAATGACATTTGAATGTAAACTCACATACAGTTTACTATTGCCATGAAAATTCTAACCTTGGACAAACAGATTTCATAAATTATTTGTTTTCTGCATATACACACAGTTTTATATGATCCAAGTTCAAGTGACTATACTAGCTTGTTTTCTGCTTAGTGTTTATGTTCTAACACCATGGTATGTCTTTAATTAAGTCTATATTTAACTAACTGTCCTGAGAGAGGACTTTTTCCTCATCAAATCTGAGGTCTCACTAGGAATGCAAAAGATCAGATAACTACTTTGTGAAGTTATTTGCTTTCATTTTCTGCTCAATAGGCCTCTCATACATTTCTAGATTACTAGACTTCACTACAATACCTTTTACTTTTTATAAATCAAATACATGAATGGATTGATGTAAATACAAAAGGTTTAAGTATCTTTCATTTCTACTTTACAGGTATTCCACTGTTTATAGTCCCAGACTGTGAGATTAGAAGAATATTTTGTTTGTTCACACATTTTGACACTGGTTGAAAATGTGTTACAGCTTTCCTACCCTTCCAAATGAGACAGAAAGACATAGTAAGTACAAGATGTAATGTCTAGATGAGCAGCAGCTTAGAATCTACTGCAGTTTTGTTCTGTGTACAGAGCTGACACCTAGCCCATAGGAGCACTGGTTCTTGGGAAAGCAGGACAAGGAGTCTTTTGCAAAGCTCTGCAAGGAACTGGAGGTTTCGGTACTGATCCGAGATAGCTGCATGTGACTCTGAAGGGCTGAGCAGAAAAGGCATTTCAGGAAGTGACCAGTGACAGAGTGAAGTGACCATCAGCATCACCCCACCCTTCCAAAAAAACCCAAGCCTGTGGCTCCCAGCACAGAGAGCGTTCCACATTTTGTTTAGGCATGCAGGAAAACAAAAGCCATTTCTATCAGCATGATAAGCCTATCACTGATTCAGAGCACAACTTCGTTTGGCATCACACATCTGAATTTTCTGTGAACTAATGACACACCTGGATCCACCAATTACTCCATATATTCTCACTCCTAAAAGCCTCTTCTTTCATTATTACAGCTAATTTGCATCCAAAACCAGTCTCACCTGAAAGCGTGGATACTTTTCGGATCAGACCATCTCGTTTGCGTGTCAGTAACGTCTTCTGTCCAATAAACTTATCTGCCTGATCTGTCAGTCCTTGGATTTCCTCAAAGGCCTAAAATAGTATCAGGGAACTGATTTATAAACCAATGACACACAAAATAATTTTCCTTCACAGAAACCTTTACAAAATTTATTTTCAAATTTTTGTAATCCTGAGAAAATAGGATTGAGAGAAAGCATGTGAAGTACCATGAATGCTAGCTTTCCCTAAATGCTAGTTGAAGACTGATAAACATCTTGTTCGCCCTTCCTCCAAAGGTCAGCAATTTTTAAGAAAAACCCCAAACTTTTATCTTCCAGTTTCTAGGTACAGTTGAGAAGCATAATTACATACCTACCACTCATGTTTCATTTCCTGTCATTTACATCTTTACAATTAAGCTTTTAATGTCTGTATAATGCCTAATGGAATGCTATCTTCTCAAGCATGAAAAAAGTAATGGATTTAATGGATGAAAAAATTTCCTTATGTACACAGTAAACCACTAAAGAATTAAGACATAACGTTCCACAATTCACAAAGAATACAAGGGGAGGGCCAATCCAAAAATATACGTTCATGTCATCAAGACTAAGCTTTTCAGAATACAGATTCTTCTGGGTATTGTTTTGCTCTAGAGAGTCCAGCAGACATGACAGAAGTTCCCTCTATGGGACTCACCTGAAGAGTTCATACTAGCATAATTACTCTGTCCAGATTAAATGATTCTCCTGCTCACTTAAGCTCCAGAATACCTACCTGCTTGAGAATGTAGCATTTGGAGACCTTGGGAAGGTTCAGCAGCCCCAAAACTTTCTTCAACTTGTCAAAGAGACCTCTAATTTCATTACGTCGCCGACGTTCATTTGCCGTGTGCGTCTGACGATAATGAGCAAAGGCTTCAGCGTGGGACTTCAGCTTTCTTTTCCAGGTCTGATGCTTCTGCAGGAGGAGCAACCAGATTGACCAGTTTAAGCAAAAAAGGCAATGTAATGGCAGACAATGTTCAAATGCATGTGAGATTTACAGCCTTTCTACAGACACCTGAAGATTCCACGTCAGGCTATCCTGCTACTATGTTTTCCTGAAAGTTCAGAATTAGAAGGACACAGAGTAAGAAATGAAATGCTGACCAAAGAAGTGACCAACATAATCACATCAACCCTGACGGAAAAGAGCGCGAGTCCCTCCAGTTCATGAGCTTTTATTTTTTGCAACACAAGGCTACTTAGATAGAATCACAGCATTACAACAAAATCATGTATGTTTGAGCCAAGTATTTTTTGTTTGCTTGTCAAGAAAGTCTACTAATGAATGAAATAATTACATCAAATACAGGAGACCTGAATATTTCCCTGGAGTTAAACTAGTTTGATTTCCATTTTCTTTCATAGGTTCATTATGGGTTGGTGACAAAGAGACATTGTAAGTCAGAATGTGAAAGATGGCATTGATATTTATCACCCCAGACATCCACCAACAAACCGAATGCGGCCAAGATTTGAATTTGCTTAAGTTTCTAAAAAGATTGCCAGACAATAAGCAAAATGACTGATCTCCACAGATTTAAAAGTTTGTTATATCATCATTACTCTTCCAGGTTTTGTACAGCTATGCTATTTATTTAACGGGGAAGTAATGAATACAGCTTTTTAGATAATTTTAGGTCTGCTTCAAACCCCAGAGCATCAGCGGAAAGACTCGTCAGATTTAGCGATACTTTTTTTGAGCCTGCTGGACTAGGAGGAATCTGAAGACTTGTCTCCTGGAATCTGGCTCTTGAGAGCCGTTTTGCTCTCCCAGTCAGACTTGAGCACAGCACAGCTGCAACTGCTCCTGTGTTGGCCATGGTTGCCAAGGGAGGGTTTTACAAAGTAAATTCAAGGGCAGAGAGGAGGACACATGGAAAAGGTGAAGCAGACAGAGCATCCTGGACCCCATCCAGGGGTCTCAGGCAAAGGCATACATCCCATCCAGCTCTAATAGCTAAGACATACACCAGGTTCCCACTGCACTCAAAGCCCCACCCCACCACAGCAGGAAGCCCTAGAGCTGATGTCAAGTATATCACAGACAGTTATGGACAGAGAAACTGGCTTCAGAGCCACCCAAAAATACAGCACAAGATTCTGAATGACTGCAGTGAGTTTTGGTTTGAAAGGATTCTGTGATATCTTTAACTTGCCTAAACACATATTCAAACTTCTGTTTTTAGAAATCCTTCATCCAGTGCTGTGCCTACATAATTCTACATACTGTCTTCAACACATGAAAATATTGCTCATTTATTATTTTAAGTGTGCTGTAAAAATTATTCATGCTAAGAACACAAAACCTAAGCAAATGCAGTCATAAATAAAAGGCAGATCTTCCTCCCGAGGCTAAAGCTGAATCTGAAACCCACTGATGCCAGCACCAGCCCTTTGGCCTTAAAGGAGATTTGGACTGAGCACATCCCCCCCAGTACGTTTGGCTTCTTGCATTTAATCACAAGTATCCGCAAGGTAGATAAATCACATTAAGAGCTGCATGTGAGATGAAAGTTTATCTTTAAAATGGAGGTGTGATACTAAAAGGAAAGAGGAGAGCAAACATATACCTTTGAATGTTTTTCTGATAATGTTTCATCCGAAGAATTACGAGGATGGTATCTGGAAGAAAGGTAAAAAGTTTTTCCCAATGCTACTCATCTCATATACTCTATCCTCATTAACTACATTCCAACAGTCTAGAATTGCTCATTTTTATGCCTTGAAATTAGCTTTTCTTGTGTAACTGCATAAAAGCACGATACTGTTGAGTTTTCTCAAGAAAGTGAACTCTTATCTCCAATGCCATTATTCTGGAAATAACTGAGCTGTTCTGAAAGCTGTGAAATTATCTCAGAGTGCAAAAGACAAACTATTTTACTATATGTCAAAAATAATAAATTTAGCTTGTGACTGTTAGCTGCATAAAGTATCTTTTTAAATTATGTTTTGGTTCTGTTTATAATAAACACGGATTTAATATAGATGGCAGAGCAATCCCTCCCCCACCAAGAACCACCAATCAAAATCCTCACATTTATGACTATCCTAATATATAACAACAGCAGCTTTCTCATAATTCAGGAGCTGCAACAAAACAAAGAAAACACACATTTGAAAACTGTTTTTTACGAAACATGACATCTGTTTTTCTCTCTCACTGAAAGACCTTCAAAATTTAAAGCAAAGTCACCACCTAAGGATAAAAGTTGTGCTGTTATCCTTAAAGAGGAGGAAAAAAGAGGTAACTGTCTGGTAGACATAAAGTAGCACCAAACAGTTTTTTCAAAGTTTCTAAAAAAAAAAAATCTTCAAACAAAAATGATAGATGCAACATTCCCCATTCTTTTGTTTGATGCAACTGAGAAACAGCCACGACTATCATTATATTCCTCAAGTAAGCCATATTTTTATTTTGCCTTTGTCATTATAAATGCAAGGGCAGAAACAGTAACAAAAATAAACCAACCAAAAAACTTAAGCCAAGCTATTCAACCATGGCAGACTATATGACAATAAGAAAATACTTTCTTTGCTGGGGCAGTGGTCCCAAAGAAATCTTTTATTTACAGTGTCAGGAATTAACATAATGACTGTTCCTATTCAGAAGTGCACCAGCAAGAATAAACAAAGGTTGCAAAATCACATTTAAAACAAAGACAACCCTACTAATTTTCAGTTTGCAGGAAGGGAGGCTATTCACTCATTAATTTTACATTACAAGATGCATCCCCATAAACAAATTAATTAGAGGGGAAAAAGAAAAAGGCTAAGACACCTTGAAACTACTCTTAGTGCTGCCAGCACCATCCTTACAGACACTGGGAAGCACCAGTGCTGAGGAAGGCATGACAGAAGCCTTGCTTTATCTTGTCATTGCATTACACCTGCTGTTTAATGGGATCACTCGACGCCAGCCCAGCAGTAGGATACACAACTGCGTGCAGTGCTCTCCAGGAGTGCTTACTTCTGGTCGGAGGGATCGATATGAGCAGCTGTGGCCTTCAGACGGGCAATGTTAATCTTCTCTGAAAGCTCCTCCACGGTCTCAATGTCCACCTGCTCGTCATCCTCTCTGTATTCACACGCATCCTGGAACAGGTTTTGTTTTGGTTTTTTAAAATGAGTATCTACTCAGAAATAGCACTCAGGCCAAAACAGTTTGACTTCAGTCTCAAATGAGATTACATTGTAACACTTAGAACCATCAAGGAATCAACATCTCCAGCTACACTGGCCAATAAACAGTGCTAAGCAGGGGGTTACTTTAACTGTCACCTCCAAGAATTCCTCCCACTAGCAACTCTGTAAAATGCGTTTTCATAAGGGCAGAACCCATCTCTGTCCTTAATGTTCTTATTGTGGGTGAGAGGAAAGCTTTCACGGGGCAGAGCTTTCCTGCCACCGTTTTCAAGTAAGATTAAACTGCCTTTACAACCTAATACCATAGACTCTTGCTAATTGACTTTTTTTTTACAGAATTTGAAACAGTTATCACCTTAGTAATGGTCTCTCATACCTAACACAGCAGAAGTCAGGATATCATACAGTCAGGCTTCTTTGGATCACATAGTAAACTGCTTACATGATGAAGAATGAGATTTTGGCTCTTTCCAAAATGCTGCCCAATCATTTTACATGTTTATTATATTCTGAAGAGTACATCTTCTCCATGCTTGCCGGACCAAGAAAACTTGCTAATTTGTGAAGAGAGAGATAAGGAACAACTGCAGTTCTGTAGCAACGACAAGAGCTAAATATCAATCTTGTGGCCATCTGTAAGTCCAAGTGATACCCCTCTCCCAAGAAAACGTGCATATTCAACAAATTGGTTTGTATTACAGTTTTTAGTGAAAATTTTTACATTATAATCTTTGGTCTGATTACAATGAAGAATGAAGAACTCCTTCTCCTTAATCACGAAAATGTAATTACACTTCCATTCTCTATTTCACCCAGTTCCGTGAATTATCCCGACTAAACAAAAACTATTCAAACAAAGATACTACTTAAATCACAGAACTACTGAACAGATACTGCCATTATGAAAATACTGCCTATACAAGAGGTACTGGCAACGTTTATCTACTTCTTTATACAAAGAGCACTTCACATTCTTGCCTGGTCCCCATGGTCATTCATAAAACCACCTTGATGCTGAAAGCCTCCTGATACTTCCTCTAAGCTTTTCCACTTTATACAATATCATTTCTGTGACGCTTATGTGCAAAAGATGCATACTGGTTTTGTTCAGTGGGCAGAACTACCCTGTCTTAACAACATTTGGACATCATTACATTGCAGGAAACATGGTCAGGCAGGGTAGTTCAAAAAAGATGCTACAATCCAGAGAGAAAGAGGAAAAGGACCCCAGGAAATTAGCTTACCATTAGCTTACTATATAAACACTTGTCATAAAGTTTTCCAAGTGCTGGTTAAGTTATATTGGGCTAATCAAATTTTGATAGCAATTATCCAGGCTAGAGCTGCTCTAGCCTGAAACAGTCTGCATGCTATATTAGAAAAATGGCATTCAAAACCTTCAAAACCCAATATGTGGCATCTTTTTCATGAAAGATGGGGAAAAAAAAAAACAGAAGTAATTCATTTTTTCATTCTTACATCTAGCAACAAAAGGGAAAATGCTTCTGGTTGGTAAATCTTTCCTCTCTACCCTGAATTCCTAGCAACAGGAAAAATATCGCAGTCTTGAAGATCATCAGAAGTAAGTAGTTCTGACGTTAAGTACAGCTATTCCTATAGAAGTACTGCCAACCTGCCATAGGCTGAACCTTATCCATAGTTCAGCATGATTCTTGAAGATGCTTGTGGAAGCCCTACCTTTCTAGCATCACTCAATCCATACTACTTTCAGTCTTTCCAAACTACTTCCTGTAGTTACATAAATTCTAAATGCCTTTGAGTAAGGGTAAAATACCTTATGGGATGAAGACACCAGAGGAACAATATCACTCTACAACAGAGTTCTGAAGTTGTTATGGAAATTACTGCATTTTTTCCCTCTCTTCATTTCAATGCCTGTTTCTAAGCCCTCTCCTCTGATTTTTGTATTTTCCAGGCAGTCTAAACCCCTATTGCTGATATCTAAAGAGCAAATTGCCTGATGGTAGAGGACCCTCAGCAACAGTGCTGAGGAGGAGGCTACATGACAGTAATGACAGGATGCCATTACACACTACCCCAGTGAATGTGTAATTTCTCTAGCTGCCTTCTATGAAGATTTCATACGTGCTCTGAACTAAAAGCTGACAATATGCAAGAGATTGTTAGAATTTATATTGTCTGCAAAATGTATCACCTGCACTTTGTATTAAGCTTACCATTTTATAATAACTGGTAACCGTCCTTATAATTTCAATATTATTTGTCTCAGAAAAAGAATGACTGAAAAACACTTTTAAACAACACTTACAATGCAGTATCTTGCCAGAAGAAGATGTTTTTAGAGTAGCAAGCTGAACTGTGGGACTCTTACCTGTAGCATTACAATACCAGAACAACCCCGGCATGGTCTTGGCTTACGCCAACAAGGACTCGTGAACAATTAGGAGCCACAGCCTGGGACTTAGCCCAGGCCAAGCAGTCCTTCTCAGCAGGAACAACGTGTGCAATCATCATGCCTTGGAGATCAAGAGTTTAGCATTGCCTCCCAAACCATTGCACTTGAATTTGTTCAGACAGCAGATTCTGATACTCATTAGTCTGCTTCTACAGATATTCCCAGAAGGTTTTATTCATATCACCAAACCCACAATGATTAACCATCCTAAGCTTCTCTTGATGCAGCTCAGGGTAGGAAATGCAGAAGGGCAAAAATACCATCTCAGGAACCTTTCTGTTGAGCAGGGGAGACTAGAATAGTCTCTACGTCAAGGATACGAAGTCAGCACAAGGTAGGAAAGTAATCTGAGGGGCATTGATGTGCAAAACAAAGAACAATTTACCAGTGTGGGAAAATGTGCTAAAAAATAAACAGTAATAACTACTACAGGTAGGCAGCAACCTTCCTGACTCTCACTGGAGTTCTCTAAGGTTTTAAATGGCCATTTGCTGAGCAACCAAAACCAGTCGACATTCTGAACTAATATAAGAAGAGCTGTCTTAAGTATTTCCACTAAACAAAACTATTAGTGGACATGCATGTAGTCTTTGTTTCTTTGTTTCCACTCGTTTAATGAAGCAGATAAACATCCTCTATTAGCCTGTTTACATGATCTGACTTAATCCAGTCTGACAAACAATACCAGTGCAGCACTACGATGAGAGAAGAGTACATCCCAGAGAAAAATAACATGTTTAAATACAAAACTGATTTCTCCATTAGGCACTGACATGCTAACTCAACTTGACGGCAACAGCGATTAACAAATCCAAACTCCAGACAGGTTTTTGCAGTCCCCTGAGACTCCACTCCTCAGCTTTACTGCTCTTGAACCAAAGCTACCTTATTGTATTTGTGTGAGCTTGCAGTGAAGACATACCTTAGATGGCTTTCCAAACCATATTAGTCAAAACCTGTGCAATATGTTTCTTCCAAAACAAACATTTCTTATAATCTCTAATATTATACATTTGCTTCATCATCCTTTTGCAGGATGAAAGAAAACAGAGTTTTCAAACATCAACCTTGATAAAGACTACTCTGTGACCTAAACACTATTGTTGGTTTACCAACAAATTCCTAAGACTACCATCAGGCATCAGGAATGAATTAACAGTGGTTCTCAAAACTTGATGATAACTCTGCTCAAGTTATTAAAGGATACAGGATGTATGAAACTGCCACCACCCAACTGAAGGCAAGGCAGCAACAATTCAGTTTTCCACTTAAAAGAACTTCCAAAAACAACATCTGTATTCAGTTTTTTTCACCTTCATCAGCTGAGATGCTATCATCTTTTCTGAGAACAGTGAGATGGAATATGAACTGATTAGTCAATTTTTCTGGAAGTTGAAGAGATTCTCCAAAAGCCAGAGTTGTCCACTTGGCTATCATGGAATAACAGAGTATCCTGAGTTAGAAGAGACCCACAAGGATCACTGAAGTCCATCTCTTGGCCCTGCATAGCACCATGTTCAAGAATCACACCACGTGCCTGAGTGCATTGTCCAAGCTTTTCTTGAACTCTGTCAGGCTGGTGCTGTGACCACTTCCCTGGGGAGCCCTGCAGAACCCCACTAGTGATCAGTCACCAGTCTGATGCCACCCCATTCACTATCAGCCTTCACACCTGACCCATGATCCAGTTGCTCACCCATCACTTGATGTGTTTATCCTGGTGAGTGCTGGATATTTTGTCCAGAAGGATCCTGTGAGAGAAACTATCAAAAGCTTTACTGAAATCCAAGAAGATTGAATCAACTGGCTCCCACCAGTCAGCTAGGTGGGTAACCTCAGGGACCTTCCTAACTCATTACTTGAGCAGCCTGAACTCTGCTCTCCTCATATCCAGGGCTGAAATCTTGCTGGCACGTTTCCTCCTGTCACCAGAGATTTGAACTCGATTGTTTCGTGTCTGCTGTCGCCACAACAGCAGCCATTTCACTCACAGGCCCCTCCCTGTTACCAAGCAGCAGTTCAAGGAGGGCACCTTTCCTAGCTGGCTCCTGTAGTACCTGTACCAAGAAGTTATTGTCCAGATGTTCTAGGAATCCTCTAGACCTGTTTGTACCAAAGAACTCTAGTCTGATTTTCAACTGCAAGAGGACTACATTAACACAAAAGGACTAAAAGAATTCTATCCTGAAGACACAACAATTCTCTCCTATTTTTAATTTGTCTGTTTTTCAACTCTTCTCCAGTTTAACCTTTCTCTTTTCACTTGTATTTCATTCCAAGAAAAGGCTATCTTAGTTCATACGTCCATTTGACTGATTCATAAAACAACAGCTTCATAATTTTAAGTAACAATGCACTGTTTCATAAGTCTTGTAGTAATATGTAAGAAGTAAAGGAATTATACATTGGATTACTTTATTTTAAATTTTGGGTTATATTTGATGGGGATTTTATGAGCATTAAAATCTAAATGTATCTTAACTACACTAACCACAAAGTTTTACCTGTTTCTGTGACTTCTGGAGCAATTTGCTTTCTATCAAATATGGAATGACAGCTCTCACATACTATTCAAATGCATTATTAACTTTAAAAAGGAATTCAAGGATGGATTCAAATACTCCTTCCAGAAATAAATGTTAACTAAGGCTACAAAAACTAAATAGAAGAAAACATCTTAAAGTAACAGAAATACTAGATTGGCCACTAGGTTTTTGGATCATTAAGTCACAATACAAGTAAGCAAATTATTTGAGTAAATACTGGAGGAAGACAACCTGCAACAGTTCTATTACAAATTTTTCAATATAACTCCTGTTGTCTGAAAAACAGGCAATTTCTACAAGGCCACTACACTGCTACCTAAAAAAATGCAACTAAGAATTAGAGGATATTTTCACTTGGAAGCCCAATTTACACTTCCTAAGGAAACTGAAGTCCAAAACACAAACATCATACTCTGTCTTTCAAATCCATGGGTTATGACATGTTAGTTGGTCAATTAAAACAAAAAAGAAAAAATATCCCTTCATAAATAGCTAAATGCTTACCACTTTTTCAACATCAATTTCCTCTTCACTTGGGAAGTCAGAAGCACCATCCAGCATCTCATCAGCAGAATCATCAGTTTTTTCATCCTCTTCTTCCTCCTCCTCCTCATCTTCGTCTTCATCCTCTTCCATATCATCAGAAGTTATATCAATAGTGGGCATGTAACCTTTTTTGTGTGCTCTCTGTTCTGGTGCTGTCAGGAAGTCACTTTTCTCTGATGTATCAGCTTTGTTATCTACTTCACTTCTATTTTCTAAAGGGGGTACAATGCTAGATATTTTGCTCCAAGAACTGTTAACATGTGTTAGAATATCATGGCCTGTTTTAATTTCTTCCACAGAATCACAAGCACCTTGCTCTTTGCTGTCACTGCCTTCCTGCCTAGCTATGTTTCTTTTGCCTTCCTCCCTATCAACTGTATGCTCTTCTCCTGAAGCATTATCCCATTCTTTTGCAGAACCAATTTCAGACCTACTTCTTGTTTTCTCACCTACATTTTCTACTTCTACAGAGCCCTTGTACTCCCTCCTTTCCACATCTGGCTGTGCAGCATCACCCTGGAATTCCTGTTTGTTCTCAAACAGTTCAGTCTCACTTTCTTCCTCCTTGATCTTCACCTGTATATCTTGATCTTGTTGACTGTGTAGCTGCCCAGAACTTGCTGTGTTGTCCTCGTCCATCTGTGTCTGAGCATCTTCCTCCTCAACTTTTATTGGTTTCTCCTCCCATTCAGCATTTGTTTGTTTCTGCCCATGGTTCTTCAACTGTGCAGTCTCCCGATTCTCAAGAATCTGTGAATGTGCATTATCCAGGGGAGCAACTGAAGACTCATCTGATGACCCACAAACAGAGTTAGCTGAAACTGCCTCCACAACAGTTTCAGAACTGACAGAATCCTCTTTCTCTTCTGAAGCCCCTTTTTCTTCCTCATCATTTGGCTTCTCACTGATGTACGAATGGTCAGATGATATGACATAAGCAGAAACATCTTGCTGAGGAGGAAAGCTGTCATCACAAGAACTCTCTAGCACCTTCGAGTTCTTCTCCACTATCTCTAATGTAGTGGAATTTCTATCACTGCTAGGTGTGACTGTGCCAGATGCTGACCCTTCAATAGCATTTGACTGGTTAACTGACAACTCATTTTCTTCTTGTTTCCCATGTGGCACTGTGACACCAGACTCTGTAACTTCCGTGTCACTTGAGCTTGGAGTCTTCCCATTCTCCTTCTGCTGAGCAGCACCTGAGTCCTCTTTCTTGCATATTTTCCTGTAGTCCTTCTTCATCTGAAGAGATGCAAAATGATGAAGAATAGAGTTTGGTACAGTCTTCTGTCCTGGGAGCTGAAGTAAAGCAAAATTTCCAGACTGTAAAGGTATGAGATTAGCAGTGGTGGCTGACAGACCACCCGAGCTGCAGGTTATTTTAGACTCGGAGGCTGTTTGGTTTGTGACACTGCTGACAGCAGAGGAAGAGATCCTAAGAGTCAGAGTGCCTGCCTGTGACACAAAACTTGTTACTGAAGGAAGTAGAGAAGATGCTTGAGTGGCTGGGTTGGATGGAGGGGACAACTTGGGTACTGCAGTTTGTACAGCTGAATTTGCAGCAGGAGAAGTGGAAGACACAGAAGAAGTGGGAGAAACAGGTGATTCAGGAGGCTTGGAAGGTGCAGGCAACCGGATCCCTACAATAGATCCTGCGAGGAAAACAAAACATCAAATGAGACTTTCTCAAAGCAACTTTTTTCTTCCATTTTTAGTATTTGATTCTGTACTAGAAGCAGACTTCACTCTCAATGATCATAACAGAATCAGGTTTTTGACCATAAGTTCTCAGTGGAAAAGTTGGTCCTGCATAAAGACATATAAACTTGAATTTTTTTAAGTAACACCACAAGAAAACACATGAATTGCCCACTCTAAAACCACAGACTTAATGTTAAGTTCTAGCATTAAGCTTTTTGATGAAAAAGACATAGCATTGAAAGTCTTGCACTCTACTTTCCCATTTTACATTTATTGGAAAACAAGACAATTGGGTTTTTTCAAAGTAAAAAAGAAAGTTAAAAATAGTATTTAATTTTAAAATATTTTTGTTTTTCTCTCAGAAAAAGACTTCTAAAGAGAAAAAACTATGTCAAAATTACTCAATTACACCACCATCTTTTTTTACCTTTATGAACTCTTCTGCAGCATTTTAACACCCATAAACAAGGGGGAAAATATTACCAACCAGCAACTAGTTTATTTTGTTCAGCAAGAGCCTCAAAACAGAAAGAAATTAAATAAACTTGTTGACTGATTCTTTACTATACCACATGCTCAAACCTCAATTAAAGTGTTTCCTCTCCTCCCCATAGTTTTATCTACTGTGCTTGCTTCTGCTCTCCCTTCCACCCCACTCTATCACCCTGTCTTTGAGGTGTGTTTTGAAACAGGGAGAACAGAAGAAAAGGTCTTACTACAGAGCAAACCTGCATTTTAAGTACATTTGGGTCAGAATTTATAAATACATACAACAGCATACCCAACCTGCAATTTCTAACTCTTCCAACCCTGTCTTCAACTGTGTACTAGAGAAATAGCTGAAAATCTATTTTCAGCTTATTTTTCATCTCACACTCTTAAGGAGGAAAAAACCTGGCAATTTTGTACTGTAGTGTAACATTTCATCTGACTATCTTCTGTGTACACACTAACCAACCTGGAAACCTAACAAAAACAGAGCAGTACATCCAATGAAACATGAGTAACAGCTCATTCTTTTAAGAGAATCTCCAGCAATAATTGTTTTTGAATCACCAGGTCGAGTCTTGTAAGTTGCGACAGTACAATGGACATGACTCCACTGCCACACATCCATATAGGCTCTTTTACTTGCTCCCAAATTTTGTTGAGTTAGCTATTAACTGCACTTTCTGAATATTATACACATGGTATTTAAGTTGCATTTCATCTGAATAATTACACTATGTTCTTCAACTACTCACACAGAACCAAATTAGACCCTGTTCAATTTCAGCAGGTGAAAGCAACACGTTTACCTCATTGTTCATTTCTGAGTAACACACCAGTCAGTAACGAAAGAAGCACTGGACTTTGTACCTGGATTGCGGAGCACCACTGGCTGCACACTGGGCTGAGCACCCGCAGTTCGAACCTGCTGCAGGGGAACAAGCTGAATGATCTGCCCATTGGGATGTCTGAAGAGGTTCACAGCCCCAGGGCTCCTCAGAGGCTGAAGGACCATCTTCTGCCTCTGTGCCACCTGCGTGTTCAGCGGTCGCAGAGCAGAGGCTGTCTGGTGCACTGGAATCAGCAGCAATCGAGGCCCAACACGTTTGTCTGTTCCAGGAGCTATCTTTGGGGGAGTCTTACTTGCAGCTTGTGGAATAGTATCTTCTGAAATATTTTAACAAGTTACAAAAAAATCACTTTAAGAGACTGCCTACAAATCAGGCATTATTCTTAATAAATACAAGTGCAAATATTTTGGAAACAACTGCATCTCTTTTAAATTTATTTGAAAGCGAGTTTTTATCTTTTTATCCACAGAATGCATGGAACCAACCAGGTCAGAACAGTTTTGGGTTTTTTCTGTGTAGCTCCACTGACATTTTTCAACCACAACACAGAATGGTAATTCCCTACCTAATTCCTGAACTCTGGGCCGACGATTAAATTCTAGCAGTCATAACTGTGCTATGTATTTCTATAGCTCAAAGGATGATGTGAAGCTTCCAGCTCACTTCACAGCAGTCACTAACCAGATAGTTACATTTTTTCCTTTCCCTACCAGTTCAGTCTGGAATGCAAAAAACAACTTAAAGAGATGACATTAGGGGGATGAATAGGGTTTTTTATCCTGTTTTGGAAAGGGGGGCAAGGCAAATGAGTCCATATTTAAATTGAAACCAGATGCAGACTGTATTATAGTTGTGAAAAGAAGCAGAATTTAAAAAACAAGTGTTTGCAGTAATAACCCAAAGCACCTAAGCATTACCTCTTTTTGGATTCTGTGGAGGACTTGAATTAACTCCTGATAGTATCACTGGAACAGAGACAGCAGAGGAAGTCAGTGTGGTCACCACAGGTGTAGCTGCTGCAGCTGTTGTCAGTACAACTGTGGAAGTGGATGTTGTGACAACAGCACAAGTAACGGTTGGTGGTGTTACTACAGTTTTTGGGAATGACGTAGTTGCTACTGCTGCGACAATCCCTGTTGTTTTTGTTGTGCTCACAGTAGCAGGAGGAGTGGTGGATGGAGTAGTACAGGTGCTGATTCCAGGTGTTGCAGGAGCAGTTGTAACTGCAATTGCAGGAGGAGAGCAGGGAGGTTCACCAGCTTTTGTCTGGCAAGGAGTGGTCACAGTAGATGCTGCTACACTGGTACTTTCCACAGTAACTGGAGAAGTGGTGGTGGCTGCAGTGACCGCAGGACAGACTGTGCACAGAGCTGGAGATGGCGTTGAAGGAACCACGGGAGCAATAACCGTGATCGGTGTGGGCTTGATACTGAGTAACTGTCGCCCTGAGGCAGCTTGGCGTGTGCTCGCTCCAGGAATCTTCTGCTGTAGAGCTCCCGATTTGTTTATCACAAACTGGGCAAACACACCACCAGGTGAGGGTCGGGTAGCTGTAAATAAAAACTTGCACGTCAAAATTTTAATAGATTTCCTCTTTGCCTTTCATGAGGTGCTACAACTGTAATTTCAGCATGAATTTGAACTTCCTTTTTCTACATACCTTGTAATTAAGTCAAAACCTTTATGGCAGTCCTGGATATGCTTTACATGTTAGAAAGACCTCTGCCTTATTCCACTAATGTAGCTTTTTATTGCATTTCTTCCCAGATACACAAAAGAATCAGCTTTTGAAGGGCTGCTCTTCATCATGCATCTATGGACAATCCTAACTAACAGTACAGGAAAACAAACATCTAAGTGAAATAATGGGCTCCAACTATTTTCTAAATCTCAAATTCTTTGTGTAACAGTTTGTGTTATCTTTCGGTTTTTACTGCTTCTTGATTTTCATCCCCCTTCTACTGTATTCATCTTACACAGGCACAGGGGAAAGGGATGGGAAGGATACAGAGCTTCCGCTTCCAACTGCACTGACATTCGTGCAACTGCAGACTAAATGGAACAAATTTAACCAATGGAAATTAATCACTGTTAGGAAGATCCTTTACCTCATCCCTTACTCTCCAAGGGACCAGAACACTGCATTTACATCACCCCAGATGCCTACAGATGAGTACAACAGAATAGAGATTATGGAACAAGACCAACTTAAACACTGCAGTTACTTATGCATACAGCATTTTTAACCCAGACTATGCTAGAACTGGTACTTTTTACTTAAATCACATATGCTGCAATGACTTAACCCATCAATGAAACACAACCAGCTCTTTCACACTGCATAAACACACAAAACAACAAGTTTTATTACAGGACAAAAAAAACAACACACCCATTTATGCGGCAAAGAAAATTTAGGCAGAAAGAATAATAGATAATCAATCAGAAATTAAAGTTTTTCCAGGACACAGGTAACATCCTTTTCCCTTGCAAAGTTTCAGATCTTTAAATAAGGTGTGGGAATATGTGGATGGGTACTGGATTTCTCTTTTTAAACTCATGCAAGATGTAATAGTTAAGGGCAACTTCCTCTCCTGCCACACTGGGGTAACCATTTCAGTACCAACACAGATACACAAGTAACTCATGAATCTTCCAGTTTGGGTTTGTTTTTTTGTTTTTGTTTTTGTTTTTTTTAACTCAAAGTGCTGTCTAAATCCAACCCTGTTTAGCTTGTGAAAGTCAATGAGATTAGAGACTGGCGTGGTTATTGGCTGCACACCTGTTGGTTCACTAATCCAGATTTGGACCATCTCGTCTTTCACTGCTGCTTCATACATCTTTGGCAGTCACAAGAATTATGAGTGCAACATCAGCAGAAAATCTAATCAGTGAAGAACCACGTATTAGTTATACTTTACTAATTTGAAGTTAATCTGTGTTTGAGGAAAAGCAATTAAAAATTACAGTAACGAAACTCCAAACAAAAATTCCAGTTTATATTTGGAGAGTCTCCATCCACTCTGGTCTCTTCAAAATATGTTCTAGTAGCATTGATAAAACAACTAATAGTCAATATCTGCAATCTTATTCTGAAGTCAAAATAAAACTTTCTGCTTTGAGGACGTTATTTATTGCAGAGACATCTTAGGTGGGCAATGCAGCCAAAGGCAGCATGCACTGTTGCACAGACATCAACATTAACGCTGTACACTCACACTGTACTTCAGCTTCACGCAATTTAAAACACAGTAATAAGTTCCAACCTACCTATCTGTCTCTGTGCTGGGGCATGGGTTTTCAGAGTCGTCACAGTGGGGGTTGAAGTAGTGCTGGTGGAAGATGTAGTTTTAGTAGCTGATGTTGTGGGCCCCTGGACTGATGGTGTCCCAGAAGCAGGAGTTTTAGCACTGGGTGCTACCTTGGAGATCACAGTACTGAGGGCTGCGATATCAAGTACTGTGGGCTGCAGCCTGCCTGTGATATAAGCTGCTAGCCGATTGGCAGGATGTAATGCCCCCATCTGTCCCAAAAGCAGTTTGGCCTGAGGATACCTTTTATCATTAACCTGAAAAAAGGGGAAAAGGGAAACTTTGTGAAAAGAACGCTAATTCACCACTTCTGGAGAAGTGTTTCATTCCGTGGGACTTCTAAATGTCCTTTTCAAAAAAACATTGCAATTCCAAATGGGAATTCCTAATTTCCTCATTGCTCAGGAGAACTTCAAATAAGTCTTGTTTTATCTTTGTAATACAGATTTTAAATGCTGCTCAGACTCTTGCATAAAACCAGAGTCCAAGGAACATGTGAAATCATTGAAATTAGGTAAGAGTGAAGCTAGCACCTGTTTTTCCTGTCCCATGCTTATGATGTAGTCCTGAATAAAAAAAGGTTTCCTAATTAAAGGACAATTTTGGATAAAATTCTCAAACCTAATTAAGACCTAGCATCACAAAAGAAAGAATACTGCTGACAATATACAGTGAGACAAAACTTTAAAGAGCTTGTAAAAGCTGCATCAACTTTTTCCTCATTCACACTGTTGTCTGATACTGTAATTAAGGTATGATGAGCTCCCTAACTTCAAATTCCAAGCTGTAGTGGTAACGGACTGCATGGGAAAAAAACAGAACATCTTGCTGAATGTCAGGCTTTATGCCTAGTGCATAATGGGAAGTTCTGGTAGTGCAGCATTTTGCTTTCACATTGTTCGATAATACCTTCTAAAAGCCAAATGTATTTAAGACACTACTAAATAAACAGCAGTTTTTATTGATCGACTTTTATTGAAGGTAAGAAATCTCCTCATCTTTTTCTCTCCACTAGCTTCTCTTTCTGAGTGTGTCATATCCACAAAGCATCATGAAAGCATATTTTACTCTCATTTTCTAATTCATATGAATTTCCTAAAAGTGGTTTTACTATAACCACAAATAGCTGTGATGGAAAGAAAAAGATCTTCATCCTAATCCTGTAGTTCCTACTATTAATTCTTAACATCATGTCAGCAACATAAAACTGCAGGGAAAAGACCCTTTGAATTTAGGATTATGAAGTCTCTTGATGAAAAATATATATTCTACAAAGAGGATTCAGGCTGTTAGTGAAGATTAACAGTAAACTGTAGCAAAAAGCAATTTAGTATTTCCATTTTCATTTTAAAGTTTTGTCCCAGTGTATAATTCCCCAGAAAATATTCTTTCTGTGGATTCATACAGTCATTCATTTAGAAGAATTATATGTCAAAAGCACCTTCAGGGGGGTTCCAAAAGAATTAAAAAGA
The DNA here is from genome assembly GCF_024509145.1 of Vidua macroura. Lineage (NCBI taxonomy): Eukaryota > Metazoa > Chordata > Aves > Passeriformes > Viduidae > Vidua > Vidua macroura. Next base: position 37,244,796 of record NC_071576.1, read on the forward strand.
CCTTGAAAGAGATTCTGCACTTGGGTCAACAAGACCCAAATTGCCAAAAAGACAAGTTAAACCATCAGATTTCAGGATTCCAATCAGATTTCCTGTTATTGAGTAAATCTTGAAAGGGATAAGCTTATGGAGAGGAATGCCACCAGATATCAAGAACTCTTGTCTGGACAGGCAAAAGACATATTAAAGAGTGTTCTCCCCTTCAAGGAGTTCTGGGATAGTACTGGATGAAACTGCATCTAATCTCCCCAGTAAAGGCAGAGAGACCCACCTGAATCGAGCCCGAGGGGCTCGTATTAGCATTGCATTTGTAGACAACCAGCTTTCCCGCAGGAGAAACCCCTGCAGAAAAAGGCAAGCCTTTGCCCCCATGCAGCTTCTCCCGCAGTTTGTCCACTGGGTCTGCCCGCATGACCTTTATATTTTCTGAGTTACTGCATGATGCCACTGTGCTATCAGGAGTCTCCAAGACAGGGATCTCAGGCTTCTCCTCCTTGTCCTGGTAGGACGGCACTGAAATTTTCACTCTGGAGGAGCTGACAGAAGGATGGTTCTCATCCTGGGCCTTGTATTCCGAAGCCAATTCAATAATGAAGCTACCCACTTTGAGGCACTGTGGCGTGTTATTGTTGATATGCTGTGATAAGATGGTCAAGATCTTATTGTGATCTTCCTCCAAGTTGCAGTCAGAGATAATCTCGATAAGTTTGGTTGGTTCACCTTGAGTGGTGTGATGAACATAGGAGGTGGAGAAAGAGTCCCCCTCACTACGGGAAGAACACGAGCTTTTCTCTGAGAAAGAATTGAAATAGGTTTCTGCAATACTATGGCATTTTAAGCACCTGGATAGTCAAACAATTTCATTCTGCCCACACCTCCACCCTTAGCTCAGCTCAGCTGCTGGCCAACAGCAAGTAAAAGAACTGTTCAAAGCATCACTTTCCCTTGCAGAACTTCACAAACACGCAAAAACTCACTGCAAAACTAATGTAATTATTTCTCATGGTTCAATCCCTGCAGCCATACCACGTCACATGGTCTCCCATTGCATCACAAGCTAAACAAAGCTGAGTTGTTTCAATACATGGGTGAAAATTCTCCAAACACACCAACACGGTAGAAAACATCACTGGTTATTCAAGAGATGGCACTTTTCTCTGAGTCAGAAAAGCACTCATGTCCTACAATGGCATAAGTGGAAATGCCACTAGCAGAACTGTCTTTTGCAGAAGATGTGTAAACAGAAGCGTGACCTTTTGTTGTCATTAGAGCTGCAATGCCCCTTTTTGCAAAACTAAGGATGTTGAGCCCTGTGTCCTGGCCATTTTAATTTCACCTACCAATGCACCAGCATTTTCAACTAATTGTATTATTTTTCCATTCCCAGCCTTAAATGTAGCATGTGCTGTTGTATACATTAAACAGTAAAAAGATCAGCTCAAAAGGGCAGATATGGTTCATTAGTGGATGACACAATGCCACTACAGTATATGTCTCATTTATAGCTTGTAACATGATTTGGGCCGCTTCAAACAGAAAGAGAACATGGATGTCTAGCCTATTTCTTCACAAGCTAGAAACTCAAACCCAGTATCACTAACACAGCAAAATTTCAATTTTTCAACGTGAACTAAACAAATTCAACATCAAACAATTCCAAATATAGCATAGGCACTTCCTTGTCCCAACCAGTTCTATGTGAAGAACACGAGGATCCCATCCTCTCAGTACTACTTGGATATTTAATTCTTCAGTAACTACAAAATGGTAGTAAAGAAAAAAAAGTGGGAGAAAAAAATACCCAGACAAAGCAAAGCCATTCATCTCCATTCCTTTCCAAGTATCTAATAATCTGTCTTGAAGACAAATCTGCTGTGCAGTTTTATACTTTATTGCTAAACAAGCTACTGGTAGCACTTGTCATTTTACACTTAGAGCAGCAGCACGCGCTGGATATTTAGTCTGCTGTATCTCCATGTGTCCCCCTCCAGCTGCTCAGAAAACAGGAAACTGTATGCATGTCGTAAGATTTTTATTAACAACTGTAACAACCCCCCCAGCAAACACACTTCTGTTTCATCAGTAGCTACTTTTTTTTAAGAATTACCACAAAAACATCTAACTACCAAGAAGTGGAATTATACTCCAGACTCAGCTCTTACCTCTTGATGTGTCTTTGTCTTTGTCTTTGTCTTTGTCTTTGTCTTTGTCTTTGTCTACCTCACAGGTTGCCTTCTCAGGAGACTGAAGCTCTGGTTCATGCTCCTGCTGGAGGAAAGAAATGCAAGAAAATACTCACCCTATACATCTTACTTCCACACTAAAAATCACAGCACAAAATTAACTAGGTCACTGCAAATCATAGAAATATGTTCTCTTTGACTGTGTTACAGGCTTCATCTTAGAAAAGAAAATGTGTATCACAGTAACAGGGTAAGTTTACCAGCACTGCAAAGTGATTTAGGCTCCACCTTCCACCACCAAATGCAAGTCAAGCCCTCATGTCATGTAGTTTCTGGGGGAAAAAATTACTTCACTATTTTCAACATTTCTGCCTATTTTATAACATACACTAGTTACAGTGTGACTTCTTACCTTTACACTACAACTCTGTGAATCACTTTTGTCTTTTTGCTGCTTTTTTTCCTCTCTCCTGTGTTCATAGGCTCGCACCCTTGCACAAGTCATTAAACTTTCAAAGTACACGTAGACAGGATCCTTGTCCTCCTCTCGAATCTAAAAGAAAAAATAAAGAGACAAAACTCTCTTTTCTCTGTTCTGGATGCACATCAGATTCACAAAACAGCTTTGCTTTCTAAAAGAACTTCAACATAAATGCTTCAATAGTAAGGGTCAAAAGAAAAGTCTAGTATTTAAAGCTAGATCTGACTTCTCAGTGTCATCACATAGCCACCAGCAGCGCCCTGAAATTCAAACCCATTCAGATATTCTTCTAAGTGAAGAAACAAATCCTAAGTGCCATGCATTGTTTAACATTATCTGGTATACATTAAATAGCTAATCTGGTATGTTTGTTCTTCAGATATAAGTACGCTCCACTCTACAGCTGTTTTTCCTCTACTGCTGTTGTTGCTTTTGTCTGATACTAAGGTGAGGGGAGACACAAAGCCAGATTCTTAGAACACTGGCAGTGAAACATGAAAAAAGAACAAAAAAAAAATACTCCAGAACTACACTGAACACTCTGTATCTCAACATTTTTTGCAAGTAATTCATACTTAGATAGGCTACATTATGTAGCTAATAACTTTTACTAACATTACAGGACTAAAAATAATTTTGACAAAAATAGCATCTATTATTATATTTTTAAATGAGGCTATTAATGAATCATAATCACCTTCCACCATCTCCATATTGCTATAATAAATTCTCAACAGAAGAGGGACATAGTAAAGATCTATATACAATCAATCCATCCTAGCTTATCAACACACCTATAGGCAGTCAGTCCTAGGCTTTCACCTCAAACTTCTCTACAATTGCCTAGTACAGAGGCAGTATTTGTTTTAATTTTCAGTACAAGGAAAAACATGCATCTCTTTTTTTTTTTTTTTTTGCTTACCACGGGATTGGGTCTAGGAGTATATATTCTGCCTGGTTTTGTTCCACTGGAAGGTCTGTTCTTACTAGGAAGCCACACTTCTGGGTTGGGCAGTACCATAGATTTAACTGGTTCAATAACGGATGGTGTTGGGACATAAATTGGCTCTGGATCTACTTCACCTTCCACCCTCACCCACAATGGACAATTCCTAACAGGTTGTTCTGGCTCTGAATCACAGATAGCTGAAAAAAAAAAAAGAAAAACAAAAATTACTTACAAATAAACCACCATCTAACACAGCAGTAACAGAATTTTTTGTTTGAGTCTGAGGTCTAGCCATGCAGCAAGCACTAATCCAAACTGCCAGAAAACACTTCTGGATGCTTTTCTTGCTTCAAATTCTAGTCAAAAATGATTGGGATTTGTCTACAAGGAAGAAGAAATAAAAATAAAGATGTTTCTATACTAATCCTCATTTCTCACTTTTACTGTGAGATCTGCAAAACCACTGAAAATTAGTGACCTCCGCTGATGCTTCTTACTGAAAAATCGCAAAACACAAAAAAAAAAAAAAATCCCAGACCTGTATACTGCAGATATATGGAAGAATTGATTTATTCCAGTAGAACACCGGAGAATACTTTGTGTTAGCTATTGCTAAAAGTATTGTTAGGAAGAAACTGAAAATGTAAATTCATGGGCAGTTTCTACCAATTTGGTTTTCTGAGCATACCTTAGGCCAGACCTAAAATTACTACAAATAACTATACTTCCAAGGAAGTCCATGAACTCTACAGCTATAAACAGCAACTGAAAATGCAGCTCTAGATACTGACTTGTTTACAGGGAAAGATAACAGCACTGTAACAGTCAACATTACCAACAATGGCAGCAGTAATTATCCCATATCCATCACAGTCTTTAAAGACATTTGGAGAGTTGAAGAGTTTAAACTACCAAGAAGAAATTCCACCTATTTGATTCAATAAATAACTACACAGACTGATCACATAAGAATTAAAAAAAAAAAAAAAAAAGTTATTTCCTGTAAGTAAGCTGGATTTAGAAATGGCATCCTACATACTAAAAAAAATGCCCACCATGTTTGGTGGTTTGCTATATGTAATCTCCACCAATACTCACTGTATTCCACCCTTTTTCTCTTCTTCCTATCCTTCTGCTTTATCTCCTCTTCTTCCCCATCACCCTCTTCTTCCACGTCTTCATCCTCTTGCTGCTGTCCTTGTGTTCCGAACAGTACAAGATTTCCACGCACAGCCTTTTTCATCATTTTCTTATGTTTTGATCCTCCCTTCACCAGCAAGACCCTTCTCTTGAGGCAGGTACACCCAAACATGCAGTCTGGCCTGCGGCAGTGGGTCGGCTGACGCTTCTCCTGTGCCAGACTGGCACATATGCAACCCAGTCGGCAGAAATCATTGTTACAAGGAGGTGCTCGTCGTCTTATTATCTTGTGGATAGGTTTGCTTTTAAGAGATGCCTAAAAAAAGTTTTGAAGAAGCATGAACTTCAAATTTTAATAAGAGGAATATTTTGGTAAAATGTAATCAAGCATATGCAAAATTGCTATTCAAAGTTCATTTAGAAAAGCTCTCAAGCTACATTGTTTACGTACAAAACTTGTCCCCTATACCACAAAAACCAAAAAAAACCCCCACAAACAGAGTTTGGATTTGAAGTCTTTTGAGAGGCAACTGGAGACAACAAAACCATCCTGGTAATAAGTAGTATGTGAAAAAAGCAAAAGTTATTATGTGACAACCAAGTTACATGACCAGAATTTTCTTGCAGTTAGCTCAACTGAAAACATACAAATGAAAATAGCAAGGAGATGCAATTACTGAATAAGAATTGTTTTAATCCTAATTTTAATTGTGAGAATTTTTAAAAATTCAAATTATTTATAATTTCTATCAATATGCTATTATCACAATTAGCTTTTTCTCATACTGCTAAGTCAGCACTCCTCAAGTTTCACTGCAAAGACCACACCACAAAGGAATCTCATGATCCTTAGAAGCTTCAGTCTTATCTTCTGCTTCACTATGCAACATCCATAAGTGGGCAGATTAAAAGAAAAGAAAGAAACTATGACAGATGTACCTGAGCTGTAAGTAGGGTTACCAAGGAGATGTCAGCTCGCTCTTCTGTAATATAGGTCCGTGGTTTCCCATCCCAGAGAGCAGAGTCTTCCAAGTCCATTAACTTCACTTGAGATTTAGACAAACCTGGTGGACGAGGTGCTTGGTGATGCTGTGGTGCTTGACGCAAACTGATCTGTTTTGGAAATGTATTTTCATCCACAGTTGGCAGCACAGAACCATCTGCTTGGTTACTCAAACTGCTAGCAGACTTAGCAGCCTTTTCCCCTGATACTGATGAGATCTGTTTCTGCTTTGGAGGAAAAGGTGAAGGTAAAATAGGTTTGTAAGATGATTTTACTCTACTGTTTGTAGATGCCTGTCTAGTTTGAGTCTTTGTTTTCCTAGAGGTAGAGGATGGAGGGACAGGCTTCAATGTGTAAGATGTTGATGGAATTACAGTGGACTGCTTCTTTAGAACACTGTCCAGTGTTCGAACATAGCTAGTGCTCTTAGTGGGAAGCTGATATACCACAGGAGAAGTGGGAGTGTTAGACGAGAATCCCATACTTGTTTCCATCAATTTCCCTTCATTTTCCAGGTACTCATCCAGCTTGTCACTACAGAACGCTGAGCGATTCTTCAATGAACCTTCTGAACTGCCACCTAAATAAATAGAGAGTACTTTAACTCCTGGAGTTAAATTTTATAATAATCAAACATGGTAGATAGGTAAATACATCTCTCAAAAATGCACTCTTCTACAAGAATAGTATATAATATACGCACACCAAATATAATCCATTCTGAAATACAACCAGCAGCCTGCACAACTATTTTTGTGGAGATCTTGTACATGTATTTGTGGTGGGCTGGCCTTGGCTGGACTCCAGGTGCCCACCAAGCCACTCTATCACTCACTTTCTCAGCAGAATTGGGGGTTAAAAATAAGCTGCAAAAAACCTCATGGGTCAATATAAGGGTAGTTTAATAAAGCAAAAGAAAAGGCAGTGTGTGGAAGGAAAGGGAAATAAAATATTTACTCTCTATGTCCCATCAGTAGGTGATGTACAGGCACTTCTCAAGAGGCAGGGCTTCAGAACAAGTAGTAGTTACTCCAGAAGACAAACATCGTAAGTAACAAGTGTCCTCCCTCCTTCTCCATCCTCTTAAAATTTTATTGCTGAGCAGACATACAGTATGGAATATCCCTTTGGTCAGTTTGAGTCAGCTGTTCTATGTCCCTTCCCACCCACTGCTTACTGCTGAGGGGGGAATGCTGAGAGGCAGCCTTGATGTCTTGTGAGCACTGCTCAGTAGTAGACCAAACACTGGTGTTACCAACACCTTTCCAGCTGCCAGTGCACAGCGCAGCACTGTGAGAGCTGCTGTGGAGAAAACTAATTCCAGCCCAGCCAGACCCCACATAGCATTTATTCACAAAAACACTACAAGCCTTCTCTGCTTCTATTCTTACTTTATTTGTCCTAAACACCTGGCCTACCTGGTATAGCACAACATATATTCCAGATAAGTATAGAAGTGCAGAAAGCACAATACAAACATTTAATCTAAAGTAAAATATTGACAAATTTTCAACAATCCATTTGAGGTATGGCAAAGTAATCAAATATGTGAGGAATACGTGCTCTAACTGGAGTTAAAAACACACCAATATAAATGAAAATTACTAAGGTTCATTAGGGTCCCTGAGGCAACAGAATTCTGGAATTACCATACTTCCATATGAACTCAAAACTCAAAAACAAAACCAAAACTATTACAGCTTTGATCTTCACTCCAGCCTGCTATGTAGAACAGAACACGTATTTTTATTTTACTCAAAGTTTCTCTCTTCCCTCATTAATCTCCATTCTGATTATGGAATCAGTAGTAAAAAATTCTTTAATCATAACAATCTCAATATTAAAAAAATGCATCTCTTATTAAGACAGACACAAATATCAAATAGCAAGGTCTGTGAAAGGTCAGGAAAATGACCACATGTTGGAAGTATGTACATTGATCTCTCTCTTTTTACTTTTTTTTACCTTCATTTCTAGAAGCACCATGAAGCTTCCCTCGCCAGCCTTTGATTTTTGTGAAATCATTTGTCTTTCCTGTCCTGGAAACAAAAGAAAATCCAGTATCTGGAAAAGAAGAAAGCTAGCCTCAGTTTATGAACCAAGTTTAATTGCATCAGTGCCTTAGCAAACTCTGCTTATTCCTCTTCAGGGATAGGTGAACAGTAGCAAAATCAAAAGGTGTGAAGCAACTTAATTTTTCCTATGTTTTTTTTAAATTAACAGAATACTTAACAAGAAGGCCAAGTTTCCTGTAGAGTTCTGCTCCATGGCCAAGCATCTGCAATCCCACACAAAAAGTGTTTCCTTTATTTTCTGTTTTAGTCTCCTTGGCAATGAGCAAAAGCAGTTGGCTCCAAAAGTTTAATGGGCCAATCAACTAATGAGTAGGCTAAAACAGAAGAGGCAGACTTTGAGCTCATACTACAGCTTAACTCTGCAAAAAGAGTAATTTGATTCTCTCCCCTCAGTTGGGCCAATGACTTTTATAACACCTGCAGAAACTTCATTTAATGTTTACTGCTCTGTCAAATTCAGATGAGTATCTATCCGGGACATGGCCAGTAAATAACCACAAAAGGCAAACAGTTACATCTCTGTCAAGTTATGCATCAACTGTGGGAGCTAAGATGGAATGTAAAAGTATTAACAGGGATCTGTGTGGCAGTTTAACATATTCTTAGGCTAGAAATAATTGCATTGGACACTAAGCTGACTGAGGTCTTCTGAATTGAATCTTCCTCTCCTGCAGTGTAAACAATCTGAAATTCAACGTCTGCCTCTACCAGCTCCTAAAAGTAGTAGATTAAGAAAGACATAAGTAATCAGAATATTACAGTGGGAGAAACAGTTAAGCAGAAGACAAATAAGCATATAAGATAAGCTATACTTTGTTCATCCAGTTCACTATTGAAAACAGTACCTACCAACAGTATGAGAATCATAGTCACAGTGTGATTCACAATATGAGAAACACACTTGTTTGGATACCAAGCAAGTTTAAAAAAGAACGATCAGTCACAACTTTTGTAATAAATAATTATAGTGAAGTTATAGGGTAGCCCCCATGTGGCATCTCAAGGCCTTCTTCTGGAAAATTCTGATACTCAGCTCTGTGAAAGACAACTTTTTTTTTTGTTTGGTATGTGAGCAACATCAGACAAATTCAGATTGTTTAAGCTTTTTCTGAGCAATTTGAGAGGTCAGTATAAAATAGACAGATACTATTACTGGATCACAACCATCACAAAACAGGAACTCTCAAAATAATCCAACCACAATTACTCAGGACTCCTTGCCCAGTAACCACAAAATGATCTATGGAAGTTCTCCTATTTTGTCATTTTAGTATCATTTTAATCTCTTTAGATACCAAGTTGAACTAAATACCCATTCTCTCCTTCTCATTGATAATAAAAAGGCGACACTTGAGGTTACAGCAAATTCATATTCCACCCACCTGGAGAATTGGGGTTGGTACCTGGATAGCTCCACAAAGAGTAATTTGAGTAGGAAAGAGGAAGTTGCACACCCAAATATTTCAAGTCAATGCTCATTGTTGGGTCCACAGAATTCAGCTTCAGTCCCACTACAAGAAGCATGTAACAATAAATGTCTCAAGGAAGCAAGATGTTAGGAAAATTAAGATATTCACTAAAAGATAAACCATTCAGTGACCATGGGCTTTTCTGGCATTTCCCCACCATTTTAAGAGACCTGAAAAAAAGCATTAGTGCCATAACAGTTACTTACATTGGATTTATAGCAGGTATAAATTGAAGAGCGTGGGAATTTGAGAAAAAAACTTAATTACTTTTCATCAGTTTTTTGACTGCTACTGAAGTTTTCACAGAAATTTATTAACCACTGTGCCAGTGTTGTAATAAATCTCAAAACCTTCTGTCTGTTTTTCTGAATGAATCACCATTTACATCTTTGAAGGCTAGAGTTACTCTCTGAACCCAACTCAGTTGGTTGACATTTCATATCCCTAAGTTACCAAGCCTGCCAGCAGTAGTTACACATCCCCTTTTGTACTGAGCTAAACTCGTGCAAGAACATATATCACTCATACATCAGCTTCAACCAGCAATAAGAGACAACAAACCACACCTTAGCTCTGAAGAATGTGTGTGTGTGTGTGTGTTTGACTGTTATGATACAAGTATGAGTTTAGACAGCAGTTTCAGGACTCATTTGGTCTTGAAACAGGGGGGGAAATGGCTATAAAGAAATTAAACAATCTGTGTCATTAAAGGCACTGAAGCATTTGTGGCAGCATCAATATTTTCCTTCATTATCAATCCCCAATACTCAAATGGAAAAATTTACTTGGTAATAAAAGCTATTTTTGTCAATGGTAGAAAAAATATAGATACAGAAGTGATGAGAAAAGAAAAAGCTAGGAAAATTGATATTGCACCTTTTCAGGAAATATTTTTACACTGAATTCAAGAAACCATTGTCAATAAAATTCAGCTCACAGCTGGGAGCTGAGAACTTCTCTTTTGACTTTTAGCTATAGAAACTTTCAAATGTTGCTCCTGTTGCCCGCAAGTTTGAAATGAATACATTAAATGTATGCATCTTGAAACTGAGAATGTACGGCTTGACAAGACTCAAGAAACAAAGTCGCATTTGCACATACAGTAGAAACCTTGTGCTGGCCGTAGACATGCATGTTCACAAGTGGAAACACAGAGACCAGATTACCAGCAGCCTGAAAACAACTGACATGAAATAAATCTCAGGCATGGTTATTGAAACAGATACATCCAACATTGGATGTATCAATCAATCAAGAAAATAAAAACTCTTCAGATGTCCTCTTCTTAGCCTAATGCTTGCCATTTCTTTTCCATTTTGTAGTATCTATGAACTGCTCAAAGCCCTGCAGAAGGCACCTCACACTTCAGATGGAGAAAAACCATGTGGGTTGTACATGTTCCCAGCTTGCAGGATCATCTCGAGTAAAACAGACCTCGCCAGTGCTGTAATAGCCAATGTATCACACAGCTGCCAACACAATGTAATTTTATACTTTTTTTGGGTAAAGGTAACACCTAGGAGGTCCACAATAAAATCCTAAAATGGCTTAACATTGCTAGTTCTCATCATACACCATGCATAAACCATTCAAGACAATCCAATGTTCTTCACCACAGAAGCCCTGTGAGGGCCCAGAACAGCTCATATCAGAGCCAAGATCAGTATTTGGAGACTCAGTGCCTATAGTATTACAGTTATGTGTTTGAAACATTCAGGGTCACAACCTCAGGAGAATGAAGTACAATGTTTCCATGTGTATCAATAATTTCATCACCTGCTCTGATGCCTACATTAATGTCATTGGTCTCATGACTACCACTGCTGATGTCTTTCAACATCATCAGAAAAGAGAACTTGACTTTCCTCCATTACCTCAGGATAACATTGTATATAAATAGAAGATCACAAACTACAAGTACCCTACTGGAGATTCAGGAGTCACCTTTTGCCACCTTCACATTTTCTAGTTTGCAACAAAAACCTGTGCAGATGAGAAGCCACGTCCCAGCTGTATTAGGCATACACAGTGTTGGCACCAGTAGGAAATTATCAGCTGAGTATGACTAAGTGTAATGATCAATCAGGCTTATCAGTATGTACATGACCACTTACCTTCCTGAAGGCTAGGATGTATTACTTGTTTATGCCTCAAGGTCTTTAGCTCTTCCATCAGCTCCTTTTCCAGTGCTTGTATTCTTGCTTGACAATCTACTCAAAAAAGAACATATAAAAAATATTTGCCATGCAAAAAAACTGACCTAATTACTAATTTTTCAGTGTGTCTTTACAAATTCCCTTATTGCAGGAAAGAGCCACTCACAAAAAAAAAAAAAAAAAAAAAAAAAAAAAAAAAAAAAAAAAAAGAAATATGTACCTGGATCACTTGTAGTCAACAGGGGAGCCTGAAGATTCTGTGACTCTTCTCCACCAGCTCTATCAACAGTGTTAATGTCAAGAGCTTCCTACATACATGAAGAGCCTTGAGTAAGTTAAGATACCTTAAAACAGTTATATACAAAGTAGGCCACATCAAATATCACCAAATTATTCAAAACATGTTTTGTAAACAAGCATGCATTCTTTTATACAGAACTCTAGATTCCTCTACTTTTCTCTAAGCTGCAAGAAGTAACACCATGTTATGAATAACACAGGGTCAAAATAAGAACAGATTTGGAAAGAGGCCACAAAACTCCAAATTCAGTTTAAAAGAAAATATAACTTCAGCTGTAAGCACAAAGGCTTTACAAGGTTTTTGAATTTTACTCCACAACAATGAGATTTTTACCTTTGATGCAAAGGACACAAAAAGAACACCATCAACATCTTCAAGGTCCGGTTTAACATCTGGAAGGATATTCCCAGGCTCCAGAGAAGTGTTCTTGCTGGCTACTACATTTTTCCCTATACCTTTAGGTGGTCGACCAGCCTTGGAAATTTTCAGTTTCCGGGGCCTTCCTCTTTTATTTGTAACTGATGATAGGGTGCTTTGATTGTTACCAGAGCCTTTGAGGGACATAGGGTTCTTCACTATGCCAGGCCTTTTTCTGCCACAGATCTCTTTATCTGGAAAGTCACAACTTACTGAGCCCCTGAGATTAAAATTAGGTGATTTGGATAGAGCCCACTGGGCCTCTCTAATTGAACAGTATTTCTGTGACATTTTACTCCCAGGAGATTCTTTCTTCATAACTAACTCCTTGGGCACAGTGACTGTGCCTGAGCAAGAGTCTTTGTGATTTTCGAAACACACAGGGGGCAAGGAATCCAGGATTGCGCTCAAAGGGGATTTATCCTTCTTGCAAGAGGAAAGCATGGTCTGCGGCAACTCAGATATCTTCACTGTGCTCTTTGTGACTGTACAAGGCTCCAAATAGACCACAGGCATCTTACCACTGTCCAGTTTTAACATTTTTGCTTTGGCAACACCTGAAAGACTGGTTAGCATACGCTTCCTAGATGTGAATTCTCCATCAATCCCATCTGTTTCACGGCGTCTCATTAGGTGTTTTTGTACAACAGGATCATCATCGTCAGTGTTGGAATATTCATCGGTTTCTTCATCTGTGTCTTCCTGTTTCACAGTTATTCCTTGTGTGCAAATATTTGACTCGTAGTCATAGTCATCTACTGGCTCCTCTTTAATGACTACATTAAAGTGTCCATTTGGGTCCAATGGAGATGCCACATGGGAATTGCTTTCATAACTGCTAGCAATGGGACTGGGGTGATAGGGAGGAGACAAAACCAAAATACAACATAAGATTTTTATTTTATCAAATTTCCTTACCCAAAATTGCAACACCTCCCATAATTCTTGGTTATATTGTAAAAAGCTTCTAAAATGCTCCCAGACATAAGTCTGTTAAATAAGCTGACATTTACAAGCTTACATTTTTAGAAGTACTCAAGAAACCCCAAGAAATTGCCATTATTAGGAATAATCCAACTTCTTATCTGAAGGCAGCAGCACAACTTCCTTCCCTACTAATATCAGGGTGACATTTGCACTTTTTCCTCTTTTACTCAACATGAACTCATGCTAAGCTGTCATAGTTTGCTGTGTATCTCGTTAAAACACTAAAACCATTGTGCTTGCAAATAAGAAGCCAAGTGAGCCCTTTAAGCACCAAAATTTTAGTTAATGCACCCTGAAGCCACATACAGAAATTCCTAAATTCAACTGTTGTTTGAACAAATACAGAATACTAATATCCTACTGAATTCTGCTGCATTTCCACTAGGTCTAAATCCTAACTTAACCAGAATTCAAAATACCATGCATTAGATACTGAAGACTAAAAGTACAGGCAACTCATAATGGGCTTCTTTGAGGGCCAGACCCATTAGTCAAAGAACTACAGTCACCAGTTTTCTTCAGTGTACCAGAACCAGGCTCCTTGTCATAAGAAAAAACTGCTAAGGTGTGAAGCCAGAAACTCATATCCAGAATAAAACTCAGGAAAAAAAGTCAAAACTTATGTACTCAACATATCACATAGTATTCCAATAACACCTTTATACTTATTATATGATGCACTATGTATAATTTAATTATATTAAATTATTGTTGTCAACTTTGTGTCATTAAAATGTTATTAGAAGTAAAATTATTTGTTAATGACAACAATTTTGAGTAAAATTTAACATAATTGTAGTATTAATATATTATATAGAGAGTAAATATTGCTTTATATATACTGGAAGTATATATGTATGTGTGTCTATTTTATCATTAATATTATCATCTCTACCCCTTTAAAGAAGTGCTAAGCCCCTTTGAACCCACAGCTGGGACTGAGAAAGGGAAAAAGAAGTGGAGGAAGAAGCTGCTTCCTTCTTGTGTAGACTGAGGACATACTTCACGGAGAAGAGCTGGGACACACAAGAATCACAATATGGAGCTGGGAGTATTCCCTCCATGAAGAAATACTGCAGTATTAAAACAGGGAGCTGACAGTCAAGATACAAATGTATATATTTACATATAAAATTCTAAAGAGAAGCTACCTAGAAAATCTGTTGCAACTCATAAGGACACTAAGTAGCCAGCATTAAACTTAAAGCAAAAACACTACTCCTGAGAGAACAGTAGGCAGTAGGAGACTGGAATACCAGTCCTGTTTTGTCTACTGTTTTCTCTGGACAATGAGTTTTCTATTGGAAATTTTCTAACTTTCACGTAATTAATAATGTGAAATGTAAGATTAAAAAGCCTTTCTCAGCCAGTGAGTTACTGTGAAAGTAATGAGAAGACAGACTACTTATAAGTTACTGGCAGCTGAGAATCCTGCCACAATACTCAGCTAAGAGACTGATTCAGCACAGCTCGTCCACAATTAAAGGGAATATTATTAAGACTCATCTGCTCTGCAACTTTAAAATTCTTGAAAATCAAGAGGCATAAAACCCTAGCAAACTCACAGGCCGGGATCTCTATTTGATTCTATTTGGGATCTGGAACTAAAAAGCCTTGCTGTAAAACTGAAACTTCTAGACCCAAATATTGTTTTATTCCAGATAATGCAACCATAAGCCGGGTGGTGACAAGAGTGAGGTATGACCCATGCATGTATATGCATGAGAAGATAAAGGATTTGCACAAAATCCTGTTTTAAGATTTTGATGCAATAACCAACTTCTCAAAGAATAAAAAAATTACTTTTAAGCATTGAAGCAATTTCATCTGGCCTTAGTTTCTGACGTTACATGCAACATAGGTAGTCATAGAAACTTCTCTTCCTCTAATTATGGGAAGATGAATCAAGGAATTTTGTCCTCTCAAAATCTTCAATCGAAGATCAGGTAAAAATGGTGAAATAGTGTCTTAACTAGCTCTTTCTTTGCCTGATATTGAACAGCACATATTTAAACCAACTTTCTTATAACCCAAGTAATGTATTTGGCACCCTTGCAATATAACAACAAAAGCAGAGAGACTGCCTTTTTGGCTTTTTCCAGATTAAAAACCATTAAGCTGCTCATTTTTGAAAGTACCAAGATATATATATATATATATTTTTTTTGGTACATTAGTTTAAAATACACTGGGAAGAAGTTGGAAGGGGAATCTGATTTCTTGTGGAATTAATCTAGCAATCAATGGCAGAGGTTTGAAGGATAATCACTTGCCTTTCTCCCCCAAAAGACAAGAAAGGAAAAAAAACCTCAAACTATCAAGACTAAACACAAGACAACTAAATTACAATAACAAGACTAATGGAGCATTAAAAATCCCACAGATTTTTTATTTTTGAAGGAGGAAATTTAAAAGACCTTGGAAAGGAGGAGAAGTACATTAGCCTGTAAGACTTAAGAACCAGTAAAGTTTGTTTGTTCCATGGCCTAAACATCTGAGTATGTCCAGGGATAAGCATTTCTACTGAAGTATCCACAACTCAAAAGACTTTTTTTCTTTACAATACACCTAATTAAACTAATCATACTATCAGGCCACAGAAGCAGAAGGGAAAAACTCACATAGTACCATGGATAAAAAAACCAGTCCTTTATTTCTGAAGTCCTCTAATAACTCAGGATTAAAATTACTCTTAGGTATAGATGCAAGCTTTTACATGGTTCTATTATCAAAAATGTCAGAAGAATTGAGTATGGGTGGGAAGTATCACCCTCAACAGCACTAGGAACTCCACTGCTTTTGCAGAGGATTGATTATCTGAGAGGTAGCAGCTCCCAACTTTGCTTCTCAAATCTAAGCACAGCAGAAATCACTACCATGCCTAAAAGCAAGATAGTGCCTATCAAGTACTACCTTGTCCACCACAAAAACAAAAAACCAAACCAAACCAAACCAACAAAACCACAAAAAAAACCTCAAAAACTACAACACAACAAAAAACCCAAACAAACAAACAGAAAACCCATAACTTCCCAGTCTTCATTAATTTGTAAATATTAATGTGTTTCGTTTGATTAAGAAAAATGTCATACTCTCTCAGTGCTGTCCTTGAAAGCTGACATACCTTTAAACTCAACTGTATGGCATGAAAACACTGTGAACAGATCAGAATAAAGGAGAACTAATGTTCTGAAAAACTCCAGCACTTACAAAGATAGTTTTGCCATTTCTTGGATAAGATCAATTTTCTCTTTCCAAGTAAAGAATTTGACTTTTTCACACAGATTACAAAAAAAAAAAATAACAAAAAGATGGCCAATGCTTTAAAGTAGTTCTAGGACAGTGGCAACTTTTATTCATCAATTAGACAGGTGCTTCCAAGCTGGACAACAAAAACTTTGCAGTCTTTTCCAGTCTGCACAGATTTTAGCATATTTCAGAGATCAGCTGCCTTGGAGGCAAAACCAGAAAAGGAATCTAACATGCTCTGGACTGAAAGAAATCAAATCTGCCAATTTGCATCACCTATTTTTAAGGAAGGTCCCCGAGTTGTTGAAACATTTTTTGTTCCTTGGGAATAAACAGTTCTCAACTAAATCTGCTTCAATGACCCTCTCCAGGCAAATGAATATCACTATGAAAGCAAAATAAAGCTATCAATAATTATTTTCTGAGTTTTACTTCTAACATGTAAAGTATTCTAAACTTTTCTCCACGCTCTTAGGAACTAAAAAAACCCCATCTTTTCTGTAATCGGTGTATTTTCAGTATTTAAATTGGGTTAGAACAGCGCTTTTTTGAGAATAAAGTAAGTCTAGAAGACCATTCTTCTAATAGACTGAAACATGAAAATACTGCAAAAGAAAGGTTTGGGCACTCTAGATCTCTGAACAATTCTAGTACTCTCAAGAATTACTACAAATAAATTCAATAAAGTGTCAAAGTATGAATAACTTTGTAATCTGAAGTTTTTCAGTTACTCAAAAGGCAAAGAGATCCTTCTTGCAAGACAAAAAACAAGAGGAAACCTCTGTCCTCTCTAAAACACAATGCAGTTGTATAGTAATACAGCCTTTGTATAATACAGTTGTACAGTAATACAGCCTTTGTATAAATACATCATAAATATAACTTTTCTCCAATAAGAACTGACCTCTAATTTCAACATTAACCATTAACATCATCCTGATATCCTGCAGTTAAATAGTTTTCTTGTGCACTGGTCTACAAAGGTTGCTTTAGTCACTAAATCTTCGGCAGATTAAGCCTGGTATTAACAAACTGACATGAACCAGCATGGCAGAAAAGAAACCTCTGTGTTTTTTAAAATAATAACTTCTCATTCAAAGTATCTCTACATGGACATTAACTATTCACTAAGTCTGCTCTATGCTATTGCTTGGATTTTCAAAACTAAGTAAAAGTGCAGTAAAATAATAGGTTTTGCCAGGCTTGCTTTAGAAAAACCAAGTTGTTCTGAAGTACTTCCTTTACCTCAGAGCAAATACGACAACTGACTACCAACAGGCAGGCTACCTCAAACTTCTTTGTGGAAAAAAACAATTCACACCAAGAAGTTATTGACAAAACAGTGGCTTGTTGCCAATTACAACTGCCTTGCAGCAATCCCTACACATATGCAACCTAAATACCCACACATCATTCACTTTCACAAATGAAAACTGAAGCTATAGATAGACAGCATGTCAATGTGGTGAGCAACCCTAAAAGCAAAGGCATCGTTTTGATGACTGCAATGTGCTCTGCCTAAAACTCTGAAAAAAATTATTTTAGCCTTTTAAAATGCTAAGAGGGTTAACAGAAATCCCTCAATGCTTCTCAACAATGGGAACTAAAGCAACACAGAAAATAATACTGAACTCTTGCATTCCCCAGACACGTTAGAAAGTCAAGACTGATACCATGACTGAGCAAAGAAAAGCTTTTAGTAATATTAACTGTTCTGCCATTTCAGGTCATGCAAACTTTAGCTGCAAACCTCTACACTGAGCATCCTGTTATTTATTTACAAAACATCCCACTTAACCAGCGGTTGTATTGAAAATGCAGTGTTAACCCACCTTTCAGAGACTTCTTGTTTTAGCTTTGGCATAACACCTGAAGGCAGGTCACTGTCCAGGAGACCCAAGAAGTCTCCTTCTGCATTAAAGGACTCTTTATTCAGCTCAATGTCTGATGGGTTTTGACTAATGAACGAAGTATCTAAACTTTTCTGATGCACATCTAATGCGTCAACTTCAGCAGGGCGACCACAAATGCCAGGAGTGCTAAAAACATCACCTCCTTCCAATTCTGAGTTGTTGTTCTGTTTCACATCACGCTGAGGCCGAATATTCGGCCCGTCATCTCTGAACCCTTTAGCGAAAGGATTGTAGTCTATTTTCAGCTGGGTAATCTGGATGTTCTGGTAGGCTGTAACTGCGAAGAACTCTGTCTGTGGAAAGGTAAATGTATGGACATCAGGGCCGTTAAGCTGAATGACTTCTGTGGCTTTGTTTGCAGGCACCAAGTGAAGTCGTGGCAGATATCGGTGCATAGAATGCAGGATTATGTGACCCTCCTGGTCCAGGATATTGTTGGTAAGTTTGAGTTTGTAGAAGGATACTGGCTGGTGCATCCAGAACTGGCCAGTGGAAGGGGATTCTGGATGAATAAACACTCGTCCTAGAACATGTGGTTCTGCCTTCCCACTGGGCTCCCACCAACGGCCATTCCATTTGTATCGGTGGTTGTCCACAGGGGATATGTCCATGACTAGGATGTACTTCTGACTGGAATTCAGCCCTGTAATCCAGTATCGGCAATACGGAAACATCCGCCTCCCCTGCTTCGTCAGGATCATCTCTGTGCTGCGATGGTAGAATTCATTCCACATGTTGTTGTTATCTAGGGTGACAGTGATGCCCCCTGAGACACAGTCAGCTGGGAGGCAGGTCTTCACTCTGGGTTTGACTGGAATTGCCACACTGCTGGCGAGAGCACAAGCATCACGGTTTGCTACTAGGATTCCTTGGTCAGCTTTTCCATTTCCCTGCTGTTGTTTCAAGATGACAAAGAAAGCAGGCGCTGCACCAGACACAGTCCCACCATCCCGGCTAGTCAAGACAATCTGCTGTTTCTCCATGATGAACACTTTCACAAGCTCTCAAACCAAATGCAAATTCTACAGAGTTCTGATAATCTTCTATGTGTGTTCACCATTCTGGAAGAAAAGGAAAACACAGTTAAAATTATTCCAATACAGTCTAAGAAAGTAATTAAGTCACATGACACATTCTTTTTGCAGTAGCTCTACGCATTATAAACTTAAAAAGATAAGCAGTACTATAAAACAGAGCACAATCAGGGTGTAACAAATCAAAGTTGCATGTATGCATACAATTTTGACCTTATAGACATGAGGGCTATGACGCCTTTAAATTGCTTTTTCATACAGGCTTTGCCCCAACAGAACTCCTTGCTTTGCTTGGTATTTTTAAACACTTTGTTCAGACAGTCCCTCTAGTCTGCAGATCATTCACTTAACAACATCAGGCAGAACATGAAAAAGTTTTCAGGAGAGCAAATGGCACATTTCTGATACAAAGCCAAAAGTCTTGCCAGAAAGAAAGACACAGTTCCCTGAGGTCTGCAACTTGCCAAAAATTTAAAGGAGGAAAATTTTCTCTTAATTTCTTTATTGAAATCGTCAAAGTTTGTGTGTTTGGAGTTTCTTTACTTACAGTCCCCAACAATCCCAAGAACTTATAACTGTCTGTCAAGGGCAGAGAGAAAAAGAAGGGACAAAATACTTCAAATGGATAAGCTCTGAAAAAAGAGACAAACTAACCCCCAAAAGACCATGCAGCTAAGATTAAATGGATGAATGTGAAGCATTGGGCAGCCTCGGTTTCCTTTATCTTCTCAATTATGGAAATAATTTAAATCAAGCAAGAAAACATTTGTACTGTTATGATTAGCATAATCATTGTTTAGGGAACTAAAGAAGTTACTTTTATCTGCATATACGCAATTCCACTTTTGTGTGTCTACCTCCCAGGTTAAGGATTATGTCAACAACTGTAACGAAAGATCATAAACTACTTCATTTTTCAAATAGCCTGTATATTCTTCTCTGTGAAAATTTAAAATATGCACTTCTGGTAGCACAAAAATCCTATTTCCACATCCAGATGTTTGTAATTTGATCCTTATTGTATGTGGAACACAACACTGACAAAAAAAATTATTGATTCTTGTATCAAATATCTAGCTGATGGGAGCCAGAGTCCAGAATTAATCACCACTGCTAGAAGCTGAGATGCATCCCCCAGAGTCCTGAAGGAATTGGCTGATGTGCCAAGCCACTTTCCTTAATATTCAAGAAGTCGTGGCAGTCAGGTGAAGTCCCAGGTGATTGGAAAAGGGAAATACTGCACACATTTTTTTAAAAAAGGGTAGATAGAAGTATTCTGGGAACTACTGGCCTGTCAACCTCACCTCTGTGACTGGGAAGATCATGAAACCGGTCCTCCTACAAGCAATGTTAAGGTGCATGGAGGACAAAGGTGATTTGCCATCACAGTTTCACCAAGAACAAGTCCTGCTTGCCCAACCCAGTGGCTTTCTCCAACAGTGACTGCATTGGTGGACAGTGATGTTGACTGGTGACAACAGTGATGTTGTCTATCTGGACATCCATAAAGCCTTTGAAATAGTCTCCCACAAAGTCTTTCTCTCTAAATTGAAGAGAAATGGATCTGATGGCTCATCTGTTGTGTGGATAAGAAAATGGTACAATGGTCCCATCCAGGAGGTAGTGATCAACAGCTCTGAGTCCCAGGGGACATTCACGACAAGTGGTGTCCTTCATGGGTCCATACTGGCGAGGTAAGTGAAGCTAACATGCCTGAATCATGCCCAAAAGGACCTGATTGATGCTTGATGAGAAGTTTGACAAGTCCAAGTGCAAGGTGATACACCTGACATGGGGCAACCCCCAGTATCAATCACAGGCTGGGGGATGAAGAAACTGAGTAGTCCTGCTGAGAAGGACTGGGAGGTGCTGGTGGGTGAGAGGCTGGACACAACCCGGCCATGGCACTTGCAGTCCAGAAAACCAATTAAATCCTGTGTTAAATCCAAAGCAGCGTGGGCAGCAGGGCAAGGGATGGGATTCTGCCCCTCTGCTCTGCTGAGACCCCAACTGGAGTGCTGTATCCAGCTCTGGGGTCTCCAGCACAGGAGACCTCTTGGAGCAAGTCTAGAGAAGGGCCACAAAGATGTTGAGAAGCATAGAACACCTCTTCTGTGAAGACAGGCTGAGAGAGTTGGGGTTGTTCAGCCTGGAAGAAGCTCTGGGGAGAGTTAATAATTGCAGCCTTTCAGTACCTAAAGGTGACCTACACCAAATCTGGAGAGTGACCTTTACAAAAGCAGTGATAGAAAAAGGGGAAATGGCTTCAAATTTCAAGACAGAAGTTTAGACTGGATATTAGGAAGAAACTCTTTACTATAAGGGTGGTTAGGCACTGCAACAGATTACCCAGAGAAAGTGTTGAACTTTCAGTGTTGAAGTGTTGAACACCAGGCTGGAGATGGGGTTTTTAGCAACCTGGTCAAGCAGAAGGTATCCCTGTCCATGGCAGGAAGGCTGGATCTAGGTGTCCCTTAAGGTCCCTTCCAACCAAAACTAATCTATGATTCTGTGGGGTGGAAAACACCCACATCTCTTTCCAGAGAATTAACTCTTAATTTACAAGTTTTAAGTGAACTGGATATTTAATAATACATCTTTATTTTATTAGGACTGGGGTACTGTAGGAGGAAAAACCCCCCCGTGCTAACAAACTGTCATGCATGTTGGCAAATGATGTCAAAGCTCAAGAGACAATTTATACTCCTTTTATCATTTATATGACAAATGCTCTTAACAACTAGGAAATATGAGAGATCTATTTCTACCCCTTACACTTCACACTTTAAAACTTAATGCAAAGGTTAAATTGGAGGAAATAAACCGAAACTGTTCTGCACAGATTTTGATACCTGTGAAGTTACAAGGTCTGGTTTTCAGTTTAACTTTGCAGAGGAAATTCTTACCCACAAACATACTCACAACCACCTACCCACCAAGGACTCCTTAGAGTCTAGGATACAAAATTAATTCAAGTATATTGCTCTGCTTTTTCAGTAGATTACACCTCAAGTCCCAGCAACACAGAAAGTTATCCCCAAGAAATGAGCACTTTCATATTCACCCACAAGAACAGAACAGAAATAAATCTCAGATATACAGAGTGGTGAAAAAGGAACCACGTAAGATCTATGTGATTTTCCACCAACTTTGCATATACACATATAACACATTTATATGTATAGTAAACATACAGCTGGAAAGTGAGTTCACATTAATGCTGTGCAGTATGCACCAAAACTGTACTGGCTCATAAAGGAAGCACACTATCAAAGTGGCTTCAGATCTGGTTTAACGTATGCAGAATGCACGTAGCTTTATATTTACTTGCTTCCTTTAAAGTCATTTGACTGAATTATCTTACTTAAAACACACCAGAAGAAAAATTACAAAAAAAGGTCAACAACCATGCACTCAGCAGTTCTAGGCATATAAAGACCTATAGAGTAACAGTTTCTGTTCTCCAACACTCAAAGTTCTTATGTTGTACTGCAGTAGCTATTTCTACTACAAGCACCACGCACAGTATCAAGTCAGTCTGAGACGTGCGTGGTTAAAATGTGATTATGGGCAATTAAAGTAATAAAAATCTATGTTATTTCAGCACTAGCAAGGTCAGATACCAGAAAGCAATTTCATACATTTTATTACATTTGGTGACACACAGGAGCCTGTTTTATTATAGCACATAGACTCTAATCCAGTATTTCAGGGGAAACACGTGTATTTGTGGAAGCTGAAGTTCTGAACAGCGTCAGAGATTTCCCCTCTCTACACAGAGACCTTGTATTTGAGAAGCAGCGTCCAAGCAGGGCACAGCGGCCAAAACCACTCACAAGTCGCACTAAGACCCGCCAAAAGCAGGACGACAGTCAGATGCGAAAGCGTCCTTCTCAAATAAACAAACCAACCCAATTCCCCACGCGGCGACCGGGACGCGGCTCGGCGCACGGCGCTCCGGGCCGGGCGGGCACCGGGAGGCACCGTGGGAAGGGAAGCGACGGCGGCGCGCGGGCCCCGG
This sequence comes from Vidua macroura, assembly GCF_024509145.1. Classification (NCBI taxonomy): domain Eukaryota; kingdom Metazoa; phylum Chordata; class Aves; order Passeriformes; family Viduidae; genus Vidua; species Vidua macroura. Next base: position 37,268,174 of record NC_071576.1, read on the forward strand.
GGCTGCCCCGCCCGCCTCCACCCACCGCGGGCTGCCGCCGGGAGCCCCACGGCGCGCGCCCAATGGCAGCGGGCACCGCGCGCGCCGCGCCGCCGTTCAACACCGACCGAGCGAGCGGGCACCAGGAGGGGCCGCCCCGGGAACGGCGGCGAGAGACGGGGGCCCCGCCCCGGGCAGGTGGCGTCACGGCTGCGGGCCGAGCGCAGCACCTGTCGCTTTGAACGCCCTCCTCTCCCGCCCGCCCCCCGCTGCCCTCCCCGGCCGCGCCGGACGGACCTCAGCCAGAAGCCTCGGGACGGGGAGCGGCAGCCGCCCAGGACCAGCGGGAGCCAGAACGACCGCCAGCGCCAGCTGGCTGAGGGGCAGTGGAACGAGCGCACGTGGGGAAACCGCGCCGCTCTTCGCCGGGACCCGGCACGGCCCTGCCCGGCGGGGCGCGCGCTGCCGGCGCTCCCGAGGCGGCCCGCGCGCAGCGGCGCCTCGCGTGGCCGCCGGGGCGCGGCCGGCGGGCCCGGGCCCGGCCGCCTCGTGCCCGCGCCTGGTGTCAATTTTCGCAGTTCGGGCGGCGGGCGGAGGGCGCGCGCAGAGGCGCGCGGGGTTCGCGCGCGACGCGGCCACTGCTCCCGGCGCGGCCCCGCCCCCCGGTTGTTACCGTGCGCGAAGCGCGCGCGGCCTCCCGCTTCCTTTCTCACGCGGACCGTGTGTCCGCCAGCTGGCGACAACGTGCGTGCGCACCGTGCTGACGTCATGGCGCCGCAGCGCGCGCAAGCGTATAGCAGGCCGGCATCCCCCTCCCTCCCGCCTGCCCATCACGTGCCCGCGCCGCGCGTAGGGCCCGGTGCCCGGCCCGGCCCGGCCCGCGCAGCGGCGCGCGCGCGGGCATCTCTCGCGCACCGGCGGCCGTCGAAAGCCCCGGGGCTCCGGTCGCGCGGCTCCGCCTCTCTCCGCGCCAGGAGTGCGCGCGAGGCCCGCGGCGCACGGCGCCCCCAGGCGGGCCGAGCGGGGCGGCACCGCCCCGCCATCCCCGTGCCCAGGGCAGCGGCCGCCTCCTCCGGGAAAGGAGCGCCGCTCTCTGCGCAGGAAACGCACACCGCGCCTTTCCACACTTCACAGCGGTACTGCCGGCAGGAACCGGCCACCTCCCGCAGAAAGCCTCAGCTGAGGAAGCAACCAAGTCAGCGGTATTTCCATCGTCTGAGCAAGCTCTCGCTGACCGGCCAAAGCACGGCGCAGACTCTGACCACCGCAGCTGTGGTGCCTCTGGGCGGGCAGACACAGACCTGTCACACCGCGCCCCCTGAGCCGGGCCCTGGGCGCTGTTACCGAGGCGCTGACAAACTGAGAGCCCGGGCACGGCCTCGACAGAGCTCTCCCGCCCGGAGAACGGCACCGAGCAGGTGCCGCCCCATGCCCAGCCTGGCAGGACTTCACAGACACCAAGGGAATTAATTACATGTAATAAACCTGGCACTTCTGACAATAAGCCCACTAAAACAGAATTCTGAACATTAAGGAAATTCACATCAAAATGCATCACGGCTGCAGGCAAAAACATCTCCATGAAGCCCCCCATCCCTTCCCTTTTCCCATTAAGGTTATTTATTTTGCAACACAGCATCCACTATGAAACGACAGAGACTTACACATGGTGCTAGAAGGCAGACATCAGCTAGTAGGGTAACACAAAGGTCCAGGCAACCAAATTTTGCACTGACCGTTGCCTACCACAAACTATAACTTCGTCAGGACTGCTCCTCAATCTGTCAGGGTTTTTTTTGTCTTATTTGAAAATGGGTAGAAGAAGAGCAACTTCTACAGCATCCCTTTAGAGGTTTCTTGGCAACATAGGTTTATGCTATAGGAAATTATCTCAGAAGCACATAACTAAAGAAAATACATTTTTAAGAGACTTGACCAACATGCATCAAAACATTAATACAGGTGGAATACCACCAGCTCTGTGCGTGTATGCACACCTCTGTCTTGAATGGGCAGTGTCTTCTGGGTGGAGGGGTGTTGGACATCACATAAGCAGGGCAGTCTGAGCCACCTGAGAGACAGAGCACGTGCAGCACCAGGAACAGCACTGCAGCCTCTGGAGCTGCTGTGTCCACATGCCAGCAACCAGGGAGACTGGGATTCAGGAACCAACAGTGTCTGAACTCTGCTGCTGCAGGGTATCTACTATACATATAAATACAGATATATATATATACAGACACACACACACATATATATATATATATATATATATATACATACATGTGTATGTGTATGACCTCCTCCTGCTCAGACAGGGAAGGGAGCAGGATATGGCTGTCTCTGTTGTGCTCCTGCATCTGTGTGTCTTCCTGATTGGTGTGGCCAGACATGTTTACATGTAAATGTCATGTGTGCATGTGCTCTATGGGCTTGTAGCTACCAGCAATATATTTTCAGCCTTATTACTGGTCATATTTGGGGCATGGAGTTGCAACAGCCTCAAGGTGTTGGATCCAGCATAATATTTTTCTTGTAACAAATCCAGTCAGAAATAATTACACCAATTCCAGGGATAGTCATTTTATACCTACAGCCATCACATTTTCTGTAGAGCAGTCATTGAGTTTTAGGGCCACAGGATAGAGATGCTGTTTTGTATTAACCAGTTTGCTTCTGAACAATGACAATACAGAAATAAGTGAGGGTTTTTTTTCAGGCAGAGTAATTTGTAAAACTGAGAACAGACACAGAACTAAAGAACAGACAGCGCCCTATGTTCATGGCCCACAAGCCACATGTTCCAGTCATGATAAAAGAAACAAACCAGAGACTGTTGACATTGGCAGAGATTTTCCTACAATTTTAGCTGAGGCAGGTAGACAGGCTTGCCTGCACCAAAATTGAACCCCCGGTTTATCAAGAGAACAGATTCATCAGTAGAAGTCACAGCAGTACTGCAGACTCCCACCAGCTTAAGTAACCCAATTCTAAGCAGCTTAAAGCTGACAAGAAACAGCAGTGCTGCACTAAAGAACATCATCTCGTTTAGATCACTATGAACACCAGTTTTAAGGACTTGTTTGTGCTAAACATGAACTGGCAGCACGGAAATGAACTAGCTTGCACCTATTGAATCCCTGATCAGAGGGAGTTACAACCATCCCATTACTGGCTAGTATAAGGTATTTGAAATGCTCAAGTTGACTACCAAGATGTAGACTCTTCCCCCAAATGCTTCTTTCAGACATATTCCCTTGAAGGTATGAACTACAGTCTTTACAAGCTGCATTTCAGCACCCCGTAAATCACGCTCCTGTTTTCAGTATTGCCTACACGGCGCTATGAAGCGCCCATTCAGGCCTACCTGCTACAAGTAATAAGAGATGTAACTGTTAGAGCTGCAGCAACAAACTGTTCTTCAGCCATTCTTACGTTTAACCTGTGGTAAAGATTCGGTAACAAAGTAGGAATTGGAGGGTCACAAGTCCCAGGCTTCGCTACAGAGAACAAAATACCTTGTAGAAAATATACACATGTAACTATACATAGTTATGCAAAAGAGACCAGCTGCCAACTTGTGAAAAACACACAAGAGGTGTTGATTACATTTTTGTTGGCAATCCCCTGAACACAAAGATTGCTACTACACAAGGATAGGACATTTCTGTCACACAGCATAGTGTGAAAAACAGTACTACAGAAGCATTATTGGAGCATAAAGAAGGCTTTCAGCTCTTAAATTCACTTGCCAAAAACAAGCACCAGCTGAAACTACTCACTACCTGCAAACAACAGCTATCAAAACCAGCTATGCCAGTGTAACACACCCACAGCAGCAGTCAGCAGTTTATTACAGCAGTCTAAAGTTTACCACTAACTACAACCAGACAGCCCTGACTGGGCTCAAAAATCCCATGTTTTGGACATTAAAAAAACCCAGAAACCAACCACCAACCAAGAAACCAAAATCCACAAGCATTTAAAGAGCTGAAAACCTAGTGATGCTACAGCCAGAAGTGTTGTGCAACGTGCACACTGGAAGAGTTAAAACACAAAAAAACATTCTTTCTTTAGACAACGTTTTGCCACTTTGGAGAATGATTAACAGTAGCAACCCACAGGAAATTCTGATAATCTAACCAAAACTCTGGATTAAACTGCATTTAGGAAGGTATCTAGTCCCATTTTCTATGCCATAACCAGCCCCACAGGCCTCCAACTCCTTCTCCAGACCAGCAGTAGTCTCCCAGAACTTAATGTTTGCTGTGCACAGATGTCTCTAAAAATTAGCAGCATCTATGTCAGCTCCAGATCTCTGTCCTTAAGCAAGAGAACCAGCCCAGATTTACTTTAAGAAGTTTATGTAATGTTATTTTTGATAGGAAACTAGCTTAAATTCTTTTCTTAGCCTTCGTGAGGAAATATAGTTCAGTGCCAAGAAGACAAAAGATTGAAGTGGTGGCAGAATCTAGACAAAAATTGAGATTAAGAAAAAAAATTATTGAAAGAAATGACCTGTTGCAGGAAAAAAGAAGTTTTTCAGACATTTTAGAAACGTTTTTTAGCTTTCTTGCTGATGCAAAGATTCAAAAGCACATGCTCCAGCTGCAGTCAGGAAGCACTTATGCCCACAAAAAGTCTGACACAGCTTGTGCACTGCCAGCTTTCAGCCCAGAGCCTTGCTTTATACTAAAAACCAAATTCACGTCACACTCAGAGTCCCAACTATTGCAGGATGAATAGGTGGCAGTTCAGAAAGTGTTTCACCAGCTGAGAGCTACATGCCTGCAAGAGCAGCAGCTGCTTTTGGAGGAACAAGGCACATACCTGGGAGGGCGGAGGAAAGAAACTCCTGCTTCCCCTCTCCAATAGCCATACCATGCCACGGAGTCCAAACTTCCAGCTCCCCATAAAGTCAGTCGTTTGTCAAACAGCATTAATCCTGCAACATAAAATATACAGTATTTTGCATCTCTCAAGAGTTACCTGAACTTTCGGGAAACACTTCCTAAACACTGAAAATGGGAACGCACCCAATTGGATGTGGCACACACAGTGCCATGGTCTAGTTGACAGGTGGTGATGGGTCACAGGTTGGATTCCATGATTTTGGAGGTCTTTTTCAACCGAAATGATTCTGTGATTTCTGTTAAGAATGAACCACTGGTGAGAGTCCAGGGGAAAAAGCCAAAGTTAACTAATAATAAATGCTCTTTTTTATCTGTATACAACATGTTATAGTTAGATTAATGTATTTTACATTACTTCCCATATTTCATCAGTCAGTGATATGCCCATTACTCATACATTCAATGAATGCTGTATTTTTTAACATACTATTATTTCAACTACCAAAAATCACAAAATAAAACAATAAAGCAATGCTTTATGCTTTTTGCCATGCAACACTGGCAGAAACAGCACCATTTTGATGAATTTCAATCCCTTTATGGCCATCACGAGGAACTTTTATCACATACATGAATCTGCAGCTGGGGTCTTGTCCACATCATAGAAACAAAACAAAACAAAACAGAAAACAAAACAAAACAAAACAAAACAAAAAAAAAAAAAAAAAGACAAAAAGAAAAAAAAAAAGCCCTCACCTGAGTTCAGGACTATCCTACTCATCCAGCTATTTTATAGCAATACTCATTGCTACAGAGTCACCAATGGCTCAGCAAGTTAGAACTGCCAAGGAACCCTTTTAAGGTGAAAGTGACGCTAATTCAAGTCCAGACTGTTGGCGATGTGCTCCAGGTTTATATCCCTCTTCATTACCGTTTATTGACTTATCCTGTGGTCAGGCAGACCACACCAAATTAACAGAAAGCACTGTACAAGAGTTAGCAAAACAGCACAATTCCAACATCGCAAATATTTGTTTAACAGTATCTGGGTCACAGTCTTGTCATTCTCCAAATTGGCTTTTCCTGGCATTGTGATTGGAACAAAGAATGCATTTTTATAGTAGATAGGTTGTATCTAGTTCCCATTCATTTTCTCTCTTTTATGCTGTTCACATTCCTTTAATGCCTTTCTGTTTTGGGCTTGATTAAAAAAAAAATTAAAACAAAAGAGCTTTCTTCTGGTTGCTTTCTTCTTATGACACACCTTCATCATCCTTCTCTCACATATCATTCTCACTGCATTCTTCCTTATCCAGTTCTGCAAAGGATTTATCCCAGGTACTAAAACTACCCAAAATCCAACAGTGAAAGTACATTCCACCTTTGTGTGGAAAGAGAAGAGCAACTCCACCATCACCATGATTGATTCTTTGTTCTAAGGTTACCCAGTCTTAAGAAAGATTAACAAAAAAGCAAACCAACAGCACAACACATCCTTAGTTATGGAAAAATAAGACAAGAGGAAAGCCCTCCTGATGCCACAGCTAATGACACTGCTCCCTATGCACATGCCATGACTGTCTTTTTGTAGACCCTCTGCTGTCTGTGAAACAGCAAACAGACAACAGCCTCCTCACAGAGAAGAGCTCTTTCTCACTCCAGTAGGCAGAGACCTATTTCGTTGTGTTTGTAAGGAAAATGTCTTAGACTTCCCATTTCTTAAGGTCGTTTTTAAAAACAACCACAAACTTCACAAACTAGTGGATTTGCGTATAAATGAAGAAGCAGCCTACAGTCAAAAAGAACTTCCTTTTTTTTTTTTTTTTTCCTGGAAGGTAACCAAACAAGTTTATTCACAAGTGGTTTTCTCCAGTTGCACGTTTTCCCCCATGGCAGGCACAACAGCGTCTGCACCAATACTGAGCCAGCAATGGGTGAGGTTAACAGCCATCTGCTGTTAGATGAAATACAGAAGTGAACGAATGCTGCCCATCTCCACCAGACCTAGGAAATAGGGGTTTTTTTTCCCTACAAAAAGATGTACAAAAATGCTCACCTATGGCAACACTTTTGAAGCAGAATCTATTTCCCTTTCCGGTTCTCTGTACAGATTCACAAGGCACTGTGCCCGAGGGCACTGAAAGGGTGCTGCAGCTGCATCGGGCAGAACACCTGCAAGCAACAAGACCAAAGCTTCAGCCTGCCCCTCTTCTTTAAACCACCCTCCGTTTTCAGTCTGCAGCAACTTCAAATCTTCGGGGCTCTAGCCCATCCCATCAAGTGCGATTACACACGGCCCATGCCTTCACACAGTTCACGTCGGGAGCAAGGCAGCGTGACTGTTGTGCAAGATTTGACATCTTAATGAGTCAGGCAAGACGCTCCAACCACATACTGGGAAGCCACTCATCTCCCCGGGCTGCTGAAACAGCCGCTGGCCCTCGTGCCTAGCTACTCCTCACTGAGCTCGCCTTCGCGCTTCGACTCCCTTCCAAACTCATCAGCTCGGTACGAGCAGTCCCAAACAGGGCAGTACCAAGGGCCACCAAGGACCGCGCGCCCCCGCGGCCGCCCCCCGCGACGTGCCGGGACGCACGCGCGTCGCCTGCGGGCCGCCCCGCCCCCGGCCGAGGGGCCCCGCTCCGGCCCCGCCCAGCCCGCCGGCCTCTGGCACCCAGGGGGCACCGGGGCCGCTTCCCGGGAAAGGCTCTCTCGGCACTCCAGCCCCGTCTCATAGGTGGCGCCGGCCACGCCCCCACCGGGGGCCTGTCCCTCGGAGCGCGATGGATTAGGGAGCAGCGGCAGCTGCCCAGGGCCGGGCCTCACCCGACCCTTCCCGGCTGGAGAGCCCGGATGCCGCTCGGTCCCTTTAAACAATCCCCCCCGGTCAGGTGACCGCCGGCCGCTACCCACGGCCCGCGCCCCCGGGTCCCAGCCGCTCGCACCCCTGAACAGAGCGGCGCGGGGGCGCGCGAGGGGAGCGAGCGGCCGCCGGTCCCGTTCCCGTCCCGCGCGCGGCCCCCTCGCCTCAAACGCGGGCGCGGCGGCAGCGCGCGGACAGGCGGCGCGCGCGCGGGTGATTGGGCGGCCGCCGCGCTCACGTGACGCGCGCACGCCTCGCGCCACCTCGAGTGAAAAACTTCCAAGGAGGGAGGGGGGGGGGGCGGACGGCTCGTACCTGACTCCGCGCGCCGCCCGGCAACGCCCCGGCCCACGCGGCCCTCGCCCGCCACGCGCGACCTCCTGCCGTCCTCATTGGCCGCCGCGGTCCATCACGTGGGCTGCGCACGTTCCCGGCCCCTTCCCCCGGCTCGTCTCCCGCCCCCGCGAGGCCGGTGCCGGAGCGCGGCCGTGCGGGCGGAGCGCGGGGGGCGGCGGGGTCCGGCGGCGGCCCCGCGGTGCGGCTGCCTCGCGACGCCCCGCCAGCGGCGCGCCGCCGATTGGCCGGAGCCGCCCGCCGACGCAGTTCCGCTCCCAGGGCGCCGCCGGCCACGCCCTTCCCGCCCCTCCCGCCCCTCCCCCGGCCGTGCGCGAGGGATAACACGCCGCTCGCGCGTGGGGCCGCGCGGTAGCGCCTCCGGTGGCCGCGCCGCGTGCGCGCCCTTCCCGAGGGGCATCCGCGCACCGGGCGCGTTCCCGCGGCCCCGCGGGCGCGCTCCTTCCGCGGCACCGCACTGTCTTCGGCCGCCTGCAGCGCCTTCCCGGGACTCCTCGTCTTTCCTCCGCCTTCCGCATTTGTAAATCACGGAAGAGGGGCTCGTGTGGTGCGGAGTGCGATTTTCTGGCGGTAGCTGGAGCTACGAGCGAACGCCTACGGAGCGATGCTGGAGTTCAGAAGGATTTCCCACGCTGTGGGTGCTTACTGCCGCTGGGACAAGGCTCTCGGACCCGGCAGGGCTCCGGGGGACGGGAGTGTTTGTCGAGCACCCACGGAACTGCACTCACACCAATCCCCGAGTTACCGGGAAGCTACGTGTGAGCCGAAAGAGTTAAATAAAAGCTCGTCAGCATAGGGACGTATTCGCTAATACCTCTAAATATAACAGCCCTGCGTGGTTTAGGCAAAAGGTGATTCTGGAGACTCTTATCCAGAAACTCTATATTTGGTATACAATTAAATAATGGAACAAATGTTGATTGAAAAAAAAATACAGAAACCCCCATGAGCTCTGGGCAACATGGACGTGTGCAGGTTGGCTGAGTTGTGTGGCAATTGTAACCGAGGGCAGCGGCTGCATCAATGAGGAAGGTCTCCTGTGCAGTCTTGAAAAATAACTTCAAGTTGTCTAAGGTAAAGGCAGGTAACATGTAATGGGAACTAATTTAAAATTTAAACAAAAGCTGGTGGCAAACAACACCATAATGTAGCCCTGGGCTGAAATTTCTGCGTTGGAGGTCTTGGCCTTGAAAGGTGCTCAGCCATCACAACAATCTGCATTCCCCAGGCATTGTGACATTACTGAGAATATATTACAATATGGCTGGGGAGTCCATGAGGGATGTAAAAAGGGAAGTGTCTCATTAGACAAAGATTCATATTTCTGCAAAATTGAACTTCGTGTTGAATTGATACCGAATTGAGTGGTTGGTTCTCAGATCACTGAGATGATCAAAGATATCTTCCCTCACGTCTTAGATTATATTTGAGGAATCTGTATACAAAGGTTACAGATACATTAACTGGTACATAAAACTTCTGTTGGGCGTTTACAGTCTTCCAGCTGAAGTTCAGAAGGGTTTGGATGTCAATGGAGAAAGCACTGGTAGACTTAGGACCTGTCTTTTTGGAATTTCTGGGCTGATTGAGGGATAACTGCTTTGAAATTCCTGCTGCTATAAGGGATTAAGTGCCCAATTCCCAGCTGCAGGATCTGTTTTAGTTAATAGGCCAAACAGAGGAAACACCACCCAAATAAAATATAGTGTTTGACATTAACTGTAATGATGTTGCAAACATATAAAAGGATAAAGAAGTAATGGCAAGGCAATCAAAGATATTGGAGTTGGAAAAATAAAGAATAACACATGGAAGGGAAGTAAGTCTGATAATCTCTCAGGGGGAAAAGACATTATGACTAGAGTAGTTTTGAAGGAAACCTGATGGTGTTTGTGAATATCAAAGAAATGAGCCAACTGCGTGTTACAGCTGAAAAAAAAAAAAGAAAAAAGAAAAATTGTTGTTTTGGTCTCTAAGTGGAAAAAAATATCCTTTATTGGAAATAGGTAGATCTCACAACTGCTGTGTTGAAGAAGTTCCTATGCAAGTTAGATTGAGAAATCTTAACTATAAAAATGTACACATCATTTGAAACAGAGATGCCCAAATTACAAGTGAGGTTTTGCAGAAAAAAAAAACTTTTGTGTGTTGGCTTTTTTTTTTTTTTTAAGTTAAGTATTGGGAAACTAAAGTTCATTAGAGATTGAGGAACCTTAAATAAGCAAGAAAAATAATTATCCTCCTCTCCCCCTCCTTTCCCTGCTGAATAAAACCTTTACAAGGGGGAAGTGGAGAAAGAGCAGTCAGTACCTGTTCTTCCAGGGGCCTGTTTGCCCGGGGACCACACTGCTCCTCAACATCATCTGTTTACCCAGAGGCTCCCACTCACTCTCCCATTTCTCTCCACCTTCCTCTTCACACATTGTTCACTGTGGGCCTCTTCACTTGAAATCAACACCCAACTTTTTCAGCTCTTCCATCCTCACCCATCCCATTAAGAGTGATAAAATGGGCCTGGAAATCCAATAGGACTGTTCCCACCGAGGAGTATATTTAGGAAATAAAGGCTTTAAAAAAACTGAGCAGAAACAGGCATATCCTTTTGTAAGAATAAATTATACAGGTTTTGAGTGGGCTGAGCTTGTGGGAGGAAGGAAGTGTGATACAAAGAGAAAGGGTGGTGCTAAATCTGGTCTATGCCTAAGGCTGGCATTTTATTGCCAAACTCATTACCTGCTCTGTTTATTCCTGATGACTGTAAAAATCAAACCCCTATAAACAAATTTTGTTCTCCCATTAATAATATCCATTTATAATTAATCAAAATTTTAAAATAATTACATTTAAATGACAATAATTGCATTTAACAACCACCACAACCCTCATGTTTGAAGTATGTTATGTAAATGCTTTAATCCATCACTCAAAGCCTGCAAAATGTCAGATTAAGGATGCAACTTCCTGGGCACTGAGCAAGTCAGGATCATATGAAGAAAATAATGTGTGAATTTTTCATTAAATCAGTGTTACACACATGGGAACCAGCTAAAGATTGCTGAGATAATTGTGAAGCTGACATTTACTAGCTTTGCAGCATGGATTTTGCATTCCACATAATGACCTTCTTAATACACGGAAAGGGTTCATTGACGATGGTTGCTTTCTGAGAGTTTCCCTTGGTTACATTGGAGCTGCTGCTATTGTGCATCCTTGTCACAATTTAAACCGGAACCTTCCCTTTATACCGGTCACCAGAGCTGCACATTACAGTGCAATTGTACAGCAAGAAAGGTTCTTCTTTCCAAAGCCAGAGACCAGGAATCAGCTACTGGGACTGGAGAGGGAAGGTTGGGAAGAAAGTCTGTCCAGGTTTTTCTTAAATAATTCGACAAGGAAAAGTGGCAGGCAAAGCAGAAGACGTGCCCCTAACTTTATTGCTGTTTTTGCTTCACAGATGTGATAAAGCCCCCCAAGATCTCATCGAGGTCTCCAGACTGTTCCCCCTTGCAGCCTTCCTTCTTAAGTCTTCCTGTCTCTGGACACTTGCAGGAGCCTGTGCTTCTGAGGCTGGGCTTCTGCTCTCGCTTTTACACAAGACTGCAAGGTGGCCGAGTCCTCTCCTTCTCAGGGATCGTCCTAGCTTCCCTCCACGAGGGTCAGGGACGGCTGCGACCTCCAAATTCCCAAGCTGTTGCCTTCCCCAGCCCAAAGAAGGCAGGGCTGAAACGAGGCTGCACTTTAGCTCCTCACTTCAGTCATTCCACAGAGAGCTGGGAGACCTGCGGCAGCGCTCACAGGAGGGGAGCTGCTGGCGCCGGCGCGTCTCTGCAATTTACTCCCGGCACGGTGTTTACCGAACACAAAAACCCCCTGGGAATGCATCAGTGATGAGACGCTGGGATTTGGCTTTCTTGCTGTAGGCGAGTTCCTAACGGGCACAAGGTACCTTTGGGATCTGGCCAAAGGCCATCGCTCGCCGAAGGGAGCAGCCCTGACCACCCCGGCGGAGCTTTTCCAGCCTCTCTGTCTTTCCCAACTGCTTTGTGTGCCGCAGTTTTGGCTCTTCTGCTGCCACAAGCCTAGCCGAGTCCAGTCTTTTTCCCTTCCTTTTCCCGTTTTGAAGGGACCGCAGCCTAACAAACCCTTTCCTGCCCGAATGGTTCAAACCCACCGTCCCCAGGCCTTGGGCTGTCCCTTCCTCACGGTGACGGGCGACACCGCACGCGAGGGGTTAAACCTTCCCCCACGCAAGCCCCGAGGAAGGAGGCTGCCGGCGCAGCTCCCGGGTCAGATCGCTATCGCAGCGCCATCGACCTGAGTCCCGCTAGTAAATGGGGGCGGGGGCCGGGGCACGAACCTGCCCTGAAGTGCTGTGGGGGGCACGGCGTGCGAGGGGGGCGGGGGCTGCCCTGCGCCCCAGGGTCCCCCGGGCGGGCGCGGCCATCGGGTGCCTCCATCCCCCCGCGTCCCAGGGCTCCTCCACGACCGTACTCGCGCCGCGGGAACCCAAACGCCGATCGCTCGTCATCCACGTGAGCACGGAGCTGTACTGGAGCCCTGGCAGGAAGCTCCAGCTGCAAACCGCTTGCACATGTCTGCCAGCAGCGGTGCGAAAGTAGCTGAGGCGCGGAGGCACCTGATGCCAGCGCTCCTGGCTGAACTTCCCGACAGCACCCAGCCTCTCCCTGGCTCCTAGAATTATTTCCTTTTAAACTGAAAATGGTGGTGATTTCTCAGATATGTGAAGCCAGTAGTTCTCATGCTGCAGCATCCTCATTTAAAGCAGATTTGGGAGCCCCAAACGATATTACAGATCTAACAGACAGACTCTACCCGTGCCCTGCAGCCTCTCCTGGTGAGAGGAGACATGAAGCAGGCACAGCTCGTCCCTCCTGCAAGAGGCAGAGCTCTGTCCCTGCAGCCCAGACTGCTACTGGCTTACTGGGGTCAAGGCCTTCGACTTTCCCCAAAGCGGGAGGCCTACCTGGTGGGTAACAGGGAGGAAGGAAAAGGGAGAGAGAGGAGTAGGGGAAAGGGACGAGGCAGGCATCAGGCCCTGGGGTACTGCTCAGAGGCAGAGCAGTGGGGTCACAGGTTTTCTGGGTGGATTGGAAACCATTCTTAGACCGTTGCGGACCATCTAGAGGCTCCCACGCATTGGCAGAATTTTGCCCTCCCCAGTGGTGTCTGAGTGGCAAAATTTTTGCCCTCCCCAAGGGTGTCTGAAGGGAGCTCAAGGTATCAGCTGTCCAACTTGAGCATGAGGTCATCCTCTCCCCTCCCCTGTCTCCCAGCCCCAGCAGCGCTGTCCTGGCAGGACTAAGCAGCAGGGTGGACAGTTTTGCCATTCAAAGCAACTAGCTGCCCTAAGCACTTGTTTACTACCCACATCCTACCTCTGAGGCTGATGCAAATGAAAAATAAAGCTCCTGAGGCAGGCATGCAATGCAGAGACCAGCTCAGACACCCAGCAGCAGAGCACCAGCTCTCAAGTCTGGCCTGAGGCAAGGAAACTTGCTCAAAAAGCTACAGCTGCATCAGTGAGCAGTGCAGTCAGAGCATGTTCACAGATCAAAGCCATTAGCATTAGCAGCTTGCTGCTTGTGCTGTACCCATTTGGGCAGGGATGGTTTCCTCAGTCCAGCTCCTCACCAGTCTGGGAACTGGCAGCCCTTGGGTAGCCTGTGATCAGTAGATGCATTCTCACAGCCCATCTCCCAGCATTGCCTCAGTCAAAACTCCCCCAGTCAGTGTGAGAAGGGACTGTCCGGACAATCACTATGAATGCAGCATCCTTATCTAAAACAAGGACATGCTAAGGTGTCCACTTCAAGTCAGTGTTTTCATGTTATATATTTCACTGGAATGCTTCCAGAGAAGCTACTAAAAAGGCACAGACAAGGCAATTATCAAATATGCATAGATGCTGCTGATAAACAACATAACCACATCAAAAAACTGCACAAGCAGCTTAGGCCACAAACAAGCAACAAACTCTGTATGGTCTGAGAGCTGGCACTTGAAGATGTTTCTGCATCCCTCACAAGCCTGCTTCATAGGGCAGCTCACCAAATCTACATCCAGAAATCTCATCAGGTTTTGCATGCTGAATGTCAATGCAAGCAAAAATTACTAGTTTGGGGCCAAATTCTCATTTCAGTTACTTCCTGTAGTTTTGCAGGAGTCAATAGATATAACTGGCCAGGAAAATCTCCCAACTCTTAGACTGTATGAAGCTAGAATACAGAATTTTCTCTCACTCAGCATTCTGCTACTCCTTCTTGACAACTGAATCACGATTAAAAAAATTCAGGAACATAAGCAGGATTACCCTTCACTGTTCACCAGCAAGGTCACTAAGCAGAGTAAAGCACTGAGGCCATTTCAAGAAATGTGCCTGCTTCCAAGGACCCTTAGAACAATTCAGTGGCATGGTGACAAAGATCCTGAATTGGTCAGCAAGGGGAAGGATCCGGCTGGTCACGCACAGCATCCTTGTGGGTGTAAGTGTTACCGGGGATCAGGGGCTGCCCCAAGCCAGGCAGGATGGCTGTTCTCAATCTGAATTGGGGCAGGGACAGGAAGGAGAGTGTGGTCAATAGGGAGGTATTGAAATTGCCTTTGTGGGATGCAAAATAGGATTTCATGGCTGAGCAGGCAGCAGGGAGAGCTGCAGGGGAAACAGAACCTGCTGGGAAAGGTTTCCCCTGTAGACCTGCAGATCATGAAGTGACTTCAGCTTTCTGAAAGGCCTATGTTCAACTGCCTTTTTGGGCATATTTCTTAAGATTATAAAAAAACGAATGTGAGGGATTTTAAAAATCAGGCAAAGTCTGCTGTTATACAAGTCCCAAGAGCAGCTCCAATTTGCTCTGTAGGAGAGAAGACTGGCATTTCTGAGACACAAATGTCATGCTAGAGACTACAAAATGTCCCCAACTGGTACGTTATCACATCTCTGCCCTCTCTGACCTCTCTCTGGAGCAGACAACACTGGCTCGCTGGCCCTGCAGGGTGCAAAATGGATTCGATCCCCGAACTTCCTCAGGATTGCTCACTTCAGGCTTCCCTGGGCTCTTCTGTGCATGAGGGACCCCAAGGCTTGCTCCTGTTTCCAGCATCCTCCCTGCAAGCAAGAGCTTAAGTGAAAAGAAACTGCTGTAACAGAAGCCATTGTCTGTGGGTTCATCTGCACTGAGGGAAAGGCATGTTGTGCCCTTTGACCACACCTGGTGAAAACAAGGCAGTGCCTTCCTTCCATCTGTGCTAGCAGGTTCAGGAAAAGAGTTGTAGAAGAGACACAGATACACCTCATCCTGCTTCTGTATGGCAAGACCACAGAAAGCCTTGTCTTCTTTAAGATTTAATGCCCGTTTGCTCTAATGTTGTGTTAAGAACAGCTTTTTCTTTATTTGCAAAATTCAGTGTCAGTGATGTTCTGTGAGATGTTTACTGAGAAAATAAATCCATTAATTTTTTCTCATGAAATTTTAGAGCCTTCCTGGAACAAAGGAAAGTGCATATTTTCTACATTCACAGATTTCTGATAAACAGGCAAGCTGCAAAGCACGATGTTGAATTCTTGCCAGCCTTGTGACGGCATCATCCCCTGGACTTCCATGAGCTGCTGCGCAGTGCCCCTGCTGTGGGATCAGCATCAGGGCTCAGCAGTGCTACATAATGCTTCAGCAGCTGAACGGGCTCAAGGAAAAAAATCAGCGTCATCCCAGCAGATCATCTTCACCCAGGAGAGGTCAGGGCATGGTGTATAGGCAGACTGGGTGCATTTCCAGGTAACATACCACATCCTTCCCTCAGTTGTGCTATTTTCATGCCAGAAATCTGATCTGATGATCTCAGTGCATTTCTCACAGATTTACACCACTGCTAGCAATGGGTGGTTCAGACCTGCAGTGCAGGAGGCCTCTGGGATGAGAGGTCTACCCCACTGAGAATACAATAGTCAAGTGTGTGAGCATAAATCCCCCAAAAAAGTCCCTGTGGGCCAACTGTGTCTTTAGTTCCAGCACTGCACCTCCCTACCCTAGAGCTCAGCAGACTGGCAATATTTTGTGGAGTATATTATGAAAGGAAAGAGAGAAATACCAAGCCGTGCTAATTTCTGCCATAAATGAATAGGTTCAGCCCCTCTCATTTGGATCCTCGTCTGATGATGCCTGCAGAAAAACCCACTGGCCAGTTGGGCAGCAGCCCTGATCAATTTCAGTGGTTACCCAGGGAGACTTGATCAATAGGTGGAAAATATGGAAAAGGTTTCACATAGTGAGCCTGATCGTTGCCTCAGGTACAGCCCAGCATATCAGTTTCAATGGAAGTGCATTGGCGTAATTGTGAGTGTTGGCAGACAAGCTGGAGTGAATCAGATGGGGGGAGGGAGTGTGAGAAGTCACTGGCTGTTTGCTCTGCCAGAGATTTCCACCCCCTCAGCAGTGCTGGTAGAAACATGTGCCTGTGCTTCATCCATTTCTGTGCATCATCAGGTATATCTTCACTACCCTCAGCAATACCAGCACTGCTGGCCCTGGCTGACGGGGTCCCCAGTTACAGCAGATAGAGAGCAAACAAATATTGGGGAGAGGGTCTTAAACTGCCCCAGCTGTGTGATGAAATGCTAAGGCTTGAAGTTCAGATTTGACATGGGATTTTTTACTTTGCAGGGCTTCTGGCAACAGCTAAGTGTCTGCTTCTTTCTGGAATGCAGTTTGGGTCCCCTGCATAATCCCCAAGTCTCCATCTTCCTTTGTCCTTACACCCTGCAGCTCAGGTACAAGGTTCATGGTCACCAAAAGGCTGTTAAAGCTCAGTCCATCCTCCTATACTCTGCTGTGGTGTTACATTCACCCTGCCACATGCCTGCACAGTATTTCTGCTCCTCTTGCTCTTCGTGTATTTTTGTGTAAGAAGAGGGATTCTGTAGACAAATAATACCAGGAAATGTATTAATTAGCTCTGAACCTTGCCTGACATTGAGGAGGCATGCTGCTTTACATCATCTAGCAATGTGAACCTTGGGGGCTTTTAGCTTCTTTAAAGGTAATTTAATAAGAAGGAACAGTGAGAGGCAGCAGCGAGTGACCAAAGGGCTCTCTGCTCTGGCTAGCACCGTGTCACACAAGCAAAAGTCGCCGTCGCAGAGGCATTCATTGGCAGAAGTAGAGAGGCAGCAGCAGTCTCCCACGCAGCTCAGGTAATGACAGGGTAGCAGCCAGGATCATTGTCTTATATATTAACTAAGAGAGAAGGGACCTGAATTTGCTGCAGTAACTGCCATGTTGCAGTGTGCAGTCTGCTGCTCTTCAATGACCCGTTGTTTCTGTCAGCTCCCCCTTTCTGTCACCTTTTACTGGCACTGTATGTTGATCAGTATGTGCTTCAATCTCCTGTACTCCAGCTGGATCATTTATGCATGCAAGCCCTCTTTCCTTGTCACGAATCTGTGCTTCCTTACACCACATGCTGGCAAAAGCCAGCTCCTACAGACTCTTCTGGAAACTAGTCCAGTTCTATAAAATCTATACTGAACTGAGCATAGCTTAAATCAACAAGTGCTATCTATTTCCTGGGGTCTCACATTTCTTTCAGATCTATTTCAAGCCAGTGAAAAGAAACTGGAGGAAACAAAAGCTGTTGAGATACTTTCTGTGCTGCAGAAATACCTGTTACCTAATTTCAGTCCTACTGTCAAATATAACCAAAAGATGTTCCGTTTCACCTAACTGCAGTTGGAGATGGCTTGGCATGCCTCAAGCTGGAGGATCCATGGAGTAATTAGGAAGTGAGGAGTCAATCATCTTTGTTGTTGCTAGACCTCAGTGCAGTGACTGAAGTCTGATTCATACTGACACTGAATTCCCTTTATATGACAGAAAATGCAAACAAAACCCATGTCCATCAGTCTTTTCTCTTCTTGGACTAAGTAATTGATTTCTAGCTCTGTTTCCCATGGTAACAGGGCTCTCTGATCACCAGCTGCACGTGTTGGCCCTAATAGCTTTTGAATCCACTGCTTTATTTCAGCCAAATGCAATGGCAAGATTGAGGTCTGAAGGATAATTAAGTTCCTACAAGTTTTCTGAAAAAAGTCTGCATGTGGCAGACCTTTTTACTTCCACATCAGTACCTTCACTGCAGATGGAAATTCAATGAGTATTAGATGCCAGACCCCCCACCAAGGGAAAAGGTCTTGTAAGAACCTTAACTAGGGGCAAGCTTCACCCAGAGGTTGCAATCACCCATTGGATCCAAATCTACAGGAATCCAGTGTTTGTAGAACAACTTGCTATTTTAAGGGAGCGCATCAGGTGTGAAATAACTAATTGGTATAAAATTAGGACTGTCTATGAGGGTTCCTTACAGAAATCCCTGGTAAAAAATAAGACATTTGCAAAAGTTGGTGATTGCTGAGCATCAGGGGAGGATAAATACTACCAGCAAGGTATAGAATGTAAGTCAGGAAAACATCTATGTGCAAATATTGTTCCTTTCACTGGTCAGCAAGACTCAGATTTTTACTCAAAATTAATAGCATTTCACTTCTAGGGAGTGTTTTTACAGAGTCAAGACTTCAACACTTCCCTCCAAACACAGATCAAGAAGGAGGGTGGCTGGTTCCAGTGTAGCTCTGCAGTAGTTCCAAAATATATCCATGCACTTGCTGCAAGCATCTGCTGAGCTGCCAGCCCTGAACACACCATTCCCCACACTGATCAGGTATCAGATCAGGCTGCAGCATCCCTGGATCGGCAGGCTGAGCTGCCAGCACAGCCCAGCTGAGGCTCATCAGTCAGCCCTGGCACTGGAGGTGACAGGGCCATGTCTCCTCCTGCACTAACTACTCCTATATAACATAGGCAGTGCTGTGAGCTTCTGCTGTGCTCTTGCTAGGTGCTGTGGAGTCATGCTGCCTCACAACTTAGCTGGTAACTGTCCCATGTGGCCCGAGCCTCTGTTAAAAAGAAGGAGATCCTATCTCTCCCTGTCTCAGGGAGATATGGATGAAGGAGCGTGGTCAGGCTTACCCATATGGGACAGAAGTTGCTTCAGCATAAACGTGCAGATGTTGGATATCCCACTGCCCCAGTAGACCGGGTGAGGGCTTCTGCTTGGGAAGATGGGAGGGACTGCACTGTTGTACTGGGATGGTGGAAAAAGAGAGTGGCTGTGGGAGAAACATTTTGTTTAATTAGGAAAATAGTGTGCCAGGCTGGTGACTAAATCAGAGCTGTTAGTCTGGAGCTTCCCTGGGGTCAGGATCACAGTGCTGTCTCCAAGCAGACGCAGGGCCAGGGCAGCTCTGTACAGCCTCTTTGTGATTTGAGAGCAAAATACTGCAGGGCACCTGGGCTGGACCAGAGAGAGCACCTCATCCTTTACCAAAACACGCAGCCGACCCCCACCTCAGACAACTGCTTGGTCCCAGCTGAGGCAATGCCATCTCTGTTCTGGTATGTCATATATAAAATTTCACATTTCTGCTTTATGACTCCCTCTTGACAGCTCATCCCATCTGTCCCCATTTTAAAATCTCCTTCCCTCCCTCTTTTTTCACTAGTTCTTCTTCTGGTGTTGCTTCTCCCACCCACAACACAGCCACATTTGTACCTGGTCTGTCCAGGCTTTTATACAAAAGGATTAAATCATTTGAAACAGATCTAAGGGACATAACCGGGCACTGGAACCTTAAAATATTAACGAAATCAGCTGCTTCATGCTTTGGAAGTAGTTTTTCCTGCATTGCAGATGGGGGGTGAGCGCTTGTGCCGTTTCCCATCATTCTTCTCTCTGTGTGAGCTGCAGGCAGAGGGCGTGCAGCGTGCTGTTTGCTTGTGAAGAATAAAAGCGTGAGGTACGCCTTTTCTTCTCTGCAAGCTGGAAATCCAGGGGCTCTTTTATGTTGTGCTTGGAACATTTGAGTCAGGAGCTGAATTTTACCCACCTCCTCCAAACCTCTTTTCCACTGAGAGCACTGCCAGTAGTTGGATGGGTGCATGCAACAATTTTCAGGGAGGAACTGATGCCAAGGTCTTGCATTCCTGGGTAAGGAAGCACCATGTCCCAGAAAGGGCTTTTCCCCAGGTTCCTGCAAAGCAGTGGCCACAAAGCCTCTCTTTGTGGAACCACTGGCCCCTGCCCATCAGATTTTGGCCTTCACAATCTCAAGGCTGGAGCAATGCAGAGTAACTGTCACCTGGGCAGGCCAAACATGTTCTGTGCCCCAAGAAGTAGCTCAATCATGCTTGGTGAAAGAAGAAAGACGACTTTCAGCTGGGGCTGACTATGGCCCACACAGTGAGTATCATCACATGCTCTGCCACAGTTAAGAGGCTGGGACTCAAACACAGTACAGGTTTTATTATTAAAAAATGCATAAAAACTAAAGACATGCTTCCCAGAGTTAGAGTCTATATGTACATCTGCACTTCCTAGGCAGCTGCAGCGAGCGTAGCCTTCTGCCCTCACTGCAAAAGTGCACTGCACAGGTTTTTGTTACCCTTTGTTAGGTGTTATCTTCTCCCCTGCATCGACAGCATTCCAGCTAAGAGAAAACCTTGTACTGCCTGGGGTGTAAGATGGTAAAATTTGTATCTGTGACTGAGAAACCATACTGAATTTCTGGAGACACCTCTGGGACATCTCTGTTCAGTCGGAAACTTAACAGAAATGACCCATGCTCAAGTCCCAGGCTGAAATTCCCCTTCCCTAGGAAGGGTTCTCATAAGGGCTGAAGCTTGACCTGAATTTTATATTTAAACCCCGACCTTACAGTAAGCAAATACTGAGTATTGAAGGGTGGAGTGTTCTGATACAAAGTCTGCAATCTCATTTGACTTTTTGGTCCCAACTTTGCCAACTCAGCAAATGCTGACATTTGTGGTATTAGTTTGAGAAAGTGCAATGTGGAATCCTAAGAAATACTGCCAAGTTTTCAGTGCAGTGAAAATAAGAGAAATTAAGATCTAACAAATATTTAGGATAAGTAGAGTAAGATGTAACTGCACTTCCTTGCTGGGAACCACTGCACAAAACAAATGCTGATTTACAGTAAAATATTAAATTATTAAAAAACACACAACCACTTGCAGTTACAGTGAGTCAGACATGCTGATTGGAAAACAAAACAAAACCCAAAGAGCAAACCCATTAATTTTGCCCTGTCTGGAAGGCTGCAGTGATATTACTCCATGTTTTATGTGACTTTTACAGCATGCCAGAAAGCCTCCTAAATAGGAAGGCCAGTGGTTCTCAAGCTTTTTCATCATGAGGCTTCTCTCTTCCAAAAGAAATCTTCCAATTGATCCCTCCCCTCAACACATATCTTCCTGAAATTGATTTCACATGTCACTGTAGCAGCTACAGTTCTTCATTATTTGAAGAAGACATAATACTAATAAAGATAATGATTGAAAGAATCCAACTTTGAAGCAAATGCTGAATCCCGCTCCTGCTGAAACTGAACAAGTCTGTCATTCTGTATCTCAGTCTTCTTCCTCTCCTGGAGGGCAGCACTTAGCATTAATTAACACTGTTTCCCCATACTGCTGTTAAGTCCTCTCTACACTGCTTCCTTTCCATTCCTTTGAAGTTGGATTCTGCCCTCACACAAGCCAGCTTCTCTCCCTCCCTTTGCATTTTAATGTCAGCTGCAAGTCTAGTCAGGCCTGAACTGGCATCAAACAGAAGAAAAAGAAAGACATAAAAAAAGGTACATGGGGAGAAGAGGAATGCTGGATTTTCATTTTTTTTCTAATTTCTTTGCTCACCAAAATGTCTGAAACTCTTAAAAGAGCCCTGGGCTGAGGAAGCGGCAAATGTCACTGCATGAAATGAGCCAGATGTTCAAATTCAGTGCTGGGTAGGAGCAGATCCGCTGATCAGTTTGAGAACCACTGAGGTAGGCAACAAGTCTAGGCAGTACTGCTGAGTGAACACGAGGGGAATTTTGCCCTCTTGTCCTGAATGACAATATAAATACCCACTAGAGTTTCCGGGGGTACCAGTCCCGAAGTCACACAGCCAGGATTGAAGACAACATCTACACAAGAGCAAGCACTGACTGAACAGAAGGTGGATTCAGCTCTGCTCCAGCATTCAGTGAGAAGAAGCAGAGCACAGACTCTGACTGCCACCTTAGCTCTGAAGTCCTTTCAGCACGTTGTGGTCAACCTGTAACCCTACTGCCTCCCTCCCCAAATCCAGGGGTTGTTTGGGTTGCAGTTCTTCCAAGCTGTTTGCCACTGCAGCCCACACAGGTGGTGAAAGCTACAGAAGCTGCCCAAGAGCCCTGGCCAGTGCTGTTCAAAGCCATTCCAGATCCGGCATCAGAGCCCCAGGAGACACAGCACCATGCTGCACACATCCAGTCCCAGGGAAGCAGAGTGTCATTGCTATGTACAGGCTAGCAACTTTTCTCTCCTTCTGTCTCTAGCTCACACAGAAGGCTTTTGTCCTCCCCTTCTTGTCCATCTGCATGCCTTTCACCCTCAGCATCATCTCCAAGGCACAAGGGGCTCATGATGTAGCGATAGTCACTTGTGACAGCAGCAGCTGCCCCAGCAACAGTCTCTTCAGCATCCATATTTCCAAAGGAGGCGTGCAGGGCAGGGTCACTTGCAGACGCCTCTTTGTCCTTCCCAATGTTGACATAGAGAGGATCTTGACTGGAAGAGAGTGTGGACATCCTCCCTCGAATCATTTCCAGTTGGGATCGGAGTACTCCAAAGCTGGGCCGTAGCTTGGGCTCAGGATGCCAACATCTGCACATGAGATCATAGCTGCAAAGTGGAGAGAGACAAGAGCACTGAGAAGTGGAGCAGCCACGCCCTGCACCTCTGAACAGGGGGTCTGGGCAGTGAAGCTTAAAAAACACAGACACTTCCCCCAAAACCTGTCAGCTTTGGCCTTGCACAGGTGACAGAGCATGGATGGCCATTACAGACCTAATTTCTTGTTTCTTCCCATTTTCAAGGGCATTCTCCCTTTGGTCAAAAATGTTATTTTGACGGTATGAAAAACCCAAAAGCCTTGTCAAAGTATGCTGAATTTGCTGGTAAAGCCCTTGTTCTGCTCTCTATAGGGAGCTAGAATAGGGCTTTTGAATTTATTCACAAAAAACACCCTCACAACCTCTGCCTCAGCTGAAGCCATCCCTCCAAATTCTAGTTCAAGAGCAGATAAATCACAGGAAGAAAACAAAGATCAAACTCCGGGAGGTGCATGTTATTTCCAGAGTATCTTTTCTTTCATGCCATGTTAACTCAGCTCCCAGAGTAAAGGAAGTGTGCTGCTGTTGCTGCCTGACAGGTTGTCAACAGGACTGGAAGGAGGCACACTGAGTTTGTTTAGAGGGCTGTTAAAGAATGGGCAACAGCTCCAGTGCTCGAAGAGGGATGCTGAAATGGCCTTTCAACTACAAAGGTACCACCTCGGTGCAGAAGACATGCTCAGGGCCATTACCAGGCCCAGGTCTCATCCTCCAGCCTTCCTCCTATGGTCAAATGCCAGCTACCTCAGCTCTGTCTGCCCCAGGGCCAGCACGAGGACACAATCACTGGCTCTGCTGGCCCGTGTTTGGGCAAGAGAAGGGGAGGTCTCCCGCCCTGTGGCCGGGTTTGCAGCTCAGTGTCTGCGCTGGCTGCGCTCCCGCCGGCCAGCCTGCGGCCGGAGTGCTGCGCTGGAGCACAGCCAGAGCCATTGTCCTGATCCTCTTTGTGCATCACCCACAAGACTGGCAGCTGCATTCCTATGGTGTTATTGTTGCCAGTTTTGCAGGGAACAGGAACAAAGCACAGTGCTGGTGCTGAAAAACACTGCATACAAATGAACCTCAGTTGAACTTGTAAATGGAAAAAAATCTGATATGGCCTTTACTGGGAAATAAAGCATTTCACGATGGGTTTTATTTTACTTTTTGTATTCCTTGCGATCAGATTTACAAGACTGTTTCTGATCTCACACTACTTTTACAGAAAGCTTCTGTGGTTCAGTTGTCTTAATCCTGATTTACATCTCTCACAAACAGTAGAAATTGTTATAAATGCTGCAGATAAAACAGAAACTTCCAATTCTGTGCAACCAAATTAAATACTTGCTTTTACCTTTGCTGTCCATCAGAATAATCCATTTGAAGGAAAGGTAGAAAAACACTGGCTATACTGAATCAGCCCAAAGGTCCCTTTGCCCCAGTACCCTGTGCCTGACAGAATCCAGTAGCAACACTTGGGGAAAGCATGTAAGCTGAGGGTGAGAGCATGTAGTGAGATCTTTTTGGTATATTCTCTCAACCTGTAGCTCAAGCACCTCACAAAACAATGTTTTTCAATAGTTTTTGATGGATTTTTCTCCAGTGCCTATCTAGTAGGTTTTTGAGTCTCTTCTCTACTTTCTGCTTCTCTAACATCTTACAGCCATAAGCTCCACAACTTGGAATTAAAGCTCCTCAGAGCAGTCAGGATGCAGACGTGTAATTAATTTAGGCAGTGATATAACAATGTTTTCATTCATACTCAGTAAAAGTTAAAATGAACTGCTGAGAAGATAGAAGTGTTCAGCTTTAGTAACATGAGTACAGATTATTCCCTATGTAGAAAAAAAGGAAAAGAAGAAAGCAACTACATTAAATAATCCACCATCAGAGCAGGAGGGAAGAGGGAGGAAAGAGGTCTTAGACCACTAAAATCAGTGCTTATAGTTATATCTTGCTTTGGGCACAACACACAGAAAACAGAGCCTTGCTTAGGCCCTCAGGGAAATGATTTTACCTTGTCCAGGCAAGGCAAACTTTTACCCTGGGATAAGTTATGGTGACACTCCCTGGGGGATCCCAGCCCCATGTAAGGAGATCAGGAATCTCCAACCACCACCCATGGAAGAAGGGTTCCTGAGCAAACATTTCCTGTGACCTGCTGGCCAAGAGTGATCCCTTGGCAGCAGGATTGAGGCAGGAGCACAGGCTGCAGCACGTGGCTCCCTGCTGCCCTGTGGACTATCTAGGTCCCTCCTGTACGTCTGAAAATGTCTGCAACCAGAATCTTCAAGATTGTCCCGGATTTGTTCCTAGATGTAATTTAAGGTGGGACACTGATCTACACAACTTTAGTTTGTCCCATCTGCTCTCTTCTCTTTCAGCCTGCTATTTCTGAGAGCAGTAGATCAAAATTTGAAAACTGGGCCAAACTTTGAAAGACACATGCAGGCCACTGCCTCTGCAATCCAGTTTCCTTGTAGTCTTGCTAGACTGCCTCTCTATTCAGCCTTCAGGGTGTGCCATGGAACTCATCCCTTTGCTCAGATGT
The DNA here is from genome assembly GCF_024509145.1 of Vidua macroura. Lineage (NCBI taxonomy): Eukaryota > Metazoa > Chordata > Aves > Passeriformes > Viduidae > Vidua > Vidua macroura. Next base: position 37,293,535 of record NC_071576.1, read on the forward strand.
TGGCCTGAGAAGGCAGGGTTCAGTGATTCTGGAAACACAATTACAGTTTCCACAAAGCCAAGAACTGCTAACGTTGACACTGTTGAAACCATTGAGCCAAGTTAGCTGCTTGTGTAGTTACCACAGGTTCCTGGGAGCTCTGCCAGCAAAGAATATCTAGTAGCTAACCCAGGGACTTTCTAGTGAATGGCTCTGTGTACTGGAAAGTGGAGAAATTCAGATCAGCATCCCAGCCAGCTGCCTCTGTTTCCTTCCAGCAAGCCAAATTTCTCAAAAAATCATGTCAGCAGGGTGAGGAAGTACTCACACATCTTCCAGGCACTCCGGGGGCTGCTTCAGCCTGTTCCCACTGATGAGGTAGTTGTAGATTTCTGCATTCTCAATGCCAGCATAAGGGGTTTGCCCTCGGGTCACAATCTCCCACATGGTCACCCCAAACGCCCACTGAAAGAGAACAGCACACAGAACAAGTGAACAGACCGTTCCCTGCGCGCTGGGCTTGGTTTCAGTATGCTCAGACTGTGCTGGGTAATGTCATCTGAGCAGCAGAGATGCAAGGACTATCCAAACTCTAGCTAGAAAACAGAAATTACCCATATGATGCTGGCACATCATCTTAGGAGACAGCTGAAGGTCCTGTCCAGCCCCAACTTGCAGTGGAGCAGGGGAAGATTTGGGAGCTATTCCTGTCTTCCACCTGCAGACCTTTCCTACTTATGTTCTTTAATGTATGTGGTATCAGTTTTTTGGTTCCCAGGTAGAAGAAGATTTTGGTTTGGGGCTCACAAATCAGTTTCTTAATTCATTTAACCAGATTTTGAGTTTCTAGTAATGTACAGGCACAATTGAAAGCAGAATTTAGCCAATAAGCAGGGGAAGGAACAAACCACTTATGGCTCACATTCTTTTCTGCTCTACACTGCACAGCTGTACTTGTACTTTTCAACTAAACTGCAAGGTTTGTGAGGTGCAAAAAATTATTATTTTTATAAGCAAACCACTGTCCAATGTTTGTTGTAAACTGGCTGAACTAGTGATCACCAATCACTAAACCCTGTCTACAGTGGATGCAGCAATTGCTGGGCAACTCAGCAGCCATATTACAAGGCAGTCTTGGTTATCTCTGCAAGGACATTGTGACAGGGATAACTGGAAAGGCAAGACCACAGGACGGAAGGACAAAACTAGTGTGAAAATAGACCAAAAGGCAGCAAGGAAGAGGGAAGACAGTATCAGAAAAAAATCCCAAAAGAAAAATAAGTAACAATTTCAGATGAATGGGTTTAGCCTTGCTCCCCAGAAGCAAAGGTGTCTAATGGGGAGTGTTTAAGCACTGATGTATTCAGATCTACGGAGTTCCACCAATGCCTTCTGCAGCACAGAGTTCCTTTGCTGCATGGTACTTGTATGTAAATGTGTGGGTCACACCATTTCAAATATCACCTTCAAACTGTCAGGCAGAAGAGAAAGAAAAAAGAATAAGGGAGAAGATACTGCATAAAGAGAGGAAAAGGAAGAGGAGAAGGGGAAAGATGAAGAAGAGGATGGGGTAAACACTGAAAAATAAAGGAGAAAAGGACAACAAGAAGAAAAGGGTTGATGTCTTCTGCCATTAACCAGTCTCATATATTTTTAGCCTTGAGTTCTGATAGCACCCAAGGCAGAAGTAGCATCATCCCTCAAACACAAGGTAAACTTCTTTTCCTATCACCAGGGCCTTTTCCCACCCTCAGTGGGATTCCTCCACTCCAGCAGGAATACAAGCAGTCCCCAATGCACCAGAGAAAACCTCACCACATCGCTGTGCGTTGTGTACAGATTATCAGCCAGACTTTCCAGAGCCAGCCACTTCACTGGCAGCTTGGAAGCACAGCCCTGGCGGTAGTAGTCTCCACTGTAGATTTTCTTAGAAAGTCCAAAGTCTGCAACACTCACGTTCATGTTCTCATCCAACCTAGGGGAAAGTTTTCACAGTTGAGGAAAGGAAAGCATTTATTGGCTACCTCTGGCAAAAAAAAAAAAAAAAAAAAAAAAGAAAAAAAAAGTATATGGCTCACCACCAAGAATTACACAAAAGGAGAATGATTTCATCTACTTGGTGACCAGTGTGAAATAGCTTAGTCGTCTCAAACTAGTTCCTTCAGATTAACAGGGAACTAATCATTACTAAGGAAGTAAGGAAGTGTCTAGGCTTAGATGGTCTAGTGTCTTACACAAAGCAAACTCAGATAGTTTCTGTTTCCAATATTATCAGAGGACATTTGCAATGCTCACTGCTATCACTAAGGCCTGCACTGGATACTGGAAATAAAAAAAATCATAGGGTGATTGCCTAGACTGCCTGTTAAAATTGCTTGAATTGCTAGATCTGCAACATCTCCTCTTCAGACCTGGTTAATAGTCTGAATTGCTCTGTCACCCACTTAAACCTATACATGTTGGCAGATAGTCCAAGTAAAGGCCACAAACACTTCATGCTCCCAGGCCTCATAAAGAACTCACTCCCCAGAAGATGTGCTGAAATAAGCATTCAGCTTCCTCTGGAGGATGTCTACAAAAATAGAAAATCAGTATGGGTTTCTCATAAATGCCAAAGCAGGCTAACCCATCATTTTTCATCATAACTATCAGGCTCTTTGTCTGTACATCTGGACATTGAAAAGCCTTTGGAAATCTGTGTCTCATTGTGGATTTTATTGGTTGTTGTGGTTTTGATCAGAGGCAGAGTTCTGCTGTCACAATGAGCTGTTCTTTACTCCGTTCTCAGGGAAGACGCAGAGTGGAAAGGATAAAAAACGGACTTTTCTTTCCTTCAAAGCAGTCGAGGTAGTTTAGTGTCAAGAACAGTGAAGTGGGATCATACAGTGTGTTCACCATGCAAATATTTTTAGAGGCATTCTCCACAAGCTTTCAAGGAAACTACAATTCTTATATTGTGATAATCAAGTCCTCAAAATAGATACCAGAAATACAGACTTCATGATACAATGAACGTTCTTTTCTCCTAACACAGCCAAACCCATTCCCTCTTGCTGGTTACTTTATATTGTGGAACAAATAGCCTATGCTGACACATAACCACTGGAGTGGCTAATTACAAACACATATTGTAATCAACTGTATGAAACTCTATCTGCAAACCAATGATAGAAAAGCTCATTATAAAAAGGGTCTGTTTGAAAGATCAGTGGGACTTGAGGAGTTGCTCCCTGCTCCCAGCAGCACCACCACACACCCCACCACAATGACCATGACTCCCCTATGTCTGTTGTCACTTAATGCCAGGATCAGCATTCTTAGACAGGACCCCTCACACTTCTGTCATGCAAAAGGTTTTTCATCCCTCCCTCACCCACTCTGGTCTTTCTTTTCTCTAAAAACTCACGAGTCACTTACATGCAGTTCCGAGCTGCAAGGTCCCTGTGTATGAAATTTTTTGAGCTCAAGTACTCCATCCCACTGGCAATGTCAATCATGAACTTGAGGAGTGTCTGAACAGGCAAATTCTGCAAGAAATAACAGTGTAGGTTCTATTCCCGGAGGTTTTCAAGCACATATGACAAAACTGCAAGGTCTGCTGCCACTTTACAGAGCAGGGATGTGGAATACAGGGAGGGGATGGGATGGAATGGAGGAGCTGGTCCCCAGCATGCATGGAATGAAATACTTTAAGATCACATCTCACAACTTCCTCTGGTGTTAAAATCCAATCACCTGCCAGTGCCTTTGGGAGACCAATCCTGAGCTGCTCCAAATACATTCTCTGAAAATCCCTAACCTCCCAGAAGGAATTCTACAGTATGACAGACTTACAAACGGGTTTTCCCCAATCCGTGACATCAGCAGAAAAGCATGGAGGTCTCCATGCTTCATGAAGGGTAGGATCACCATGGGAATTGGGAGACGGCCCTTGGGACGGCTTCGTAGACTGACTCCTGATGAGGACACACACAGCAAAGGGGTGTTAGCAAACAGATTATTCCCAGGAGGAATCTTACAGCCTGCTGCACTTTCCTCTTACGGATCTGGAGCGCAGTTTTGGTGGGTAGATTCCATGCTCAAAGCTTCTATGATTTTATGCCAGGTGCTGCTACGATGCCTCTAACCCTGTTTGCATCAGAGGCTGTACTAAGAGCCTAGGGTCTTTCACCTCTTCTTGAAGGACCAAATATAAATGTTTCTAGGATTACTCCAGACCAGAGAGCCCCAACCCCAGGCACTGCAGAGCAATCTCCACATTATGGAAAATACCTGCATTCCAAAGTGTTTACCCACGAATGTCTTGCTTCTTACTCAGTATTTTGGAAAGGCAAAATCTTCCTCCTATTTATAGCCTACCTGCCCACCTGTTCACATTTCACAGCAGTTCAGACATGTCTCAGCCAGCCAAAGTCTCCCTGATGTATTTGCAAGAACCAAGGAACCAGCTTAAATAGGAGACGGCTGTTCCTGATGTGTGAGGGCACGTGTGGGGAGCATTAAACACAGTCCAACTCCCTGGGGCCTGGGAAGGAGCAGTGCTGACCTATGCAGGACTCCAGGCAGCACAGAGGAAGCTGCACCAGCACTGCTGGGGGGAGTGAGGCTGTATGGGATAATGCAGGAACAGGAGGTGCTCTGTGGCATGAGCAGCAGTGCTATCTTACCAATCAGTTTGGTGACATGAGGGTGGTCAAACTCCTTCATACAGGCAGCCTCTCGCAGGAACTCCTCAATGTCCGTTGAGGTGAAGATGTCCGCTGGAAAAAGTGACTGTAAGTTTTCTTTCTTTGTGGGTGGCTCCAAGGGGCTTTACAAATAATGATTGTCAAAAGCTTGCTCTTTGTGGCACAGCACATCTTCTCAGACCTATAGCTAGATAAGCCATTTTACAACAAAGCAGAACCTGACTCTCTCTCCTGGGACAGGCAGCAGTAAGCACATATCAGGGACATCTGGTAAATTGGTTCTTGGCAGAGTAAAGAACCGCTGGCTAGCAGCTCTTTTTTGAATAAAAACTTTCCCTGAAAGCTGTGCAAACTGTGTGGGGGTTAAATATGTAAGAATTAATTAGGTGAAAGAACTTAACTACAAATGTCTGGGAGAGGAGACGTCATGCAAATGAAAGAAAATGCTGAAACTGAGGAGATGGCCCAGAGCCCATGACTGGCACAGCAGGGCCCAATTAATCTCTTAAAAGGAAGCCATGAAAGATAAATGCTTTTATGTCTCTCAGCATGATTGAGCCTTATAAGGTGCTAGAGCTAAGATTTCTTAAATAACCACACTTCTGGACAGCTTGGACCAAATTCAGCAGTGATATGCATCAGCAAAATTCTGGAGTAAATTATTTCTCATTGCTATAATTCTAGATTTTTGGAAATATATCAATATAATCAAGAAGTATCCTAGTTGACTACTTCCACCATTCCTGCTGCTGAATTTAGCAAGAGTCCTCCAGTCCTGCTGCAAGATCAGACTCAGACCTATAGGGGAGTGTTCACATTATCTACTTTAGGCAAGTAATTTCAATATAATTCAGAAGACAAAAAGAGATTCCCTTTTTACAGTCAGTGAAGAAAGGAAGGTGCCTCAGGAGACTGACAGATTGTTCCTAAGTTAGATGCCTGAAGGGAAACATTCTGACTACACAAAAGCTTGCAAACTGATTAGAATTATTGTTGAAACTGGATAAAATGATACAATTTACACTAGAATGGTACTAAGTGTATTTAGTACAAGCTGTTATTCTGTGACAGCAAACTGAGCTCCAGAGATAAGCGAGTGTGACTGCTTTCAGTCAGTCACAGTTAATTTCTGCCTTACAGGCAAACAGGATCAAACAGGAAAGGTTAACATATATAAGCACACATATATGCATGTTTCCTTTGATTTATACCTATCTCTTAATTGCTTTTCTTGTTACAGACTTCTGCCTGTTAGTTGCCTTTGTTATATACACTCACCAAATGACAAATCAGAAGGGAGCTGGACTGCTCAGTCAAATGTGCTGACTGAGATGAGTTAGCTTGTCACTGCATTCAGCCCAAACACTCTTCTGTTTATTCTAGGATATGTGCTTGCAGGAATACTGTTCTTTCACTGCTGAATTATTAGGGCAGAGCAGACCTGTCTGAACTGTCTGTGCTACATGATGTAGTGGTTTTGGTAGCATTCACCACGTGCTACATGCTGTAGAAGCAACTAGGTGGTATAGGTCCTTTCCTGAAGAGTTCCACTACAAAAAGACTAACACGAAAGGGATGGGAGACAAAATGAGTAGAGTGGCTGAGTGGGAAGCTCAGAGAGAAATAAAGAGCACTAGGGGATATTTGCTGAGAATAGGACTGACAACATTTAATCCTTCCAAGCTCTCTTTTCTTAAGTAATTCAGGTAGCCCTGCTCCCACATACCTTTCAGCATCTTCACTGCCACTTTCTGGAAAGAGCCATCATCTAGCTTCAGTAGTGCCTCTCGAACTGACCCAAACTCCCCTGTAAAATCAGAGTAGGAAGTGAGGGAACAGTTTCTTGTGAAGAAAGTATGATTCAGAGCAGGTTCACTTCAGGGGTCACTGGCAAAGAAGCTGAGTACCCATAAGAAATGCTCCATTTTTCATTCTGCAGTTCCAGATACCAGCTTTCAGCACACGTGTGTCTAGAAGAGATATCACTACCAGTAGAAAGAGCTCACTGTGCTGGCAGTCCAGAAGGCAAAGGAAAATGAGAAGGGAAAAAAGCAATTCTTGACCAGATAGATGATGCAGAGACAGAGTTTAAGCTGGGCAGACATTTCTGGGGAAGCCATATCATGAGGGATGAGTCTGAGTGAGGTTCTGTTCAGAGAGGAGGCTCTTTGCTGAAGCAGCAAGTGGATGGGCTGGCTGAGGAAGCTCTTAGTATTGACAGCCATCAGAGCTGAGTGATAGTGCCAGGACTCAACCATTTGAGACACAGTCAATCTTATCTCTCAAAACTCAGAGAATTACTTCTATGAATCACAGCTGACCAGAGAAAACACAGTGTCTACTTGTGTGTGAGTGATATGTTGATTCACAGAAGGCAATATTTTGCCCTGGTGTGTTCTCTAAGGGAGTTAAGAGGAAATGCAACAGGACAAAACCTCTTCAAAATATTTAGCCTGAAGAGGCTTTATACCACAGCCTAACTGCCTCTTTGCATTAGATCTAGCCCTAGATTTGCTCTCCCTAATTTTGCAACTGCTTATCCCACCCACAATGCATTAGTATGAGGAACTCTGATACCGAAAAGAAGGAAGCAAAATATGGCAATTAGGACACCTACCCCAGAAGTGTTATCTTCCCACTAGCTTTTCAACAGTGTCCTTCACTACTCTATGGCACGTGCTTACTTCACAAAAACCATGAGCAGTGGATCTGACCACAAATCAGGAAAATGGGAAGGAACAAGGTATTTTGTGCTGCTTCCATACTATGGAGCTGTTGTTCAGCTGTAGAACCAGCAGAGCCCAAGACAATGCAGTTATGTAATCTTATAACATGTAACCTGGAGTTGTGGCAGTGGGGCTGACAACACACACCAGATTCTGCCAGCTGGCATCCCCACACCAAGGCCATGCCCTGGGGCCCCTCTGCAGCCAATTTCAGTTTACCTGTCATGGGAGCAGCCCAAAAGGGTTGAAGTAGGATCCCAGAAACTGGCCAAGAGCTAACACTCACAAACAGATGACACAGCTGTTTAATAACTTAGCATTGTTAAGCCCTCTGAGACCACTTCTGCAGGAAGGTCATCTTCCTGCTCTGAAAGAAACACATTTGTTCTAGGAGGGATGGAGTGGAAGAATGCTTCCTATGGAAAAGGGTCAAAAAAACCTGCAATAAAACTAGTTTTGTAAAGAAAAATGAAAAGGTGACATTTAATTGAATATTATTTTGTTTAAATCTCTGCAAGAAATTTGCACACCAGTGAATTAACACTAGTTTGGAAAGTGGAGCATAGGCTGCAGTTCATGGTTGTGTAGAGCCATATTATAGGAATGGCTTAGCCAATATCCTCTTAATTATGCTAAACCTCTGAAATGTTTTATCCCAGCAGAAGGGGTAGTTCCATTTAAATTTCCATCTGCATGCTGGAGAGAAAACGGACTGCTTGTAATTGCTTCTTCCTACTCAACAGTTAAAATAACACAAGTGGGATTTTCAATGTAAAGCCTTGTTCAGTTTTGGTTCTTACCCTTGCCCAACATTCTTCCCAAGGTGAACTGCTGTTCCTGGATTAAGACATCTTTTAGTTTTGTCTTCAACTCATCACTGATCCCTACACTCTCCACTGTGAAAAAAAAAAACAACAACAAAACAAATGAAGCACCAAATAAGTGATATTTAAATATTCTGTCACAACATCAAGAGTCACCAGTTCTAATCTCCATCTCAAATCTGATTCCCACACTGTAAGCAGGAAAACCTGAAAAAGGCATAATTCCTTTCCATGTCCTCTAGCCTCACCACAGACAAGCAGCCAGTAACTTTTAAGCATCAGAAAATGTACTTACAGCATTTAAAGGGAGAGGGCGTGATAATACCACCCTTAAACACTACAAGAACAACAGGAATCCAGAAATAATGTAAAGAATGCTAAGACAAAATCCAATCTGAAGGGCCACTGACAGACACTGGTTCATACAGCTTAATTCAAGTTGATGGAGCTGCACCATTTAATGACTGTCTGGAGCATCATCCTAACCCAGCTATTCAGTGCTGCCATAGAGAGCCATGCCCTTGCTGAAGCAGGAGACAGAAATGGATCACCTTAATGGAGCATCTGACCATTCCTGGGACTCAATCTCCTCTTTGATAAGTTACTAATTCCTGGCTTTCCAAGACTGATTAATTGGTTCATGCTTGTAGCACAGCTCAGCATACTGGGTTTAAAAAAGTCCTGCTAATATTGTTCAGCCATATTTATCTCATCACTAGGTTATACTCCAGTTGAAGGAGTCCTTGTAGAGTGAAACTGGGGCAAGGGAGTGGTGAATTTACGTCTTGCATTAATATACATAATGACTGTAGCTGTAATTAGCAAGGGCTGTGTAATTGGTATGGAAACAGCCATTCTGGCCTTTCACCTCTGCAATTCACAGTGTCTAAGCCTCATTGTAGATTAATCCCATGTTTTTGATCAAGAAACATCAGTTTCAGTGAAAACAGAGAGAGCATTGTAAATGCATGAACACAGCTTCCCGGGCAGAATCACTCAGGCCATTTTACTTACATGTTGCTTCAATGAGCTCTGGGCCCTCCCTGTTGAAAGACCTGGCAGCTCTGAAATGGACTGCTGGATCCCCTCTGCCAACCACACTGCCAAAGGCATGGCTAGAAGGCAGAAAAGACACACAGGACCATGATTACATGGGCCATTCACTTCTAAAAGGGTGTGTTGAACAGTATGGATGATTTCTCGCCCCTTGCCATATAAATTCTTCAGACTGTTTTGTTAAAGAGGGTGTATCTGGAGAGGAGGAACAATGGGTTTATGCTGCTTTGCTGATGCACCTACAGCCTTCCAAAACAGGGGAATCACTCCTCCCAAGTGCCCGGGAGAAGTTGCAGGTTGGAGCAGGTTGCAGGAGTCACAGGAGCAGAGATGCTGCTGTGACAGGGAGGTCTGGGAGACTGGAAAGAACGAGAACCTTGTTTATGGAAAGGAAACTTTACTGGGGATCCAGAGGGCTCTGGGCAGTCAGGAATTTACAATCAGCTGATAGACTGAAAACCAGCAAGGGATAAAGGGCTCACACCATAAGAATACAGGTATTTCATCTGTGGATTTCTTCTCTTAAGCAGCAGTGCTAAGAATTACCTTGATAGAGTTTATATTTGTATAGTCTAATAAGGCCTTGCTATTAACACAACATTTTCCCTAATGTATTTTGCTGTTATCATTTTGAAGAAAACACAGGCACCCCAAAACTATGAAAAAAACCCACAACAAACCCTCCAAAAAAAATCCCAATAAAAAAACCAACCAATACAGTTACCCAAAGAAACTGCCAAAAGTACAATGCTTTTTTGAAAAATAATTGAGTCAAAAACCACAATAGAAGAGAAAGCAGAGATCTCTCTAGCCAGCACAAGGAGAAACTCCCTTACCCAAACCGAGTTTCCTTTCTTCTTTTTCGAAGGAGAATAAGAGCCAGGGCAACAGCTGTGACCAGAGCTGTGAGAATGCCCAGTGCCACAGGAACCCAGGATGTCCCATAAGGAGGTTGTCTCTGGCCACCTAGATGATGGAGAAAACACCAGTCAGGAAATAGAGGACTGACAATGTTAAACAGACCAGTTTCTCCTTTTGCTTTTAAATGGGAAAGCCATGCTGCTGGACCTGGTGGATCTTTGTATACTGGAATTTGGCATAAACAAGTACTCAGCCAATCATCAGGAAAACTAGCTCTTTCTCACAGAAGAGGCAGAGCAGAAGTATCTAGTTGTCAGAAACTATTGGTTTTGAGCCTTGAGAATGTAATAGGTGCTGCACCAGATTATATTATTTCACATGAGCTCATTATCTGGGTCACTTCAAACTGCTGCCTCGGGTCAAGAAGGTTCCTTAGCATGATCATTTTTCTGTGGGGGTTTCACCCTGTCCTGTTTGAGACAGACACCAGAACCTTGACCAGGTAACACAGCACTACCTGAATGTCAGCCAGGCAACATTTTGAAAGACAACAGAGAAGGACAATTGCCTTATGGCAATATGGTTAAAAATATTTACATTTTTCCTCTAACCCTTCCCACAAAGAGAAACACCCTGAGGGACTTGGTATTAGCTGTAACTTTACAATGTTGTTTGGTTGGTTGCAGCAGTCTCTCCCCAAAGAAAAGAATATTTGCTCCCAAAATACGTATACTTTTGACTACAAAAGGTCTACAGAAGAAATGGAGACGCTGCCAAGCTGAGCAAGCTGCCAAGCAAGGAAGATAAGCAATACAGTTCTGAATAAAAAGATTATGTATGCCTGGCAAAAAATGATAAATTAATCCAACTCCCTGAGAGATTTCTTCTCCAAATACAATTACTAAAGATTAAATGTGAATTTGAATGGGTTTATTGAAATCTAGGATAGCCGTCATATCTCCAAACTGTTTAAGAGCTAACAAGAAAAGGTACCGGGTCCCTGAGCACCTCCTTCACCTTCATGCTCACTTGCTCACCCTCAGTAGCTGACTGCCCTTTACGTGAAGGTAAGGAAGAATCATCTTTGATGATGTAAGTAATCCTGTTGTAAGTCACAACAGTATAAATAAACCTGTTCTTAAAAGATATATTAGGTTCATGGGCTGGAATTTGGATGGATCTCTGCATAAATGCATATGAAAAATAGTCAGACAATGCTTACTGGCAGGGTCCTGGCAGGCAAGAGGCTTCTGAGGCTTGATTAACAGCTACATTGAGGAGCCTTATCATCCAGGTTTTTAAAGAAGTAGTATTAGTCTAATAAATAGGTAGAGCTTAAGGACACAGAATTGTGGACAAAGAAGGAAGCAGACTAGTACTTCTCCACTTGAAGCAAATTATCAGATCTTTAGTATTTATTTTCCAGCATCTTATCTCCTTCAGTGACTCACATTTTCTTTTACCACCCAGAAGGCTTTACAGGCTCTGGGGCTTATGATACTCCCTCTTGCTGCAATTTCAACCCAGCCTTCAAGGCTGTTTATGAGGAGAGAGAGATCAGAAACAGAAGCTGTATTTCTCAAATAAAATAGAGGTAACTCCAACCCTCTCCACAATTCCCAAGCCAAACACTTGATCTGATTCTGCCTAACAATCAGGATAGAAACAACTAACAACACTGATGAAAAAGGTCCTCTCTGATAGCTAACAATAAGGTTTCCTTCTCCCTGTAGTGAGAAAAACCTCTTTTGGCTTATTTTTCTAGTCTCTGTCTGTTGACTGTTCTGGTGAGAGAGTAGGGATTTAGGTCAACTTCTGGGGAGCCCCTCCAAAAGGAGTATGGATGAAAACAAAACTAAAGTAAATTATTTTCCCTCTTTCTAAACTGCTGGGAATCAGAAGCCCATCCCATAGTTTATAGCAAATGTGTCAGAAATAGAAATGAATGTTGAAATTCACTGCTCCTCCTGCTCTGCCCCACACATCCTTGCTTCCCACTCGTGTCACTGAGCTTGAGAGGAAGCTGCAGCCCACAAGTTGCACCTCTCAACTCTCTCCCCCATCTCCTGCAACCCCCTTTTCAACCAGCATATGCCTTAAGACTGCACAAGGCAGTGAGAAGACAGTATTATTAGAAGAGTTTAGAAGAGTATTTAGGAGCCCTTGAATCCTTTTAATTAACAGAAAGTTTGTATCTCAAAGGTATGCAAAGGACATAATTTAAGAGTCTTCTCCTGCTTCCAGTTGTGAAGATTACAGGTAGGAAAAAGCTATTAAACCACTCTGTTCTTTACTCTGCAATGAAAAAAAGAGATTTCTTCTGAAAAAGTTTCTGAAAATATTGAAACAATCTTTGTTAATAGCACACCAGATCTCTGCATAAGTAGGGTGGAGCTCCCACTAGCTTTGCTGTGATGACAAATTCGACTTAAAGTTTATACGAGCTTAGTCATCCTTATTGCCGCACTGGGAGCTGGGCAGAACCACCCCTGGCATTTCTCACATGAAGCAACCAGTGCCAGTTTGCTATTTTAGGAAAGGAAGCGACTTATGTTTTCTACCAGGCCTGAAACAAAACTGCAGTCTTTCTGCAGCTCTGCTGCTTAAGGCCTGTCAGTGTTTCCACAGTGAACTTTTACTTCCAGCCTATTATGCTTGTGAAGAAATACATGTCCTTCTAGACAGCATTTGGCCAAAACAAGCTCCACTCCTGATGCCACTTTTTTTGAAGTGGTTTGTAAATAAAAACAATCAAGAAACAACATATAGTGCTCTCAGGATTATCCCTTTCCAGCTCCCTGTAAAATGTGAACCTTAAACATTCCCTGGGGCTTCTTGCCAGTGATGGCTGTTTTCCAAAGGGAACTCCTGGTTCTTCCAGATACTTTTGTCTGTATTTGTGTGCCACAGAAAATACTCTATCAAAAAGTAGGAGGAAAAAAATAATGGAGATAATGACCAACCTCAGTAGGTTCAGCTCTGAACCTTCACACCCCTTCAATCTCTTTTAAATAATTTGAGGGCTTTGATCCTACAGTGACTGTGTGCTCACACTTGACCTTCAGTGCTGACTTTGTCACAGGAACTGGGCTGCCAAAGACCTGAGTAATGTGCATGCTAAAACCAGCATTAAATGCACTACTGCAAGGGTACAGTTCTCTACTGGTTGCTCTGCCCATATCCCCACCTCCTGCTTCCTTGGGAGCTCCTCTCTAGAGTCCCCCTGCCATCCCTCAGTGTGGAGGGATCAGGAGAGCTCAGTGTCCATGTGATTCCTCAGAGACATGTGGAGTGGGAAGATAGCATCAGAAGGTGGGTCAGCATCAGAAATTAGAGACTGATATCTTGTCCTGCCATGGCCACTTGGAAACAAAACCTCAGGAGACTGTGAAATTTTTTATGGTCATACCTCATTGACTTCTTATCACCAATCTGTATCTTTATTTGGAACATCTTCCTCTTAGTTCTGTTACAGTTTCCTTCCCAAGGAACCCTTCTACTCATCTCCCCATATAACATCCTGCCCTGCTTCATAGCCTGCCCCCATTTCCCATTCACTGTGAAAGAGAAGCAGCAAGGAAATCACCCCAGGTGAGCCCAACTGCCCTTCAGCACTAGGAGTGCACTCCACATGTGCATGTTCTTTGCTTCCAACAAACCCTTCCACATGGTCCAGATTGCATGGTACAGCATCTGTAGCATCATCTTCCTCTTCTACCAGTAGCTCAGCTTTTCCCTGGAGTCAGCTAAACTGGTTTAATATAAATACATTCAGTAAAACCATTATGAACCCCCATGTGACTACGGTTTAAATAAGGCTTCACTAAAACTAGTCAGGAATGGCATAAAATTAAATCAAAGAAGACAACCTGTACTAGAGGAGTTTTCTATCACATTTACTTGTGTAAATCAGTGTAAACTTTCATTTGCATATTTTCTATTGTGTCTACCCTTCTGCTCTGCACTAAGCACAGTAAAACCCTGTTCTAAGAAGACACAGTAGAGGCCAGAAGCTGTTTTATCTATACCAGCTCTTTAAAGATTAGTGAATTTCTAGTCTCCTTGACGAAGCGTGCTGTTGTATAAGCCCAGGTGTCTCAGTAAGTAGTAAGCACTGAAAGAAAAAGACTCAGAAAAAACAGCAGTCCCAGTATTTCTGACTTTTTTTCCCCAACTGAAGGGAGAAAATAGTGGACACTTACCCATGACCTCCTGGGCTTCAAGCAGGAAGATGTCACTCCAGGGCCCGCACCCTGCAGAGTTCAGCACACACACCCTGATAATCAGGTCTTTGAGAGGATTCCACATGGTGAGATTGGCTTTTGTGTCCTGTACGGTCATCTCCCCCTGAGTGCAAATGACAACGAACTGTGAGCTGTCTTAAAAGGCATGTAATGTAAAACTTCACCTTTAAACCAAAACAGTACCAAACATGTACTTCACTGGCACTATAACAAGGGCTGGGAATTGTGACTTCTGGGTCCTTATCTTTGTTTTGCTTGAGATTTGGGCTGTTGTCTTAGGTTTCTCTTCCCAAAAATTGCAAGTTTCCCAAGGCATAAGGGAGAAAGGAGGTTTAATAATTTCTTCCTTTGAGGTCCTCCCATGCACATTGCTATAGAAAGATGTGGTTTTTCTGCTGTTAAAAGATATACCTCCTTCTAGTGGTTTACTGTAAAGCTTCTGGTGGTTTTAATCCAAGGGAGGAATCTGTCTGTCTGTTTTAACTTGCTGACCAAATCCTAAATGGCTTCTGAATTTCAGTCCCAATTTTCACTTAGGATGGCAAGGTCAACATATTTTCAGTAGTTTTATGGACCTTCTTCATACAGCAGACCCATGAATATTTGGCTGCCACCACTGACACAGAGTAAATTCAATGAGAACTCAAAATACCATCACTCAAAGTCAATGACGCTGACCTAGTGTGAAATGGGTCATACAAAATAGGAAATAATTCTCTTTTCCCTCTAGCTGTCTACTATTACAGGCTTGCTCTTCATTAATAAGCACTGGGTAAACACCTATTAGGAAGTTAGAAACCATAAGAAATGCTGTGAACTTCAAAGGCTGATAGATACCTGGGAAAGGTCAATGCCAAAGAACAAATGAAAGGCCTTCTACCCTGTCAGGGTCCTTTCAACTCCCTAAGTATTGTAAATGAAGCTAAAGAATCCATAACCTTCTTTCTGTGATTTACAGCACAACTCAATCACTTGTTAAATACACCTTTGCTGCTAGGATTGGGAAAGCCAAGGCCCAGTCACAGGAGACAGAAAACCCACATCCTGTACTGTCTGAGCTGGACAGCCCTAGAAAGAGGGAGAGGGAGACAAAGTGGATTCTCTCTATGTTGTCCTGCTTGTGCAAGGAATGGCAGAGAACTGGTCTGTCTGCAGATGAACATTCAAGTGAAGGAATTCTGAATATGCCAGGAAGGAGGCAATGGTCCTATATCTTGAAGTCAAATACTGAGGCATTCCCTAAAGTCAAAATAGATCCATATACACAAAAGCAATGTCAGCAATCTAATCCTCTGGTATGGATGAGGGACCTTAATGCCTAGAAAATTTAGTACGAACCTTCTGCAATTCTGTGTTCAATGGCTCAGTACCTTCTCAATCTGTTACCTGAGTTACATTATCCTGAATCCATTCCAGTCTGTATCCCAGGACATTTTCTTTCAGCACATCTGGAGCCACACCTTCCCACTCCAAAATTAGACCAGGATCTCTTTGAATAACGTGGATATTTTGAGGGGTGCTGTTTGGAGCTGAAAGCAGAGAACAGAACACAATCACTTGTGCAGGAAAATAAGGCACTATCCACACTGAAAACGGCAGTTTCACCCTCTTTCCCGGGATCATCCAGAAAAGAGAGGGTGTGAGGGGAGAGAACAACTTCTGCAAACCACCAGCACTCTGTGTGTGGTTTCAAGTGGAGAAGACAGGTCAGCACCTCTCATTTTTTCAAGATCCCACAAATCTCACAGAGCTAATGGGACCAGCATGCAGAAGCCCCGTGGCTGGGTAAACCCCTGTATTACACATCATTGCTACTAACCACATATGACTGTGTACTATTGTTTTGTTCTAGGAGACCCTCGGAGTGGATGAGCAATCTAACAGCACAACATTTCCTATAGTGCAGGATCAGCAGGAGTTAATGACATTTATAATCGTCTATTTTTCAGGTTCAGAACTGCTGTCCTGTTCTTGTCTGATGTTTCTTACCAAGCTCCAGGGTCTGGAAATAAACCCTGTCAGTGAAAGGGGAGCTGCCCATCTCATTGCTGCACTGCACACGGACGCTGTAGTTGGTGGAATGCTTCAGGCCTTGCACAGTGTAGGAGAAGGGTGGCACTGGGGTGACTTCAGTGGACACCTCCTGGCCATCTGGTGACTCAGCTACCTGTGCCAAGAGTGAAATGAGATGACTGTTAGCATAAACAATATGACTAACATGTCCATATGGATAAGAATTCATTTAATTGTCAGTTTAGGAATGTGTAAGAATAGATACAGCACCAGTGGTGCTTAAAATACTGAAATCGGAGTTGTCAAACTAAGAATCATGAAGTGGCATCACTTGGGCAGTACCGAAATTTACCACCAGATGAAAATTTGGTTGCATATTTTAAAATATTTCCTTCCCTATGTTACAATTTCTACAATTCCTTTAAAGAAAACTAAATGTGCTTGTCGCTTTGAGTGGTAGCAGCTGGTTTTTGAGGCTTGTTTAAATCTGGGCAATGAAAACCAGTAGAGCAACTTGCCTACTGCCTACTGTCACCTTTTGCCAAACTCTTTTTTCCTGAAGTTTGTATATTTTCAATTTTATAGTGGATTAGAGGTATGGCAGACATAAGTGACTTGGTTCAACTAACTTGTTTTAAATTAAACTGTAAAGAAACTTCTTACCATTCCTACATCCCTTCTTTTTCTTGTTTCCAAATCTGAGCTTTAAAGCAGCATGAATGTTAATTTAAATCTGATATCACTGAGTGCTTTTAATGCACAGACAGAGTCCTACTTTTGTACTAACAATAGCAGAACTCACTGCACAGCTCACAGGCTCAGACTTTCTCTTCAAGTGCATACAAAATAGCAAAGCAGACAGTAAAAGCAAGATGTACTGACAAAAGCGAGAAAGTCATATGGACTTTATGTATTTTATATGGGGGCCTTTCTTCCTTTCTCACTGCCCTTCTGCTCACTCTCACATACACTTTTAGCACACTGGTTTATTTGGCTGGTAGAAAGGAAGAATCTCAAGTTTCCTGAATAGAAAAGCATATTGTTGTCATTATCACTGTCATCTGCAGCACGAAAAAACAAGACAACTATTTTGTAAAACCCTGTCTGCTGGATTATGTGTTTCTGTTCAACACTCCCAAGAGCTGGTGCTCGTGCATCTGACCCTTTCACACCCTGGAACCTGGCTTGTGTTAGCAGTCAGAAAACACTGCCATTCCCTGCCCTGTCCCCAGAAGCAATCTGCTTGTCTGAACACGGTGCTCCTGGGGCACCTGCTGCAATGCCCGAGTGCCAGAACAGCACAGCAAACTTCCAATCCCCCTTCTCTTTCTGGGAGATTCCCAGCAGAAGTGCAATCATGAGGAGCCAGGAACATGTGCATTTTCACATGAAAATGTAGGTCAGTGCCTCACACAGAATCTCATAATGTGGGAGTCAGAGGAAGCACAGTTTTCTGACAGTGCAGGGTCATTGCCAAGTTATCCTGCTCCCAGACTCAAATGCAGGAATCTCCATCCTCCCCAAATAGAACAGAAAAGGCTTAGAAAAGGGGTGAGAGACTGCTGAGTTGACAGAAACTGGGCTGCTCTGATTCAGCCTCTTTTCCACATGTCCCATCCCCCACCCGTGCCCCTGCCAAAAATGAGAGGGAGAACTTAAACCCCAGAATGATTAGCATTGCAGCGTGCAAGCCAGAGAGAATAGGCTGTTCCAGCTCAAGATAACTGGCATTGTAAACAGAGGAAGAAAACCATTTTCAACTGCAAAAAAAGAACAGAAGTAGCAACAAAACCCACAAACCAGGGCCAGCTGCATTCAGTTCTTTCTGCCAGTGAGTTGAAACTAAATTATGATTTCCTTTACTTCTGAAATATAATAAACATTAGAAGATGAAACCTCTGTTTTTTCCCCAGATAAAAAGAGGACTACAATTAGCTAGACTGCTTCCAGCATACCTTAAGTTTATAATCCTCCTCTGCATAGTTGGCAACACTGCATAGAAATTCCACTCCAGCTCATAATGCTGCCGTAATCAGGTAGGGAAAGCATAGGGGCATGGCAAATAAATCCATGGGAATGTGCCTAGTTGTGTTTGCACAGCCTGCTTTGGGTATCACCATTTATTTTCTCACTGGGCTACCTGCTCTTTGGTCTGATTCTACAGCTAAGTACGCAAGGATAGAAACTAACTTTGCCTGAGGTTGGACACATACCATTGTTCTCAGGAACTCCAAGAAGCAGACCAGTTTTTCACAGATGTGGAGTACTCTGCACCTAGCAGAGCTACAGAATAGTATCAAGCTTGATTTTCTTGGAATAATTAGTCTTTGACAATGGAAAACCAATCAAGATTTAGAGACAGGGTTTAAATTTGCTCTGAAACATGCAAATAGGCCTGATCTTGTATCAAAAAGCCCAATCTGTCTCCTGCCTCCATCATTCCTACCTTTCCTGTACCGCATCCTATACTTTGCAAGCTCCTCATCCCTTGGATTCATTGGTATGTCCGAATTCCTGCAGTTTTTCTGGCACCCCACAGCACGGGCCTGATTTGGCGTGGGACTCACAGGCACCTGCACTGGAACAAGCTACCATGGGCCACTGCTCCATGCAGGAAGGGAGAGCACCCTACAGCCACAGCTGCTCCAGGGCACTTCCCACAGAGTGCTGTGAGCTTCATGTGTGCTGCAGGATAATAACCCATATGGAGTAGCTGCCACGAAGCAACTGATAACCTGCTGGCCAGGAGAATGTGGCCAGTCTTTAGCACTTAACTTTTGAGCATAAAATTCATGACCTGCTCTTTTGGCACCTATGGTTGCCTCCTGTTAAGTTTTTATGTTTTAAAGCTGTGACATAAGAATTGCAACACTGCTAATAAGGTGGGAAAGGAAATGACAGCCCGGGAAATGTGGCTTAGGAGAATCCTATTATTTATGCAGGGCAGGGCACAACCCAGAGAGGCCATACCTGAAGAGTGCAAGAATGGAGAGGTGCGCGGCCATCAAATCCTGGCACCCAGACCACGCTGGCATTGCTGCTGGTGACTTGGCTCACAGTTACATTGAGAGGCAGGAGAGGCATGGCTAGAAAGGAAACAAAGAGACCTTTCAGTGTACACAGAACTGAGCAGGTATCCACGTGGAAATGGAAGAGGCTTGAGGCTAAAAATTATGCAATGAAATCACTAACAGAAATGTGGTCAAATAGCACATCTTTAGAGACTGTCCCTGACTTGTTGTGAATGAAACTATTATTTTAACATTGGACAAGCTATTGTCAGCCATTCATCATTGTCCATAGATGCACACAGGCAGTGGTTGATCTCTTTTATAGGAATTCCAATGTGTGATGTTTACACCTTTGCTACTCAGCTCTCTTCCCTTCCCCCTCCATTGCAGGGCATGACTCAGCCCTGCCACACAGTTGCCTGTGAACCCACACTGTGAACTAAATCAGGGCTTTAAAATCCCACCCCGGGTTCTTAGTCCAGCCTTTGACACCAGCTCTGCCAGCACCGGGTGGAGAGTGGCTTGCTGTAGTGACCTGAATGCCCTGGAGCTGGATTTGTAGTAGACCTCTTTGTGCTGCCTCCAGGTGTCCACTGCAAACTCCCACTGAAACACCCTGGGACAGAGCCTGGACTGAAAAGTGCCTCCTCAGCCTTGGGATGAATAAACTCTGTTTTACAGAGGGGAAACTCAAGCCAAGGAGAGTGCATGTCACACTGCCACACATGGCTGATACCTCTCCACAAACTAAGGGCAGGGCCTTAATCAGGATTCCAAGACTGGACAGTTAATCAGATGCTCGTGCTTCCTACCACCACAGTACAGCACCAAACTGCTTGGCTTCCTTTTAGGATCTTTGATGCTTCCCTTTGAATTGTCCTTTCCTCTCACTGTTAATTCCACATAGTTAATTCCTATCGTTCCAGTCACCATCTCTTTTTCACCTCTGAGCATTCATTCTGGCACTTCACGCCTGACAAAATTAGCAGCTTCACAAATACTAACCTCTCCCCTGACCTTCTTCTCATTTAAAAAAATTGTACGCTGATGCTTGTAATAGTTTTCCTGCAGCACCTCAACAAATTGTACCCACAGGAGTCCTCTTTCAGAAACCCATCCTCAGGATAAGGCTCTGCCTGCAGATTGAATTTTTTGAAAGCCTCCTGAGATGTATCCATCAGAAAGCAGCAATAGAAAAGTAATTGCAAGCCAGGATTTCTCCAGCTGCATCTTCTGCCCTGGCAGAGCACCTTTATACTGCTGCCTTCAGCATATCCACAGGGCCATCTTGCAGGAGAAACACAGAGCCCGAACACTCAAGTCTCTGCAGAGGGCCTGGAGGAGTCAAACAGATGGTGACACAGATTAACCCTATAAAGCCTTTGTTGTCTGGTTAACCAGTTACCAGGACCCAGGGCAGGGCCTGGCACCTAGATAAGAACGTGGTGTATGGGGCCACAGACCAAGGGTCCGGGACGGAAACTAGGTAATGAGTTATTAGTTAACTTAAGACTTTCCTGGATCTTTGTTTCATTCTCTTTTGATATTTTGTGTTCAGGTCTGTAAGCTCTTTAAGGGGAAAAAATCCTGCTTTTACTGCTTACTGGGTATTGCTGAAACATTGTCCATAAGTCAAGTTTTTGCAGACACATCTGTAACTTTTGGGTTTAGCAATGTGTACTTTTCAATACAGAATGGCAGGCCCAAAGGAGGTATGCGCTGTGCCACCAGTGAGAATAATCAACTGCTAACACAGCCCGTGTGTGAAGGAGACAGTGGCTGAGGAGGGCTGGCTTGCTAGCACCTTTCCCTAACTCTGCGAGTAAGGGCCAGATGCATTGTCCTGTCATCTCTTGGGAAAAAATTGTGGGCGGCTGTTTCCTGTTGTGCTCTGAAACACGGGATACAACCCTAAAAGTGTTAGCTGCACGTATAAAGGAGAGAAAAGCCTGTCAGAAAACAGGACCTTGAGTGTTAACGTAAGAGAGTTAGCTTCCTCTGTGCTTAGAGAGTGGCTGAACAATGGGGCTTTGTAATGGCTGGGGACTGTGGGCTACAAAAACAGTAATTTTCTGCTTGGAGTACACCCAGCACATTGTGGGCACTACAGAGAATAGATAATGAACAACAACAGGAGCAAATAGGAAGAAATGTTAACAGTTCGTCAACGTCCTAGCAAAAATATTTGCCTCTGGAAACACAGAAGAAACTAATTGTTTAATAAATTGTAGAAAGATTTAAGAGTCATCATTAGCAGATGGGTTTGTGTAAGAGAGGAAGGCCCTGAACATGCAAGTGCAGACAACTGCTTCCAGAAGTAACTTAATTGAATTCTGCATGATCCTAGGATCAAGAACTAAATAAACATGATTTGGGCATGCCCTATTTCTGCTGTGTAGGAACTTTGCTTTAATTTTAACAGGGCTATACTAGATCTTCGAAGCTTTTCTATTTAGAAAAGCCTCATCACTTAGGTAAATTTATAACTATTTTTTTAGACATATCTTTGAGGTACTACAGACATAACTTTTATGACTACAGTACTGGACTTGCTATTCAAAACCTGAATTTGTGTCTCTAGGACATGCCACATACTGGTGCACGTCTGAGTGACTTAAGTGACACTGAGTGACTTAAGCTTGCTCTTTCTCAGCTCTAGAACATGTGTGCATGACCCAAGTGTGCAATGGCAATATGTCCCTCCTAAATAGGCTGTGTGGATTCATTACCTGATGATCCCTGAGGAACACTTTTCAGCTAAATATAATTGCTGGGAAATGAGAGAATTTTGAGGTCTTTACCCCTTCCTCTTATTAATGGTTAAAAAATAACAATCAGTATTAATATTAAAAACTTCAAAAGCTTGTTTATGCCAAATGTTTTTTCAAATTATGGCTTGACAAGATTTTTTGAAGTGTAATAGCTTTGTGAACTAAATTCTATCCCAGGATAAAATATCCATAGAAGATATATTCTACAATAACTAACTGCTTTGTGTAGACAAGCCTTTAAGGCAACAACTCCAAATGGTTTTAAATTAAGTTATAAATCTTACTAGTGCAACATACTGCATTCTTGGCATAGCAGTAACCACAACGTCCTGAACAAAAACACACTCCAAGGGCAGTAGATTACAGCTGGATTTACATCTGTCTTTTAATGAACACAAGCTACTACAACTGTGAGTTCTGACACTGATACAGACAAAAAGGATTGCTTGTATTTGTGCTGAGCAATAAGCTACTACTTGGAACAAATTATTTTTGTGCCATGCCTCTCCTGGAACTGATGATCATGTAAGCAAAAGTGCATTAAAGCATGATTAAAAATTCAAATGCAGAAGCATTTCAACATGAAGAAGAGGGGAAGAGCTGATTGCTCTGATTATCCCTGTTTCAGTTACCTGGAGGAACAGAGGAAATGTCACATCAGCCTGGAGACTTCCAAATAGCAACTGGTCATGCACAGGCTGGCATTATTTGTTTTCAATGAGCTTTTAAAGAGCAAAGAATTTAAAAAACAAAATTCATAAACCCAGTGTGGATGAGCAGACCTTACTGGGCACTGCTGATCACCTTCCTTGACATTTTTTAGCATCTAATGTGATGCCAATAAAAGCAAGCAGAAGTAACAGCCTCTTTAGCTCTAAAAAGACCCATCTATTCCCAAGAGGGAAAGACTTCCCTGCTGCAAATTTATATCAGCTTCATCTCTCACAAACAACTTAATTGCCCCAGCTCTCTCCTTTTCAAGGAAAAGCTGTCATTTGACATCACATTTTCACTCCTGAATCAGATGTGGATTATTTTCAACTGCCTGGGATACGGCCCTGCATAGGAAGTGGGAACTGCTGTTAGAACACAAAGCATTGTTTCGACTGCTGAGAACTCCAACCAATGCTGGCAGCTTTGAGGCAACTCCTTGCATTAAGGAGCCCTACTTTCTCTCCCCAGAGAGCAAATCCGAGGCCCTTGCCCAGTCTCTGGCACCCAGTCTCTCACCTTTAATTTGAACAGTGGCAGTCCGAGATGAAGACAATCCCTTTACGTTGTGAGCTTCGCAGGAGAAAACTGTGCTTTGATTGATACCTGGAGAACAGCCAAGAAAAGGAAAGGAAACACAAATAGCTATATAATCCAGCTTCAACCTTCAGCAGAATTTCAATTATTTGTGACATCCAGCTCAAGTTGTACAGGCAGTTGGAGGGGTGAGCTGGGTGCCAATCAAAAGCATGATAAAGACATTTTTAATGGGGGGAGTGTGGCAATGTAGAAAAGCTTTCATGGAAGTGTCAGAAAGCACTGAAAAGGAAGGAAGAATCTGTCAGGACAGCAGCTCATAGTGCTCAGGTAGCAGATGCCTGCTTCTCACATTCTGGTGAGCATCTTTGAAGCAAGGATTATGCTGAACTGTGAGCTCACAGACAGCCTAACGCTTTGGGCCTCAGCCTACACCTGAGCAACATTCATCTTCCAATTGGGCTATAAGCCCAGGCAAACTTCTAGTCAGATGCTGCCTATTTCTAGTCAATGCCCACCTGTCCCTCACCTTGCATCAGACTTCTGAAGACATACAAAGGAAGTGGAAGCTAAATGCTACTGCATCAGCACTGAAACATTTTCCAGGGGTGATACAAGTCAGAATGTCTTCTGTGACCATCCATCCATCCCATGGCATGATGGCATGACATCTGGCTGTCCCAGGACACATATAGATATTGCAAATGAATCAGAATTGAGGTAGATTTGCAAGGCTGCCTGGAGAACTGTGTCCGGCAACTATTGTCACGTGGCTTGGCCCTCAGTTGCCTTAATAGACTCTATCTGTGAAAAGTTAAAGATTGGCTCACTGTGGGCATACAATTTAGGAAGGAAAAGCATTTCAGAGCTGCACAGAGCAGCTTGCACAGTGTCTCTGACCTTTGACTCATCTCCCAAGCCTGAGACTAACAGCATTGCAAAGAAGGTGAAATGGGAGAGAGAAGGGAATGCTATTCTCATCCCTGTGAACCAGAGGAAGACGCTGCCAACAGGCTGAAGGCCAGGCAGCACAGCAGAACAGCACCTGATGTAGGAGGCCTGTCCTAAGACAGAACCTAACACAGCCCTGCCCTGAGGAAAATACAAAATACACCACAAACCAGGAACTGCATGTTCCCTAACACCATGCCAGCACTGCTTTCCAAATACAACATTACTGAACCTTCTAAATGTTTGCTTTCTAGCCAAGTATTTTGTTACTATTTTCTTCAGAGTGTGATACTTTCCTCAGCTAGCAATGCTTGTTTTCTTACCAACTGACTCTTTTGACATGCTTTGGTAATCCAACCATGCAGGTTGTGTCCTGCTACATGTTTTAAGTTACAAAGACAAGATATGCCCAAGGGACACCCCGAAGCGCACTGAAACAGGGTGTGCCCAAGGGGCATCCCAAAGAACACTGGAAGCAAATAAAGGTGCTGAGAACACTTAATACATAAAATAGCAATTCATTTGAAGAATCACTAGGAGTAGATGTCTTTTTCAGGCTTCCAAGCCATTGCCCCCCAGCAACAGATATTTTGTGAGGCACTGTGGGATGAGTTAGTGGAGGAGGGGTGACTAATTTTCTTATTGTCTTTCTCCTCTTGACTATCCATCTTTTCAGTTTCCATTTCAACAGGCAAATTATACCATAAGGGAGCAGTTTTCATTTCCAACTTAGAACATCATCTGTGGCTATGTAAGAGAGGGAGCAGATCATTAAAACCATTTCAAATCACAAATCATGTTTTGATTTGTGAATAAATAAGGTTCTAAGGAAAGCCTGAATAGGATCGGATAGCTCAAAGGATGGCCAAAGACATATAAAAACTCACCCTGGGTGTAATTGTATTGACATTGATAAAGAGGCCCTAGAGATGACTCTTAGTTGTAAAACCTTTTCTTTCTAAATAACTAGCTAAACTTTGGGTCAGGGTGTTGAGAATAATGAAACAGCAGCGAAGAGAAAACATAACACAAGGCTGTTGGACAACTAACTACAATGAAGTTACTTTTAAGAGGTAACTGCAAGAATAGCTGCAGTCAGTTTTAGGTAGAGACACTTTTCTGAAAGTGCCTGAAGAGAGGCCCTAACACCTACGGGCTCCTGAGTTTTTCTGCTGACCCTGCTGGGGAAAGCTCTGCTCTGGGGCAAACCTTGGTCTTGAAGGGTATCAACCAGCCCATTTCAGCATTGATACAATCACCCTTGAAGTATCAAATAATTACATGAGGCAGTCAGATTTTAATGGTAAGAGCATCCAGCAAGCCTGCAAGAACAGAGATGGGGGTGGGTAAGAGAGGGGAAAGCAGGGTGTGACAGGGCTGTGCACAGAAGGAGGAGATGGCATCTGCTACATGTGAAGGCTTGGAGAGTTCCAAGAGAAACGGCACCAACAGAGTCACTTCATATAACCATGAACACCCTCCAGGAGGCAGAACAAGAGGCACCCAATGCATCATCTGTTCAACAGCATCTTCAACAAGAGTGCCAGTCACACCCCAACTCTGTAAGAGTCTGTTTGCCTCAAGCCAGCAGAAAACGCACTGAGCAACCACCACCCCTCGAGATACTCCTTGTATGTGATCATGACCACTCAACATTTAATGCAGAGTTAAACAACATTGCCACACTATGTGGCTACCCAGTGTACAAGGCATGATCAGAAGAGAGCTCTTCTCCTCTTCTGATGCTCCAAGTGATCCCCTGCAGTGGCAGCAGCCTTACCTGATACATTTAAGATGGAGGGGGAGATGTCTGGAAGCCCCACTCTAGAGTCTCCCATCCACCAGACAATTGTCACTGGTTCAGGGGGACCAACAGCAGCACAGGCCATATGAAACGGAGCATTAGGGGACACGGACACATCCTCAGGTTCCACAGTAAAGTAGGGCACACCTGGAAAAGCAACAGACAAGTGACAATAACAGGAGCAACTGCCTCTTGTTTATTTCCACTAAAACCAGTGCCCAACACTGGACATCCATCTGTCCTGCTGCTAGGCTGAATCCGACGCCCTCCAAGCCCTTCACAGAAACCAAGGGTCAGACATGCTGCATCACCTCAGGGCACGAATGTCTAAGTACTACGACTAGAAATCAGAGAGAGTGCTTGCTTCCCACAATGCCTTTGAAAAACCACTTCCAATTCAAGACTCCCCTATGAAACAGCTTTTAGTGGTAGTATTTTCTCAATTTTTCAGCTGGAGAGATTGGAGTTTAAAGAGGTAACAGTCAATAACTTTAGTGGTGGCACACAGCACTTTAAAAGACAGCTAATCCAGCTGCAGATACTTCTTGCCCTGCATTAAAAACTGAAGCTTGAGAAAGTGTTGAACTACCGGCTTTAACAAACCCATGAATGAGGAAAGAATCCCCACAGTGAGAGACTGGGAGCATTTACAATGCTCTCTCTGGAGCTTAATTGAATGGAGATGCCTTCCAGCACACTCTGACACCACAACAACCGGGCTGCCTCCGAGTCGGGGTAATTTGTTTCAGAGCTGAAGGCTATCCACGGACACAACTCTCAGTAATTATCTGTTCCCCACCATGGAAAGACTCCTGGTTGGTACAACAGGTATCAGATTAGGCCCACAGGGAGCAGAATGCAGCTGCAATGCTACCTACCTTAGATCATCTCTAAGTGGCAATAGCTGAGTGTAATTTGACACATCAAGAGATGTGGTTCTTCTTCTGGGCAATGCCAAAACTCTTATGAATTCAGTGCTCCAAACCAGCAGCACAAATT
This sequence comes from Vidua macroura, assembly GCF_024509145.1. Lineage (NCBI taxonomy): Eukaryota > Metazoa > Chordata > Aves > Passeriformes > Viduidae > Vidua > Vidua macroura. The sequence continues at coordinate 37,320,710 of NC_071576.1, forward strand.
TCACCAGCCATCAGCAGCAGTGCTGACCATGCAGGACAGCCAATATGTACTTCTGGTGATTGATGAAAGAACTGAAGGCCCAGGGAAATGTTCAGTTCCCTTCTATACAGAAATCTTTGTGTGTCAAACATGGCTGCTACCAACAGCACTTACTCCAACCAAAATCAGGTATTCTCAGCTGGAAAAAGCATGTTCTGGAAGCTGCTGATCTGTTGCCTCACAGAAAAAGCGGAACTGACAACATTGTGCATTCATATGCCAAAATTACACTGTCTGTCCCTGGCCAAAGATGAGAGGCCCAAGCAGCTCCACCAGCAGGCAATTAATACAGGTACCTAAATAGGGATTTAGAAGCCTGACACTTGACATTTCCCCCAAGCTACAGCCAAAAGTGCTTTCCTCAGTCTTTCCCTGACTGTCCAGTCACAGTTTGTGTCTTTCAGGTAGCAGCTCCTTTGTGCCTTCCTTGCCTCCTTCCCTTAGAGTACTAAGTAAATGAACAGACTAAAACAGATCTAAACCCAAGTCTCTTGAAGAATGACAGCCTATCTGTGCAAAGGCTAACGTTCAGGACAGGTACATCCATTGTCATGGCATACTGCTCATTTTTGCTGACATATTTTATTTCATTTTTTTTTATTGCATTCAAACATAAGCAATAAAAATGAGTAAGCTTTTGAGATACCAGCTGCAACACCTCTGCCTACTTTGCCCTCCTTCTCCAAGGAAAACTAGAAGGGAAAATAATCACTGTTTCTCTACCTGTAAGCAGGATCCCTGCCTCCTGTCCATTTGTCATGACACCCAAGGTAAACTTTCAGGAAGATCCTGCCCAGCTCGGCAGGTTTTCTCACTTTGGGAGCAGCTAAACAGAGCAGACAAGACCACAATTAAAAACTTTCATAGTTGAGGGAGTGCAGCTGACTCATCCAGCTGAGGAACTTGCACTGCCCCCCGTCCGTATGTTACCTGGACAGCTCGCTGCCTGTGACACATTTAGCCTCCCAGCTCCTGGTACAAGAGGTGAGTGTCAGCACATCCCTTTCACAGATGCCCCATGGACGCACTGAGCAGCGAGCAGTCAGGAAATCAGCAGCAAAACAAGGAAATGATCCCACCTATTCCCCTCTTCCAAGCCAGCATCCAACCTTTAAGGCTGATTCTTATGTACAGCTTAGTTTTGAGACAGTGTTGATTCAGGGGAATGTGTCCACACAGGTGTGGCTTGGTCTCTGACTGTAGCCACAACGGGGGCTAGCAGCCCCAGGAAGAGCCACATAGTCAGAGGTGTAATTTCAGATGGAGAGTTCTATAAGAAACACAATCCTTTTTTTAACACTGCACAGTGTGCCTCTGAGATCACCTCTCCAGCCATCAAACACTATCAAGTTCTCAGTAAGGCCAGAGACTAGTCTCTAAACCAGGAAACAGGTCCAAAACAGTTTTGGTTTCGTAAATTCTAAGAAGTGTTTCATAGGATCAAACACTTTTATTACAAAGACAGTTCAAATACCATTGCTAGAAAATCTGGCAGATACAGACTACCTAAGCAGATACTACACAGCATAGAAATCCAGTCAAGCTCACTTTAAGTTAGATCACCAATAGTCCACATTTGTTTGTGTGCCACACTGAAGCATGTCAGCACCTACTGCAAATCACCAGAGTAAAGAACCTCTCCCAGTCAGAGGACAGATGTTATCGATAGAGCAATCACTGCTACACAAAGCTGGCACATCCAGGGAAGAAATACACAGAGATAACAGCAAAGGTGGGTCTGATATCCCAAGTGCTTTCTTATGCTGAGAGCTGACACATTTTTTAAACTCCACCCCTTATCACTACTTGTTAATTTTTAATTATATCCACCAACTCCCTTTACACATGACACATGCCCAGTTCAAGTTTAACTACCTTCTGCCGTAATTGTTTTTCTCATAAAGGAAACTGGTTGCATTTTTTTCACTTGTGCTGTAAGCTTTGGCCTTCATTCTCAACACACTCCACCTTACCTAACTGCAGCTGTTTTTTTGTGACTTTGATACCTTTTGCCTGTGCAGTCCAGAAGGGCATCATGTTTATTTCAGACAGCTTGGCACACTGAGCTACCCAATCACTCCTAATGCACCCACCATGCAAATGCAGCCACCTCTGGAGCAGACCATGGTAATTGAATAGAAATAGAAACTCTGCATGAGAGAGTGTTCTAAGCTGTAAAATTTAGGTGGACAAAAGCCTGGGATTTATGGAAGGCAGAATGTGTTACTCTTCTTGTGAGAGCTGCTATGAATGTTTCCATGCTCTGAGTGAGCAAGATGTTAGCTATAAAACATCCAGACCACATCACCTCCCACAACACCCTCCCTGCTCCCCCCTGTCTAGGACTGTTAATTCAGCTCTGGCCCCAAATGTTAGCAAATACATCCAAAAAACTACTTCTTGCTGCAAGTGCATTGTTCCTGTCAACTTCTTCACCAAATATTAAGCCATCCTATGACTACTAGCTTCTAACAGAGGATCTAACTTCTGTTAGATCATGGCTCAAGGGAAATGAAACTAGAGAAAGTAAGAAGCCACCAATCCACACTGCCTTGGGTGATTTTTAGCAGCCATGTAGAAGCCATTCTTAGCAGACAACCCCAGACAGAAAAGTGCCACATGGAGCAGCCACAGCTATGAAGTGCTGATGTACAGCACTTCTCACAAAACTCACAACTGCGTTAAAACCGTACCTTGCCCACAAAGACCTGTTTGGCTGACGCGCAGAAGCAGACTGTGACCCTGCTTAGAGAAGTGGGCTGGACCAGATGAGCTCCACAGATCCCTCTTAAACTGAACTATTCACCATTCAATGAATTATTTAGAGATGACCGCAACAATGGATTTAAAAGCTGGAAAGAAACGTGCTTGCACGAAAAGATCTTGTTTCCTAACATCCCAGGAAAAACATCCTCCATAAAACCAGAGGCAGTGAACAGACAGCTCTGCTCTTTGAAGCCGTTCTCCTAGTTCTTACTCCTGCTCTGTAGCGATTTCCCTGCAGTCAGCAGCAATGGTTCAGAGCCAAGAAGCCTGTCACTGGAGCAATCTGCTCTCACCACTTCAACCTAGAGCATATTGGTGGGTCAGCCGTGAAAGGAAACCAGCACTACTACTCCTCCTTACCTTCCACTATGAGCCACACTTGTTGTGATTCTTCCTTCTTCCCCCCGTTCTCAACCTGGCACCAGTACTTCCCAGAATCTGTCCGCTCGACGGATTTCAAGCTGAAAAAAGTCAAAAGCCATATCGATATTTTATGTGCATAAAGCATGTTTTTGCCCCAAAGGACCCTCCAGTGTTTGGCAAACCAGATGCATGGAAAACACCCACTGAGACACAGCCAGCTCTGGGGAGATCAACAGCCAGCCAGCACAAAGCACACGGCAAAACAGCAGAGATGGGAGGCTCCTCTCTAAAGTGGGTGGAGAAAGTCCTTGCAGAGCAGACAGTCTTCCTCCAAAACATCCTTGCAGAAAACCAGTCATCTGTGTCCTCTGAGGATAGGAAGGGGTCATCTCCATCTTGAATCATGACTCTAGCTAGCCTTCAAGTGCGACAGCTTGGCCACAACATCTGAGCTAGCAGGAAACTCCACACTGCAAACCTCCAGAGAGTTCGACTGCTTTGCCTCAGGTGACAGGACTGGCAACAGCCTCATACAGGAACAGATGGGTCAGAAAAGGGTCCCCCTTGCCTCAACTGCGCTCAGCGCTAACCTGATCCCAAGAGTGCTCACTCTGCAAAACTCCTTGGGCCTCCCAGTTTGTGATTTCATGGGGTTATGCTGGTGCATGGTGAGCAAGGGCAGAATTTGGTACCAAAGCAACAAGGTCTCAGCTACCAAAGGCAACAGTGTGACTCGGAGAGCCCGTCAGTGCACCAGTGCTGCCTGCTCCCCGCAGGACATGCAGCCATGCGTCCGCTGCCATGCAGGGATCCTCCGCAGAGCTGATGCCCACCTTTCTAAGGCTGGCAGTCCTCCTTGGAGAAGGGGAAGGATGTCTCAGGAAGGAAGACAGAAAAGGGAGAGTGTTTGCCGAAATGCACAAAATGGACCCACTACAGCCCGATTTTCAGAGCTGGACCTTCAAATGGCATCAGCTGTCCTGCCCATGTTCTGAAACACAGTGATTACAGCAGAGAGTCACACGTAGGTGGTAGAAATTATCTCTTTAGGAGAAGAAAGGAAAAAGGAGAGAGAGATTCAGATACATCCAGATTTAGCACCCTAACTTATCTCTGGTGCTGCAGAAAGAGTTCTCAGCAGAGTAAAATAAGAGGCAAGAAAGGAGATCAGAATGAAGATTGTGAAGGACAGAGTTAACTAGTGGAACTGGGGGTAGTAGTTTCAAGACAAACTGTTTCCACAACATAATGTTATGCAATAGTTTTACTGTGCACAGATGTTTTTTTCCTACCAAAATGTTTCTTTCAGACAAGCTTTAACACAAGGCTTTTAGTTGGTGGAACTGGAGTCCCTGTGCAGTGTCAATCCAAGAAATGTAACAGGAGATGAAGCCGAGCTCAGGGAACAGTGATTCTCAGTCAGTCAACAGTTTTGAGCTCTCGTGGTGTTCATATGTTTGCCTGTACAAGCTCTTTTAATGTATAAAAAAAGACAGAGCAGAACCTTGGGTCTTGCTTATCTCAGTACTTCCAGAACCAGCTGACATCCCTCTTCTGCTGAAATAAAAGTACAGAGATCTGCTTTGCACAAGAGTTTCATGCCTCTGCATGGAGCAAGACTGATATCACATAGTGTAAATGCATTACGAATAAATCAAGATTCATTGCAAAATGAATCAGGGATGGTTCAGAGGACAAACACTCCTCTCCAAAGAAAGGAAGGGGATGTAGTCCTGGGAGTATAGTTTCAATCAATAATCCTCACCTTTTAGGCAGACTGACAGCTCAAGAGAGAAAGAGAACAGGATGAGTACGAGAGAGAAAACCTATTTATACTGCTGCATGGCAGAACAAGATGAACAAACAAAGCAAGACCATCCTTTCACCTTGAAGTCACGTCTCAAGCATCACAAGCATTAGCAAAGCACCTGTCCCCACAGTAGTCAGAAAACCAATATGGTTCTAGTGGATAAAATCTCAGTGCTCAGTGGCTTCAGTTCTGCTCTCAGTTATGCCCTTGCCACACAGTGAGCTGCAGACATTAGGACTCTGCCCCACTGAGGGCACTGCAGAGATATAGCTGACAGCAGAAAACTGTGCAATAGTTTCCACGATATTCTTCCTTCTCTGCATCTGTTGTACCTGAGGAAGCCGATCCAGTGTTCTTCATCTACTGGAATGTACACCTGGTCTACGCTTTGCACCACTGCTCCGTCCTTGATCCACAACATCTCGGGATCTTCCATTCCCTCGAGGCTGCAATTTAGTTTCACGGGTTGACCCTGGGACACCTTTAATTTGATTGGAGGTCCTGTAAATTTCATACCTAAAAAAAAAATACTACTCCGCCCCACCCCCAGAAGAAGGGGGGTTGGAGTACAGCAAATTACTCTAGGTTGGTGGTCTGGAATTACATACCCTACCAGCACACGCTGCAGAGGAGTGTGTTAATCTCAGCACTGCTTTACTATGTCTGCTAAGCAAATGCAAGCACTGAAAGCACAATTGCTGGAGAAAAGTGGTGGTTCAGTGTGTACATGGGGATTTTTTCAACTCGTGTAACAGCAGGATGATGTTCTGCAGAGCAGTGCCCAAGCAGAGACGCACAGAAATGCCGGGAGCTTCGCCACGTCAGTGATCCAGCAGTGCTAACTGCATCCGTTCAACACGCTACCACACCTCCCTCTTTTCCCCAGGCCTGGATTTAAGCCATGGTGTTCTTGTGCTGCTAAGAAAACATCATGCTTGCTCCATTGTATGCATTTGCAAAGAGCATGGATATGAGAAAGAATCAATTATGTTTTGTTATTCAGCATACACTGTTCTCCTGCCTTACAGAGAGCTTCTCTACAATTTGCAAAACCCATGAAAGCAAAGCCTATTCCACAGCATACCTCACAGAGGAGCAGAACTGTTCGAGAACAGATATTTCTGTTGCGTGATGTGGGTGTGTGCTGAATGAGCCGCCTGGAGGACCCTTCAGTCCAGCCAAAGGACCACACCATTGCGACCCCAAAGCAGCAGGGCCAGAGCTGGTGAAGCTGCTCAGGTTTATATTGACACAGAAGTGATCAGAATTTGGCCTGGAGCACTGTTACGTGTGTGGGTGGACAGGGAGTGTTTCCCTCAAGCAGAAGCGAATGCATGGAATTTGTTACCATGAGAAGACGCAGAAGCCAACTATCTAAGCACATTTAAGAAAGACAGGCATATAAAGGAGGAACCAGAAGATCAAAGGAGACCGTGGGAAAGCAGGAAGGTAGAAAATAAATGTAAAGTTAGTTTTGTTAGGGAGAGTGGCTATTTCCTATGCAGTGGCACAGGACTGACAGACCAGAACAGGTCTAGCCTAGTCCAGTATTACGCCCTGGCAGTGGACTCCACATCCTTCAGAAAAAAAATTACTCCATCACTCTTGCCTGGCCACGTATCACAGTACATTACAACTTCACCCAGTCCACTGGCTGGTCAGCTTCTCACAGGATAACTTGCTACCCACAGAGCCAGTCAGAAAGCACTGCTTAGTGAGAAGCCCTGCTGCTCTCAAACTTTGTTACAGCCTTACCGGTGATCCAACACAGATTTTGGATCTGCCACTTCCCTTCTTGCTAAAACACCACCCTCCCACAGCCATGAGGGCACCACCTCACAGGGCAGAGGAGCAGCAGAGGAACTCACAGCGTGGTTGTAACAGCTGGGAGAAGGGGAGCCAGCACTGTGGCACCAGCCAGCGCTCTGCCATCATCAGCCTGTACCCAGATGAGTACCAGTAGTCTAGGAGAAAACCCAGAGCACAGGCAGAAGGTCTTTACTCTTTTCCTTAATGAGAGTCCCCAGCTGGTTTCCCGACACTCAGTCTTTTGCCTTTCTATCTCCTGTTACTCATTTAACAAATTCACAGAGAGCACTGGAAAACAGGCAAGCTGATCATTTGAGTTTAGCTGCTACAGCTCATTTGCTGGGCTAAGGATTTGATCACCTTGGGTGAGGATGATCTAACCTCGCATTACTTAACTCAAATGTGACACAAACTACATGTCCCAGTGCATGCCAGAAAGCATCCCCCCTTTCACCACTCACAGCACTGGAATACAACATGAAAGCTTCATAGCATCTCTCTCTGTGTTACAGAAAACTGATATAGTCAGGCTGCTACATGCGCACAAACTGATAGACATTTTCATTACAGGTGCCTTCACGGAAAATCAAACTACTCAGCATCCTTCAGACTGCCCTGCTGAAAGAGTTAGCCATAAATTAAACCAGGAAATATTGTTAGAGATTCTATATGGTTGTCAGTTAGCAGAGGAATCAATGATGTAGGAAATTAACATACAGTACAAGTGTTCAGTCAGAGTTGTACATATTGTCCAAGTATAATCCTTCCATCAATTTCAACCGAAATGAAGAACTACACATCAGGTATTTTAAATAACTTCACAGGTCAATAGTGCAGTTTTGGCTGCAGCATCTCTTCCTGCAGGTATCAGGAAGAATCACACAGGAGGCAAATAGGAATTTTAATTTCCACCTATTCCTCGTTTTACTCTCCCACTCGCTATTTCTCATCTGACAACATTCTTGATTCAACTGTGCAAGAAGTAATTTCATCCAAATAGCTTCCACCAAGCCTACCTGTAAGAGCTGCAGATTGTGAAACATATAGATAGGAAATAGAACTGTTTTAAATCTTATCAAGCAATTGTCTGAATTGACAGCCAGGGAACACACTAGTGAACACACTAGCTGTCAAAACATATGACACATCTGTTTGTTTGTTTTTTAAACTTGCTACCTCTGAATATTTTAATTCCTAGGAACAGAATATGTTTTTTGTGATGATGGGAGTGGAGAGAGAGGAAGACGTCTGCTCATGCACGCCGGGGTAAAGGTTTTTTTTTTCCTCAGATTACTTAGGACACTAATCTAGCGATCCAGCCTGTGCCACAGCCTCCGTGTCACTGCACGCACACCGCTCCACATACAGCGCGGAGCCCAAACTCCCGCTGAAGTCTGGAGGAGGTTGGCCGGGGCACCGAGACGCTCCAGCACGCTGCCTTTCCCTGCCGACCGGAGGGTGAAACTTCGGAAAATGAGTTCATGAGGGAAAAAAACAACAAAAGCCACTCAGGAATGCGTTAGCGCCCAGCTTTCCTCGGCGACGGCCCGCGCTAGGCACATACCAGTGCAATGCCTCCGCGAACACCGGGGAGGATTACTCGCTACTGTACTCGCAGGCAGGCGAGGCTCGCACAGCCCGGTCTCCCCGCCGGCTGCCGAGCGCCACGTCGCTGGCCCCACAAACGCGGCGGAGACGCCCGTGCCCGGCCGGGAGGGGCAAAAATGCGCCGGCCCCGACCCCACAGGTGGCCGCCCGAGGCCCCGCGGCCGCCGCACCAGGTGGACCAGGCGCCCCCGGGCCGCACCCGGCCGCTCCCGCCCGGCGACCCTCAGCGGACACTCGTAGAGGTGGCGGAGCGGGAGCTGCCCGCGGGGAGACCCGGCCCGGCGGCAGCAGCCGTGCCCCGCAGCCCCTCCCGCCGCACCCGGGGTCTCGGGGGGCAGTGCCCCGCCGCCACCGGGCTGTCAGCCCCGCTCACCTGCCGCGGCAGCGACGTCCCGGAGTGCCGCAGCCCAGAGTCCCAGCACGAGGAGCCGCGGGATCACCATGCTCCGCTTCAGCTCCATCTCTCCCGCACCACCATCCTCCCACCAGTTCCCGGCGCTGCGGGGGGCTCCCACCGCCCGTGCAGGCGGCGGCGGCGACAGCGGCTGGGGCAGCCCCGCGTCGCCGGCCGATACCGGGCTCGCCCGGGAGACTACGAGGACGCTCAAACTTCTGGCTCCGGCCGGGGCGAGGCTCGGGAGAACCTGCTGCGGGGCGACGGCGCGGGTCGGTGGGGTCGGGTCGGGTCCGCTCCGGTCCGGTCGCCGCCGCCGGGCGATCTCCCCCTGCCGGCTTGGCCGCCGCGGCGCCACTCTGCGGGTCACTCCGTCCGTCTGTCCGTCCCTGCCCAGCCGCCGCCGCCTCCTTCAGGAAATGGCGCTCTCGGGCGGTCACCGCGCGCTGTGCTCCCCCTCTGACATCACATCATGAATATGCATGAGCCGGGCGCCCACCGCCCCCGAAGCGGCGAATCACCGCGCCCGCCGCCCCCGCTCCGCCGCCCCGGGACGGGACCGGGGCTCCGAGACCCCGGGAGGGCGGGACGGGACGGGAGGGGCGGGGCGGGGTGGGGCGGGAGCGGCAGCGATCGAGGAGGTGTGTGGAGGCGGCGCCCCCCGAGGGCTGCTCCGCCGAGCGGCCTGGTTTCCAGAGCGCCGGGAGCGGGTGACCCACATCCGCGGGAGCTGCCGGGGCTCCGGTCATCCCCCTACCTACATGTGGCCCCTCTGGAGCCCCAGCGCACCATCCAGCCCCCCAGGGGAGGAGGACTTGGGGTGACCACCGGGACTCAGTCCCCCCCAAGGCGAGGCTCTGTCGGGATGAGCACAGCCCCGCCTCGTGCACGCAGCACCCCCAGCACCATCTCCCTTGGCCGGCCCTCTCCAGCTCCTTGCTCCGGCCACACTCTCCTCACCGTTCGACCACTTGCTTGGGGGATGTCGGTCACCCCATCCCGGCGGCTGAGCTGTGGAGGAGCACCGGCAAGGTGAGGAGATCCACCCGTGCCCTTCAAGCAGGAATTGGCTCGGCCCTGACCATTTTTCCGCTAGCGGAAAAGTAGGGAGAGAGCTTGGGAGGGAGATCTCTGCTGCCACAGGGTTAGTAGAACGGCGTGGAAAAAGTCACTTACAAACAGTTTTTTTAAAAATCTGGCGCTACCTTTTCGTAGGAGTTACAGTGACAATCTGGGTTGAAAGGTGCCATAAGGAGCAATATCATTACACCACGATGCAGCTCTTAGCTCTGCCACAGCCGTCAGCGTGCAGCACTTGCCTAGCAGCTCCTGCAACACTCTGGAAACCTGGCTAAACGGAGGAGTGCAGGGAAACTGCATTATCGCCAGGAGGGGGAAGGAGAAACTGAGGCACAACAAGCTCATATAATTCCATTCCAAACTCTAATCTTCACTCCCCCCCGCCAAATAATTTGCATTTCTGATAGGAATTTCTAGGGGACTGGAGCAATGCCAAGAAGATTTCATTACTAGAATGTAAATGTCACTCCCTCCCCAGTGCCTCCTGCTGCAATGAGGTAGCTGGGAGGAGACACTGACAAAGCCATCCATTCGAGTGCTCGTGGGAAGTCTAGTTGCACTTGGGGACAGGAAATCGCCAGGATCACTGCAGTTCTTGGGCTGAGAGGTTCTGTGCTGGTGCTTGCTAAAAGCTTCATGCACACTTGCTGTCGCTGCTGCCTCTCCCCAGGTGTCCATCCAGCTACATGGTGTGTTTCTGCACTTAGGGCAATAGCACCCTCCAGAAGGCAGCTACTTTTGCAGATCTTAGTCGTCTCATGAGAAAAAAAAAATAATGGCCATTAGAATATTGACATGTTTCTATGGTGTTTTCCTTCTACAGATTTCTTCCAGCCCTACAATTACAGAGGCTTACACTACACTGGTCCCATGGGCCCAGGAAGTGCTCCAGTTGTAGCATGGCACAGGCCAGGCTCAGGGTTGGTGTAAGAGAGTGAAGCTTTGCTGGAAGAAGTAGACCAAGAGGGATTTTCCCCATCAAGGGATCTGACTTCAGCTGTTCTGAGAAGGGCTTTGTGCTAACAGTGATAGGCAGGAAGAGCCATATGAAAATTGGACTGAAATTCTGCACACACTGCCAGTTGAAGTGCAAACTGCAGTGGGAAAACTTACAGAGGAGTGCAGTATCACCATGCAGAAAGCAAAGGAACTGGTGAATCTTAAATGTTTTTAGGAACTGGAGACAAGCTCTCTTGGCCTCTTGTGGCACTGATTCAGCACCATGGCTTTATTCTTCAAGCTGTAACATCAGTGACAGTGCTCACTGTTCACACACACAGGACACAGCTGCTGGCTTTCTGGATTACATTCTTTCCTTACTTCTGCTGCAATAGTGTTTTGCCACATCTCATCAGACATGCTGGGAAGTGTGGGTATATTCCAGAAAATGTCTGAATATCTGTTATTATTATTATACAATAATCCAGAGGTGGATGCCCAGTGCTGGGAGACTACTGAAGATTAAGAAAAAGAGAAGAAAGGACAAAAGAGAGGGAGGGGAAAATGAGAAGGCAGAAGGAAGAGAAGTATTTGCTGGACTTCCTCACCTTCTTCTACTGTTCAGCTTCTTCTGAGACCCAACAGGACATCTAGAACAGCTTATCTCAGTCAGAAAGCAAACCCTCCCATTTCCACATGAGAAGCCATAGCCCTAAAAGTTCAACAAAAGCTGCTGGCACATACCACTGCTCCATTGTCAAAGTAGTCAGTCTGCAACTGGATGGAAAAATCCTTGTGTTTTGTACAAGGTGTTTTCTATAGAGCTGCCTGGTTTGCACTGGGATTCAAGAACTTGTCCGCTTCATCCTCCAAGTTGGGATTTGAAAAGCAGCATTAACCCCTCCATTGCTAGGGGGCAGATCCCTCATCCTGCATCGGAAGTGGTGGCAATGGCAAGAACAAGGATGAAGTGGCATTCAAGGGTTGCAGGAGTACAGGAGTAGCTCTGCTCTACAGTGTAGGAGACCCAGGATGGCTATTCAGGTGCTTCCTGAATGGGAGATCTGTTGAAGCCAGCATATTTAGTCCCAGACTAGAACAAGAGCTGCTCCCAGCTTTTTGGTCACCACCAAAGGCTACAGCAAGTGAAAGGAGGAAGTTCCAAGTGTGTGAGGGCTTTTGCAGCTTAGGGATAGCTTCTCAAATTAATGCCCCAAAGTTGGTCCAGAATACAGTGACTAAGGAAACACAAACCCTGAGGACTTTCCAAAATTTGCCAAGGACAAAACTTGAGAGCTACTGGATAATGCAGTGGCTTTTCACGTCACTGAAAAGGACTAAACTGAGAATAAACTGTCTCCATTCTCTGCCCAACCCATCATAATGGATTGTTCATGTCAGATAATAATAGTGTTTAACGTGGCTACTTCTAAGGACCCAAATATAACTCTCCATCTTGGCCTATACGTGGGACAAAACTGGCCATCCCAAGACCTTGGGTATGGTATTTAAAGCCATGTGTGGCTGCAGCAGCAAAAGCAGCTCACAAGAAGGCTGAAACTCATCCTGCCTGTCTCTGGGCTAAGCTTACCATAACTGAGTTATGCTGCTCATTTGGGAATTCTCTTAGCTACAGCTGAACTCTGTTATCTTTTCATTTATATTATTCTACCATCTCTTCCCTTCTCCTTTCTTGACGTCCTCTCAACCACCTTCTTCCATAAGGAACTGTGTTGAAATATTCCAGCCTCTCTGTTTCAGCCTCGACCAGCTCTTAAATCTTTCATATGTGCTGGTTTTAACTTTCTGTGTGAATACAGAGAAGGACAGGGAACTCTATTAAAGACTTGCATTTACTTTGTATTCAGAATACAAGGATATCAGGTATGAGTCTGAGCTTTGAGTTCAGGCCTGATCCTTTCATAGTTCCCAAACTCTCCCAGCTCTGCCTGGGTGTGGCAGGTGGCATGGTGTAGATGAGGGAAACTAGGATTGGGTCACATTGGTGGATCTAAATTTGGATTTTTCTCTAAGTTTCAAGGTTATGCAGTTTGGCCCCAGCTCAATCATAATCACCACCCCAAGCCCAAACATTGTTCCTCCACATGTCTGGGATGGTTATTTTTTTTTTTTTTTAGAGGTGATAAACTAACACATCATATGTGTTATCTGTCTTTTGTGATAAATGCCAAGCTGTCAGAATGAAAATGTCACATAAATCACACATGAAGTATTTACATTAAAAAAGATCAACTCATAAGAATTTTAAAAACCTTTCTGATGGTGCCATCATTTGCAGCAGGTTAACCGGGTATTGCCAATGTTTCCATTTCTGGAGTTAAAATAAACACAGCACATCAAAACGGAGTCATCAAACAAAACCAAAATGTATTTAACATGGTGCAACAGTCAATGCCGTAAGAAATCACCATATAAGTATGCAGAGTTACATATAATCTACACATATCAAGATGACTTTACAAATTTCATATTACATGTTGATACACACAAAATGGACTTGGGAGGAAGCACTTGTTGCCAGCCCCTCTGGGGGCTCAGTTTCTTACCTACTTGTAAGGTAGCACGAGACAACACTGGTGTTGAAAGTGACCGTATGTATTGCGATCGTATTGCATTCTCCTCTGAGTCAGAGTGGATAATAATCTCCACCAGCCATGTGACAAAAGGGTATGGAGCTTGCTCGGCATACAGCCATCCCTTGTGGGACGGAGGTTTGGCAGGTGCGAGGTCCCTGATGGTCCTCAGTGTGGCCACAAGGTTTTTGGCCCCTGGGTCTCAGAGGGGGCCAGGCCAAAAGGGCAGAGCCCACAGCCCAGAGTGCAGTGGCATGCTCTGTCAGAACCAGACACCTTCTGGATTTGGAGAGGCTGGCACTAATTCTGGAAGGTGCTACACCTGCTCCAGGGGGAGCCTTGCAGGAAGAACCTGGAGCCCCAGCAGGAGTGGCCGGTGGGGCTGGCTCCCAGCTGGGCTCTCTGCCTGGGGCTGGGGTGGTGCCACATCTCACCTGGGAAGGTGAAGTGGGCTACAGACCAAAAGCCCTCCTCAGGGCACATAGAAAGCTGAAAGGTAATGTAGGCAGTCCTACAACTGCTGTAATAGACACTGTGGGTGGAAGAGCTTCCTAACAGCTCCAGACTCTCTGTGGGAGGGTTAATACTATATTTACCTTTCCCTCTCCAGCCCCTCTCCCCTTGTCAAGCCTGTGTTGCTGCACTCAAGTTGAAGGAATGAAACAACCACAAACCAGGCCTACTGTCCTAAAAATAGTGGCATTAACAGGGCACTAATTTACATGATGGCTCTCGATGATTGCTATCAGGGGTGGAGCTGGACAAGGAAAACTACAGCTGGAAATGCAGCAGCATCTCTGCTGCAGACCAGGCAGGGAAGTGTGAGTAAAGGGCATTTTGCTATATTGGTGTACATCACTGCTCCTGAAAAAAGTCCTCAGCATTTCTCAGGGGCTTCATTTGTGGCCGTGTGAGCAGTCAGTGACATTTGTGCTAAGAAAACCTTACTTTTGCCCAATGGAAGATAATTACACCCTGAAAGATATCCTCACTGGCAAAACCCCAGAAAAACTGTAAAGCAAAAGTGAGAGAACTGAGAAAAAAGGGAAGATGAGGGTAAAACGAGAGGAGAAGAACATGAACAAAGGAGAGAAGGAATGACGGAAGAAGAGGAAAAAAAGATTGGGGAAAATAAAATTTTAAAAAAAGAACCTCGTTTGGGGTTTGCAGGAGGTGACTCAGTGCCTGCAGATCTGAATTCTCCTTCTGACTTGACTCTGGCTGGCTGTGTGCCTTGTGCCTTGCTCTATCTGAGGTTCTTACCTCGCAAAGCATCCAGGAGGGCAAATGTACTGGCAAAGCACAAGCATTTAAAATCCTCCAGCAGCCACAACAACCAAATGCTGTGACTAAAATGCAAAAAAAAAAAAGGCATGAGGGTGGGATTGGAGGAGAGGCAAGGAATCAAGGAGCAAAGGAAGGGTGAGGAGTGAAAGAGTGAGAGGAATGAGGAATGAAAGACATGGGAGACCACATAGAGGGGGAGAAAATATTGGAAATGAGATTAGGTGTGGTCAGAGTCTGTATGTCCTCTTGCAATGGCAGGGGGAAGAGTTGAAATGCATCCTGTTGACCTGCTGTGGAGACTGACACTTGCAGGCTCCCCACTGGTGTCACCGCTGCAATCCCTGTCCCAGAGCAGAGGAGCCAAGTAATGGAGGCCTGTCACAGAGAGGTTTCTAGGCAGGAGGAACGCCTGATGTAAAAATGCCGCCTGTCCTGCCCCTCCGGCCTGTGCACAATCAGGACAGGGAAGAATCGGGCATCATGGTAGGTTGGGGGGTTCTCGTTGACAGCCAGCTGGCTGGAGTAGGAGCAGCACTGCTCATCCTGGCAGCCCCGGTCTGCAATGCTGCTGCTGCGGCTCCTCCAGAGGCCTGTCCTGTGGGAGCCATGGATGCGGCAGAGGGAGAAGCGGCTGGTGTTGAGGGAGAGGCGGGAGTTGCCGCTGCAGCTGTGGAAAGCGTGGCGTGAGAAGATGGAGGAGGTGCTGGAGGCACGGTTGCAGCGTTCACAGCCGTGGGCCGTTTCTCCATAGCGACACACCGTGTAGCTGTTGTAGGTCGGGGAGTTGGCCAGGTCCATGAGCATGGCCTCCGAGTAGCTGGGGATCAGCTGCCGGTTGGTGCAGATGTGCCACTCCAGCTCGGTGCTGTCCTGCGTGGTGTCCCGGGGCATGCGGTACCGGTACAAGGGCTCCTCCGCTGTCGTGGGTGCCGTGTACTCCAGGCCCAGCAGCTTCTCCACGTGGTAATGGACATAAGCAGTCCGATATTCTATGAGTACCCTGAGTGGCCACGAGATCATCAGGACAGCTGCCACCCAGAAAGCATAATGGGACACGTACCACGGGAGGTGATCCGGGTCTCCGTAGGCCATCATAAGCTCTTTAAAATCCACATTTTTGAGCTGCATGCCTTCCCTCACCTCCATGTAGTCATCTAGCCCCTCAATCTCTGTGAAGAAATGAGCTCTCTGAGTCAGGTAAGAGTTCTCAGACTCAGTGTTGGCAAAGCTGAAGCATTTGGTGAACCTCAGCTTGGTGGCTGTATAGCTCTCCAAGCCCAGGAGCTCCTTGGAGATGTCCTTGTAGCCACAGTGAGAGTAGTCAAACTCAGCTTCAGCCACGTGTGTGTTGACCCTCTCATGGTAGACCTGTGTGGTGGTGTAGGCATCACCGTTGCGGTACCGGGTCACCTGCCGGGTTCGCCGAACGAAATGGTAGCTGATGGCCTTCCACCAGATGCATGGAGTGGCTTGCTGCATGCGGTTGATGCACTCATACACACTGTCCACGTCTGCCTTGTACTGCAGCTCCCTCTTGACGTGGCAGTGCCAGCACTCCACCAGGTACACCACGTACAGCATGGAGAGGAAGGCCAGCGGGATATAAACATAGCCGTCCGAGCACGGGCTGTCATGGTAGATCATAGACTTGCCCTTGAAGGAGCTATCGAAGCTGAGCTTGGTGACTCTGGCCAGCTGACACCAGGCCACTGCACCCAGGCAGCCATACATGAGGATGGAGAGGAGGAGGCATTTCCAGTGGGACTCTCGGCACATGCAAGCGCTCAGGGACTGTTTCACAGGGCGTTGCTTCAATCACACCGCCGTGCAAGGGGAGAGAAAGACAAAGAGAGAGCGAGGAACCCGTCAGTCACGCTGCTTTGCACAACACACACAGTGGCTGCTTGCCATCAAGGCTGTGTCTGGCTTTTCTCTCGACTCACTGAGAACTGGGACACCACCCTACTTAATAAAAATGTCAATATAAACAGAAACACCCTGCCAGGGACAGAGGGCTCTGGACAAAGGTCTTTCCTTGCTTCCTTCTGGCTCTGGGGAGGGAAGTTGTTTGTGTAGCAGTGACACGCTGTGCCCGCACCCAGGTGAGATGGGCACCTCTGCAAGGAGCAAGATAGGTCCCCATCTCCTTCTCCCTGCCTGCTGCCAGCATCGTTTACACACCCTGCCATCTACAGAGGTCGAGAGTGCTGAGCAGGTGAACAGCCAAAAATGTGGTGCTGTGGAATTGCCCCTTTGCTTTGCGAGTGCCCCGTGCTTAAGTTCCCACATGCTGCTGTTGGGGAGGCTCAGGAGCAGTGTCTGTCGCAGAGCTGCGGCCCCACAGGTTGTGCCAGCACAGGAGGACCAGCATTTCACGAAGCCTAAGCTGCTGCCTGACTCAGAGCTGACTCACATCCAACCCTGAAACCTACCAAATGATCGACACCATTTTCTTGGAGATGAGCCATCAGGAAAATGACTAGATTCAAGCACATTTAGTTGAAAAAATTGTTAAGATTACAGCACGATGCAGCATTGATTCAGGCTGGTTACACCAGCTCTGACCTAAAATACTTGAAAGCTTCAGTGTTGTACCTAAGGGTGTACTTGTGAATATTTAAAACAGCACACCCCCCTCTTTCAAGTCCCAAAAGCCGGGCTGAGAGCAGAGCTGGGTTCACACTCCTGTATTCCCACTTCATCCCTGAGAGGGCACAATTGCAGTCCTTACCCCAGACTGGTGCAGTGAATCAGCTGCATTGTCATGCGATGTTCAGCTACAAAGAAAAATGCCAAATGGAGCCAAGCATCTTCAACAGAGTTGTGTCCCTGCAAAGAGCAGCGGTGGCATGAGTTACACCACTGGCTGGCAGCTGTCTGTCTGTAGAGAGTGCAAGAAGAAAAATCCCCACTGCCCTAGTGGGTAATGGGGAGGACTGTTTGCATCCCTTTGGTTACTGCCATCCTCTGCCTCTCTCCTAACTGAGGAAATGACAGTGAGAAAGCAGATACACACTGATACTCATGCATCATCATGCCCTCTGCCGAGCCTGATTTCATGCAAAAATAGAAGCACACTGTTACTCCTTCTCCCAGGGGCACACCTCTAATGCATCAAACTGCTCTGTAGATGCCAACAGATGCTAGGTTCAGGAAATGTCTTCTCTTTCTTTTTCCACAGATAAATTTCTCCCCAACCACAGAGGATTTTATGACTTGCTGTGAACACTGCAAAACTAGATTTCATGGGGTTTGGTTTTGATTTCATAACTTTTAATCTGACACTGTGTAATTGCAGAGTAATTTTTTTTTATTTTAAGAAGTTACACCAGTATACACTTGCAGGAGCTTAGGGCAGAATCTGGTCCTTGATTCTTCCTGATACATCCAGAAGGAATCAGTAAAAAAAAATTATATTCATATCCCAAAACTTTTGTACATGTGTCAGAATATTCTGGGCTATATTCTAGCTTCTGTAGTCTCTTTACAGCAGCTAAAACAGATGTAGAGAAGCTAAGTGGGTTATAAAGTACGGAGTACATAACTTCTGTAGGTAGAGCAGTGAAAAAAACTCAGTATAGGTAAGAATAAGGCTGTTTTTCTTAGCCTTTTGCATGAAACTTAGAGAAAAGCCATGAGGTGGCTTCAGGCAGTCCCTAAATCAACTAAAAAATAACTAGAGAAGTTTTGGGAGTGAATCCCCTATGTGCAGCCTATGTGCAGTCACGGAGAGTTTCAGTTCTTGAAACTCTTGTCAAATGCCCACAGCTCAGTCTCAGTGTGATTGCTGCCCCAATGTAGGCTTCTGCCCCAGCTGTACACTAGACCAGGTCAGAGCCCCAGGCCTCCTGACTCATGGGAAACCTACTGGAAATCACTGACTTTTATCCTTTGTCTCTTCTTGACATGAAACCAGAGTTTTTAACTTCTACAGTAATGCAAAAACATAAACTGTAATGAAGCACTATCCTTTTTTTTTTCCTCCCCTGAAGGTTTTCTGAGGTGAAGAAACTTTAACCATTAACATCTCTCTACTCCAGGCCCTGAGACTGTGCAGAAGGTACAGCAGGACAATATCCCAACACATGAATTTGTGCTCTCATTCAGGCTTCTGCTGGTACCTCTCATTTAAAGTCACTTATGGTTCACAAAGTGAACAGTGCCAGTGGACCCACCAAAAAATGCCCAGCAGTCAGTTTTAATGTAAGGTGAGTGCTTAAGTCGTTCATGCAGTTCCAGGAACCCCATTTTTTTCTACGACTTGTTGGAAGCACTGTCAGCCTGGCCCTGGGCACAGCCAGGTGACAAGGCTGTCCCATGCCAGTTAGGGCACTATTTGCCAAAGGCACTGCAATCCCACCTTCCCTTTATCTCACTTGCTTTGACTAACAACTTCTCTGTGGTCCAATCTGCAACCCACAGGCTGGCTTCTGCCCAAGTGGTAAGCAGCCCCAACCAGCCCTGCTGCTTAGGGCTATCAGAGGCCATATCACAGTGGGCAAATGCCTCCTAATGTGCTCATCTCCATGAAATGCCATCTCTCCTTTGGGGGATGAGATAGCTCTGGTTCCACTAGTCCTAGAGCAGCGCCCAGCTGGGTTGGCAGTAGCTCAGAGGTTTGCAGGTCCAAGATGACATTTCTGTATGCATCCTCTGGAGGCACTTCAAAAATGGTCTTCAACACACTGAAAGGTCTGGATCAGCCCAAGACAGATTTTCTCCACCATTTTCACAGCAGCCTACAAAAAAGGCATCTTCTCTCCTCTTTGCATTAGTGAAGACATGCAGCCATAGAGCGCACTGCTACATCTCATTCACACAGCTACCAGTCCAGTTCAGCAGGGCCTTCCTGTTCAAAACCCTTCGGTAAAAAACTCAGGTTCTTTCACCTGGATTTTCTGACCCACTGTGTCACTCCTGCTGTTGTTCCTAAGCAAAGCCCAATCTCTACAGGTCCTCAGTTATAAAAGAATCTCTCTTCCAGGGTCTACCTCCACAGCTGTACTGCCTGTTTCAAGTTCTGACCATGTTCATCTGGCCTATAACCCCCTATTTCTCCTTCTCTTTGCTGAACTAATTATCAAACACAATTATACTGTTAGAAACACTATTAGAATGTTTGTAAGAAAGATACAAAAGAGAACATATAATAAAGGTTCAGACATTAAAAAATCTAATAAGGAAATATATATTTTCATCTCTCTCTGCATAACAAATTCATTAATATGTTAAACCAGTGGCTCTCAGACTTTATTAATTATCATACCACCTTCTTACAAGAATTATGTTTGTGGTACTGTGTGGAATTTTCTCCTTTCTGTGCATAGTGTTTCAGATTGAAACAGGGCAAGCTTGTATTTCTGGATGAGTACAATAAATGCTTAAGGAAACTAATAATTTCCATGATAACTTGGGCTAGCCAGCGAACAGGAGCTGCATTGTTTGAGGAATGCTGTGGCATCTGTGTTGTTTTCATGTGGAATAAAAGCATAACCCCTGGAAAATCTTAAGAGAGAAACATAACTGAAAGAAATAAATGAAAAAAGAAAAAACAGAGAGCCAGACAGAAAGCCAGAGCCAAACAGGGAGTAGAATAGATGGAGGCTCAGTTGTCAGGCACTTTGTCTGCAAGCTAGAACTAAAGGGCTTGGTTCTTTAACCCAAACCACGAGAGATGTCCTCCATTTCCTGCTTGTGGGGGTTTTGCTTTGGGCTTTGCTTCCAGCATTGACCTGAGAAACATCCTGACAGATTAAATGAGGCACAAGTTGCCCACAGAAATTGTGGATGCCCCATCATTGGAAGTGTTCAAGGCCAGGTTGGACAGGCTTTGAGCCTGTCTGGTCTAGTGCAACATGTCCCTGCCCATGGAAGGGGGCTGAAACGACAGGAGCTTTGAAGGTCCCTTCCAACACAAACTGTTCTGCGGTCTACAACCACATATTGTGAAGAGGAATGGATTTATCAAATCAAATGTTTCACCCAAAAGGTCCCAACCAACTCTGATGACAGTACAAATGGTAAAAATCCCCTCTGTTATGAATGGAATGTCATGAAGCAGCAGAGCTGAGCTGTCAGTATCACTGTTTATGAATTTCAAACTGTATTAAATACACATGCTGTTAAAAACATCTTGCTAGTCTCTGGCATGCTGCTGAACTGCTTTCAGAGGCCTCCCTTCTCACTGCACCTGACTGGATTGGAAACTCCTGGTAACTCTTACCGAAACTATCCATAATCACATGACAAAATTCATGTAACTCTTCCACATTTAAAAACAGTAACCAAAAAATATTTTCCAAATTCTTTAGTAGATGTCATCATGAATGAAAAAAATGTCATGAGTGAGAGGTGGCATGAGTGGGGAGGGCTGTGTGTTCTGAACCTTGTGGAGAGTGACAAGGTTTAGGGATAGCCTGCCCTGAGCTGTCCCTAGCCCCAGGCAGTCAGTCAGCCCCACAGTGCTGCTCTGTGCTTGATTTTTTTGGCCCATCATTTCTAGAAAGCTCAGACAGAGCAAAGGCTGTGTACCACTCAGTCAGCCCCATATGGTTTGCTTGCTCTCTGGTGGTGTTGAGCACTCTGAGACACTAAAATTATAGATGCTATTTAATTTGTGGCCATAGTCACTGGAAAATAGTCTAGAAATCCCTAACTGTTGATGGAGAACTGGAATTTCAACTGACACCTGTAGGAGACAGGAGTTTCCAGGCTGGCAACATTTCAATTATTTCTTCTTTAAGAAACTCAGCTTGTAAATGACAAAATATCCAGGCAGTGGCTGAAAGGGCAATTGCCTTCAAAGGCATCCTCTGATGGCAGATACCCAAGATCAAAAGCACATTTGCAAGGGTTGAGGTGAAGCCTCCTTTGCACAGGCATACCCACCCAACTCCTCCTGGCTCAACAGCAGGCAGGTCAGGTTCCAGCTGCAGCAATCATAATTAAAACCATTCAAACGTGCTCTGTGTTACAGGAGAGTGCAGATTTGGGCTGTTAATCTTGCCTAGCGTAAAGAGGTGGAGAGAGAGAGTCAAGCGGGTGTGCACAGACTGGCACATCCCCCTGCTTAACATCTGGTGCCAAGCATGCTCTGGTGGCAGGAGCAAAGGCCTGGTGGTCAGGGTTTTGGCTCTCATATCCATTCCCTGACTCCTTACAAGTGACCAGATTTAGGACACTGGTAGGTAAGTTGTACCTGGTAACCACACTGAGTGAGCCTAAAAGTGACTGCACTGGGGGTGGCCAAGAATGAAAAAAAAAGTCCCTCAAACCCTGACTTTTCCTTAAAAAGCATCTTCAAAATGTAACACCGATGCTAAAGAACAAGAACAACACATTTCTGGAAAAGCAAACTGCTTATAACTCTAGTCCCCTTTCTCTTGATGAATACATAGAACAAATTGATTCCTCAAGGCAGAAGCCAAGGTGGTCTGGCTATCCCTGTTCTTCTAAAGGTGCTTCCCACTTAGCAGGAGGAGGAAGGGCCTCCTCCTCCTCCACACAGAGAAGCCCAGACTGATTCCACCAGCCCAGGTTTTTGAATGCCTAACCTGAAACTCTGGTGCCTCTGTTTCACCAGTGTTGGCTCGCTGCTTTTGCTGGCCTCTGGATACAAGCGTGGGTAGCAATGTATCTGAACAACTCAGGCTCAATGTGCACCAGCCACACCCCTTGTAACTGTTCTTATCAGAATTTTCTCAGGGCACTGTGGAATTCATCAAGGTTACTAAGACAAAAACTGTGCTACAATAAGAACAAAGAAGCTGAGAAACTGAATACCAGGATCGCAAGAACTAGATAACAGAGGACTGTGAAACACCTAGACTGTAACCAATACTGAGAAATGGAGGCAGAAAACGAGGGAGCAAGACAAAGGCACCAATCAAGAATTGTGATCTTAGTAGTTTGTAGAATCTATAAAAGTGTGTGTAATGTAAACAATAATCAGCTTCTGCTTGATCATATTGGTCAGTTGTTCAGGAGTCCTGGATTTCCCGCAAGCGTGGACGGAGCAAGACTCAGCCACCAGCCATCCACTAGTGGCAGGGATTCTTACTAGACAATAAACAACCAGACAGTTCTTCAGCCCTTACAGGTAATCACAGAAATTTCTCCTATCAACTTTGCAAGTTTATGCTGGGTCAGGAAGGTTCAGCTCATATTACAACCCAATTTACATTTACACTTTAAGACTGGGAGACACTATGCCTTCTCCTCATATCTCCTGTGTCTCACAGGCAATGCAATTTCACTCTGCCATCCTATGGACAGCCTAGAAACCAGTGGCTGGTAAAAACTCATCTTCCATAAATACACTCTGTTTTAATTGATAGCCTAAAAGAAATGAAGAACCTGCAATTCCTTTTGAAATTTGTTCTGGTGCTGAACTTCTATTGCCTTTGTAATTTTGTCTTGCTTCAGCCCCCATTCATGGTAGGAGGATGCCCATTCTCCAAGTGATGAAAGACTTCTTTTATATGGATGCCTTTTCACTCAGAAGAGACTTCTCCATTCTAATTATGACATCTCTCAGCCTTCTTTTCGATAATTTAAAGGAGCCAAAGTCTTCAAGTCCTTCACTTCACTGCTCTACTTCTTTCTGGTGCTCTGCTCTCTCTTCAGCACCTTGAGATCCTTCTTAAGTCTGTACCTTGGAAGTAAATACAAGACTTCAGCACTTATTTCACTGGCATCATACCAAGAAATAAAATCACCTTCCACTCCCACTCATTCCCCCTTTCTATTGTCTTCAAGGGTTGCATTAAGATATTTATACCCAGCAACATCCCAGGAGTTCATGTTCAACCTCTCACTCACTTGGTTCCCAGGTATTTTTTGAGTCACTCTCTTTTAGGGCAGCTGAAAGGTTGGCTCTACTCTCCACTCTGAAATGTGTAACATCAGATTTGGCTTTGGATTGAGTAAATAAATTATCAAATTAAGGAGATCTCTAAATGGAATTGTGCTCATCTCATCATTATAGACCAGCCTGCTAATGTTTGTGCCAACTGTAAATGCTACCAGCAGTGGTTTTATGCCTAATTCCAGTGAACAGTGTCAAATCTGGTAATTATTCCTGCAGAATAATTAGCTAGATACCACATTAACTTATACAAGACAACTGTTTTCACAAAGTTAAGTGCCAATCACAAAAACAAGGCTGTAAGCATTATGTAGGCACTGAGGTGCTCCTCACATTTCCAGTGTTCACTGCCAGGAATAATTCCATGAGCAGCTCTTCATACAATACTAAGAGAAAACTTCCCAAAGCTTCAGTAGAGCACATTATCACCTAGATTGCTATTTATGACCTTCATCAGCAGCTGTATTTTACTCCAGAAGTAGCTGTGTAGCAGTGGGGCTTGAAGAATCTCTCATTCTAGCTGCCTCAGTAGTGCTCATGGCATTCAAATGGTTATGGTGACACTGAAAAAACCCTTGTTTTGTCCCCTGCCAATTTTAATAAATAAATTATTTTTAATAAATAAATTTTAATTAAAAAATTGAACTGAAAGTTGCCAAACTAACACCAATAAAAGGGGAAGAAATAGCCTGTGATTCCTATCTAAAGGAAAATAAGACAAATTATCTTGGAGTCACATTCTTTAAACATTTGATCTATAATTTTGACTTATCCTTGCTATTTCTTCATATGTATCTGTTGACAAAAGGACCTTTTCCTCTTCTGTCAGACTTTATTCTTCAATCTCCTTGAAAACTCCAGCACAAGCTGTATAAGCAGAAAATATGCTGCTGCAGCATGAATTTATTCTGTTTGCTTTGTTTGGGGCCCAAGCTTGACTGTCTGTGCCTGGTTCACAGACAGGTACCTGTGTTCCCCAATTTCAAAAGCATTAACATTCTCCTTTGGGGAAATAATGTCAAAAGCATTTCCTGTCCCTTTAAATCCCACATGCATTTGTCCTTGGTGGCTGACCTCACGAGCTGCAAATTTGCTGAAGGAAAATGCTATCATGTCTAAAATGAAAGAATGAGAGAAAACAGAGGGTAGCAAATACGTGGCCAGAATGGAATTAGAGAAATGAGAGGGAAACATGGAAGGTGGGACAAAGTGAAAGAGGGAAAAGGATAGCCAGGTCATGCTCCAAATGCCAGTGCTACTGAGGCAGGAGGAGGGTGCTGGCAGGTGAGGATAGAGACCAGTCAGCCTGAGCAGGGGCAGGAGGCAATCACACCCAGAGAAAGGACCTGGGTGAAGATTAATGGAGGCAGCACTGAGCCTGACAGCACCAAAGCATCCTATGAGCCAGCAGTTACTCCAGCCCATCCATGGCCTGGAAAGCAGATACTCCTGAATGGATGCTTTCTCACTGCTGGGAACTTCTCCAGAAACAGATCTATGCCCCTCTCTCCTCCCCACAGCCTGAGGAGTAGGATAAGGCTGTGCTAAATTGAACCAGAGATTTCCACAGGGGTCAGAGCGTACAGCAGGGCCGATGCTGCAGCTGTGTCTCAGCAGAATGTGGCATCACAGCATGCTCCTGCTGTCTGCCAAAACCTGGCTTTGGGGCTACAAGGTGATTTGGCTGTCTTCAACAACAAAACAACCCCACATCTTGTGATTACTCATGTAAGCAAAGAGTTAATCTTGTAATTTTTCCTCTTATTTAGCAAGAATAATCTTCCTGACCATGGGGAAAAAGGAATGGGGAAAACACTGAGAGAGGTCTGTGAAAAAAAAGAGATAAAATCAGCTAAGAAAGAAGAAAAAATGGTGGATAAATTAACATCAGTCATAACTGAATTTGGCCCTGTGGATTTATGCTTGTGATTAATATATCCCAATGAGATACTTGAGAGGGAAAGAGTAATCAATAACCACAAGTCATACACTTTGGCAGGTGGTGACCCGAGTCTGGATGAAAGCAGAATTTTTTCTCTAACTATGACAGACTCCTCAGTCTTGGTCAAGACAGGGCAGGGGAGGATGTTCCACCTCCTGATGGCAGGATAGAACACAGAGAGGACCACTGAGTCCTTGCTAGACAAGCCCTAGGCTGTGCTATTAATCAGAACTGAGGAGAGCCCTTACACCAGGACCAGCCTCTGGTGCTGAGAAGTGCTTCACCCCTTCTGCAGTGGACAGGGATGATGCAAGAACAAGGAGATTTCTATCCACTGTCCCCAAGCAGCCACAAGAGATGTGGGTGCATCTATCACCTTCAGCTCCTTAGGTGACCCTGGAGAAAGACCAGCCTGAGAAGTCTGGGGTGACCAGGGCGATGACAATTGCAGAAAAAGTGCAACTTCTCACTGCTTTCCAGGGCTAAATGAACTCTCAGGTCAGATGCTCATTAGTACAGTGAGAAGGAGCCTGACAGGCTGTGCTAACCCAGACCTTGGTGTAATGGTGGGCAGAAGTGCTCCTCCACCATGTGACCCAATCCTGGCACCACATGGGGTATCAGTAATAAGGCCTGGTAAAGAGAAAGGGAGATATTACAACAGTCATCTCATCAATCCCCTCCTGGGGAGCTGAAACAAAATGCCTCCTGCCATCCGTCTTGAACGGCAAGGAGCCCATTACCCCTGGCTCCTGCTGAGCCAGTAGCATGGAAAGGGAAATACAAGGGATAGAAGGCAACCAAAAAAAAAAAAAAAGCCATTTTGCATCAAAGTTAATCTCCCTCCAGTCCTTGAACACATAGATTGGTTCCTGCACATCTATTTGCTTGTCTGCCATGGGACTCCTGTGAGAATAAAAAGTTCCTGCAGGCAGGGGCCATGATGTCAATGCATAGCAGAAATGCTGTTACTAGGTTTGAAAATAAGAACCTGCATCATGCACTCCACGTGTTTGTAGCGTCACTGGCTCAGGCGTTGGCAACTGCCCTCCTGTGGTGAGCAGGGATTGTCTGGTTTCTCATGATTTAAATCCCTGTGGAGACATAATCTCCTCCTTCCATCAAGGGAGCTGTCAGGGGGAACGCCTCAGGGCAGGCAGGTGCACAAAATGGTAGTGTTAAAACCTTTCCACAGATAAGCCTATTGCAGGACAAGTCAGAACTATGAAAAGACACAAATCTTGCTGATCCACCTGAATTTCAGATGCTAGGATGCCCCAGAAATACCATACAAAGACAGTCTGTTATTTCACACTAATCATCCTCATGTATTCAAGCCAGCATCTGAGGAGGAGGAAAGCAGAGGTCAGGACAGAAGGAGCCTACAGTACTCTAAAATGTCAGATTCAGGATTAGGTCCTGCAGGATACTTCTGAGTTCTTCAAGCAGAAATAAAGGAAATCCCAGAAAGAAAAGCCATTTGGATCCCTGCCAATATATATGCTGCTCATTACAGCAGGATAGGAAAGCCACTCAGTACAATACAAGGGTGCATGTGATTGTCATAAAGAATTTGGTCCTAAACACATCCATAAGTGATGTTTCCTCAAGCTGCTCCAAGGAAAACTGTGCAGTTGCATCTTCAGTGCCAAGGAATCCTAGCAACAAAATGGTCACAATTTACAAAATAGAAATCAGGGCTATTTTTGTGGCATCTTTTTACAAGATCACCAAAATGCTGCACTAACAAAATTACTGCTTCCCCCCCCCCCCCCCCCCCCAAATTGCTGATGTTGCTGCCACTGGCTTTTGTCTCTGTACCAATAAAAAGTGCATATTTGGAGGCAGAGGATTTTCCCCAGTAATGCCAGTGCTGGGTATGAGTTCATTAGGAAAGGAAAGCTGGGATTCAAGCTGCCTCAGAGCAAGAGAGTAAGAGCAGTTCTTTTTTCTACACTTTAAGAATCCACCATACTTAGCTCATATTACCTACTCCCCTGCCTTGAATATCAGTGGTTTCCAGTAGACACGGGGAAAATTTTACAGGTATAACTAAATGGCTTACCTCAACACTTATCACTTAACTGATAAAAGCATCACACAACCACAAGAAAGCTCCTGGGATGCAGTTCCCAGCCACTGCTGGATTAGTAAGGCCAAGGAATTACATAAGCCATAGCTGGCTGTGTCACTGGGTATTTTGCAGCCTGCCTCATACCTAGGCAGCCACCTGCCCTCCACCACAGCCAGCCATGCTGCACAGAGCTGCCCTTGCCCCTGCTCCCACTGCAGGGACATCCTAAAAAAGGACTGATGGCAGCATCTATCTATCTGTTCATCCCGTGGCTGCAGAGTGGAGTGATCCTCAGCAGTGTGCTCCAGCCTGTGAAAGCCAGACCAGCTCCCTGCACCTATGGCATGCTGCTGCAGCACAAAAGTACCATGGCCCCCAGGGATCAGCCAGGTGCAGCTTGCTGACTGGTGCACTGGTGTCCACTCAGTGGCTTTGCTGAGATAAAGGGAAAATTGACACCAGCCAAGGGAAAACAGAAGGACAGTGGGACCAGCTCCCACTGCTTCAGCCCTTGAGGGATGAGGACATCAGGGAAGGGAGAACGGGAGAGTAGCTATCTGCCAGCCTCTGTGCTTGACAAAGTCTCATCTGAGTTCAGCAGGAATCCTGTAATGCTTGCTTTGCTCCCACCTTTACACAGGCGATGCAGCTCCGCAGGGGTGAGAGAGGAGCAAGCAGGGAGAGGAGGCTGGCTGTGCTCCAGCAGGTGTGTGCTCTCCTGTGCTGTGCACACCATCAGCCTGCAGCAGGGGATCTCAGTGCCATAGTCCAGTGGTGTAGGGAAGCTCATTCCTTCCGCTCCCAGGTTCCTAGGGTCACTAGTGCTCTCCTCATCCTTGAGGAGCATGTCCTGTGCCTTAGTGTTCTCACCACTGCCACAGGTCTTGTGTCCTGCCCAACCTTCCTTCAGCCTCAACACGGGGAAGTGAGGGACTGAAGCCAAGCTGGACAACAGCTACGGATCAGTTTCCTTGAGCAAAAAAGCAGAGAGCCAGTAAAGACATCCTTGTGAGGAAGAAGCCAGAGCAGTGTTAGCTCCACACCAGTTCTCTAGTTTGCAGCTTATTCATTGAATGCCTCTGTTTAGAGACTTCACAAATGAGAAAAATAGTTCATGATTATGAATCCCTTTTAATCTTTGCTGAGTCTAAAGGAACACCTTGAGATTTAAATGAAGGATATAGAAACAGCTCTCAAGTCCTCAGGAGAAATATGATCCAGGACTGATACAAGCTCCTGTGAAGTCTGGGTAAGTCTTTCAAAGGGATCTGTGAATGAAGGTTTGCCCAGAATCATGGTGTTTTATTTTTATCCTCACTTATTTGCAAGGCCATTCTTTTATCTAGCTAAACCAGAACAACATGGCTCTGTGATTTGAACTGTCAACTTCCATTCTTCCCATGTGCGACTCCCCAGCCAGAGCCCTTCAGCCACACCTCAGCAGAGGCAGTGCCAGCCCCACGGTGCTGGGCTGCTGCAGTTCAGGCTGTGGCCATGCCAGGTCCTTCATGCTGCTGAGCTGAGCATCCCTCACAATAACACCCAGCCACTACTCAGGCTTCAGCTGCTCTGTCAGATTTGGGGAGTGTGTTTCCCCATCTCTGCACCTTGCTGAACACAGCTGTGACCTCAGCATGTCAGGTTTTTATAATGGTGCTCCAGTTAAGATAAGGGAGTATCCCAGCAGCTAATGCTTCCCTGGGAGAAACAAGTTTTCATTATAAATATAATTTCTCTCTCTGTCTTGCTTCTCTGTGACACATTCTGCAGCAATATGTGACAGCACAGCAGGTGAAAACTTCACTGAAAATTCATTTAAAAACCTAATGGTTAAAAGGGATCCTGAGAGCCAGGACACTTGGCTTTTATTTCTTGCTTTGACTTTGACCCATGGCATGCTGTCAGTACACCTTCTTACACCTCCTGAAGACACTGAAAAAATAGCAAAAATAGCACTTATAAAGTGATTTCACATGAGCATTGCAGCAGCACACTCCAGGAAGGTACATCATCTGCATGTGAGCTGTTGCACCCTGCCACTCTGAGTACCAGCTGGTGGGAAGCAGAGGATTTAGCTCCTTGCCCTGGCCGGCTGACAGGCAGTCCTCTGCAAAGAACCATGGAACACCTCAGGCCTGAAGACAGACTGTCACCCCCACCCTTTCAGCACACACGCTCACTACGCTCCTCTTCTACCAGGTACTGGCACTTCTGCCTGGCCACCTTACCTCTAGGAAGCCATGAGGGAGTTGTTCTCTTTATTTTTGGTCTTTAGAGGGACTCTAATGCTGGCAGGACTCTACTGGTAGATGTTACCACCCCAGCCTCCATGGTGCTCTGTGCTCCCTCTGCCCATTGCAGCGTGGGGAGGTGGCATGGTTTGTTCTTGTGGGTGTGTTGTGCTCCACAATTCTTGGGCCAGCTCCTAAGGGCAATCAATCACACGAGTATGAAGAAGGCCTCCAGCCATAAATCCATCACCACAAATCACTTCTTTCCCAAAGCCATGACCTGCAGAAGTCTTTGACTGATCCCACTCTCTTCCCTGGTAAGGTCACGTTATTCAGACTCCTCATTGCCAGTCACCTCAATTACTTACCCTTGGTTTCCCTGCCAGGAGCGGGGCCTCCATGACCTGCTCTTTGCCCTTTGCTGTCAGCTCCCACCTTGCCAGGCCCTGCTCTCACCAGCTGGTGGCTGTTTCCAGCCCATCTTCCATGAGGCCAGTACTACCAATCTTTCCTCCTCTGGTGGCTGAATGCTGAACTGGGATGTGCAGCACCTCATCTGGATAGGAATGGTGCTGTGTGTTAGGATTCTCTGTGCCTTATTCACCTGATGTAAAACCACTGAGGCCAAAAGTTCGCACACTTCAGGGGGTGTGAGCCCCCTCATCCTCTCATCCTCTCCCAGTGGCATGTGTGGCACCTTGAGAGAGGCTGCCAGCTACATCACACACTGCTCCACAACCTTAACTCCACACTGGGAAGGCTGCCAGCCTCCTGTGCCACGCGCAGCCAGGCTCGTCCGTCCTTCCCACTCATCATCTGTCACGCCTGTTTCAGGCACTTTTCTTCCTTGCTTTTACTGCAGGGGAGATGTGCTGTGGGCAGAGCAGCCAGCCTTCAGGGAGGAGCTGGCATGGGTGCCTGTCAAAGGCAGCCTCAACCCCTGTCCCCCCAATGTGGTGCTGCTGGCAGAGACCTGTCCAGCTCCACTGCAGCAGCATCCTTGCTATAACACATGGTTGGCTCCCCAGCAGAGAGCTGCTGAAATGAAGCTGCCCTGTTAGAGTTTTGGGGAGTTAACAGAGCTGTTACAGGAACTGTGACCTCGAAAAGTTTCACTATGTGCTATTTTTAACTTTACAGGTCTTAAGCTCTGAGGAGCACAATGAATGATTGGAGTCTGAAAGTGAACTACATTTTCCTTTATTAGAACTTAAAAACTAATTAACTACTTAACCATGCTTTATCCAAAAAGTAGAACTTCTGAAAACTCAAACACAGCCTTATCTGCTGTGTCACAACAGCATCACTGTAACAACTGAAGGGCCTTACAGTCCTGGTGGTAGTTCAGCAGCCATTTCCTTTGGTGTCAATTCATGACAATGTGTTAGGACACATGGTGAAACAAGCTCTACTCACTGTGGATTACTTGGGGATACTTTACTCCTTTTAGTCTCTGTTTCCACAAAGTCACTGCTCACTAGCCATAATCTGAGCTATCTTCTTCCAAGGTGCAGAAACAGATGAAAGGAAGTAAAGTGCTGCATTCCCAGGGAGCAGATACCTCCTACCTCACTCTTGCAATGGCTTGCACTGATTGCAAAGCATCCTTGGTATCCACACTTCCCTTCTTGGGGGAGATCATCCTCTGGGCTCTCTGAAGTGAGAAAGGGAGAACAAGGAGAGTATTTGGGGCTTCCAAAAAGTGTGTAGACCCATTGCTTTTCCACCAGTATCAGGCGTCCAGTGTCAGGTCTGTCCACCTGAAAGAGCAGCATTAGAAACCAAGTCTGAAGGGGACCTACCCCCAAGTCACCTAGTCTGTCCCTTCCCCATGATGCCACATCTGCACATTTAACAGCCATTTGCCTAAATTGTCCTTGTAACCCTCCAGCAGCAGAACTCAATGAGCTCCACAGTTGCTACAGTCCAGAGCTTCACTGAGAAAATTCTCCTGCTGGAGGGGTTGGAAAAGTCAGCCTGAAGGAGCAATTCACTTCATTCTCAGCCATGGTGACAAGAAGCAGAAGACTCTGCCTGTAGTGGCCCACACAGCTGGAGACCAGGCTGCCCTCCAGAGCTCAGACACATTCATTTGGTATTTCCTATCTACTTTTTTAAAACTCTTGACAGTTTCTCATGTGAAGTGCAGAGAAGACAGCCAACTCCAAGGCACCAAGAACAGACATGTGATCAGAAGATAAAGTGGGGCAACAAAAAGAGCAAGAGCAAAAAAAAAAAAAAAAAGATGCAATGGCTCAGCTTGGATTTTCTTATGACAAGAATCTGCAATGCAAATACTGCCTGAAACTGCAGGATCATGAAAAATACTGCCACTCTTGATGGACTTTTCCCTTTGTATCTATGAGGGAAATAATTTGGAACAAGGAATGAGGAGCACTCTTTGGTTTGTGTCTACTGAATAGACCAAGGGCAGGAAGGGAAGATAGGGGCCTGTCCTATTTGACTTTCATTCAAGAAGGGGAATATCATGCATTTTGCCTTAAATAGATAACTGTTTGGTCAGTCATACTCACTTGGGATGGCGACAGCCTTCCACCAGGCTAACCAGCACCTATCATTCAGAGGATTAGCTGAGCAGGTTTTTGCATGAGGTTTGGAAGAGCTGAGGAGAAGGAAGAGAGTCTTCCTAGGAATCAAGTCTCACTCATTTCCTACCCTTCTCTGGACAGTGTCTGTCGTGTGAGTGCCCTGGGCAGCTTTTGAAGGGGGAGGTTTACAAAGAAATAGCCCCTCTCTGGAGATTGATACCAACGGTGTCTCAGCAGCTTTTGCTTAACCTCTCACCCACCTGGGTACAACTCAGCCCATAGATGGGGACAATTTAAAGCTAACCGGTCTGTTAGTAAGGGCTGTATGCCTCGTGTTTTCAGTGCCATAAAATAAGCCTTGACAAATAAAAGAAATGTTGGGGGAAAAGGATAAAAAAGCTGGATAACTAAATGGAGTCAATGCCCCAAGCAGAAGGTGTCTCTCCAAGGGCACACTGAAGAGGAAAGGTCCCAGCTACCCTTTGGACTGGACAGCCTGTAAAGCTGTAGCCTGCAAACAAGCACTAAGTATGGTCTCTTAACTTAAAACACCCCTTCGGCATTGCTGTGACCACAAGTAGCACTTTACAAATTAGCCCCTGTTGCATTTTGCAATGGCAACATGAGGCAAATGAGGCAGTTTTAAGAGGCCCCTCTTTTCTATAAAATTTCCATCAGAAAGCTAATGACTGTGGGTTTCAGGAACATTGACCCATGAGGTTTTCCCTTTTATTTAAATAGCTTAACTGATTACATTATGTCATACCAAATTTAAGTTTTTAAATATAGAAGAGAAGATAAAACCAGTCATGGACAACTGCTGTTTGACTTTGCCAGTACAGACAAGACAAATACATATTTCAAAATGTCAAGTGGCTGCTGCTTTCAGCTTTCTTCAGTGATTACTTGGCTTTGGAAACAAAAAATGATGTTTTTACTCACCAGCTTTGTTTTCCTGAAAAAAACCCTCTTAATTTCCAACAAAGTTTTAAAGATTTTAATATTTAAGACCAATTGAGTTATAAATTGGTAGAAATTAAGAAAAGTCACTATCAAGTCTTTGGTGTAGGTATAGGCTGTCACAGTAACGAGAAAAGCAGCCAGCCCACTATTTAACCAGGGCAGTACAGAGCAGCAGGTTCTGCTGTTTCGGAGAAGAAAGCAAAGGCAAGTATCTCCAGAGAACCAATCTTCACTAATAACTGCTGAAACATTTGAAAAAAGGAATCCTTTGCATACTCTCCCCTGAAAGATCTTGATTCCTCTTCACAAGAGTTTGTAGAATGGTAGAATCCTACACTAATAACAAAAGCACATCTGTTCCAGATCATACAGCTCAAGCAATTAATGTTTCATTAGAAAAATGCCAAATCAGAACACTGTCAGGTAATCTGAGGGCTTGCTCTGACATTCAGCAAAGTCAGCAGGAAACCTATGTGGTCCTTGGCAGAAGAGGACAAGGGCCGAGGCAGGAAAGTGAACTGCTGCTCTCCTTCCTGCTCTGCAGCTGCACCTTCGCACGTCCTTCATTCAGAAATAAAAACTTAGACTTCAGACACATTCTCTGTTACTAGCTCAGGGTTGTATTGATTTGATACCCAATAAAGGCAATTTTCAGTTGTTGTTACCATTTAGGTCCATGCATTTGTTCTAAGTGAAATCCATAAATGACAAGGCTTAACAGAGGAGCCCATGAAATGCCCATTTAATACCAATACAGGGCACTCACATGCAACTGCAGGTCCAGGTGCAAAAAGGCTATTTACACGGTGAAGGGGAAGGCATGAGGAAGGACCAACATTGTAGGACTACAGTTTTAAGATATCACGGGCGTTTGAGATATAGACTCAAATGTGCAAATGTTTGTGTTGGAACAGAAGAAGAACTGAGAACAGGATGAATGAAGCAAGATACAGACAGTGCTTAGCAGAGAGATCAAGTGCTTTCTTTCTACAAATGGCTTAGATGTTTTTATGGTGGACTTAATACATTGGAAAGCCTTCAGTAGCTCCTGGTCCTAGACCAAATAAATTAAAAAATCCCTTCCAGCATTAAATATCTATTGATCATCTGCAGGGCTGTAATTACATTGGTGTGCTCTACTGCTGGAACACCAGCTGTATCCTAGATCCAGCCACAGCTCTTCACGGTGAACTGTGTCGCAGGTGTTTAAAAAGCAATTAAACAGGAGAAAACCCTAATTTTCACCCATGGATGATAGTTTTTTCAACCTGAGCTGCAAAGCCAATTTTCAATTATAGGTAGTTTCAACTGCTGTTTGGATCTACAAGTATCCTCCTAAGTAGGATAAGTATCCTACAGCCTCACATAGGCCTTGTTGAGGCTACTGGATTTTGACTACAGGATTATATGACTGTTGATGAGCCATGGGACCTGCTAACAAAAGCTTTAAGCAGAATGACTGCACACAGCAATGTTCCAGGGCTGCTTTCACTTCTGTTTTCAATTTTCTCTTCTCTAAGCCTGTTTCAAGGCTGCTCTCTGCATTCCTAGGAGCATGTACATTCATTTTTAACTCCGTATTATGAAGAAAGTTTGCACACTTCCATGAACCGCACATGGATTACATGATGTAAATGGCAGACCTGTCAAAACTGTTGGAAGCAAAGACTACATTAAGCGCAGAAGAAAATCCCAGATATTTCTAAAATAGGACAGCTTGCTGTGCCAGGTGTGCAGGCAAGCACACACACATTGTCACCTACTGTCACACAGCCCTGCAGTTCTGTCTGACCAATATTTCGTGGCTCAGGATTCCGTGTCAACACTCAGACACATCCATTATTCCCTCTCTATGATGTGTAAGGACACAGTAAGTGCTTCACAGATGATCTGAAGAAACATATTACACTATATTTTCTCCACTGTTTTCTGTTGCAGATGATGCAATAGGAGTGCCTAGGCCCCAGGGGAAAAGGAGAGGCATGACCTCCTCCTTTGCCCCCAAACACCTGAAAGCCACACAGCCCGGGACTGCAAGTCCGTTCTCAAATTCCTTGTGCCCCTCCTGCCACCTCCACCAGTGCCTCGCAGAGCTGCAGTCTCCTTGACCATTTCACAAGTCCCCGGGAAGAGGTAGGCTCTCCTAGGCCAAACCCCAAGGGGCTCATTTGGCCAAACTTCCACTGGGCAGGCCCCCTTTCGCCCCCGCTGCATCGTTCCGGTACAGAGCCGCTGGCTCAGCCGCCGCCCCGAGCCCGGCAGCCGGCGCAGGGCTGGGCGCCGGGGGCCCGTCGGTAAAACCCCGCAAGTAGCGGCCGCCGGGCTGCGGCCGCGGGGGTCCCGCCGGCGGCCCCGGCGCTGCAGGGCGCGGCGGGGCAGCACCGCAGCGCACCGCAGCTGCAGGCACCTGAGCAGGCTGTAGCTGCGCTCCTCGGTTCTCCCCGCGTCGCAAACGCCTCCAGCCGGGGTACCCTCCTCCGCCGCGGCTCCCCACACCCCACCGCCCTGCACCCCGTGCCCGCGGCGGGGCTGCCTTTGCCCCTCCAGTCTCTCCCGGCCCGGCCGGGGCGGACGCTCCCGCCGCCGCTCACCTCCTCCCGCTCGGCGGCGGCGGCCCCCGGCGCGGGGGTGCTGCCCGGCCCGCTCTCAGCAGCCGCCTCGGCTTCCCCCTCCGAGGACATCCTTGGCCATCACCGGCAGTTGCGGCGGCGGCGGAGGCTGCGGGACCCCGAGACGGCGGAGCCCCCCGCGGACCGCGCCCCGCGCCGTGGCCGGGGCTGGGGCGAGCCGCCCCCCGCGCCCAGGGCCGCCCTGCCGGGTGCTCCCGACTCCCTCCACCATCCCAGGCAGGCGGGCAAGGAGGGAGGGAAGGAGGCGGCGGAGGGGAGGAGAGAAAGACGAGGCGGAGTGGGGGGGTGCCCCGGCTGCTCCTGGCCCCCCCAGGTGGGAAGGCGACTGCCCGGCGGCTCCCGGCGCGCTTCTGCGGGCGTCTGGGAGCTGCCGGGTGTGTCCCCTTCCCTGGATACGACCTCGCAACCCCTACCCTTCCGGGGTGCCCTCTCTTGTCTTCTTCTCAGGGTGAGCCTCGCTCCCTATCCCCGGGTGCGCCCCGGGTGCACCCCCGCCGCCGGCCGCCCCCCTCTCAGCGCATCTTCACGCCTTCGCCGCCCGCAGCTCAGCCTCGGCCACTTCTCCCGCTTTTCCCCAGCGCCTGGACTTCGCCCGGGCTGGCGGCGGGACGCGACCCGGCGGCAGCAGCAGAAGGGGCAGGAGGAGGAGGAGGAGGAGGAGGAGGAGGAGGAGGAGGAAGGCAGACCCGCGGAAGCGCTCCCTCACGGAGCAGCCCGACTATGCCCCACTGCCCTCCCTGCTCGCTGGACCTGCGCACCGCGAACAGAGGGCAGCGCTGTCGGGACGGAGCTCTGGGGCTGCCCCCGCAGCCCGCAGCCGGCCTTGCTGCCCTCCTTCACCTCCTTATTCTCGGAGGAGTAGCTGGCAGTAGAAGTGGAGGCACCCAGCTGCTCCTGCCCCTTCCCCACCCTCCCTGCGGCCTGAGTCTCTCCTCTGGTTTCATCTGCCTCCTGCACAGGCTTTCCCCCACAATTGCAACCTCCTGGAAACTCCCTGCCCTGTCAATATTTCTTCCTCCTGCTTGCATCCTGTGTTCAGCGCATCCAGTCATGATTGGCTCTCCTGCTGATCAGGACTGGTGTACTGCACCATGTTACCTTGGCATGTTTGCTTCATGTTTCATTATACTCTCGTGATGCTCATCTCATTTGATCCATTTCTCTCAGTGTGCCTTAGAGCAGCATATATTTTAAGTCCTTCATAAAAATCTTACGAACAGGCAAGTGAACACTCTTGAAGCATCAACCTTCACTTTAATACTCGTACTTCAACTCCTGTCACAACATGCTTGCTGCTTTTTCAGGCATGCTGCTCTGGAAAATGCCACTCCAGGTTCAAGGCACTCAGGCTGCATAAGAGATTGTTTAGATTGACTGTAGAGCAGAGAATGCTGTTTGGTGTGTGAATGCATAAACCAAAAACCTCCAAAACTTGGATTTTCATGAAGTATTTGGCTCTGCTAAATCTGAATTTTTAAGATATTCATTTCACTGCAGAAGTCTTGACTGATGCCATGTTGAGAAACCTACCCATTCTTGGGGGTGCAAAATGTCCATGAGAGACTGTCAACTCCCTTGGCCTCACAGGTCTCTGGCTAACACTGTAGCACAGCGACTGCCACTGTAGCTACAGATACATGTACCTCGTCCTGCCCCAATGGCATCTCCTTCTGGCAGAAATGGCATTTGTTTGGCTGCATCCAATATATACATCCAAAGTAGTCTGGCTTTTACTTCTCTCAGACCTGGAGAGGACCTGTGAGATGCACAGTGGAAGGGACTATAATACAAGTTTATAAACCACATGAGAATGCACATTTAAAATACTCAGTTTCCTTTCTGTAAGTGGTACAGTGGAAAATCTCTGGAGGATAAGATAGTCAGCAGATTGGCAGGGAGTGGGTCACGTCTAAGACACAGAAAGGAGCCAAAAAGAATGCATAAGGAGTGCCTGTGACATACACACCAAAATCTATAGAGCAAGAGAGATATTAAAAGTGTTCTGTATTGTCAGCTTTTGTCTAGGTGGTTTTAGTGACCTTTAAATATGCTATGGAATGGGTGCTGGGGCATGATGAGGTGTTGTAATTGGAAGGGAAATGTGCCAAGACAGAAAACTGTGCACTGGGAGACTGGGAGTGAACTTCATATTTGTGCCAAATTTCTATTTGTAAGGACTGTTTAAAAGCCCTTATGAAAGGCAGCATGAAGGGAAGTAGA
Source organism: Vidua macroura (assembly GCF_024509145.1). Lineage (NCBI taxonomy): Eukaryota > Metazoa > Chordata > Aves > Passeriformes > Viduidae > Vidua > Vidua macroura. The sequence continues at coordinate 37,358,874 of NC_071576.1, forward strand.
AGAAATGGGCTTCAGTGTATCACAGAACAATATGAAGAAGTATCCTCATTCAGTAAGGAAAAAGGTTGACAATTTTCAGAAGATGGGGCCCCCATTTGTACAGGCAGTAGGGTGAGGCTGTGCACCAGAAAGGTGTCAGCTTGGCAAGCCACACAGCCCAGGAGTAAAAGCATCATATCCAAAAGCTGAGTCAGACAAGGACAGAAAACAAAGACCTGGCAGACCTCAGCCTGTCAGATTTGTCTGCCATCCCAGTCCAAATGGTCGCTTTATTTATTAAATACATCTAATACCCACTGGATTTTGGTGATGCCTGAACAGCTTCATGAATTTATTTTCAATTCCACAGTCACTCTGTTTTTGATGTTGAATAAACTGTGATTTATTTCATCAAAACCAATCCTGACTGTTGTTTGGCTATAGCTGCCAGGAGTCCCAAGGACTGGCTAATTGGCCCTTCCACCTTTAAGAGACAAAGTTGTCCCTGAGAATATGTAGCCCCCAGCTGAATTCAGGCTTTTGATCTGGAAGGCACATGCATTTACATCTTCCCACCTGCCATACTGTCAGAATTCTGCTGGTACCTGAAGCCAAAACATGTGAAAAAAGCCTAGAGATAAAAGAGATCTGGAGAAGGGAAAATGAAGGTTATTATTCCTGAGATTTAAGCTTTGGAAATGTCATCTCTCACCAGGTGCCTTTGTTTCCACCTCTGTAGCTCCAGATTCAATGTATCAATCTCCGCTATCAAGGTTGCCCTCACAAACTGAAGGATCAGGGCAAAAAAGGAAGCTTGAACTCAAGAGACTACTGCAAAATCTATGCAAAGAAGCTCATCTTTTAATTTCAGAAATGGAGGGGATCAGTGTCACTGCTATGAGATGCCTGAAGGGGCTATTTTTCTTCTTTAGAAGCTTTATACTCTATTTTAACACGGATTAATTATGAATATATATATATATAGCATTAAAAAAGTGATAAGCAGTTGTGGTCTGGCTTGCAAAATATGTATATCATATTGCAAAAATCAGCTCTCCTAGGCTTTGTGCCTGGTCACTCAATCTTTCTAAACAGCTAGCAAGGAACAGAAACAACATGCATGTGTAGCTTTGCTGCCTCTGTTCAGAGCAAGAAGAAACTGGTGCAGTCAGGAACTGCAGTTTGTGTCAATTTAAGATCAGCACCCTGTCATTCAGAGCATGCCACTGTAAAAATGTTTATAATCCTTTCTCTGAGCTCAGCTGGGCCATTGCACTGACTTAGCAGGCAGAATCTTGCTCTGCTGTTAAGTGAGAGACAGCATTTGGGCTAAATTTGCAAAGATCTGGTACCGTTTTTAAGATATACCTGGAGGCCTGGTGTCTGTCTTTAAGATGAGACAGCTATGAAGATCCTGAGCATTTCTGGCCATCAAAACTTGCAGAATACTTTATTGAAAGAGGAAAAACTAAGCTTTCTGTTCTGGGGAGACTCCTACCCAGAAAATTGCAGTATGAAGGCTTCAAATGACTTCTCTGCTGCTCTAAAACCAGCATAAATTAATATATGCTCTTAAGGAAGTGCTACATACTGCCCCAAAGCTGACAGTAATGTAAAGACTATTTCCAATACAGATGGTTTGTTAGTTCACTTATGCAAATAGGCATATTGGAAGAGAGGAGCTATTGCTAAATATAAAGTAAGCCTTACCCTCCTATGAGTTGTATGTCCTGCCAAAGAACTATGCAGACTATCTGCAAGGACTAAATACAGTGATCTCAACTGGCTTTCAATATTAAAAAAAAAAGTGTATTCCTAGTTAATAACAAGGTCTGCCTTTTTAAGATTACAAAATCAAACATCTATTGCAGTTACAAGTGTCATATCACTGTATCTATTTATGAGTGTGTAATCCAAAACATGTCTATTATCTTTTGCTAAACCTGTAAAGAGAGAGCACTATGTTGTTTCAATATTAACGCTTAGTGAAATACTTGTGAATCCAATTGTGGATATAGCAAAAGAGAATCTGTCTGGACCATTCACAAAATGAGCTTTGATATCCTTTTAGTAAGTAAAAAGCTGAAGAGAGACATAAATAATTTATTAGCACTTGGATTACATCCTCCAGTGCTTGCAGTTTGCTGCCTTCTTGAAGAAAAAGAGGACAAAGGCGATACTGGCTCTTAGGCTGTAAAGTCTTTGCATGCTCTGATCTCTTGGTTCTGACAAAGGACGTTGTCTATTGAGGGGCACTTTAACAATGACTGTGATGATCACAGCTCCGAGGATCACAGTGCGATGAGCCACCAACCCGTTGTCAAGTGATGCCTTTCCAATTACCAGCATGAAGTAAACCACGTAGCATTGGTACCACCCTGGCACAGAGGCACCCCTGCTCTAAACAGCAGGCTTGGTGTTCCAAGGGGCCCGAGTTTTAACAGCCCATCTCTACACTTTAGGCTTTTTGCTTCCCTCCTGTTCTCTCAGATGTCTGTGCCCTGTCTCCTGCCATCTCTTTCCCAGTGGCACTGATGCCTATGCTCAATCTTTAGATTTAGTAATGGAACTGCCACATTGCATGGATATGCCAGAATTTGCACTGACATTTTCTCTTTTTTTTCAGAATGAAATGTTCTCTCCTCTCATCTATTTCTCTGGCTTGTGTCTTTCAAATTTGGCACCTGTCTCCTATTTCTTTCTTTCCCTTATCTTACTCCTTCTGAGGTGCTATTTCCAATACCTGAACAATCACTACTCTCCTAACTTATTCCCAGATTTTTCAACTTTTAAGTCCTGAGAAATCTTTCCTAGTTCTTTCCCTATCACTGTCACCAAGAGCTTCGTTTTCCCTCACGGCATTGTCTTGAGTTGTTCCCAAGCAGCACTAAGGAGTAAGCAAAGGCTATTCCTCTGCTGTATTGAAGCAGAATCCAACAATTCTTTTCTTCTGCTTCATCAGCCTCCACTGATGGAACAGATACTCCCAATCCCAGATAGGACAGGAAGGGCCATGGGCAACCTGAGGGATCTAGGTGTGTCTCTGCCCATCTCTGTGCACAAGGGTGTTGTTTCCTGCATTGACATTTCCTGTTCCAGGGGTGCAGAACAGACCTGCACAAAACAGGACAGATATTCTGAGAGACAGGCAGCAGCAAAAGGTCATGTCTATGATAGTCCACCAGCATCCTCTAAGGCTGGTGCTTGCTGCTCATGTCATTCCAAGCCTAGGCTGATGCACCCTGCTTTTCAGTGGAACTCGGTAGCTCAGCCTAATGCTAGCAAGGTTCTGTTCACAAAATGTTTTGGAGAAAATGAGGACAAAACTCTTTTTACAAATACTGTAAAAACATCTCAATATTAATGGGGTGCTATGGACAGTCATGAGAAATTTGAGCCCCCAGATTTTTTCCTCCACAACACTGCAGGGCTTTCTAAATCAAAGGGAATACCAGTGAAAGAATCTGTTTCAATATTTTGTTATCTTTTCTAAAGAAAGAGAGGTTCTCAGGCGTAGTGGCTGACCAGAGGAGCAATCCGAGGCTAGGCAAATCACCAACAGCTCCAAGCACCAAAGCATTGCATGTGTGGCTGGAAGATGAGGAACTACTTTTCATTCTTATCAGGAAACACCTAACCATCAACTTGGCTTGATCAACTTCTTTCCCAAGTTGAACTCAGAAGCCCAAATCCATCCATTAAACTCCACAGCTCATGACTTCTGATGCAAAACAGCCATCTGGTCAGTGTCATTCCAGAGCCAAGTCGATAATTTGGAAAGTTACCAACATTTTCCCATGGGAAGAAAGCTGGGCAGTTGCTGCTGCTGTATGTCTCTAGAAGGCAGTCTGCCAGCACTCAGGGCTGCTGTCCAGTGCCAAACAGACTTTTAAAAAGCATGGCCCTCAGTGACAAACCATAATGGAGAGGTGCAACACATGCACCTGGGCAATCAATGCTCCCACACGGTGACACTGAGCAAGCACTGCAGTGATCTCTGCCATTTCGAGAAGGGCTTTTACATATTGGTGTTGCTAATGGTATGGTACTACTTGCCACTACCAGGAGGGGTGTTCTCTGCCAGTAAGCTTTACTTTGGTCACTGTCATTTTCTTTGCTCCTGATTTAGGCAACTGTCATGAGAGATCACAATAGCTATAAATACCTCTGAAAAGAAATTAAAAAAAAAAAACAAACAAAACAAACAACCCACAACACTGAAGAGAACTTTTTGTCAGGCAAAAAATAAGCATAAGAGAGTACTCTAGAAAGATGCCTACATGTCAGCCTGGTAGAAAATATCACCAGTGACAGAACAGTCTTGTCCTGCTGCCATGCATATACCAAACCTCACAAGCACTGAGCCTCTGGAAATACAGGGCGCAAGCTCCTATTCTGTGGAAGACTGGCAAAGTAATTTCTTCTATTTATATGGTGGCAAGAGAATTTTAAAATGATGCAGCACTGTGTATCGGAGCCACCTCTAGGCATTAGATATTTAATGTGATAACAATGCAGTTCTGGCATCTTCCTTAGAATACCTCTCTTACAGGTATCTCTTCCACTTTGCTGAGCTGTCCTTTTGTTTCTCATTAGGCTGCTTGTCTCTCCCTACCAGAAAGCTGGGTGAAGCACTGTGTTGCCATGTGAGAAACAGAAATGCATGCCACTGGCACTCTCCTCTGAGAACCCACACCTTTTCACATCGCTCCCAAGGAAATGGGAAACCTGCTCTGGCCTAATAAAGACTCATGGAAAAGTACTTAAGAAGATGAGGCACAGCTACCCATCACAGCCATTTCCAAAGATAAAGGTAAAAACCCAGCTCTGTGTGACTGCAGTTAGTTCTGCCAGATCACTTAAATCAGCGGGACATCATGATCATCACTATTAAAAACTCTTGGCAGATCTAGCTGCACACAGCTATTTAGAGTTGAGTACTTCAGGCTTGGGTCCACTGGCAGTAGGAACTGCTGCTGTGCAGGCATCTACATTGAATATTCACAGAATCATTGCAGGCTTTGGGCTGGAAAGGCCTTTAAAGATCACCTAGTTCCACCCACCCTGCCATGGGCAGGGACACCTTCCACAAGAGCAGGTTGCTCAAAGCCTCATCCAACTGGGTCTTGCAGGGATGGGGGGGGCATCCACAGCTTCTCTGGGCAACCTGTTCTAGTGCCTCACTAATTTTTTCCTAATATCTAATCTAAATATCGCTTCTGTCAGTTTGAAGCCATTTCACCTTGTCCTATCGTTACCTGCCCTCATAAAAGTATCTTCCTAAAGCAAGAGCATTGCACAGGCCATGCTTTCTGTTCCCAAGGTGTGAGAGTTGAAGCCTGTGAGAGATGAGCTTCCCCTGGCACTCCTTTCAGTACATATGCTGACTAGTATAGATGGATTTTGGATAAAGCATGTACACATCATTCTCATCCTGTTCAGGTGGAAAGGTATAAGGTTTTCCCCATGGTACAACAGTAAATAACCTGAAAAGAAGAAAGGAACAAATTCTAATGCAAATAAAACAGCCAGTTCTTCAGGAGATTTGCCATGGAGGGTAATCATGTGAGCACATCCAGTGCTTTAAACTGTCTCAAATTACTTGAAATCTCAGACTTAGGCACTTTGACAGGCTTCCTTTAAAGTCTATGACAGTGGATTTGAATGCATTGACTACATCACTCAGATTTTGTCAGATAAATCCCACAGCAGCAGCCAAGGGAGATGCTGTCCTCAGCCCAGAGAAGCTGGATTTCAGAAACGTGGTTTTCCTCATTGATAGCAGGGCAGAGGGCATTGCCAGGCAGGGTCAGCTCAAGACCATTTTCATTTAAGCCTTCTGTGAAGCAGTGAATGTCAATAACAACGCATTCACCATCTGTGCAAATATGGATTTTCACCTGCAACACACTTCAGAGGCAGTGTCTGAACGACCTGACTTGAGAAACACATTTGCCTGACTGCCCATTCCAATTTCCACAGGAGTCTGTTCTCTGGAGTCCCAAATGTACAGTGACTTGCTTTTAACTGGTTTGTATTTGGATGTTGTAATGAGGAGAGGAAAACCCAGTATGATAGGGATACAATATATAAACTGAGCAAGAAATATCTGTATTTTCTGAAGAGGTGTGTTATTTCAGGATATTTTCATCTAGTCTGATAAAAATGGCATTTCTATAGAAACAACTGATTAAAAAAAAACAATAAAGAGGAAATCTCATGCTAACTGTCAAAAGACAACATAATGTTTGGCAGATGCATTACTAGGGATGAGTAAATACTCTGCAGTTTTGGGTTTTTAAAATACACAATCCTTTCCTCTTACATGGTTAAATCTCTTCACATTGAGCATGCATGTGTGGTTTATATTGGTGAAAAAGCAGATATTTGATTTAAAATATCCCTGCTTCACCTAGTCCCAGGGATGCCCTTTACTCAGTGGGGTGTTGCTGTCATGGAATGCCAGGGTCCACCCCAAAAGTAAAAAAAAAAAGCTAACAAAAGTAAGATTTATATCTTGGACTGATCCCTTAGGATAATTTGTTTTCCATTCACCAGCAGACCTGTGTGCTGCCCACCACGCTGCTCTCCAGCTGCTCTGTTCTCAACTTCAGTTTCTGTCTTCTTGGCAGAAGAATTATCTGCTTCCATGGTCACCTTCTCTTAAAACTCATCTTAATATTTGTCGTCTCTGCAACATAGATAATACTGCTACATTTGCAGATTTACCTTTCTAATCCCACCAAGGCCACTGCCATACTGTTTTTGTAGTTCTGATCCCTCCCCTGTTATCATCCAATGAGAATGCATTCAGCTGTAGGCACTCCTGCTTCCCTCTGCTTTGGAAGACCAAAACCATCTTTTAGAAAGTCATGTGAAACTGACTTGTGGCAAGGTAGAAGAAGGGATGAGAGAGATTTTCAGGCTTGTGAGAAGATTGGCAGTATTTTAAAATCTTATAAAATAGCTCTAGTTGAGTAAGGAATATTTGAGTTCACCACCAAAGATTCCAAGACATGCACTGATGGGAATTTCGTTGCTAGAGTTGCTTAGCAAACCCATGCAAGCATGTTGGTACTCATAATTTTATAGGACAAATATGAAGACACACAAGCATGATTTATTGATAGAGCAGAAGCTATATATAGTGTCCTTAACTGTATTATTAAAACTGAAGGTAAATAATTAATGGAATGAAGGAAAGATACATACAACTCTGGCAGCTTTGATGGGAAGCATTCCTGTCTTGCAGTAATTAAAATCAAATACGTTCTATTTGTATGTCTTTCTGGCAAAAAAAGATTATATCCCCATTTCACCTGCATGCTAAGAGACACGGTGTGTGTGGCCACAGAAGCTGTGCAGCCAGTGTGAGAGGAGTCAGGGAGGGAAAATGCTCATGGCTGTCTTGAACCAGAACCATAAGCAGTTGTCAGACAGTCTAAGCAGTCCCAACGCTTCACCCAAACCCGTTCCAGCGCAAGCAGTGGCACGGCCTCCCTGCCTTACTGTCCAGCTGGGAGAACTGAACTGTGGCCATGGGGTGCATGGGAAACCATTCCCAAGTTCAGCCCCAGGAAAGCCTTGAAGGGGGAGAGAGAAGTTTTCTGCTCACACCACTGCATCTGCCCCACCCTTCTGAAACCAGTGGTGCTCTGATGTGTGGCCTGAAGATGAGTAGTGCAAAACCGAAAACCTTTGTTTCTCATTTTGCTTCAATCAGAGGCACAATCTGTTGATTTCAATAGATTTTGGAGCAGCCCCACCTGAACTTTACTGCCCAAGAAGCAATGATTACAAAAGGTACCAAAGGACACCTTGAATGCCTCACTTCAATCAGCCAGACCTGTGGTAGCAACAGAGTCCTGGAGCCATCAGGATGGTGGGTGGTTCCACAGAAAAAGGATGAGAAGCCACTGCTCTTGAAGTTTAACTGCAAGAAACCTGCACAATTATTTCAAAGTGTTTATTGCATCCCAAACCAGCATAAATTGGGAACAACAATATTAAGTGGCAGATGGTGGTGGTAGGGTAGCAGTTATTTTCAGTGAAACGGAGCATTTGACACTCCATTTCTCAGCAGGCACTGCTATTCCTGAACTAGGTTTGACTTTAATATGATTTCTTTTGCTTCAGGGAGCACAAAGCAGAGCTCCCCCAGCTGATGAACTGCAGTCTGGCAGGGCAGCACTGGAGAAGCACTCCAAACATTCTCAAGGCTCCTTTCTGCAGATCTCCAAAATGTATTTAAGAGAAGTCTATTTATTCCTCTTGCTCAAAGCATCTATAAGCACACCAGACGTAACAGCAGTAAGTGCTTAAACATCGCTGCCAGAATCACCTGTCTGATGATAAGGTTAGACTCATGGTCACTCTTGGTTATCTACTACGCCTAATGGGACATCTTCAAGTAGATTCCTACTTCAAGGAAAGCTCAATGACCTAAAATAATGCAGTTGTCAGCTTTACCATGTCAGCAACATGGTTGCTCATCAGAAGACATGAAGCTGAGAAAGATGTTTTCTGCCTAGTATTTAAAAAATTGTAATTTTCATTCCAGTTCTTTATGAGTTAGTCATAGTCCTTTCTCCCTGACAATATAGTTAAGGCTGGCTGTCTGCTGAAAGGATGAATGATTATCTTTGTTTCCATAGACATAAGTGCTTTCAATGACCATAATGGATAAGACTTGTTCCCAATTGTAATTTTGCTTTAGTATCACAGATTTCTGAAGGGATAAAAACCATGACTGTTTGTATACACACTAAGCTTTATTAGAAACTATGAGAGAGCTGTCAGAACTTGCAGGAACTTTGATTTTAATGTTGGTTATTGATTTTAGTGCTTGGTCAACTTTCATCCTTTCACCTGGGAAGTGAATTCTCTGAGGATGAGAAGGCACAAATCCTCACTGGGGCTTGGGCTGGAGTAAATGGGCTCACTGTTTGGGAAGGACTCACTGCCATAAGAAATGAAGCACTGGGGGTCATGAATAATAAATTACAGCCATGTTCACAAAGCTTTATGCATCTGCTCTCCCAAAACACCACCGGTGTCGGGCCCGGCCACGCCTCCGATAATGACAAGGCACAGCTCCTGCGTGGACATCAGTGCGTTTCTGCGTGTGCAGACTCGCTGTGGGATGCGGGTGGCCGGTGTTCGGACCCCGGATAACACCGGGGCAGCTGCCTCGGGCCGCACAAGCGCAGGCCGAGCCCACAGCCGCGGCTCGGCGGCGGGATGTCCCTCCCGGAGCCCCGGGCCGGCGGGAGCAACGGGCGGCCGTAAGCACAGTGCCGGGAACTGGGGCTGTGATTAAGGCATCAAAAGCCGAAATGAACATTCAATTAATTCAGTTGAACTCCCCGCGGGCAGCGAGGGCCAGGCCGCGCCGGCGGAAGTGACGGCGGCCGGGCGGAAGCGCCGCCCGGGGAGGGCGGAGGTGCCGGGGGAGCGGCGCGGTGCCGGCGCAGGTGAGTGGCGGCCGGAGCTGCCGAGAGCAGCGGCCAAGCGTGGCGGCGTTTGCCTCAAAGCTTAAACGCTGCTGCTGGAAAGCATTTGGGAGAGCATTGTGGAGCTCCCTTTCTCTGTAAAGTAAACGCTGTTCGCTGTGACACACTGGTGCGGCACTGGTGTTTAGGGTCCCTCACTGTCATAACTGAGCTTCCTGCCCAGGCTCACGCTTGGACTAAAGTTGGTTGATTCAGAAGTGGATCTTGGCCCTCGAAGCAATCTGTGGCTTTATTGCCTTCTGTGCTCTTGTGTTTTCTTTTAGGCTGAGATCTTTCCTCCCAACCACGCCTGTAAAACTTCCTGCAGAGCTGGTGGACTTTTCAGAGTCTCCATGGCAGGACCAGACCATGACAGGAAACTCTTTTGTGAGACTTTTAATGTAGACAGAGTGTACAACAGCAGATGATAGTGTGGCCACATAACAATTGGTATGCTGTGCAGTGTAGAAGTGCTCACGGACCTTGGGCAGTTTTGATCCCTTACCTGTGTTCCTAGGACAGTACCTCAGTGTGTTGCTTACGCTGGCTGGCTGGTGGTCTCTCTGGGCAAACAGATGGTGTAAGTAGCCAGTTGCAAGGCTGGAGGTAACCAGGCTGCAGGATGCTGGGGTTAGTGTTGATCCTCAGCAGTTTGTTAGTTGTCCTGCCTGCTTTCTCTGAGCTCTGGCGGGTAGGGATGAGGACTCCTGACGGCCCAGGGAGTGTTGCTGATGTGCTGCAATGGCTTCCATGGGACATGGGAAAAGGTGCCCCGAGAAGAAAGCAAAGAGTTTTCCCTGCATTCATTGTGTCTGCAGGTCCCATGTGTATTGAAGCAAAGCCTTGTGAGGAAAGGATTCCTGGAAGAACATCCAACCTCATTAACAATGGCTGCATGGTTCTCTTCTTGTGCTGACAGTTTTCCAGCGAAACAAAGGCAGTTTGAAGACGTGCTGTATTTCTTGATTAAGTTTTGGTCGGCAGTTTGAAGACGTGCTGTATTTCTTGATTAATTTTTGGTAGGGAGAGACTTGGACAAGTTTATGTAGAGCTCTGTGTGGAGGAGGCTTCTTGCAGAAAGCTTAGCAGCACGGTTTGCTTCCAAGTGTGTGCTTTGTGCCTGTTAAAGCAGGCATCCGCCTCTTTTGGGTTTTGAAGCCTGTGATGACAGGGCAGGGAGCGCTTGGCTTGGGATGCGTGTTCTGCTCCTTATGGGTATCAAAGAGGGTCCAAGCAAGTGAAGTCTGGCTGTGGGAGCCCCATTGTGGCAGCAAGCTCCATAAATAAACAGTGAGTAGGTGTGTGCTTATGCTAGGAGTACAGAAAAAAAAAGAAGGTGCTGTCTGTGGAGGTTTCAGTTTTTGCTGTGCAGTTGCAAGGGGAGTGGGCTGATAGGGAGCGTTTCTCCATTCCCAACATCAGTGAGAGCTGCAGTGACATCCCAGGTGTTTTTGTGTTAGTCCCTTCCCCAACAGTAGTAAGGTACCATAGCAGGGTGCTCCTTCCTGCCTTCCTGCCCTGAAGTGGCCTTTGGTGGATGGTTTTACACCAATAGCTTGCATAAAACTAATAAGCAAATGTAAAACATCCTGGCCCCCTTTTTTCTCTTAGAACCAATAGCATCTCACTTAACTAGCCTTGGTCAAGAATGAGATTCCTGAAAACAGCATAAATCTTCCAAGGGTAGGTCATAAATTCTACAGGCAGTAACTCTTGTGTCTCAGCATCTTTCCCACAAGGCTTTTCCCTACATATTTTACAATCAATTATGGTAATAGTATAAGAGAAAGCATGACTTCAGGGCAGTGGCTGTGCCTGCACAATGGTTGAACTTTGTTTTTGTCTGAGATTGGGGCAGGGATTTACTTCCATGCTTTGCATTTTCTCATGTGTTCTGCCTATCCATATGGCAGATAACAGTCATTTTAAAAATCCAAGTCCACTTTCCTTTCTAATTTTTCAATAAATCATGCCCGAGTCCTGTTGAGATTTTAAAAGTGGAAGAAATCAAATACGCACAAACTATTTCAACATACTGAGGGTGGGAGGGTGCCAAGTCTGCAGCATTAGTGCTGATCAGTGGCTGAAATTAGCGTGAAATATATTTGCAAACAGTTTACTTGCTGCCTGTGAGAAATGGATTGCTGGTCCCAGGCTCTTGGAATCAGAGGTGGGGAGCAAGAGTCACCTGGTAGATGAGAGGTGGAGTGGTTGCCTTCCTGGTGAGTTGTCATGTGCACAATCTAAAAAAGTCTGTATAAATCTCACCCTTGTTTTTCAACCCCAAATTGGCCTGGGCAGTGAATGGAGATGCTTGGAAATAGCACAGTAAGGGGCCAATAAGGGGCCAGTGAAAGAGAATGAGAACAGGAGGTCCACATCAGGAAGAAAGACATTTTTCACTTGGGAGATGTGAGTGAGAAGGAGAGCAAACAAGAGTCAGGGAGTGCATTGTGCAGCTTTGTTTGGACAGTCTCTTGCATCCTGCCAAGGATGTTAATGCTGGGATCTGGAGACGATAGCATGCTCTGTAGTGATGCCTGTGGAGGGAGTTAAAGCAGATTAATACATTCACAATGTATTGGTAGGCACTCCCAATGCCACAATACTAGGACAAACCCAAACAGAGATAATTACTCACCCTGAAAATTTAGGTTTTAAAATTTCAGTAGAAAAGGTGCAACCCCCATCTTCTGAAGTAAAGCTTCTGGGAGTATGGTGGAGGGGAGGAACAGTGTGTTCACCCCAAAACCTTGACTTTTCTTGAGCAAATTGAAATTCCTGGATTTCAATCCAGGAAGGAACTACAAGAAGGAGCTACAACATGCTGTTGCCCTGCTGGTAATTTGGAGAAAACTGGCTTTCTCTATCATATCACATTCTCATCATGATTTAACACACCAGAGGACCACCTCTGACTGGACCCCTGTCCATGCAGAAGTCTTAAAATTGTTAATATTTGAGGCTGGGTTATATCAGGTTTTAGGACCAATGCATCCAACAGGTCCACTGTATATTGAATGGGGCTTTGTAATTCATGGATTATCAATGCATGTGTGGCAATGGAGACCTGAGGGTCTGACTTGTCCTGTCAGGTTTTATTTGCACAGCTCTAAAGATGCAAAAAAACTTTATTCAGTTTGGTAGAAGTGCCTCTGTGGCTAGTCTAGCTCTACAGGGAGCTGAAAAAGTCATATGGCAGAAATCAATTTTTCTAGTGGGACCTTTCAAGGTCTTGAAACGCCTACTGGCCAGAACCCCAGCTGGTGTGGGGGTTGTGCAGGGAGAAGCACTAAAAAGGTGGTATGACATGATCACTGTCATATGCCTCAGATAGAGGAGGGAGCACCCAGAATGGTCCAAATGCAGGAATTGCCTGGCAGTCTACTGGACCAGGAGCCTCCCTTATATAAAACCTACTCCTCAAATTGCGCCTCACCTGAGAAGTGTGTGGTTCACTGAAGCATCCTTCAGAAGAGAGGGAAATACTGAGCAGTGTTTCTGCATGTTGATTCAGGGACAGAATTGTGACAAGGGGAGAAGAAAGTGCTCAGATGGAAGAACTGGTAGCCATATGCAGGGTGATTGTTAGAGGCTGACACTAAAGAACCAGTGTTTATTTATACAAACGCCTATGCTGTTTTCAAGGGATGCACCAATTGGCTCCCATTTTGTGAACAAAACCAGTGGGTGATCTTCTGAGTTGCCAGTATGGCAGTGAGAGAAATGGGAAGACATCCTAAACTTATTAAACAAAAGTGTTTCTTGGTGGGATGGAATCCTGCCCACCAGAAGAGGGATAATCTGGCTCACCTGTTGAATAATCAGGTAGATTCACTGACCTGTGTAACAGATATGGCAGTAAAGGGAGAAGAAAAATGGAAACATCTGCTAGAGTGGTTACTTGTCAAGGGAGACCATTCAGGATTTAAGGATCTTTTTAAGGGAGCTGGTAACACAGGATGGCCTGTCGCTTGGGAACTGTGCAACACTGTCATGGCCAGTGTTGTACAGGGCTAGAGAAACAACACCCCATGCAGAAGGCATCCCATCACTAAGGACACAGAAAAGTCCTCTGGGAGACCCAGCAGGTGGACTATATTGGGCCTTTTCTGAAGCCAGGGTGGAAGTAATGTCAGAACTCACTCAAGCTGAGGCAGTAGCAAGAGCAGCAGGGCACAGCACTGAAAAGGGACTAAAGCTGTGGTTTAATTATCTGCATGGCTCCAATCCCTCCAATCCAACAGTAGTCACTTTACTGCCAGGGTAGTTCAAGAGTGGGCACAGGATGAAGAAATCTGGTGGATCTTTCACACTCTACTACCCCCAGCCAAATAAGGTTGTTGAATGCACCAGTGGACTCTTGAAGAGGAACCTGAAACCTCATGAACCTGAATGGGCAAGAGGATGTCAAATGGGGTACATATAGACTCAGTAGCTGCTGGGGAGTTAGTGGGTGCCCATAACTCACAGCCTTTTGTCTTCAACCATACCCATGCTCCCTGGAACAAAAGAAACTAAAGACCCTGCAAATCCTCTCCATTACCTAGGACAGCTGGTTTTGGCAGAATTGCCAAGAGTGGGATTGGTTCCCCTGACCTTAAAAAAGCCATTTATCTTGTGTGCCAGGTGGTGGATTGTTCCCTCCTTTTAATCATGTTTTGTTTTTATGCATGTATATGTTTTGCAGATTATCTGAAATCCACTGCTGGACCTATGCTATCAACTGTTGAGTGGACGGATCATTTCGTGTATTTTTTAGTTTGATTTTGCTAAGCCTATTTTGCCTTTTTACTAGAAAAAAAAATGGCGTGGGAAAAGTTTTTGCTCTTATGTTATGGATGTATGATTTTGTCTCAAGCGACTGAGAATCAGACTACTGAACCAAATTTAGCTTGGGAGTTGATACAAGGATTTATGCATATTTGGAATCATACAAATCAAGGAATATGTATTAACCTCCCCAACTCTGCATCAGAGGGGTTTAGATTTATGATGATTTGGTTAAATTTTTCGGAAATATTAACAAGAGAACTGGATAATCTTAAAAAAACAGGAGGAAATGTTACGTGGGGAATGGTGGAGTCACAGTTCCTAGACCAGAAAGAAGGACAACAATGGGATGCAAATGGGACATGGGTAGAATACAAGAACGCCTTTTACCAGCTCCCACGTGACTCTACCTGGAGTGATTTATGGAATCAGACATGCTATCGGTCATTAGACACCAACCCTTCTGAGACATTGCAAAATGTCACTTCTATCCCTTGCACGGTGGTACCGTGGTGGGATTCTCCTGCTGAGGGTGGGTTTTTTGAACATGAATACAATTTACATTGGGATGCAGGATGGTGTATACAAATCCCCGATAACCCAGGAACCATGCACCAAGTTAACCGAACAAATTATGAGTGGGCCTGGTCTCTGAAACAAATCTTTGACCCTGTATCTACCCTACAATGGGCTTCCAGGGTCCCCACAGGGAAAATAGTAGAATGGGAAGTGGAGAAATCAGACTGTAAGGACCATCAGACCACACTACCTAATGGAGAGAGCATCTGCTGGAAAGTGAGGAACCGTAGAAGCCTTACCCAAAGTAAATCAGAGACCTCCTTTCTGAATTGTTCCCGTATATTAGATTGTACCACAGGAGCAGGTGAGCCTATAGAAACCTGGTACATCTCGGAGCTGAGAACTTTTATCCGGGACATGTGTACCTGTTGGGATTATCCCAACTACGGCTATCTAAACCAGGACACCCGATGCAATGGGTCTTATGAGAATTCAGAGACAGCACTCTCCTGTGGCATTCCCATTACACACGGCCCTGACCAAAGAAGGGTCTGGAATTCAAGTAGCGAAGCACAGGAAGTTTCCCAAGGTGACCTGTATCAGTGTTCACAAGCCAAATATCCAGCTCCACGGGGAACGGTATGGGCATGTTCAGATGGGAAAATGTATTCCCACTTGAACATGTATGATATGGCTGGACTCCAGTGTACTGTTGGGTTTCCTACCATGTGTCCATCTAAAACATTCAATTATACACTTTATCGTAACAACAAACTGCGGAGAGAAATCCACAATCCAACAGATGCAAAAGGGTGGATTCGGGGGATTCAAGTCCCCGACTATTACACTTGGGGACAAAGTGTTGCTTTAGACTTAGAATCATTTTTTGTGTCCAGTGGAGTTATCCAACAGCACAAGTATGTCTTGGAGAACTTAACTAGGCAAGTCCATGTGTTAAGCAGCTGGACCGGACATTCACTCAGGGAACCGAATGTTCAGGCCCCGCAGGCATCAGAAGTGGCTTTGCAGAACCGATTAGCCATAGATATGTTGTTGTTGAAAGAGAATGGAGTGTGTGGGATGCTAAACCTAACAGATGGAGAATGCTGTGTCACTGTCCATAACGCCACCACCACCATAGAAGAGGCACGTCAGAAGATGAAGGAGATTGCTGAACAAACAGGAGAATTGTTTCAAGCAATGCAACCCAAGGACTAGTTTGATGGACTGAGTCTGGATTGTGGATCACATGTGCCTTGGATTTATGGGATGGGGAAGGTGGCTTGTGTGCAATGATGTTATGATACTATGGGGATTCTTGGGTTTGGTGATAGGTCAAGAAGTCATGTCAAACTGTGATGAGTTCATTATGGTTATAGAGGAAAGGGATAGAATTTCTAGCACTGTATAATTCCATACCATTCATGTAATGACAAGGACATGGTTGGAGCAGGAGGAAGTCAGGGGCTGGAAGTGGAAGAGTGGCCGTCTTTTGCTATGCTTGGGGATGTGGCTTTTTTGGTTTGATGCTCAAAGAAAGCGCCAGTGAGCCCAAAAGCTGGTGAACGGCTCCGAGAAAAAGAAAAGAGAGAAAGCAGCACCATGGCAGAGCCCAGCTGAGCCATGTGGAGCCCATGCTGCAGCTGCTGTGACAGCAGCCATTGAAGCTGCTGCTGGAACTGCCAAGCTCTCCAGTCCCACTCCCACAAAGTCAGGCCCAGGAGGAGGGTCCTCTAACCTGCTTCAGAGCCTGTCAGGTCCCACTAGGTTTTGCCTTGTCCCTGTTCTTCTATTGTTTTCAGTCTGAGGGGGGAAAGTTAAATTGCAAGCCTTTCCAACATTGTGCTTTTGTTTTTCCATATACACCATGCTGCCCAGCACAGGGCCAGCCATCATTTTGCCTTTGTCTTGGAAAACCACACTGGATGTGGTCGTTGGGAAGTGTTTCTGTTTGTTCAGTGGTGAATACCCTTTGGTGGGTAAAAGACTCTCTTTTGTACACGGTTTTATTAATATTTTTGTGGTTATTGCAATTTTTCAGTAAACTGTGATTCCAGTTTATAATCTCTCCTAGTGTTTCCTCCACTGCCAGAAAGGGGCAGGAGAAAGGGAGCAGCTCAAGTAGGTTTAATATTCCTGCTGGGTTTTACATCAGCACAGAGCTATAAGAAGGGGATGAAGGAGATTGTTAGGATTTGTGAAAAGACTGGTGAGCGCATAAAAAAAAAAATCTCATAAAAAGTCTCATAAAATAGCTCTCGTTGAGTGAGGAATATTTGAGTTCACCACCAAAGATTCCAAGACATGCACTGATGGGAATTTCGTTGCTAGAGTTGCTTAGCAAACCCATGCAAGCATGTTGGTACTCATAATTTTATAGGACAAATATGAAGACACACAAGCATGATTTATTGATAGAGCAGAAGCTATATATAGTGTCCTTAACTGTATTATTAAAACTGAAGGTAAATAATTAATGGAATGAAGGAAAGATACATACAACTCTGGCAGCTTTGATGGGAAGCATTCCTGTCTTGCAGTAATTAAAATCAAATACGTTCTATTTGTATGTCTTTCTGGCAAAAAAAGATTATATCCCCATTTCACCTGCATGCTAAGAGACACGGTGTGTGTGGCCACAGAAGCTGTGCAGCCAGTGTGAGAGGAGTCAGGGAGGGAAAATGCTCATGGCTGTCTTGAACCAGAACCATAAGCAGTTGTCAGACAGTCTAAGCAGTCCCAACGCTTCACCCAAACCCGTTCCAGCGCAAGCAGTGGCACGGCCTCCCTGCCTTACTGTCCAGCTGGGAGAACTGAACTGTGGCCATGGGGTGCATGGGAAACCATTCCCAAGTTCAGCCCCAGGAAAGCCTTGAAGGGGGAGAGAGAAGTTTTCTGCTCACACCACTGCATCTGCCCCACCCTTCTGAAACCAGTGGTGCTCTGATGTGTGGCCTGAAGATGAACAGAAGTCTAGAGATTCAAGCGCTTTCAGTGGTCATAATGGATAAAATTTGTTTCTGGCTGTAATTTTTCAGTAGTATTTCAGCTTTCTAAAGGTATCAAAAAACAAACAAACAAAAAAAGCCAAAACAAAAAACAGCAACCAAACAGTGAAAAAGTGCTTATTTTTTTACAGCATCGGGGCACTTGTGGTGAGTCTTTCCCAGTGAGCCCACCTGGTCCCGTGAGCCCACCAAGCCCCAGTGAGAATCTGTGCCTGTTCTCAGGCTCAGAGAATTCTTTTCCCAGGTCTGTCATCTTTATTCATATCTCCATGCCTATTGGTATCTCAAGGGAGGGTGTCAGAGGATGGAGCAGGGCCCTTCTTGATGGTGCCAAGAAACAGGACAAATAAAGAAGGGGTAGAAACTGATGCACAGGAAGTTCCACCTGCACATGAAGAACTTCTTTGTTGTACCTGTGACTGAGCACTGGAACAGGTTTTCCAGAGAGGTTGTGGAACCTCCCTCACTGGAGATATTCAAGAACCTGGATGCAATCCTGTGCCCTGTGCTCTATGATGACCCTGCTTGAGCAGGGAGGTTGGACCAGATGACCAACTGTGGTGCCTTCCAAAAATGACTTGTTCTGTAAAAAAAGCTGAAAGTTGACCAAACACTAAAATCAATAACCAACATTAAAATCAAATCTTCAGCAAGTTCCGACAGTTCTCTCATAGTTTCTAATAAAGCTTGGCACGTATTAGAAACAACCAGTCATGAATAATAAATTACAGCCATGTTCACAAAGCTTTATGCATCTGCTCTCCCAAAACACCTCCTGTCTCGGGCCCGGCCACGCTTCCGATAATGACAAGGCACAGCTCCTGCGTGGACATCAGTGCGTTTCTGCGTGTGCAGACTCGCTGTGGGATGCGGGTGGCCGGTGTTCGGACCCCGGATAACACCGGGGCAGCTGCCTCGGGCCGCACAAGCGCAGGCCGAGCTCGCCGGGCCGAGGCTCCGGGGCCGGGCCGGGCGGAAGTGACGGCGGCCGGGCGGAAGCGCCGCCGAGGAGAGCGGAAGTGCCGGCGGGAGCGGCGGTGCCGCGCAGGTGAGTGGCGGCCGAGCTGTGGCGGCGGCGGGGCCTCTCCTGCCCGCGGGAGCCCCGGGGCGGCGGCGGGGCAGGGCCGGCCTGGCCTCGCTCGGGGTAGCCAGCTGGGGCCCAGCACTTCGGCTTTACCCTGGTGTAAGGAGGAGCGCGGCTACGGGCGCCGCGCGGCCCCCGGTCCAGTGGCCGTGCCCGCCGTGCAGGGAGATGCTGCGGGATGTGTGCCGCTGAGTGCCTCACTCCCTCTCGCCTTCCCTCCCTCCCCCCATCAGAGAGGCCTTGCCAGGCCGAGTCTCCGTCGGCTGTTTTGAGACTTGATTCAGAGTAGTTTGTGAAAGTCCATGAGGGCTCTGAACGCGGTGGGAACGCTGGCACGCATCAGCTTTTCAGTGTGTTAATAGCAGTTTGTTGTTTTTCATTTTATTTTGCGCTGTTCTGGTTTCTGTTCATTGCAGACACTCTCAAGACAAACTGGGACAGCAGCGTTTCTGTTGGCAAGGTGCTGTGTGCATGCACACGGTGTGTGTGCGACAGGCAGTCACAGTTACTGAGTCTTTTGTGACCAGCATGAGATGTGGAGCCTCTTTGAAGAGAATTTCTTGCAGCTGTTGACACTTGTGTCTGGGGTTTTTAATCTGTGAGGAGTGTCTTTCCAGTGTCTGCCTTCTCTGTAGCAGGTAAAAGTGTCAAGAAGACTGTTGGCCATTATAGCATTGTGTGCAGAGAGCATTTTTGTGACAGAGCAGAGAATGTATATCACCATTTTGCAAAGGAGCCGATAATCCTAAGTGAGGCTTTCATTGCCTGCTGATCTCAAGTGGGGAAATGGTACTTTTCCACTGGCTACTGGGCTGCCCAGGAGAGACTTGAGATTTGACTCTCTGCTTCTCCTTTAAATTGTTACCACAGCCAACACGGTGTGAAGAAAGAGGTTGATTTGAGGCACTAATTGTGACAGGGGTACCTTGTATGCCTCTTTCGCCCAAATCTGATAAATTTATCAAAATAATGCAAAGCTGTAGAGTTGAGAATGGGTAAAAAGGCCTTCCCCAGGGTTCACAAATTATGGTAGCAGTCAGAGATAATTTTTTCGCTTCAACATAGATAAATTTTCTCTTGACTGTGTCTTTTGACATAGTAACATCATAGATGTTGCAAAAGTAACATCATAGATGTTACTGTCTGCCTTTACATGTTGGGCTCTGCTGCCGAGGAAGAAAAATGCACTGTAAATGCTGATGAACCAGAAGAAATTAAAAAGCCTACCAGTATTGGATTTTATGAAGTAAGATGATAGTGTGTCCGCACAGGAATCACAATGTAGTGGAGTGCAGAGATGCTCATAGTCCTTGGGCAGTTTTGATCCCTTACCTGTGTTCCTAGGACAGTACCTCAGTGTGTTGCTTACGCTGGCTGGCTGGCTGGTGGTCTCTCTGGGCAAACAGATGGTGTAAGTAGCCAGTTGCAAGGCTGGAGGTAACCAGGCTGCAGGATGCTGGGGTTAGTGTTGATCCTCAGCAGTTTGTTAGTTGTCCTGCCTGCTTTCTCTGAGCTCTGGCGGGTAGGGATGAGGACTCCTGACGGCCCAGGGAGTGTTGCTGATGTGCTGCAATGGCTTCCATGGGACATGGGAAAAGGTGCCCCGAGAAGAAAGCAAAGAGTTTTCCCTGCATTCATTGTGTCTGCAGGTCCCATGTGTATTGAAGCAAAGCCTTCTGAGGAAAGGATTCCTGGAAGAACATCCAACCTCATTAACAATGGCTGCATGGTTCTCTTCTTGTGCTGACAGTTTTCCAGCGAAACAAAGGCAGTTTGAAGACGTGCTGTATTTCTTGATTAAGTTTTGGTCGGCAGTTTGAAGACGTGCTGTATTTCTTGATTAATTTTTGGTAGGGAGAGACTTGGACAAGTTTATGTAGAGCTCTGTGTGGAGGAGGCTTCTTGCAGAAAGCTTAGCAGCACGGTTTGCTTCCAAGTGTGTGCTTTGTGCCTGTTAAAGCAGGCATCCGCCTCTTTTGGGTTTTGAAGCCTGTGATGACAGGGCAGGGAGCGCTTGGCTTGGGATGCGTGTTCTGCTCCTTATGGGTATCAAAGAGGGTCCAAGCAAGTGAAGTCTGGCTGTGGGAGCCCCATTGTGGCAGCAAGCTCCATAAATAAACAGTGAGTAGGTGTGTGCTTATGCTAGGAGTACAATGAAATGTATTTGCAAATAGTTTACTTGCTGCCTGTGAGAAATGGATTGCTGGTCCCAGGCTCTAGGAATCAGAGGTGGGGAGCAAGAGTCACCAATATTTTCATGCCTGGTAGATGAGAGGTGGAGTGGTTGCCTTCCTGGTGAGTTGTCATGTGCACAATCTAAAAAAGTCTGTATAAATCTCACCCTTGTTTTTCAACCCCAAATTGGCCTGGGCAGTGAATGGAGATGCTTGGAAATAGCACAGTAAGGGGCCAATAAGGGGCCAGTGAAAGAGAATGAGAACAGGAGGTCCACATCAGGAAGAAAGACATTTTTCACTTGGGAGATGTGAGTGAGAAGGAGAGCAAACAAGAGTCAGGGAGTGCATTGTGCAGCTTTGTTTGGACAGTCTCTTGCATCCTGCCAAGGATGTTAATGCTGGGAACTGGAGAAGGTGATATGCTGGAGTGGGAGGTTTATGTCATACTGTGCCTCTGAGATTCTTGGTTGGCATTGATAATTGAGCAACTCAAATTTGTTGTCTTGGACATGATGTTACTCTGACTTTGCAAATCCCAGGCCGTGTTGTTGGCATTCTGGCAGTGATGCACTTTTTGTCTGTCTTTTTGCTGGCTGGATACCATTCTGCTCCTAGCTGGCTGTCGCACCTTGTGCAGACTTGTCAAGTAGTCTTTTGTTCAACAATGAAGAACGGGGTTTCGTTCGTGTGGGAGTCCCGTTTAAGTGTGTTTGGATGATCCTGAATTAGGGGCTCTGTAGTGTGTGCAGAAACATAAGAAAAATTAGTAGTTTTCCTTTGCTTTCCCCATCCTATCTCCAGGAAATCCGGCTGTGTTACCCATTTTCCATGTATTCAAGTCCTATGTGAAAAGCACATGTGGCTGGGCTGCAAGAACAAGTAGGCAGGATGCTGTCGAGACCAAAGCCTGGGGAGTCCGAGGCAGACCTGCTGCGCTTTCAGAACCAGTTCCTGGCAGCCAGAGCTTCACCTGCAGTGAAGATTGTGAAGAAAGCAGACAAGAGGAAAGGGAAGGAACAGAGCACAGATGCTGAGAGACCCCCGCTACAGGACAGCAAAGATGTAGTCATGTTGGATGGTAAATTTGTTTGTTTCTTTGAATTACTAAGATTCTCTGTCTCTCAACCCAGTGTTGCTTTTCCCTTGCATTTGTGCCCTTCTTGCAGTATTATTTATTCCTTAGCCTTGGAAATTGGCTTGTCCAATGTTACTAGCATCCAGTAGAAGCACCTTTGCTGTCTTAGTCCACATTTATCAGGTGTCTGTGGTGCCTTGCCAGCAAGAGGTGTTTTCTGTAATTTGTACTGTTTGGACTCTCACTGCTTATTTTGCCAGTTATCCAGACTCAGTGTCTTTGAGATTTACCTCTCCTAGCAGCTCCAGTTTTCAGCCAGCAGATCTGGCTTGTTTTTGTTTTCTCTTTCAATAGTAGCTTTAACACTTTTGTCATGTGCTTCATCTCAGAAGCACAAGGTGCTTTTTTAAAAGCAGCAGTATAAATCTGTACTTCGTTCCAGGCAGAGGAAATACCATCTGTTTATAGCAGGTGGAAAGGAATTTGTTCATGATCATACAAATCCCTCACTTTTAATAGGTTGCAGCAGAAATGTGCTCTTTTATGCCTCAACACAACCTACAAGGACAATATTTGTTTCTGTATAGCCTTACTTCTTCCCTTAACTCTTGCAGTGAGATTTCAGTACCCTTTTCTGCTTATGGAGCTCTTTGGAAAGATTTTGTGCCAATACATAAATAGAATCTTCAAGAATGTTTCTCTCCACTACACACTTCAAGTTAGAGACAGGGGACTCTTAATCATCTTATTGCTTCCTTATCTTTATTTCTCATCAGAGGAATAAAAGGTGCTATTAGGAGGTGTTGGTCTGGTACCTGTTGCACAGTGGTTATACAGCAATAACTTGACTGCTTTTTTATTATTATTATTGCTTCCCCTCCTCAGGTTTTCCTGATTCTCTCCCAGCTCTAACTCCAGCTCCTCCAAAAAAGTCCAAGGTGAAAAGTGCTAGTGTCCACTTTGAGGATGAAGATCCAGAGGAAAGATTGGAGAGTCACGATCGACACATTACGGCAGTCTTCAGCAAAATCATTGTACGTCCGTCTTTTGTGTGATGATCTAGTGTTTGTTTATTTAAATACACTGAACTAAGCAGGGATGAAGGGCTCTGTGGCTGCTTTTTATTTCTACAATGTAATGAAGCAGCACTGTAGACCAGTGTCCTGGAGCACCTTGAAAGAAAAAAGCTCTTCGGGTGTATTTTTGCTCTCAGTTAAATACAGTTTCAGATCTGCCTTCCAGCCCTGATTGCCTACAGGTCACACTGATTGCATGTAGGCACGTGCTGTAGTGTGGATTTGGGTGAGTTTCTGGACTCTACTGGGGATGTTCTCCTTGCTTTGCACTGGCCTAGGTTTTTCTTTATCTGATTCTTTGAGTGACGTGTGGAGTTTGGCATCCCAGTCTTCTGGAAAATAGCCTCACTTTGTCTCTAAATAAGCACAAGGTATTCTGAGCCTGATGGCAATGTGAGCTGCAGAGCTGAGAGATTTTGAGCGTGCTCTCAGTTAAATGGTACAAACATGTCTGGCTGTTGCAATGGTTTTATAGGGTTTGAATTTTTTTCTTCAGGAACGAGACACAAGTGCAGTAGCAGTGACCATGCCAGTCCCCACGGGAGACCCATTCCCAAGGACATTTCACCGCTCTGAGATAAAAAGTGAGGTAAGGTTAGAAGCAGATGTTTTATGCTACCTTCATTAACAATTAAACTTTCTCCCATTAAATCCCAATGCTTAGTGGGGCTTGGTAGGGCTTAAAATAACCAACTTAGTATGCCGGAGATTATGAGCTAGCTCAACATATCTGTTGAGCATTGCCACCTGAGTGAAGGAGAGAGTTCTTCTACCAAGCTGCGATCAAGTAGCTACTCCATACCCTGCAGTTAAGTAACATTGGAATCTTCTTGGTTTAGCCTTCTTTGGCTAACTTCACTAAGGCGGATCAAATCTGCAGTGCTGTAATAGAATTGATCCTGTTCTGCTTGTTTTTCTCTGAGGAGCAATCTCTGTTAATTTGTCCACCAGGTTCTTATTGAAGTTGCAACTGATTTCTCCTGGCATAACATTTGAGTATGGTTGGTCAAGTTATCTTTTGCAGCTTTTTTGATTTTGACATAATTATTTTCTGAGGCTGTAAAACTGGAAGCCATGGTTGCTATAATCAGTTGTTGCTGTAGTAGGAAGGACTGCTAGCTGAGTGGGAGTCAGATGCTGGGAGTTGATATGTGATTGACAGCTGTGGTTGCTTTGAGGAGGTAGCTTATTTTGAAGGACAGCCTTTTTGAAAGACAAGAGTAATACTTTTTAAACTACCAGTTTTGTTTACCAGCTTGCACTCAAAGCAGCTACCAAATGTTCAGACTGCCTTTTAAACTTCTTCTCTGGACTGGGGACATGCAAGAGATTTTTTGCTTAGTCTTCTTGGGATTTCCTGTGCAACCCCTGTGCAGGGCTGTTGAGAGCCATGCCCTTCCATTACCTAGGCAAGCAACACAGTAATTTAGCCAGGATTATTTTAGCACTACTTGCCCAGTTCTTACTGTGTAAATCTCTTCACCCTGCTGCTCACTAATCACCTTATAAGAAGCCTGTTCCAAGCATGTGGTGAGCACAGTGAAGTACAGCTCCATTTATACTCAGAAATCCAAGGTATTCAGCTATGCAGAGCTTCCAAACAGCAGGAAAGCTGTAACTATTGTGTTTGGTGACATTTTAGATGTATTTTCCTTGCTTGAATTCACTTATAATTAATCATCTTCCTTCTCTAGGTGCCAAATCATCCATGTCTTTGTCTCTCTGTCATAGCAGTAAACTATGTGTTAAAAAAGAATCACACATGCACAGAAAAGGGCATGTGACTGCCAGCAGCCTCCCTGTGTCATGTCCCAAAGTCTGATCTGAGGGTGTTTTTAGGATCAGATCTATAAATTTGTTAGTGGCAGGTGTGCAGGGAGACTCTGGAGAGAAAAGTGAATATGTCGCTTCCCCGTTTGCAGGTGCAGCTGGGATCTGGAAAAAAAAGCATCTTTGCTCAGAAGATGGCAGCGAAAAGAGCTGCTGAAAAGGCAGCGACGACTCCCTCTGCTGCCGAGTTCGTGGAAGTAAGATCAGCTGCTCCGGATGCCTTGGATCCTGTGGGATCCATGGGAGAGACACTTCTCCCCAGCAGCAGGGATGGTAAGTGGAGGGGGTTCTTCTTATCCAGCTGACCATATTTACATAGCCTTAGTAACCATAATATCAGCGCACCGTATTTTTAAATTACGGTAGCATTGTTGTCCTCAGTTTAGGAATCTCAAGGTCAGTTGGAAAGTCTGTATTGTGGCAATGATTTGAAATGGTCTGAGATGCAAACTAAAAATTCTAAGGAGAAAGTTCTGAGATGCATTCTAAAAATTGGGTTAGCTTTCTCACTGGTTTCCTTTTTGCTTCACACAGGGAAGTAGCTTTATTTTTCAAGGTTCTTGTCCTCCTTTTCCTTTCTCTTTGTTATATGTGAAGTTTTTCTTGTTTCATCACTGATTTCCACAATTTTAGGAGGAGGGTGGTTCTGTGTTGAAAGCCTTTGAGACCACTGTGATGTGGGTTCTCACTCCTACTGAAATGTTTGAAAGCTCAGTTTTCTATCACCAGATCTGCTGCCATGAGACTGTGGCTTTGCTCCATAAGGTATGCTGTGAAGCAGTGCTGATGAGTCAGTGCCACCTCCAGCACTTACTTGTCTGACAGCAATGTGACAAGGAAAGATGAAGTCAGTTCAACTGTAACCAGCATCTCCAGGCTTTTTTTTATTTGTGTTGTCTGAGGCAGTCCAGTTTGCTTAGGACCATGCTGAGTCTGGGTTTTACACTGACATGCTGTTTTTTACATTGAAATTGAGGGCAGATGTCATTTGAAGATTATCACCATTTGGCTAAGGTTTGCGTCAGCCCTGCCCCCTCGTAGAGAATTGGTAAGAGAACTGCTGGTGTGCTGTGCTGTGTGTGCACAAATCCACCATCTAGGTCACTATACTGTGCTTACTGTATGTCCTATTATAATTGGATGTGTATAATTTTGTCTGAGAAAGCTGAAAGGGAAATAGAGCAGCCTTATAGCTGTCATCCTCTTAAACATGAATGCTTCTAAAATGTAATAACATGACAGAGAGATTACAAAATGGCTTGGCCTCTTCAGCCAGACTGTTGTGGCAGGATCACTAGAAGCAAGAGAAGAGGGGGAGCTTAATTTCTTGTAGTAGCAGTGTATTTGTCTGTTGCAACTCTTAGTTTAATTGCTGGTGGTGGGAAGCTTACTGAAGCTTTTGCCAGGTCACCTTGTCTTATCTCTTTCTGCTCAATATGCAAAATAACTGTGGCAATGACATCAAATCTTCTGGTGTTATGTTGAGAGTCATTGCTGCTGTTTAAACAGGGATTTGATGCTTTCAGGGCTGTTTGGTTTCAAGGGATAGTCCAAGTCAATATATGGAGCATATGAATAAAACATAAGCAGTAAAGTCGCAAAGTCAGGTCCTTGTATAGTGGGTTACAGGAGAGCTGGAGGGTCTCACACTGACCAAAGGAACATGTTACCTGGTGCTATGGTTAAATGAAATGAACATTTAAAATGGATTTAGATCAGGTGATAAAGGGGACTCAATTTTGTTTAGAATAGGAAGTTGCTGTAACTTCTAATATGTTTAACCCTTGAAGGTGAATACAGGACATTGTTAGAAGCAAACATGCCTGTGTTGAGAATTGATCCTGTATCACTCTGGAAGCTGGCTTACTTCATCTAATTTTCTGTCTTGCTCAGGAGATATTTACTAGGTCATGGTTCAGCTGACATACAAATGTGGGTTCAGGCATTCCTGGGCAGGGAAAGAATCTAGTATTCACTAGGTTGGAAGAATGTTCTGATGCATCAGTTGTGAAATATGCTGCAATTTACCTTTTTGTGCTGTTGCTTTGCATTAAAGAAATAATTCCTTTCCCCTGCCATCTTCCTCAAGCTCCCAAAAAAATAAGCTGGAAATTATGTCAACATGTTTGCTGTGACATGGGATAAAAGCACAAATGTTTTAGTTTTGTTTGAAACTAAACGAAACTTCTTTACTCCTATTGTAACTTTACTACCAAGGTAAAGAAAAAAAAAAAACAAAAGGAGAATTTATGCAAGCCTCTTAATGACAGACTTGAGATTTATTCATGATGCTGTAGACACAGATCACTAACTGCTTTCTCTGCTGCTTCTTATAGATAAAGATGATGACTTTTTGACCTCTCAGCATCCTTGTCTCATAACGGGAGAGGGTCTTGGAAGCCAAAAGAGTGAGCAGGAAGCTCAAGCTATTCACAAAGAGAACTTGGAGAAGCTGCGGTCCATGTCTGAGGAAGAGATCCTGCAGGAGCAGGCGAGGCTTCTGGCTCAGCTGGGTATGTGCTTCCCAGGGTTGGCTCTAGAGTTGAGGCAATTTATTGAATGTGTAGGTGTCCTGAAGTCTTAGTGAATTCATGGGTCAACAATGGGAAGTCAGAATTCCTGCTCATTCCATGTTTGGATAATCTTGCTTCCATTGCATGTCAGTAGCTTATGAGTAAGAACTAAGTGTGAAGAAATTAAAGAGTGTTTATTTTTCAGTGAGAGTTGGTTTGGCTTAAGTCTTTCTTGTCACTCCTCTGTTGTGGGTTAAGATGATCCTTGCACTTTATTGGCTTGCACTCTAAATAATATATGGTTGCACATAAATGTTTAAGGTCCTAAAATGTAATTTTTTGAAGCTGATAAGAAGCAGTGTCATAGCAATGCTGAGGTGAGAAAGAACCCTTGGTCTTCCCCTCCAAAATACCTAAAACTCAGACCAGAGCTGTTAGTACCCGGATAGGGAGAACATATGGGCATGTGGGAGATTTCAGTTCAAACCTATACTTGTAGAGCAGAAAAACTTGAAGTTAGCCTTGACTTTTAGAAAAAGTGTTTTAATTATCAGGCTTTTGGATATAGGCGTATTCTAGCAGGGGTGTGATCTCTGGTTTGGACCCTTGTCCACAGAGGTGTTCCGAGAATGCCTATCACTGGCAGCTGATGACAAGGTAGAGGAGAACACTGAATGTGGTGTGTTTGATAAGACTTCATGTGATCTGGGCCACTGCAACACTTGTTGGCATTAGTTTGATGAATTTTTTTGCTCAGGAAGAGCAGATGTACAGATGTAGGTGGCAGAGAAGGATTTTTAAAATTCTCATTATTTCAGGTCCTTTAGCATTGAATTTAGATGTGAGCTACATTTTAGATGCATAAGTCTCTTGTGGGTTCAGCTTAAAGATCATATCAATTATCTTGACTTCATTGCAAGCAACATGGGTATAACTGGAAAGGTGGCAAAGGAACTACACAAAATAATTGCAGCTAGATTGTTTAGGTACATCCTTCATTCAGATACCTGAGTATTTTATTTGGCTTCACTCCTTATAAAAATGGCACATGTGTGAAAAATACCCTGATTACATACTTGCTTCTTGCGAGTGATTTGTGACTTTTGCTCCTTGTCCCTACCACTCTATCCTTTGGGATATTAGTGAAGTGAATACTTAAAGAGTTTAAAAAGGATGGGATGTATTGTAAGTATTTTTGAACAAGATTTTCTGAAGCAATGTATTTTTTATATGCCTTGTAGATTACAATAGTAGATACTTTAGTCTTTTGAGGCCTTAAAGAAACTGGGAGTAATTTTGGAATTCCTAGAATATCTGTGTGATGAAATACTCCTAAACTAAATTGCTGACTTACAGATGGATTTAGGAACTGGACAGACACAGAACTGTGAATTAGGGAGACTTTTTCTCCATATTCGGGAGTGTGAACAATTTGTGCATGTTAAATGCTGTCCAGTCCCTGAATTAACTTCTTAGTTATGAAGCAGATGATACTCTGTGGTGTGAAGTATGAGAATGAGTACATAGTTCTGTAAGAAGTAGGCTTATTTCTGACATACTGTGCACAGATTGACATTCAGTGACTTTTTTGTCACTGTGTGAAATGATGAAATAATGAATACAGTCTTTCCTTTCTGTGTACAGTGAAGTTTAAGAAAGTGAGAGCTCTTGCCTGCATTCAGAAAAAAATGGGAATACTTTAATGAGACTGGGCTGAATGCCTGTCCTTCACCAAGGACGGTTTAAACTGCATCATTGAGGAGAGCATGCAGCAATCATGAGTGTGGGATAGATGTTTCAGAATCATGGGAATAATTTTTCAGATGACTTACTTCAGGTACAGAGCATTTCTCAACTGCTTATCCTTTGTCCTCCAAAGAATAAATAACCACTATAGGTGTTATGTTCTACTTTGTATATCTCTGACACTGATTACTGGAGTATTTCTGTACCTCATTGAGGCACAATGCACAATCTCTCACTGTTCACCTCTGGCATAAGCATCCCAACACCATCTTCTAGAGAAGAGTGTTCAGAGACAGTGCATTCCATCCAAAATGATGTGGGATATATGTAGCAGATCTGAAAGTAAAATGATGATCTTGGAGCCATATGAACATAATCTATCCTTCAAAACACATCTACCTCCCAAATATTTATCTTCAAAGCATGAAGAGAATGGCTGTGTCCTTTTTTTTTGGGTATTGTCAGACAATAATTGTAATGGGGAATCAGTTCAGGACAAACAAAGATCACCTTGTAACATAATATCTGAGCTGTGACTTGCAGTTCTACTGCAATTCAATAAAGATCAGGTAATTATTTTTGTGGGGTCTGTTGTGTGTATTCTTCTAGTTTTCAGATTGATGCCTCTGAGTAGTCCACAGGCAGGGACCACAGACCAGAATTCTCTCCACAATTAATAGTCATGTTTAGATGTCTCATTTGAGTGGCAGTGAGGGGAAAAGAAGCAATTATCTTTATTTGTAAGCTGGGAAAATATTTTTTTTTGTGGTTGCTTTACCCTGAAAGACATTTGTCAGTTCTTTCTCTGGCATCTCCTCACCAGTCAGTTACTCCCACCTTATGTGTCTAAGAGGTCATAAAGCAGTGGAGTGCCTCAGTTTGAAGAGAAGTGCCAGCTGGTAAGAGAAAGAGGACATGTAGAAAAGACTGAAACATAAATAGCAGGAGCTATAGGCATATGAAGTATTTTGAGACTTTCTGTCACATCTCTGTCTGTCTCTTTATCAATACTTGCAGATCCCAGTTTAGTTGCTTTCTTGAAATCACGACATGGTAACAATGAAGGCTCGAAAAAGGAATTAAAAATGGAACTGAACAGACCGGAGGAGTTTGTGGAATCTCTGCCTGTGGCTCAGCATGGTGTAAAATCATCTCTTTCCATGCAGGAGTCAGGTCTAGAAGAACATGAAAGGAAGGAAGAAAGTATGAAGGTAGAAATCATGGGTAAGAAACAACGTGCAAATTGTTAATTTTCTGAACAGAAATATAAGATTTGTATGGTGTTTACATCAATCTACTTTGTAGTGATCCAAATCTGAATTTTATCATTATATTAAAAAAATATGTATTTTGGGTTCAAAAAAGGCATCTCTAGATGGGCTCCACAGATTAGAAAGGTGGCACAGTATGTAATGGAAGTGACCTGTTCATTGGGAGGTCTTGCTTTTTGAAATTTGTTCTAAGGCCTCTGAAGGGAAAATGTGTGTATAACTAGGCATCATTGCTCTTCTGCTCAGTCATGTGAACAAGGAAACAGAGAGTGTAGTAGTGAGATTCAGGTGGTGCCTGAATAATTTCTTTTAACTGGTACTGGCTGGGGACAAAAGGGTGTTGGGTAGGTAAGGGTTAATGATTTGTTCACAGGATAGCACAGAAGTGACAATCACTCTCACTTCAGGGAAATTGCTCATATAGAGCATGTTGTCTTAGTGTGACACTGCTCCTGGTGGCCCCACTCTGTGTCTTGTATCTCAGAAGGCACGCAGTGATTTTCACAGGATAGGGTTCTTTTCTTTGTGCTTTGGATGCAGGGAGAAATATTAAGGTGTAGATTGTTCTGCTTTTTGTGGAGTGCTACAGAGCTATTTCCTCTTATGACAGAACCCTTTAATGCTCAATATGTACCTGTATGAGGAGAAAGCTGCTTTATCTCCAGTAGCTAGAGCAACCCCATATATTCTCATGGCAGAGAAAGGAAGAGTTTTCCATTTAGGCTTCTGCTCTTATTGTTGCTTTCCTCACTGCATTTTTTCTTTAGCAATTTCATTTTCTCTGTTGTGATTTTTAAGCTCCCGTTGTCATTTTCCCCACACTTTTGTTCCTAACATACTTATCCCACAATTTAATGTCAATTTTTGCCTTTCTCCATCTCTTGATCCTCTCTTCTAATGCATCCTTTGTGTTCCAGTGTAACCTGCAGTGTGATTAAAGAAGTCTCTGAATCACTTTGGGATTTCAGCTTGATGTTTGCAAGAGATAGCAAGCATTTACCATTTTCTTGCTGAGAGGGATGAGTCTGTCAGTGTATATATGTGTGTACCTGTGCAGGAGAAGTAAAGCTCAGCCTCTTTTTGAGTAAGACACTTCACTGAACAGTCCTTTTGCAGTTTCTCCCCAAGTTTTACTTTTCCACAAATCCATCTTAATCAGAGGGACTATTTATAGTTCTGTTTAGTCCCAGAACAACTGAGTGCACAAGTAGCACCAGGTCAAGTGACATCTTTTCATCTCCTGGGAGCAATAGAAGCATGTTGTTCAGCCTGTAATGGTAATAATAGTAATGCTCTTGGGAATAGCTGAGTGTTTAAAATGTTATGTGCCTCCTATAGAAGACAGCACAAAAAAAAAGAAAGATGAGTTTTTCCAGAATATTTGGAACAACAAAAGGTGAGCTGAAACACAGTTAAAAAAGCAAGGGAAGCCTTTCCAGTTAAATTCCAGTAAAATTACCTTCGTTTATGCCTGTAGCCCATCTTGGCCAATAGGAGATGTAAAAATTAATTTGACGTTAGCACTTATTGTTGGAATTTTAGCATCTGTTTATATTTAGAAGTAAATGCATCATGAATAGCCCGGCAGAAATGGTCACACTGAATTTCTGGTGATGACGCAGAGCAATAAGATTGCTCAAAAGTCAAACCTCCCTCTAATGACATAATAGGTTACTGTTTATTAGAAACAAAATGGTGAAACCTTTATCCAGCAACTTGTAACCTTATCAAATGGAAAAGTTAATTCTGTTACTGAGAGAAAACGGGAAGCAAAGCAAAAAGTAAAGGGGTTGACTGGTAGCCTTTAATGTAACCCAAGTCTGAAAAAGTTCAGTGCAAATGTTATGTTCACATTGCCAGCTTGTGCTTCTGTAAAGGGATTTCTCAGTAACACTCTGCTAATGCCTTGAAATATATATCCATCTTTTCTTGTTGACAAGATCATTGTACTAAGGGCTTCTAGTAACATGCATAATCTTATTCATAAAATGATTAGCTCAACCCTGTCAATTTAGTGATTAATAGAGAAAACATTTTCTTAAATTGCAAATGTCGATATATTTTGTTTTTCTGCTGATTTTATTTCCTCTCATGTTGCATCTACCACCCACAAACATTCCGCTTTCGTACATTTCAGATGCTTTTTCCTTCACTTCAATTAAAATGCATGCTGAGCCTTTGGCTGAAATTCTGCAGAACAGCTTTCTGGCTGAGCAAGATAACTCTGTGCTTGGTTCCTTGCCTGATTCAATACCACATTGATCATTAAGGGTGCAGCTTCATTCTGGAGAGGACGAGTGCCCTTCTTGAAAGTTTATCTGCTAATTGGAAGAAAGTAAAAGGTTAGGTTTCAGGCCAGTTATCAGCAGGAAAAGATCTGATGAAAGAAGAGCATCTCTGTGGGACTCATTGTTCCTTGCAAGAGAAGATCAGAGTGCTAGGATTAATAGCTGCAATGCAGATGAGTTCTGGGCTGCTCCAGCAGGAGTGATGCTAATGTTTTCCATGCCCTTAAACTGCCCGTTACTGTCCTTACATGTGCTTTCTTTTGAGATAGCAAAGATTTCTTAGCTCCTCTCTTCTTATTCTGGTTTGGGGTGGTATCCTAGTAGCAAAGCCTTACCTTTCCTGGTTATATCTCTCTGGTCTCTTCACTTGTGATATTCTTCCATGTGCTGATGTGTCTCTTTCCTTGGGGAACTGTTGTGATGTCAGGCACAAATGTCTTGTTTCTCAAATTCTTGTAGTCAAAGCTCTTTATAAAGTTAAATAAGTAATTTCTTCCTTTAGTATTTGCACCTTTGAAATTCTTTTTCAACTGTCCAGTTTCCCCACTGAGCTGTCTCTAGAAAGCTGTGCAAATTTTCAGCCATTTTGATCCCAAGCTTCCCAAGCTGATCACTTCAAGCCTTTAGGGAGGGATACTGAAGGGCAGCACCACAAATGCAACCAAAGCACAAATATTGGGCTACCTTCAGTTTATCTAGGCTAAAATTTTACTGGGTTCCAATAATTTGCTGGGACTCTGCTTTAATACTTTTCAATTTCATGCCCCCCGTAACACTCTTTTCCTTGGATGATACTAATTTGTTTTCTCAAAAGTAGGGCTGATAGTATTTTTTCAGCACTGGTTCTGATAATTTTGCCTTACTTGTGTCCTGACTTCTGTTCAACTTCTCCTAAATTAGCATTGTCTGAATTTCATTACAGTGCTGTTTACTTCCTCTTCTTGCTCTCATGAAATATGAAAATAGCTTTAATCCTTCGATATTTATGCATCAGACAACAGTCAGTTTGAAAACTGTTTTCTTTTTATTTTGCATAATCTTATATTTGATACAGTCTTTAAGCTGAGTAGCTTGGCAAAGAAGGAATAGTATTTCCTTCATCACTGCCTTGGAAGGTAAGACTGACATTTCTTTCTCCCCACACAAAGATGATGATCTGCCTGTGAAGCCCAGGAAGGAGTGGATTCAC
Organism: Vidua macroura; assembly: GCF_024509145.1. Taxonomy (NCBI): domain Eukaryota; kingdom Metazoa; phylum Chordata; class Aves; order Passeriformes; family Viduidae; genus Vidua; species Vidua macroura. Next base: position 37,392,893 of record NC_071576.1, read on the forward strand.
ATGGACAATGTAGAGTTTGAGAAGCTGGAATGGATGAAAGATTTGCCCTCACCTCGGCAGAAGAAAACCAAAAAGGTTTGAAAGCAGAAACTGATACTTTGCATGTTTGTGTCTGGATCATGCTTCTCAGTAACAGTTTCAAAGGCTTCAAAAATGAGTCCTCTGGCTGCTCAGTCTGTGGAATTTCATCAGGTTTCAAAGATTCCACATTTTCTTTCAGAGGATGGGATGATACAGGATCAGTTCAGTCTGTAGCACTCAGGAGAGCTAGGAAGTGAGAGTCTAGCCATTGTGATCTGGGATGAAACAGGTGTAAAACTGAGAAAAAAGGAAAGATAGGAATATATTTTTAAAAAAGAATTTGGTGCCTGAGGAGTTTTTGAACTGTTATCTTCCAGCAGGTGATGTAAAAAGTGTTATTTTTAGAAATGAATTGAGTGGACAGTGATAAAAATAATAGTTTTCTTCCGCTACCCTTTTGCTATAGGGAATGCAAGCTCGATTCAGTTTAAAGGGAGAATTGATTCCTGCAGATGCTGATTTGCCAACACATCTAGGCTTGCACCACCATGGAGAAGAGGCAGAGGTAGGTGGGTGTAATATAATAGAAAAGGTACACACATTTCTGTTTTCTGTGTTTAATTTGGTAGATTCCTTTTGTATCAAGCTTTTTAGTGACAAAAAAACCCTTTAAAAAGTGCAGTAATTTTTCTTTAGAAACAAACTCCTGAAGACAAGTTGTGTCTGCATGCATGAACTGCATTACTTCCAGAAAACTGTTGATGCTTTTTCTCTTTAATGCTGTTAAAATTCTTTGGTGTTGGAAAAAGGTGCACATACTTCCTTTGCTTAAAAAGTTGAATTTTCTCCTGTGACATGTAAGATTAGAACCTATTCTGCAATTGCCACGAAGCAGCAAATAACATTGGCTTGCAATTTATCTTCTGTTATGCAGTATGTTATAGGTAATCTTATTTTAAGGGGCCTGGTTTTAGTTGTAGCTGAGGGTATTATTTGGTTTCTTTGTTTTGTTTCCCCCTGCCATTTAGAGAGCTGGTTATTCTCTGCAAGAGCTCTTTCATCTGTCTCGAAGCCAAGTTACGCAACAGAGGACACTGGCTCTACAGGTCTTAGGTCGTATTGTTCAAAGGGTAAGTCACTTCAAGGAATTTCTCCCCATAACTTAAGTTTCTGGTGGATCAGGGCTCAGATTCTCTGGTACTAGTTGTTTGTTTTCTGCTGTTCAGTGAAGATGAGCAAAGTCACCAACAGGGCATTCTGTTCCACTGAGGATCCTTACTGTTAGATAAGTGTTGGGATGTGACAAACTGAGAAGCAGGTTTCTCTGGATAGTTCCAGAGTATTGTTCTCCCAACAGGTTTTCAGGTGCTGTTCAGCAGCAGTGGTGCAATTTCAGTTCTCTTGTTAATTTGGATGCACGTTGATTTTTAAAAATGTTATTTTTGTGACAAACCTATTCTTGGCATTGACCCTTTCACTCCTGTTGTCTGAGCCAGCTTCATGATGTGCATTTTCTGTAGGAGGTGAGAAAGAGCCAAGCCTACTCATAGAGCAATGTGCCAAGAGGAAAAAGCAAAATGAATACTTCTGTGCATATTTCTACCTAACTTCTGGGGGAAGTGCTGACATTCCCCCTAATGGCACTGGAACAAAGAAGAAACATGGTGGTTTTGAGAAGGGTGGTGGGGCGGAACAGGATGAAGTCAAAAGATGATTGCATACTTTAGAAAGAAGGGTTTCTTGCACTAAGGAACTACAGTTGTGTTCTTCTGTAGAATGAATTGAGGATAAAATATAGGAAGAATAACCTCCACACAGTTTAGCAGCTTTACAGTAGAAGTGGAAAGAGGCAAAGATGTAAAATGTTGAGATGTGAGAGCCCAGAGATGTATCCAGCTGAGATGACACAGCCTTAACCCTGGCTCTGTCTGGCACTTTCCAGGCCAGGGCTGGAGAGTTTGCTTCCTCGTTGAAGGGCAGTGTTCTGCGTCTGCTGCTTGATGCTGGCTTTCTCTTCTTGCTCCGCTTCTCGCTGGATGACACAGTGGAAAATGTCATGGCAGCATCTGTTGGTGCTCTCCACGCTCTGCTGGTGTCACTTGATGATGAGGTAAGATAATCATTCAGAACCTGGATTTGATTTCATGCTGACCTGTTTATAAGGATCAGAATGAGAAGACATGGTAAATAGCTTGAACAAAGGTTTACTGGACATGTTAGCTTAATGGTGAATAGAATGTAATTGCTGTGCTTTGGGACAGATGATGGAGTGTGTTATCCCAGTTTGAGAGATTCAGGTATCTTTTTTCCTCACTCTTTGAATTACCTCTGCCCTATGATTAAATTCAGTGCACGCTGCTGAGTTTCTTCTTTTTATATCTTTGCAATCTAGGCCACTACTAATGTATATGTAGAATTTATTTTTTTAATATGTTCTCTTAGGTTGTTTTCTTATTCCATAGTTTTTCTGCTTCTTAACAGATTAAATATTCTCTGTGCTTTCCTTTATGCCTCGTAATAATGCTGTTTTGTTTTTCTCTCAATGACCATTTTCTGCTGTTCCCATGTGTTTTTGTAACACTGCTACATACCTAATTTTGCCTGTTCATGTGTTTATTTTCTCACTGGTGCTTTTTCACCTGTTAGAAGGTTGACTTTAAAAGATTTTCAAGGCTACTAGACAGCCTAGAGCAGCCAGATTAAGATGTACTCCTGGCTGGATAGAAACAGTCTGATATAGACTGTCTTCCAAGTACTTTCCTTGAGAGCTACTTTTCTGTTTGACTGCAAAGGGGCTGGTGATAGAAGAGCTGGAGTAGAAGTACCCTGCAACTTCTACCAGGCCTGTAGAGCTATCCCTAGTGGGAAGGAGGAGAAATGACAGAGTAGGTAGCTTTCTCCATATCTTGCTACTACTTTTCTATCTATGAGCCTAATGGAGTTCTGCTACACGAGTGCTGCCCACCCATCGTAGGTAGTTAGTACTGTGAATCAGTTTCTTAATGTACTTTTTCTCTCCTCTGGTGTTACTCTGGTTTATAAGTGTCTGCAGTGCTCTGATTTTTCAGATCAAAGCTTGTGGTGAGATGTCTTGTGTAAGTGGGGATTGCTGACTCTTGCTGCCAGAGGCAGCCCTGTGAATGCTGTGTCAGTATATTTTCTGACACAGAGAGTCCTTCCTAGAGTCTTGTGTTGCTGAATTTCAAAAGATCTCTGAGAAAGGGACAGGGTTGGAAGCGTGGCCTTCTGCTCCAGGATTTGTAAGACAAATAGGATTTATCCACACCATAAACACATAAGATCAGCACACATAAAAATCGTGCTGTCTGAAGGTTTTGTTCATCCTTCAATGGCTATGGGAAAGAAGCAACTTTCTTTTTGTTTCCTTTAATGACCCAGCTACCTCATCTTAAGGCTTTTCCTTCTCTTGGTTGAAGGAAGACTATAGTCCTGAACTCTGTATTCCAGATGGACTCATGGCTTCATCCCCTCAAGTCAGGCCTCTTCTGACTGTGCCATTCACTCACCATCTTTAGTTCATATTGCATTGGGGATTTTTTTTTGTCTGATAATAGCTTGTGCTTCCTTGGTACTTGGCAATTGGAGTCTGCCACTACTTTTCTATCTAATGTGGTGTTCGTTTCTGATTGTGGGTGCAGGAAATAGAAAATTATAGCAGTTATTAAGCAGTACAAGCATTTGATTTGGCTGTCTTTCATATTCTAAAACATTTTGGGAGAAGTAGGTCTCTTATGGGAGCAATCCCCTCTCTGAAAAATTGGAACTATTACCCTAGTTGGGCTGTTACCCTAGAACTTGAGAGTACCTGACACTGTCATCAGCTGTGAACAAAAAAAGAGGTTTTTCTATTTGCTTAAGCTGAGGGATGTTCAAGCAAAAGTGAAGCAAACATGAACAAATAGACTAAGCAGTCTTTATCATATCAATTGCATGATCTTTCTGTGTTATTTGTGACCTAAATTCCACACGGGTCCAAAAATAGGAAGCCAATAAATACCAAATTTCCATTTAATGCCTAGAGCCTTGGTAGTTGTTTTATTTATTTATTTACTTATTTATAATCCTAATTTTTTTCCAGTTAAACTGAATTTCTGTTAGCTGTGTAGTAAATTTAATTCACATCACAGTAATTCTTTTTCAGGGTTTTTCCAAATCTGTGTGTGTGTAAGGTCAAAATAATTTCCCTGAAAAAGCATTGAATTCTACTTGTATATGTTTAGAATAGCTTTTATTGTCTTCACGTTTTCTTGGGATTATATAGGAATCAATAAAGCATTCCATATTCAAAAGCATCCCCAAAAAGTTTTTGTCTTTGTCCTTTTGTCTTTCTTTATAAGAATTTTATTCTATATGCTTTAACACTCCTTATAGAAATATCTCGATTGGACTTTCTCATGGTACCAAGGGATGGCTGCATTCCCCTTTGTCCCTAACAATGAGGAGGAAGAAGAGGAGGAAGAGGAAGAGTTAAATGGAACAGAGAAATCTCAAAATAAAAAATTAAAGGATGAAAACAAGCCAGACCCAGATGTGGCCCGATACGATGTTGTAAAGGTAGGCACAGAGTTAGACCCAGAATATTTTTAGGAAAATAGGCTCAGCACAGTGCTGTATGTGCTGTTGAAACATCCACCCTCCTGTGCATGCTGGACAAGAACATTCTGAACAAGAATTAGAACTCTTTCCTGGCTGTTGGTTGTTGTGTTTCTGTCATATATTACCAGGAGGATAATTTTATTGGTCTCTAAAAATGTTGAGATTTGACTTGTGTCATTTCAGTATTATTAATATATCTTAACTTCTTCTAGGGAATTCAACAACAAACATGCTGATGACCAGATAAGATGTCCTGAAAGACTGCATACAGTCATGACTTTCAGGCTTACATACTTGAATTAAAAATGAAAAGGTTCCAGCAATTATTAAAATGTCTATATGCACTTTTTAGAAGTTAGACAAGAATATTACAGCTAGATAGTTCAGAACTAGTAGATTTGTACAGTGATACTCTTTTTTTATTTGTCATAATGTGGCTGTTCTGTTTACCATTTCCCCAGATGTCATGTTTGCATTTCTCAGATTAAGATTTTTACAGTGTTCAGAATGAATTCTTCCCACATTTTAAACCTAATCCTGTATTTTTCATAGGAGATGTAAAAATAGCAAACTTTATTATCTCAAACTCAGCCTTGGTGGAGCCAATGCACCCCTCTTGCCTGCTGCAATCATTAAAACCTGTGATCACATCACTTAATCCTTGAGCTTGTATTTGAACAGCACTTGGTCTAAAAGCATCATTGGGTGCATGAATTACTGTACTTGGGCATTTGATCTTGTTTAGAGGCTTCATGATTTCAGATGTGTTCTGCTAGGTGTGTGGCACTGTTTAAAAAATGTAACAAAAGAGTGGTAGATAGGAGATCAGTTTCTGATTCTGTAAACTGTGTCATGGTTCAGAGTAATTCAGCTTGTTCTGAGTGGCCTGAACTTAGAAGGTATTTGGGATCAAATTCCCCTCTGTTCCCATTGTTGTGCAGTTCCATTTCATGCTTGCTTATTGGCTGTTACAACCCAATTGTTCCACACAGTTGGAAAAGGAGTATTTAAACAGCTGCTGAACTTGGTCAGGCCTAGAGCTACAACTTGCTTGGCTGCAAATTTTTAGAAGTATCAGTAATATGAATGCAGGTATTATGGATTTGCCTTTTCCCAGAATCGGGAATGCATCACACAGTTACATAAATTGCTGATTTGTTTCCTGGCACTCTGGCACTGCACTGATCATTTAAAAAAAAGAAATCACATCATCCCTATGCATCTCTTTTCTTACTTCAAAATAGGAATTTATGTCTGTTCTCTGTTTCTGTTAACTTTCTCTGATGTGATAAGTACTCTCGGAGTGCTACATTAGCTGAAGGTGGTGTCTAGCCAAAATTATTCAAGGACCACAAGAACCTTTTTCACCAGCAGTAGGTTTTAATGGTCTTTTATAGGGAAGGTTATTTCCCTGTCACTTAGAGTTTTATACTCTGGGAAACACAAGTATCTAAACCCCTTCAGTGGTCTGATTCAGAACAGAACTAAAGTTGTTTCTGCTCTGTTCAGATAATTCTTGCTCATTTGCCAGCATATTTGCAAATACACAGAAACTTATTTGTTTCATGACTGCCAATTTTAAAACAGTCAAAACAGTCTCTGAAGAAGATGTAATCTCCTTTTGGCTTTCAGCGAATGAAGTACAGAAAGCACTTGTTTAGATCCTAACAGATTTATTCTTTTCTTTTTTTTTTTTTTTTTTAACACCTTTCAGGGACTTTTGAAGACAAGGATCCAGCACCGGCTAAGGTACATCCTAGAGGTGGTGCGACCTGTTCCATCAGTAGTCCTGGATATACTGCACATCCTCACCCATATAGCAAGGCACTCCTCGGAAGCATGCAGCCAGGTAAATCTCCCATTGTATAAGAGCTTGGGAACGATAGAGAAAGGTTTGGAAAGGGAAGAAAGATTAGGTGAAGTTATGGCAAGGAGATCAGACAAACTTATCTGTTTTGCACGTCTTCTGCATGTCTGCATGACTGCACACCTTTAGTTATTTGTGCTCCCTGCTATTTCTCTGCAGCTGCTTGACTGTCCTCGACTGATTGAGACCATTGTCAGGGAATTTCTCCCTACTCAGTGGGATCCCAAAGTGGCTGAACCAGGGTTTTTACTTACCAGTCTCCATGGAGTTGCTTGTGCCAGTGCTATGAAGTTCATCAGGGTGTTGGCATCTGGAGGCCGAAATGCAACAGCCAGGCTGGTGAGTGGTTACTGGAAGAGCTTTTCTGATTGCACAGGCCTTGGTTCTCTATGCCTTACTCCCTAAATAAAGACAGAAAGCTAACTGGAGGTGACTGTGAGCTGAAGCTGAAGAAAACAGGGTGAGGAAGGTGCATTAGTGTGTTTTGAAGGAATTGTTGACAGCGTCATAATAATGATGCTTCTCCTGCATAATGGTAGATGAGCTGTCTCATGTTTTACTCTGCTTTTTTATGGTTTGTGTAATGCACTCATGTGAAAGTCGCAGAGCCCAGCAGGGTGATACTGACCAGGAACAGATGTTTAGAGCATGCATTGATGTGTGATGCTCTCTACACTCCCATGTTTCAGTGATAGGCAGCGTAAGACTGTGTAAACCAGAGACATAATCACTATCCTTGTGTTTTACAACCCTGGTTGAACTTTTCTGCCATTAATTTGTCTTAATAACTGTGATAATTCATCGGTGTTTTCAATTCCTCTTAACTTCTGGACAAGTTTTCCACTTCAGAGATAATTGCATTCCCTCATGTAGGTTGTCATGCTGGTGCTATAAATGCATGAAAACTACCAAGAGCAGCACCCATTACAGTGCAAAAAACACTTCTTAGGCTTTTTGGTTCACTGCTGTTAACAGCACCTAACAAATTGCTATCCAGGAAAATGCTACTGTCAACAGAACACCAGTCTGTGCTGTAAAATATAGAGAACAGTGATGGATAGTGGGATGTTTAAGTCATACTAGGAACATAACAGAGTAAAATTCAGATATTTTTCTACTTCAGGCTTTATGTACTCCAGGTATTTCAAGGTGTGCAAAAATTGCTTAGAAGGTTCCTGACACTCAGGCTTTGCTACTGTTACACTCTCATATGTTTTGTTGCATGCATTTAAATGTGGGAGTGGAAGATAATAAAAAACTAAATCAAAACCATCAATGTAGGAATTTATTTAACTAACAACAAAGTTCTTCCATCTTCCTCCTGGAAGTAAATTTGACTTTGTCCTGTCTTCTGTAGAAGAGGTGTCAGAATTTATAGTTTTGACTCATCGGCTCCTTTGCTTTCTTGCTGGTGTGCATTGATTTCCCTACAAGATGTCTCTAAAGCATTTGAAATTTAAATTACCTATAATATGTCCTTGTGCTGTGAAAAAGACATTGTTGCCTCATTTGTTTAGACAGATCACATAGAAGCTTTTGTATGTGTGGGAGAAGGAAAGAGAAGCTCTTTTTTATGGTTAAGTAAAAATACCCAGATGTAGGGGAGGATAAAAATTATTTCTAGAGAACTGCAAATGAGTCATGTCATGCTTAATTCCATACCAAAATAACCTCAGAACATTTCCAAGGCATAAAAATTCTATAACCTTATGAAAGTAATAGGCAGGAGGTACCCTTTGCATAAAATAAACACTGAATTATAGAAAGACTTAGGTTGTAGAACCTCTGAAACCCATAGTGACCTCCCCAAAAGAATGTCAGCATCACTTCAGTACTTTTGTAGACATCTTTTTTCACAAAGTATATCTTTATATGTAAGCTTGACTAAGAGAGTTGTATTTATGACTATTTAAGGAAGGATAATTATATCTGATATATATCTGATATATGTCTGATTTTTTTTTTCCTTAAAAAATCAGTTAAATGCTGCAGAGAGCATCCAAAACAGGAGTGTGTGGGGGCAGACAAAAATTCATCAGAAATTATTTAAGTGTAGCTGATTTGTGTTAGGAATGGATTAGGTAACCCTAGGCATCTCTTCCAGGGATAGTTCTCTTTTAATAGCCAGTGACCATTTAATGATCTGCTCCTTAAGACTGCACAAAATAAAAGCAGATTTGAGCAGTGCAAGAAGAGCTCAGAACGAGCTGAATTGAAATCTGCAGCTCTTTGTGTGTGTCGGAGCAATGAGGTAATGATGCATGCAGCTGATGCCCTTTGTCTTTTTTGTTCTTCATCCTTTTCTTTTTCCTTGGTTTGTTTTACAGCTTAACAAATTTGAAATGAAGAGTCGGTTGAGTCGCTTTATCGCTGAAGAGCCTCTGGATGTGCCTCTGCCGAGGGAGGAAGCCACGAGGCTGAGCACCGAATCCTTCCGGCTGTGGGCTGTGGCTGCCGGCTACGGGCAGGCCTGCGACCTCTACAGGTACAGCTCAGAGCTGGAGACGTGGGGATGGAGGGCACTACAGAGGCAACGGGCATCCTGTTCAAAGGGGCAAAGACAGGGCTCTCCAGGCTCAGTCTCTATTCCCTTCAGGGTGTCTCACCTCGCTTTCTCTCGCTGCCTGCAGTAAAACTCGTATACTAAGGGTATTCATGCTGTGTATTGCCTTCTTCTGCTTGTTCACGATCTCCTGTATTTAAGCACTGCTATTTTGTTGTTTCTGCTTTACAGTGGGAGAGCTTTTTAGGGCTGCATCTTTTTCCCCTTGAAGGGATGAATAATCTGTGCTTGTATGACATCAAAACACGTGGTTTGCAGCACACCCAGGACTGAATCTGCTTGACCTAGGGGCAGCATGTGGGCCGTGGTCACCTCACCGAGTGGGGCAGACTGGTGCCTCAGCTTCCAGGTCAGGACAAGTTCTGATGCTTGACTGCCAAGGTCTGCACCTGGTGTACGTCTGACCTGCCTCAAGCATTAAATCTTCTTCCTGTAATTGCATTGAATTGGAAGAAGAGAGATGGCTGTGGAGTTGCTCTGAAATGGAGTAAAAGGGAGGCCAGTATTGAGTTTCAGAAGGGAGATTCTCATCCACAGCAGCATTTTGTGTTCTTTGGCACAATCTGATATATGATTTAAAAAGAGTAAAAACTGTATATACTCTTTTAGCAGTGTAAGTAATGTTGAGGAAAGAAACAGCAGAAGATTCCTTATGGTTGCAAGAATATAAGTGTCTCTGAGAATCTGAGAACTATTCCCCAGCAAGAATAAAAATTCCTTATGGTTGCAAGAATATAAGTGTCTCTGAGAATCTGAGAACTATTCCCCAGCAAGAATAAAATCAAAGTAATTTTTTCAAGAGATAATCAGAGTGCTTGGAGGCAGAGTATTATGTAGGTCCCATTCAGATGAAATTGGAATAGCAGTAGTCTTCCTTTGTCATCTTTTTTCTAATTCAGTTTATTTTTGTTATTGTGGTGGTGGTGGTTCTCATAATCACGTTTTAGCAATCTTTATAAAGAAATTATTTGAGAGTGTAAAGAAGATAAAGCCAGATTCTTCCAGTGGAAAGTGAAGAGCCAATGGGCACAAATGGAAATACAGGAAATTCTACTGAAGTGTTTTTACTGTAATCTTTACTAACTTTACTGTAAAGGTGATCAAACACTGGGACATTGTTGCACAGCAAGGTTCTGAACTCTTCATTCTTGAAGATACTCAAAATCTGACTGGATGTATCCCTGTGCAATCTTGGTCTTGCTGGCCTGTCTTGAACAGGGAATTGAAGTACAAATGATCTCCAGATCTCCTTTCCAACCATATCCACTGTGTAATTCATATGTGTAATTCATACTACAGTGATCTCTACCCTGTGCTGGTGAGGATACTGCAGTCCCTGCCCGAGTTACTCAGTGGGAAGAGCCCTGTGGTTGAGTTGTCTGTGCAGCGAGCTGCAGCAGTGGTTACGCTGTTGACACATGTGACACAAACAGCAGGATACGCGGCAGAGCTGCAGGCCAAGTTAAGCAGGTAGGCTCTCTAAATCACCATTCTGTGCATCTCAATTGTTGGCATCCCATCTTCCCTTCTTTGGTTTGGAGACCTGGCTGTCACCTTTTTTTTGCCCCCTCATTTTCAGTTGTTTACTGTCCGACATGTGAGCGCTTGCATGGTGGGATGTATTCCCTCTGACACAAGGTCAGAAGTAGTGTTTTGGTCTGATAGCTATGCCTACTAGCATGGCCAGAGGCAGGAGTCAAAATCTACATTAAGCTAGGGGGCATAAAGGGCACTGTTAGCCAAATACCCTGCTGAAATGAGGTAGGAAGCTGCTTTGAACTTCTTTTGGGAGTAAAGACAGTAAATGTGTTGAGGTTTGGAGGAAAGAACCTCTCTGCAGAAACCAAGGTGAGTCAGGATTAAGAGGTTGTTGTTTTTGATAGACATCAAAGCAGTAGGATCTGCTGCAAACGCATGTAATTTTTCTGGTGAAAAGCAAGAAACTCTTAAACTAAAGCTGAGTACTGAAGTACTATTGCTGGTAAAGCTAGAGCATAGCTCAGGAGCAGAGTAGTGGAGGAGAAGAAACTTCAGCTTTTCAAAGTACATTCTACATTTATCCTTTCTGCCTAAATTATTTGGTTTGGGTTGTGGGACTATGCAAGGACTTTCCTCCTAGTTATGCTATTGGATATCATTTTCTAGACTACATCTTTCTATTAAAATTGATGATTTAGAGAGACAGTTGTTTGATATTTATTTGCTATCCTATGCCATTTTTCCATTGGGTTTCAGCAATAACTCCGAAGATAGTGAACCAATCCCACCTCCTCCAGTAGTATGGAGTCAAGTGTCAGGCTTACAGCCCTTCCTTGAGACAAGTCTGAAAAAAATCCTTCAGCAGCTATCCCAGACAGAAACTTGGCAAACTCTCCAGCCTCTAACCACGACTTGTGTGATCTTTTTGGGAGTTTATTACAGTGCTTACAGCCAACAGGTAAGGCCTGAAAATACAGGCTGTCTTCTCATCTCACCAGCATCAGCTTGTGTATTACCTCTGAAAACTGGAACTTACAGGCAGTACTGAAAAAGAAGGGTATTAAGACATCAAACTGAGCACTGATTTTGTTACCACAGCTCATATCTAAGCTGCATGACATTCAGGGTCACTTAAGTCTGCTAACCCTATACATTAGCAGTATGGCTTCCTTTTTTGTCCTTTCATCCTTTGGGATCAGAGTCTCAATCAAGGTATGTGGTAGTGCTGTGATTGTTCTGATTTACTACAGAGCGCCAAAGCACGAAGCAAATACAATGTAATTTTATTCTGCAGTTGTTTTTCCTAGTGGGATAAATCAAGTAATGCATTTTTGCATTTGCTTTGGTCTGAGAGCTTACATGTGGACACCTACACTGCAATCATCTAGATGGAAGATTGAGCATTAAGGGTCATGCTGTATGAACTTCGGATAGGAAATAATAAAGATAAATTTATTTGTTGCAGCACTGACATTCAAGGTCAAATTCTGCAACACACAGTTGTGGTATGTGATCATCTTTTAAAGTGAGTGTTCTGAAGGTGACACGTCAGTGTGATGCTGTTGAAGAATAATGTCTTACACCTTAGCTACCTTAAAGATTCATGTTCTAAAGATAAATGCAATTTTCCTCTTTACTGCCCAACTGACACGTCTGAGTTCCAACTTGGGAGAGCTGTGTTGAAGGTGTGGGGGGTAATTTAATGGCTGTAGTTATTCACACTTGTGCAACTCCTCTGAAACTTGCCAAAAGCAACTGAGTTTATTAATTATGGCTCGGGTGGAAACTGCCAGTATCTCTCAAAGATGTCTTCAGGGCCCTGAAGGTTGGTATACCTTTTACAGGCTGTGATTATGTCCTGAGCATTAGAGAAGCAGGACAGCCAAGAGGTTAATGCTCCCTTTTAACCTTTACAGATATCCCAGAAGAGTGACTGATGAAACAATTTCTTCAGTCATTGAATTATGCTGGCTTTTTGAATTCCACTTAAAGAGAAGTTTGGTCATCTACCTGTAGTTAGCTGATTAAAAAAAAATAATATCATGTTTGAATAGATTAGTGCAGAAAAACTCAACTTGTATAGTAAGTAGATGAGTGTATGCTAGGACCTTCTTGGAATATTTTTGTTAGACTATTAAAAACTAAGGTTAACATCTTCACAAAGGTTTTACTGATTTCTGGAGGTGGATTTCACCTGGGGCAAAATCAAATTTTATGTAATGGAAAGGAGTATTTCTGTATCCCAAAGCAGCATTCTAATGAAGATTAAAAGTGTTAAAATTTGCCAGCATGTTCCTTCAACCAGGAATATTGCTTACTAGGGTCAGAAGAATTTAGATGATTTTCTAAAAGCCACAGTTCCTCCTCTGTCCAGTGTTCATCCACAGTAATGCTTTGATGGGTAGGTCGATCACACTATATGCAGCTGATTTTTTTTTTGTTTTGTTTTGTTTTTTGCAGACTCTCAGATTTCTCAAGGTAGCTCTGATCCACCTTTGTGTCGTCTTCAATTGAAATAGAAACATGTAGATAATAGGGAGAGGAGGGTCTAGCTAAGTTTTAATTTAGGGCATCTTGATTCTAAGGATCCCATATCTTGCTTCCAGCCAATTAAGAATTTCTGGGTTGCACTTTAATACTTGAGTGTGAGAACACCTTGAGGTGCCAGCTCTCAACTTCCACACTCTTAGCAGTGAGGCCAGCTCTAACCTAGAGCAGTACCACTATGTAGGTAATGGGGTCTGGCAAAAAGATAATAAACACAGAGGAAGTAAATAAATCAGTCTGTCTTTTTGCTATCACTGGATACTAGGGTCATTCACTCTCTTTTCCTGTCATTCTCCATATCTTCTACAGCCATCAGTCAATCCAGTTGACTGCTTAGAGGAACTGGAACGTTTGACATCAGAGGTGCTGCAGCCCCTTCTCAGCCAGCCAGCCATAGACAGCATGTGGGACTTGCTCAGGTAAAACCATTCCACTGCTAAGATGCTGTTGTCAAAAGCTAAGGGAGCCCCATTTCTATACTGTACTGTGTGACAGCTCTCCCCCCTCTCTCCTCTTTTCCCTGTGGAATATGCACCAGGCATGGGAATTGGAAGTGCAGTAGGGCTGTGTCTACACCCTGCTTTGTCCTCTCACCCCTCACAGAAAAGGCATGATGGCTGCAGAGGTTTGCAGCTCTTTTTCTACTGGTGCTGCTGCATCTCTGCTTTGCCATGTAGCTGGGCTTTTCATATCAATTTCAGATTATTTTAGTCACTCTTGGTTTTGATTCTTCTTTGGTTTCACTGGTCTAAAAAAAATAGCACAAGTAGCGTTAGTTGAGTCGCTCTTACATGGTGAGGTGAGTGTGTGTGTTCATGTACTGTTCATGTGCTCTGTGTGGTGCTGCTTATATGAAAGAATTTAACTAGATTCAAATCTTCAGTCTCCTACAGAGCTTCACTAGGGCTTTGAAAACCCCTGCAGAGAAATGTAAGAACAGATACCAAACTGTTCTTCCAGACATTTGGATAACATAAGCTCTGGCTCTGGGAACAGTTAAGCACTGCAGATATTCTGTCTTTCTGCTGTAGAGGGAGCCTCCTTACCTAGGCTGTGATTAATCTTCTGGAGTGGGGAGTCTAAAAGGCCTGACTTGCAGTCAGAAAGGCATTCATCCGCCTCTGAGAATATCTGATATAAAGGGCACTTGAAACCTTTGTTTTCAAGTGTGTTTTAATGGCCACCAAACAGTTTGGTCCATGTTCTTTTGTGACTGAAACTGAGCTCTGAAGCTCTTGGCACCGAAGCTTCCAACACAAGAGCACTCATTAGATCTTTTTCTGCCTGTCCTGGCGGTCTGAAGACAGTGGATTTGGTCAGGCTATAAAAGCTCATCCACAAGAATTCTAGCTGTTCCTAACACTGGCTGGTAAAAACCAGAGTCAACTGATCTCTGCCCTAATATTTTTACAATTTTGTCTAAACTTTCTGGGCAGTTTAGGTCCAGGAGTTCAGGGTACTTTGTGAGCCCCACATGTGTTTATGCATCTCCTACATGTAATACTAGTGGTAGAAAGAGCAATGCATTTAAGCAATTAGTTTTCTGCCATAGAGTAATGATATAGATCTTTGACAGGGCATGCCCTATTACCCCATTAGCATTGAGCAGCTTGCTTGTGATCACTCCTCTTTGTGGTGGTCTTACCTATACAGACATGATGTATCTACTCTGGGCCCCACAAGCACTGCTGGTGTGGGAATTTGTAGTTTCACCTACAGAGAACACACATGCCAAGAGTGGTCTGCACAGTCATGTCCATGTACATTAAAGCTACGTTCTTTCGCAATACAGTTTCAAAATATGCATTTCATTAGTACATAAAGGGCAGCATATTTGCAATGTCAATTTTAGATATAATCTGGCTTTTTGGTTTTGCCTACAAGTTTATTATGGAAATGTCTCGAGTGGGTGGGCAGCCTTATTAGCCTGGTGTGCGTATGTATGTGGGGAACGGCGTATTTTCTTAAATCAAAGGTCCAACACTTTCAAGTATTTGACATCAGAGATGCGTCACTGCATCAGTATTTCTGCTCATCGTGACCAATTTAGCTGAAGAGTTCCTGACAGCTCACTGGCATTAGCTTGTATGGCAGTAGTGCTTGGTGTACCAGCTAAGACACTGGCTTTTGGCTTTTGCTGTATTTCGCTGTATTCAGGGCTTCCATTTTACTGCAATGTGTGGTACAGTTCAGATAGCAACATTTCAACAAGATAATTCCTCAGCACTGTGAATGCTTTTGACCTAACCCATCTCCCTTTATTTCTTCACATAGGCCATGTTCTGCTTTGTGCAACCCTCTGTCCTGTTCCCCGGCACCGGAATCTGTCAGCAGCATTGCATCTTTGAGTTGCACTGGAGGCAAACCTCCTTTGAGCCTGGTTGGCTCCAAGTCACCTTTCCCCTTCCTCACTGCCCTCTTATTTCTCATCAATAACATCACTCACATTCATAAGGGCCTGACTAGCAAGGTGAGAATAAACCTTTTCACTGTAAATTCTAGGTGAATGATGATATCCTTGTGAGAGGTTAGTATTTGTATCTTCCCTGGCATA
Organism: Vidua macroura; assembly: GCF_024509145.1. Taxonomy (NCBI): domain Eukaryota; kingdom Metazoa; phylum Chordata; class Aves; order Passeriformes; family Viduidae; genus Vidua; species Vidua macroura. The sequence continues at coordinate 37,408,541 of NC_071576.1, forward strand.
AAAGAGATGTTAGAAGGACTGTTAAAAGCAAACTGTTGTGCATTTTTATTTTAAAAATATTAAAGAATTATAGAGAGAAACAGCCGGACTTTCAGAACAAATGGGATGAGGATCAGAAAAATATCTTGTCTTTGAATTCCAATATTCAGTTGGCACTAAAAAGCTGGACGGATGTGTTTATAAAGAAGGATGCTTAAAGGATGTATTTATAAAGAATGTTGAGAAGAGTTGAATAGCTGTTGTTTGGCTAAGCAAAATATAAAATTTGAGTGTCAGTGGAGGAAAAGCACGGTTGAAGCATATATAACAAAGAAAAATAGGGTAATATTAAAGAAGAGAATGTGTGCTACTGATGAGGGTCCTTCCTACTTTGGTTTGTTCTGAATTTTAGGATGAATGAGTTATGGAAGATTTCAGACTCTAAAGAGCAAATGTCCTAGAAAGATGGAATACGTAGCATAAGGTTTCTCAAAGCCTTCCTGTGGGATGTTGTGTTGAATTAGCTGATTGGCTACTAATGGAACTATCTGGCCAGATGACGGAAAAACATTTTAAGCCACTGGTCAGATTTCTGCCTTACAGAACACTGTAAGACAGTGACTGTTGGTTATCTGTGATGGAGATGGTCATGATGGATGCAGGTGAGTCCTGAGGAAGAAAAGCAGATATTTATTAGGCTATTCTTAAATATGGCTTTTGGAGTAGCCAACAGGAATTGTCATGTGAGAGGAGGTAGGGGGTGGGCCCTGGATAGGGCTGTGTTTTGCTTTCCTCCAAAGCAAATCTTAATATTGCTTGTCTCCACTTGTGATTCCTTTATAGTACAGCTCTGTGCTGGGATTCAGAGGCTTGAAGGATTATCTGCATCAAAGCTGGCAGAGTGGACCTCCTTCTGTGACTCCCTCATCTGCGTGGATCCTGCGCCATGAATATCACTTGCAGTACTTTGTGTTAGCGTTGGCTCAGAGAATGGTATCGTTACTAGTCCTTTCATTTCTTTCCCCCACTGACAGCTGGTCTTCATGTCCTTGTTCTTTCTTGTATCTGACTTAGGTCTGGCAACTCTTCTGCTGACTTCTATGACCCATTAGCAAATAACATCTTTCCAGTTACTGATGTGGGGATTTAGTTCCAAAATACTTTGGATGTAAAAATTATATTTTTGCCTTTCTTAGGGATAAAGTAAGAACAAAGTTTTCAACTGTGTTGCTAAAAAAAATCTGACTATCTAAGGCAGTCAGGGGAAGCAGAAATATCTCTCGGTATGAATGCTGACAGCTCTTGCACTCTGCCTAAGTCTTTCACTTTGCAGCAAGATCTGTGTGTTGTTTGACCCTCCTGTCCTTGTTGATTGTCTTGTTGACAACTGCTTTTATCTGTGGTTTTGTTTCCTGTACAGGCAGGCACTTGTCCGGATTCCACCCAGCATGCCTCACTCCATCACTGTGTTGCCATGGCATTGCTAAGCCGTCTGTTGCCAGGGAGTGAGCATCTGGCTCACGAGGTCCTACTGGATCTTGCCTTTAATCCAGAGTTTCTTCCGTAAGCTTTGCACTTTTTCCTTTTTCTAGTCTGGTACCTGGGACAACATGGGGAAAATAGAAAAAACATATTGGCTCTGCAATTTTGTCATAATTTTTGGCCTTTAACAGGGCCTGTAGTTATGTTTTACTTACTCACTGGCATATTCTTCTGGCATGGAGCCTTCTAATCAGGCAAGCATGGTGGTTGCATATTTTTCTCTGATGTACCGCTGTTGCAAAATGTGACCAGTTTCTTTTGATTTCCTCTGTGACAAGGCTTGTGTGATTCTGATAGAACTGATCATCCCTAAGGTCTAGCATCTTCCATCCTGAGAGTATGGAAAATAAATGAGAATTTGACATAGCCTAAAAGCTCAGTGAATCTTTCTCAAACCCATATTAATCAAGTTTGCTGATTTGACAAATGCCATGTCCTCCACTTTACACTGGAAGAACTCATGAGCATCTCAGATATGAATCCTCTCATATCTGGGCAAGACGATGGTAGCAGTTTATCTTATTCATCTCAATCTGTTTGAAATTAGCCGTGGTGTATCCCTGTAGGAGGTTGAACCAAAGTGCTGCAAGGAGGTACTACGTTTTTTCAGAAAGAAGGAAAATTTGTTAGTGTGGTGGTGTTTTGGTTTTTTTTGTTGGTTCAACAAAATGGTGAGTCTTTGGCCTGAGATTGTGGCATATGGATTTGACAAACACCCTCCACATGCACAGTTTCTATCAGTCTGTATGGCTCCCCTGACCTTGCCACTGCCAGCTGCAAAGCTTCTGTTTTGAGAATTGTCTTACTAGTTTGTGTAGGCTTTATCTGATATGCAGTATTTCATCTCAGCACTCTCATGTCTGTGTTGGTAAGTAGGCTGCCTCTCTGGACAAGGGGTTTCAGGCTCCACACTAGACTGCCATTGTGTGGAGGGTTTTCATGGCACAGCCTCAGTGTTGCTGACTCAGATGTGGTTCTGTGAATTCCTTCTAAATACCAATGTAGCTGAGGCTTTACAGGCCCTCTGTATTATAATAGGTCAATGATGTAGAAAGTGTCGTGTGCTCTGCCTATACTGCTGTTCCAGGAAGACTGTAGAGATGAATTAATGTGATGTGTTGTTTGGCATTTCAGGGTTTTTTTTGTTTGTTTCTTAAACTGTTGTCTTTAACTTACAGTGAAGGGAAAGCTGGTGGGCCAGAAGCAGCTGACTTCTCTGATATTCTGCATCTGGGCACCAGTGCCAAACTGGCACAGCCTGGCTCTGCAGCAGCATTTCTTCCAAAGGTTACTCGTGGTGCCCTGCTGAGAGAATCATACCAGAATCTGCCTTCCATTCGTTCCTGCTACCTCTCCCACTTTGTCCACTTGCAGCCCACCCTTACACGTTCTCAGGCATCCTACCAAGGGCAGAATTACCTCATCCAGTCAATGCTGCTTCCTGAGGTCAGAGGGCCCATCCTGCCTTCAGACTGGCCATTCTTTCCACTTATCAGCCTCTACAACAAAGTGACTAATGCAGAGACACGTGGGGCCATACTGAACTCTCTCCCACTTGATCTCATCAACACTGTGACCTGGAACCTGCAGTGGGTCTTGTTGCTGGAAACCTGGCGTTCTAAAATCCTTCAGAGCATCCCGACTGCTGCCAAACTTGCACGGCTTATGTGTGTCTTCCTCACTGGCAGTGACCTCTTTCTAGAAACACCAATCCACCGCTACACAGCTGCCCTTCTCTCTGTGTATTGCCAACCCAAGGCCCTGGACTCCCTGAACTTGGATGCTCCTCTCCCTGGTTTGGCGTCCTTCCATGATCTCTATATAAGTCTCCTGGAGCAATTTGAGGGCGTCTCCTTTGGAGATCCACTCTTTGGAGTCTTTGTTCTTCTACCTCTACAGAAGCGTTTCAGTGTTCATCTGCGTCTCTCTGTTTTTGGGGAGCACACAAATATCCTGCGGGCGCTGGGAGTGCCATTACAGCAGGTAATCCTGGCTTATGGTAATAGACTGTCACTATGTATTTCTGTGTTACTGGGCTCTTGCCTGTGATTCTCCAACCTTGATTTGTGTGTATATGTGGAGGGCAGGAGCTGTGAAATTGCTCAGTCTTCACTGGAAACTATCCCAAGCCATGATTGGTTTAACCATTGAGAACCTTATAATTTATAGGTTGTATGTATGAAAGGCTGGTTGCACCCTGTGTTCTGCTAGCAATTACTTTTCCCTTACATAAGTGTTTTCACACCTTGGTGAGAACTTTTTCCTTGCCCATGCATAGACAAATAGTCATTTTCCCTCTCAACCACCTTTCCACATATAGTTGTACTGGAGTTGTGCTCTTCTGAGTAACAGCAAGAAAATTTGGTCTGTCAAGTGTAGGACTGCATTTCTTTTGAGTGAGCAGAGCACAAGAGACAGAATTTAGCAGTGCTGTCAAAAATACTCTGTCTTCTTACTTTATAAGTGCTCATCTTATCTGTGCCAAAAATCAGCTGCAGTGATAGGACCAGTAAAACATCTCTCCATAAAGCTGAAAAGGTCTTGACAGCACTTTGTCAAGGCGTGTCACATCAGTCAGGGTGGGCCGTAGCAGCTCTGCTGCAAATGGGGGTCATGCCGCTGGAGTACATCGCGTTATGGGGGGCGTGCACAAGGAAGGGCACTCTAGAAATCATGAACTTCCTCTCACCACTTGGACCCTGACAAAAATTGTGATGTTGCCTCTGGATGGGTTTGTTGCAGTTTCCTGTGCCTCTTGAGCGCTACACTTCCCCTCCTGAGGATAACCTGAACCTCCTGCGGCTCTACTTCCGAACACTGGTCACTGGTGCACTGCGGCATGCCTGGTGCCCTGTTCTGTATGTGGTGGCTGTGGCCCATGTGAACAGTTTTATTTTCTCCCAAGAAAGCACAGCACAGGTGGGTAATGGATAGCAGAGCTTCAGGACTACTGTCTTTGGGTTTTGCATCTGCTCTCCCTGTAAATCTAGTGTACCTTGCAATGAATCGCTGACCTTTGGGACTTGAAAACAAAGGCTGTAAGCAAATGTGTTGAGGACTCGTCAGCTGTTTGAGGATCTGCATACAAGGCAGCAGCTTTTGTTCATTATACCCTAATGCACTTGCAGTAATGGTAGCTAGTCCTACCTAAATCTTTGAGGTCAGCAATTATGTGTTCTGTGGTGTGGGGGGAAGAATAAGCAGAAGGAATAAGGAAGGTGATCAGACAGAGAGAGCTTGTAATAGATTTGGCCTCTGCCTTAGCAATCTTAAGGTACAAAGTACTCTTTTCTTTGACTTTGCTTAAGTAACCAAGCAGAAGCCCTCCCATGGCCTTGAGGCCTCTATCAGTGAATAGTTGTACTAACAAGACTTCACCTCTGATCTGCAATTCTACCTGAAGGTTGAGAAGGCAGCTGAGATTCAGATCAGGGAAAGGAGCAGAGAGGCAGGATTTAAGTGATAAGGCATCTCAAGCACTTTCTGCTGCAACAAGTTACTCATCACTATAATGAACAAGTCATCCTGAAGTGCTGTATGCCCCTGGGCAAAGGTGTTACTGCACCATATTAAGGAAAGTATGTGTTTTGTTCTCAGGAGACAGATGCTGCTCGGAAAAGCATGCTGCGAAAGACGTGGCTGTTGGTGGATGAGGTAGGATTTGTAAGATTCGGCTTGTGCTGCTGGGAATTAAGTTTTCCATATGTGGTACTCTTAAAGTCTTATATTTGGCTTTGAAAATTGTGTTTAATTATGTTGCTAATTTGACAATGAGAGGAGATTTGCAGCAGGATTTTGGCCTGCAATATCTGTAAAATAATATCTAATAAAATATCTAATAAAATATCTGTAAAAATGCTTAACTAGTAATTGACCTCAAAACACTGAGCCTAGATGAATCTCCTGTACTGTATTTCCATGCCTCTTGTCCAAGTAGTGTTATATCTGGATAGCTAGAGATATTAGAGGGATGATTGTAGCACAGTTATGAATAGGTGGCCAGCAGTGATCTTTCTTAACTCTTAGTTGGATGCTTCCCCTGAAAGGAGCAGGACGGATGTAAGGTTTATCTTTTTTTCAAGGAGCTTGCCAAAATCTATCCTTTGTGGCACAGAGATGGGTCATTTGGCCCTCTGTGATTTGTGTCCAGAGTAAATTATTAGATCACACTCAAAAATCCACTTGGGTTTCTGGCAAGAAGTCATTGTGAGGGGCTGTTGAGGAGACTGGAGTTGTGTTTAGAAGAGGAATTCTCATTCAAATAAAAAGTGAATTTTAGTGGAAGAAACTTGCCTTTCTTTTGAACATGATGTAATTAAATATCTTGGGCATGATGGAATTGGACTATTTGCAGATTTGCTGTGTTGTGTTGGAGACGGTGGAAAAGATTAGATACCTTTCTGTTTTGTTTTTCAGAACTTGAAAAAGCACCTGCTGTACTACAGACTGGTGAATGCAGAGAGTCCTTTAGGATTTGACCTTTATGAGCAGCTCCCTCCCATGCGACTGAGGTACCTGCAGATAGTGACACAGAAAGAAATTACAGAGAATGCACCAGCACTAGACTCATAGCAAAGCACCTGTGCAAGAAGAGGGCCAAGGTGAAGAATGGAAAAGCTCAATTTATACTTCACTGATGAAACTACTTTCAGTTCAGATGGTTTTAGTGTTTTACCTGGACACTCTTGGCATCTTTGCCTAGTGAAGCACTAGTAGAATGCTCCCAGCCCTGCAGAACATACATGCTGTCAAGATATGAGAGCATGTATGTGTGTGACCTCTCTGTGATGGATGTTGGAGCATTTTCCTCCATTCTCCTTGAAGTTGTTCTGCTTCTTCCCAGAGGAGGTGAGAATGTGTCTGAAAGGCACTGGACTGTTGAATAAACTGAAGGACCTGGAAAAGCTGTTTTGTTCACTCAGGCTGGAAACGGGGTTCTCAAGATAATGTCTGTTTTCCCCAGATCCTTCCATTGCTTTTTTTTTGTACCTTGGATTTTGAATGGTCTTTTTCTCACACTATTCCCTGCAAACAGAATGACAGTGTGACAGGGAGGAATCTGATCCTGAGAGGGTTTTTTTTAACATATATAAGCAGTTTCTCCAAGATAGTGTTCTGTGCATACACTCAGTAACACAGATGTATTGTGTCAGACCTCTAAGAAATATGAGTTCCTAGTGCAGTGGTACAAACACTGAATATCCTCCCTTGGCTGTCTTTCGGATGGTCTCTAAACTGCTTTCTTTTCTCCCTTAATTTGGTTACATGTATAACAAGATCAAAAATAATTTCTTTGCAGGCCAGAATGCTTGGCAGTAATCATCATTCATTAGAGGGAAAAAAAAAGTATCTGCTTGTTTAGTTAGAATATGTATTGGTTGCCCTCTGAGAAGAAGGCAATTTAAATTTTGAAGTGGAGTTTCCTAGCTCAAGCCTAATTTTAAAAATGTCTAATTTGATCCTACTTCTACATCCAAATTCTGAATTGCAGCCTCAGACACAAGGGCTGCAAATGCAGAGCCCTAAAAGGCTTATTACAAGTGCCACATCAAGTCCAGAATTTTCTCTAGGTGTATGCTCTCACTGGGTGTTCTCTTTATATTTTTGCATGGTCACTCTGGCAGACTTTTGTTTGCAGAACTTGACTTTTATGAACAAAACTTTTAAAAGAGATTTCTGATGTTTTGTTCTTATGAATAAATTCCTCTGGAAGGTGCAGGGTGATACCTAGTCTGAAGAGCTCAGCCTCTGTCTACCTATCAAAGAGGCCAAGCTAGCTTCCCTCTGAAGAAACTGTGTTAACCTTACTCCAGTGACTGTCCCAGGAGGAGTGAGAATCACTGTTAATAGGCCCACTTGTGTGACTGAAATTGTTCATACAAGAAACAAATTCCAACTTAATAGAATCAAAGAATCGTTGAGTTTGGAAAAGAAAAGACCTTGTGTCCATCTATATTATAGCATTTTTCTTTCACCTGACAGTCGTGTTGCTGCCCCCTCAAATGCCTGCATAATCACATAGGGCTTAGGGCATTTGTGACTGATGCTGTCTTTGTATTGGCAGTTTTCTAAGTGTACCAGTCCCCTTCCTTAGGTTGCCAGAAAATAGCCAGTTTCATCTTTTTTTCCCCCCATATTTCAGGTAGGAAATGGACAGAACTGGTGTTTCTTTCCAATCTCTTTTTTTTTTTTTGGCCTCCCTTTTGATCTGTGGTTTCTATCTGCAACAGATCAATGTCATGTAAAATAACAAAAGCACAGTGGTCTAACAGGATTTTTTTACTGTTGTTAATTATTTTAAAAGTATTTGATGTGATCAAAAGTTTAATTAAAGTCATTCAAGTTTTAATCTGTCTAGATGGTGAGAGCCCAGCAGTTGTCTTTCAGAGCAATGGGTGGTAAAATTGAAGGACTCCTAGCTGCACGTTTAAGAGCAGTCTTCATCAAGGACTTTACCTTTTGCTTTTCAGGCCTTCATTTATCAAATCTCTTCCAGTCCTTTGTGGGATGCAAAGTTGAATTTTGTAATGTGTACAGGATGTAAATAAATATTTTGATAGCTCTGCAGGAGTTTTTGTTAACTATGAGAATACTTTGCTTGAGTCTTTCTTGAATTTGGATAGTTCTGTTTGCAGTTTAATCAATATCTTAGGACAGCTGCTGCCTTAAAGAATTCTTTTAAACTTTGGACCTCTGTAAGAAAGCTCCTCAAGCCAAAAATTCCATCCTGCTTGTGTGATGGGTCAGTAACACAGTGTACCAAATTCTGTGTGTACTTGGGGAAGGTGCAGAGTGGTATGATGTGATTTGACACGTGCCCCAGGTGGGAGGACTGTCCACAGATGGTATTTGAAATTATGATGCAAGTATCAGCAGTGGAGAGAAGGAAAAGAAGGGATCCCAAATAGTTCTGCAGGCCACAGTGATACACAGAAAATTCCAAGGATGCTGCATATGAGCTGTAAGCTTTTGAAACGTTGACTGTCACCTGAGATGGTACATGAATTTTTTTAAGGCTTTCGGCAACAAACCACTAGAGGGCATTGCTTTATCTAGTTTAAATGCAAGATTTCTCAGCCTCAGTGCTAATGAGACCTGAAATAAAACCAGCCACCCTTATGCATTGCTTGAATTTTCTGCATTTTTTATTTTTGCATATACTTTTGGAGCAAGTGTGGAGAATTAAATATTTTATGTGGTGGGTTGCTGAGAACCATACAGTGCTTTGACAGCAGGAGCATTTTTGAAAAACCATGGTACATTGAATGTAAGATCTAAACTTAAGCTGAAGCAGTCTGAGACAGGACCAAAGCATGCCCATTCTGTTCATTCTGTTAATCCTGGTCACGGTAAGTGAGGAGGTGAAGAAAATTAAAACTGTCCAAAAAAATGGCTGTGACTTCTTGACTCCTTACTGAAGGCTTAAGATTTCTTTGAGAAGAAAATAATTCTGCTGAAATAGGATCCACAAATAGTTTCTGGTGTTGAAGTGGTTCTAACTCAGAAGAACATACGTTGTCTGGTATCTCTCATCAGAAGTCAACAAAACCAGCAACAACAACTATAAAAATTCCTGCCTGTCTTTTAATTCCTAAAAAGGGCATCCCATTTTCTGGTCCTTTGTGGCTAGAATATGCTTGGTTTCATCCAAGCTACTGATGATGTCCCATATGGATAACAGTGGAATCTCTATTGGTACAAATTTATCATGCACTGGAAGGCAGCAGCAATGTGGTTTTAAAAACAAATGGTTGATTGGACTGAAGACGAGTTGAAGATAATCCTTTTAGCACTGCTGTTGAGTAGGCGAGTGAGAGGGTGGGGCTGTCACAGGTTTGCATTCTATGACTTCTAATAGCATTTTACTGAATTTTCCTTTGCATTTTGAAAGGGAAGAAAGAGTTCTCCCATCAGCTTGGAAGCACATCCTTTTGTGCCTAGAAGAAATGGAGTTGATTTGTGATTCTTCAGCTATGTGAGTGGTTTGAAGTCCTGGATTTTAGAATCCATATGTGGTGACTTGGCTCACTTTGCTGAGTAGGGATGGTTCTCAAAAAGATGTAAGCAACTTGGTAGCTGGCAGTACTACACACTGAGGAAGGACAAGGCCTGACAGAAGAAAGTAAAGGGTTAGGCAAGAAAGAAATCAAAGCAGGACTGAAACCATACTGTATGGAAACTTTTTAACAGTACACATAAAGCATTATATAATTGAAGGACTTTCATTCCACTGTATTTATTGACTACTTCAGTCTGACAGTGGAATTTAATAATCCATTTCTAGACTAATGCATTCTGTCTGGCCACTTAATGCCAGGAAAACCCTAAACACCTTTTGCTGATGAAGTCATGGACAGAGCAAGGCATAAGATGTGGATGTGTAAATACACTGTGGGTTAGACAAGCACGTTACTTTTAGTGTCAAACATAAAGTAGAGCAGAAAGTCATGTTAATTATTGCTTTTACTTCTTCCTAGTTCTGCAAAGTTCTTGGAAATTTCTCACTGATGAAGTGGTGCTGCCTTCAGCTGATGATCGTATTTGGGAGGCAAAACATGCTTATTCCCCTCCGCTTACAGAAGCTCATATAAACTTTACATTCACAAAGCTGGCTTTCTGGTGTTCCTTGTTTAAATAATTTTGTGATAATTTACTGGCCTTTGCCCTAGTTTTTAAAACTGGCTTCCCCTCTCCCTCTGAATGGAGAATGTGCAGGGAAGCCCTGCTCACAGAACTGCTGTGTTTTGCATGATTAAGTGGTGGTTGTAAGCAGAGATAAGTTCGCCACAATGTGCTCCCGTCCCTGTGTTTATTGTGATAATCTTGAGTCTCAAGCCAGCTCTGCAATGCTGTGTTTAGGTTTCTGGCCAGCTGCAGCACCAAGAGCTCCAGCTCAGCCGGAGGACGGTGCTAAAGGAGCAGGCACTGCACCGGCTGTATTGTGAGTCTGCAGTTGCCCCTGGCCCCAGCAATACCTCTGTGCAGGTTTAATGATCAGAGGACATTTTAGACCAAACAACACCTGGCTCAACTTCAGATCCATCTTTATTTGTAGGTGAGGTGTAACCAGCAGACACCTATGGCTCCAGACAGCAGATGAATGTCCTTTAATCTGTGTCTGGGCTACTTTCTGCAGTACGTTGCTGACTGTTGAGCAACCAGCTAATAAGCCCAGTCAGGGTGATGAATATTCCTAGGGAGTACTGGGTATGGACACTAGAACCAAGTCTAAGGCTAGGGGGAAGGTTCGATGCACTCACCCCTGCCCTAATCCAACATGGATGACAAACCAGACCAGTGGTGCTATTCCTCATCACAAAGCAGCAGCTTGTCCTGGCCACAACAGAAATGGGGCTTGTGTGATGTAGAAGTACCACTGATGTCAAAGCACAGCCACATACATGACAGTGTGTGCTGAAATCTGAGGTTTTAGTTGATGACTCAGGCTGGAGGAAAGTTTTGTGCCAAGTTTTTGCTGGGAGCCCGTCATGAGAGGCAGCAGCTGTGGGGCCGGGCAGGTAACAGGGAGCACCTGGGCCCAGCACCGGCCTTCAGAGAGCATGGGGAGGGGCCAGCAGCAGCATCCACGGGAGGTAAATGCCGTGTTTCATGCCTTTTATCTGCTTCTCTGGAGTGTGGGTGCCTGGCTAAGGGCTGTGGAGAACATGGATCAGGTTGGTAAAGTTAAACTGTGCGTGTTGTGCTGGGGCTGATGTGGTTATTGTCTTTTTGGGTCTATGCTGACAGCGCTGCCTCATGTTTACCCCAAGGAAGGAGGGAGGGCTGCCCAAGTCCTGAGCCTCCTGACCATCCTGCCCTCAGCAAAAGCTCTCATTGGGGTGGTCTGGGGGCCCTGGGTGCAATGAGGGGGCTCTGGCAGGATTGTTTGCTATGGAAAAAAGAGGCAGGAGAAGCCCAATCCTTGTGGTAACTGAGGGGACAGGAGTGCAGGCGCTGGAGGTCCTGCCAAAGCACAACCTTGTTCCCTGACCATAGTGACCAGTGCGAAGCTTTGGGAAGAGACAAAGAGAAGGATTGAGTGAGCTGGTGGGCTTGGAGCATGGCTTGGCTTTTGCTTCTGGGTCTCTCAGGTTGAGAGGAGTTTTGTGGTTCCTCTTTGCTTTTCAGTATCCCTTTCTTTCAGTACTCTCAGGTGTTCCGTGTCTTTCTTTCCCTTCACTAGACTCTCCTTCCCTCTGCTTGCCTTTTTACTTTTAATTTTCCACCATTATAGTAACTTCTAGTTCCCTGTTGGCTTTTCTCACTCTTTTGGCTGTTTGCAGAAGCAATCAGTAATTCAACAGTTAAACTGGAGAACTGAGATGTTGTTACTGAGTTTGAAGTGGAAGCTCACATCTCTTGAGTTGTTCATCTGAAGGTCTGGGCAGATGTCCATAAATAACATGCAAAACATGCCCATTTGGAAACCTTACAGCAAAGCAGTCTGTAACTTTACTTTGAAGGCTCAAATTGCTGTCTTGTGTAAGCACACCACACCATTTGGGTCTGATCTGTCAGATATTTGATGACACTTTAGCAATTAATGTATTGGATCTATCTTCTGAAAGGGAGACTGATGCCTATGTATCAAGTGACTATTTACTGTTACTGCTTCAACCATGGTAAACTTTTGCCTCAAAAAATGAATATCTCCAAAATAGTATCCAGGTTTCCTCAGTGCATGTGACATTTTCTTAGCAGCTTTCAGCACAATGCATGTTTGGGGAGGGTCTTTAATATCTTCCAAGTAGCAGGAAGTGCAAAGAGCTCTGGATTAAATTCAGGTATCACATTGCTGGCAGTGAATTGTAGTTTCAGAGGGGTGCAACACACCATGATGATACAATGACAGCCGCTGGGAAGGTATGTTGTTAGCATCTTTCACAAAAAAGCAGCTTGCCAGTCCTGGCATCAATGTATCTTTCAATATAGATTATAAAAAACAAATTTAGAATGATACAAAAGTTTTTTAAAACCATCATGCATCTCTTGTCTCTGACATGAGTGTCAGCTCACTCAGAAAATGCTAGTTGTGCTGCCACCCAGAAGACACCACAGATGGTGGCTCGTTTTTGTTCCTCTTGTCTGCTGTAAGATTGATCATGTTTGGATTGATGAAATTATTTGGGCAGGAGCTGCCATTGCTCTCCTCCTGTCTGTCCACTGTTAAAAGAAGTGGGAGGAAAGGGGATGCAAAATATACTTTTTAGCATCTTTCTCTCTTTGGTACTTTTCTATTAACACTTAAAATATTTATGGAAGAGAGTGTGGGCTTGCTGATCATGCTTCCTTACAATGAGCTCTTATCAGCAAGTTTTGTATTTTATAGTCTTCTCTGGGCTAATATTTTTTTGTAGCAGTACAATTTGCAAGTTAAAGTTAGGATGCAGAAGTTTGGCTATTTGTATTCAGCAGTGGCTAAAGAACTGCTCCTGTGCAATGCAAGTCAGAGGTTTTCATCCTCAGTGTACACTGGTGCCATGAAGGCCAACCATTACATTGTTGGAGAAGTTAGCAGGTGCCCACCTGCATTTTGGAGAGCTCCTCTAGAGTTAGTATGTTATTGCCAACATTGTTTTAGGAACAATACATTTTCTTCTGTATGAGTCTCTTCTGCTACCAAGATACTTGTGTGATTATGAAACTTCTCAATTTTGCAACTTAACTTTCCCTTTGAACAAACAACTTTTGCTTACTGCTTTCTGTAGTTAGTTATTTTGGTGATTCCTATGCTAGCTGCAAATGGAAGAAAGAAACAGTAAGTCTACAGCTGGCATGGGATTCTTGGCTTCTATTTAAACAGAAAATGCAATTTTATAGTCAGATTAAACCCTTGCCATGAACAGATCCTCCTGGGAACAATGTTAAGGTATGTGAGATATAAGTGGGTGATTAGTGACAGCCAGCACATCTTCACTAAAGGCAGATAGTGCCTGATGAATTTGGAGGTCTACGATGGGGTTATGGCATTGGTGGATTAAGGGAAGAGCACTGACATCACCCACTTGGACTTGTGCAAAGCATTTGACACTGTCCCAGATTACATCCTTGTCTCTAAACTGGAGAGACGTGGATTTGATGGATGGACCATTTGGTGGATAAGGAATTGCCTGGATGGTCATAGAGAAAATATGACACACTCCAGAAAGACAAATAGCCTGAGGTTAAGGTAATTTTTCATTATGTGGGAGACCCCAATTACTGTGTCAACAGCTCTTCTAATGTGAAAGCTTTTCCAGATTTTCTGAGGTTTCTACTTTTCATGTCACTGACAAAATTGTATCCAAAATGGAATTCTTATTTTCTGGTTCATCTTCACCAGACTATATATGAAAAATTAATTGTTACAGGAAAAATGTTCTCAGAGTGTGATAAATGTATTTTGTGGCTTAGTTCAGGCTTCCTTTTTATTAACCACATACTCTTCCAACAAATTGCACTAAATCAGTAACTGGAGAATATTCCCACAGTCTCATAACTGCACACTATAAGCTAAATATTACCAGTGTCTTTTGAGCTTGTGAGCTTTTCCCCAGTGTGAGAGGAACCAGAAAGTGTGAGCATGAGAATTCTATTGATGGTGTTCTCTTGACTCCAGTGCACAATGTTTTACCAGAAAAATATTGCATGCATTAAAAAAAAAAGCTGTTGTGTGCTCCTGTTCTGTATCCTCATCAAAGAAGCAAGTGTCACCATGAGAAATTACTTGTTCTTGGATCTTTTTGCATAAATTGTGCTTGGCTCTTGGTTATATAGTCAGACTGCTGAGGAAAATAGATAGTGAAGATTAAGAAAATGGTAACCTAGTAGGCTTTTCTGGTGAAGAAACCTTGGTTTTTCTTTGACAAGATGCAGGTGAAAACATCTCTGAAATCCTCTGCATATAAACCTTGATCTTTTTCCCAGGGCATCCAATCTTAGATCTTAGTGGGAATGGAATCATGACCTCTGTTTAGTAAACCAAGGGATTGTGCAAGGTACCTGCTGTAAGTAACCATAATTGACTGATGCTTTGATAACAACCTTTCATTTTTATTTGCAAAATAATAACACACTTGCCTTGACAGATAGGTGTGAACAGAGAGCTCAATTCAAAATAAACCTTGACTGAGGCACCTTGACCCAGGCACTCTTATGTGTATGCAGGCATGCTTGTGTTAAGACACTATATCATTCAAAGCTTAATCTTCTGTTGACAGATGTGATTGTCCTCTTACAATTTTATTACAGTAAAAATCCACATTATTTTACTACATCCATATTTCAAGTCTTCTGTAGCTTGAGCTGCGCGCCTTCAGGATTTTATTGCTGCTTTATTCCTCTAAGAGATAATTATTGACTGTTTTGGGTGACTACCTCCTTACTGAATAGCACAGTTGATGTGTGTGTGTTTGGTTTTGTCTGCTCTCTCATCCACTCTTATGGATTTCCATATGGAATGCACTCCAAGAAGTTTTGGGACATCTTATGGTGCTACATGTAAAGAACTTTTGAAAACAGGGCATGTTATGAATCCTCCTGGGTGGAAGCTGGAAGCTCTACTTGGGAAGGACTTGTGTTTCCCTTAAATGCCTGTCAAAGAACCCTATCCTTGTGTTTTGAAAATTTAGTGGTTTGGACCTCCTATAGTTTCACCTGCTGACCACTGATGTGTTCAGTGGCCATAACTGAGGCACTATCCAATTGTCTCAGTCTTACCCCTTTGAATCTTGTTCCATAGACTTATTCAGTGGCACAGGTATCTAAACATTCTGCTCTTCTGCTTTTTTCATTTATTTGTTAACTTTCAAAATTTGGGAACATTTAATTTCTAGGTACTCTAGTGTGAAAAGGGTTTCATGGAAACTGAATTGTGCTGAACATGGTAATAAATGCCTTTTCAATTTGTTGTGATTTAGGAATGGTACTTCAACATTTAGTGCTCCCACTGAGACTCTCCCAAACCAGATGCTGCTTATTCCCTTCCTCCCCATTCTGATTGGAAGCACAAAAGGCAGAGATCATGGTTTGAGATGAGAGCAATGCTGAGATATGCCATGAGATAAGAAAACAATCAGGAGCAGCAGCAATATTAATAACAGGAGATATAGGACAAAGAAATGACAAATACCAACTGGCTCTTCCCTACTAGCCAGAGTCCCTTTCTCCACCCTGCTAATGATGTGAGGTGGTATCAAATAATATTAGGGTCTGGCCACACCATGCTTCTGGCTACTGTAAAAAAATTAACCCTGTTCTGGCTGAAACTAGGACACCACTGCACTTTGCATGTCCAAGTTCCTTAACACATACTGAGGTTCATAACCCCCACGTAGGAGTGGCAGTGAGTGCATATAAAATGATCACTTTACCTAATGCTGAGATAGGAAGGACTCTTAGTATATTATAGCACACAGAAATGCCACAAAATATTTTAGCCTGGAGAACAGAGTGCTGTATTTAGACAAATCTGTAAGATTGATTTAGGTAGTTACCTAAATTGGATTGTCTCCAGGCCAGTGGGATTAAGAACCTGCTTTTTGCAGAAAGTGTTATGAGGCCTTTAATGATCATACAAGGTCAGGACCCAGTTTTATGTCTCATCTGAAAGACCATGAACTTAAAACTACCAATCTGTCACTGTCTGATCTGACTATCTGTTCTAGAGACTGCTTTATTTTAGAAGATATTTGTGTAGCCAGGAGTCTAAATGCCGTCAAAGCTTTTAGTCCTTGCTCTGTTCCTTGCCTGAGGAGGTTTCTAACAAGTTTTTATTATGAAATATTGTCATGGTTTGTTTATCACTTTTCATGGCAGGCCAACATGAGGCTGCAAATAATATTTTGCAGTTTGTACGTTTGTCATTTGCTGTACTGTGCACAGAACTGCTTACTGATCTGTGCCTGAAAATTAGTTTGTTTCTGGGTTGTTCAGGAGGGTATGCAGCTCTCAATACTTTTTCTGGATCAGTTCATCTTTCTGCCTACATGGCCATGTCTCTTGTGAGGCCCCTCATTCCCCCTTACTGTAAAACTGCAGCCACAGCAAACTGCATAAATGTAGCAGGAATATGTAGACCATGCTAGTCCTGCTTGAAGCATGTCATAGGTAACTGGATTCTGTGTGCCTGTGTACCCATGTTAAAAACCCTCTAGTTATCATATAAGCAAAGTCTTTCTGCACAGTAGCTGCACTTTGAAAAGGCATGTGTGAGGAGGTTAAAGAAGCTCTCCTTCCCAACTATTCTCAGCATATGATATGTAACGTAGCCTGTTTTTTCCTTTATAGCAGACATGGAGTCGGGACCCAGCTCATAACTTGATTTTTTATGTGGTGTGACCAACTGATTCCCACCCTCTTCCATACACCTTTACATGTTCCCATATGATTTCCACTTTGCCCTCGAAGGCACACTCTCTGTAGTGCAGCTTGATAGCTCAGAAGTGTGTATTCCTGTGGTTCCTGTCAAGAGCCTGTTTGGCCTGCAGCAGGGAAACGTGTCTGTGGCAGATGTTATCTGAGATGGGAGAAAACAGACAGAAGAAAATGCTCTCCTATTTTAGAGTGTCAAACGAATGAGCTGTGCCAAGTTTTTCCATCAGTATATTATGAAGTTTTGTCTAGCCCAAAAAAGACATTGCTTTGCATCATCTTTGCTTTTAGCAGCAGCAGAGAAGGTGAAATTAAAATCAGAAGGTCTTAATTTCAGAGAGAAGTAAATTTGTTCAGAAACAAAAGGGTTTTCTCTCTCGAGTCACCAATATATTACAAGCCTTGATTGGATTTGGAAGCTATTTAGGATGCTGCAGTTATATGGCTGGCTGGCAGTCTGGGTAACCTCATCACTGATGTGCCCATGAATGACAGACTGTGAGTTGGTCACATCATACTGTTTGACTCACGGATTCTGAAGGTCAAATGCAACAACCTTGATGAGGGACTTGGTTGGCACCAGCAGTGAAAAGGGATACAGGAGTTCATAGTGAAATGTAGCAGCAAATCAGTCCTTTCTGAAGAGGTGGGTGGAGAAGGAAGCCAAGTGCACAAAATGAAAATACAACTGGTGGTATTGTACATTAGTCAGAGTTTCTGAGTCATCTGGGGAAATTATGCCAGCCAAGCCTACTTTTCTAGAGGAAACTTCTTGTCTCAGAGCTGAGGTGGCACAGCAAACCTGAAAGGCTTGCTTCGAGCTTTCGTGACCTGTGCATTCTTCTGTTTAGAACAGAACAGAGTAATCCAATTTCCTGACCAATTCAGGGCTGACCAAAGTAAAGCAGATTATTAAGGGCATTGTCCAAAGGCCTTTTGAACACTGTCAGGCTGTGGAATTGAGCATCTCTCTAGGAAGCCTGTTCCAGGGTTTGTCCAAACTCTCTTGCTAAATCAGTGTTTTCTAATGTCCAGTCTAGACCTCCTCTGGTGCAACTTTGAGCCATTCCCACATGTCCCTGTCTCTGCATCACAGGGAGAGGAGCTCAGCATCTCCCTCTCTGTCCATTCCTCAGGAAGCTGTAGTGAGCAATGCTGTCACCCTTTGACCTCTTCCTCTCCAAACTAGATAAGCCCAAACTCCTCAGCTGCTCCTCAGGACATTCCAGCCCCTTCACCAACTTTGCTGTCATGCCCTGGACACATTCAAGGACCTTAATATCTGTTGGGATCTGTGATATTTAAATGCTCTGAGATTGTAGAAAGTCTGTCTTTCAGCCCAGCTGCCAAAGAAGGAGTCGTAATTCATCTGTGCTGGTTTTCAAGGTTGTTTATTCTTTCTTATCTATAATATTTTCTCTCTGACCTGCAGCAGGTCTGCCTCGCAGGACAGCGTGTGGGGCTCTGCCCCTCAGTGGGATGTTACAAACATTATATACTAGAAACTATGTGTGCTATATTTACAATAACCTGCCAATATCTATCACCCATGTTGAACAGTGTGTCCCCAGCCTAAACCAACAGAAAAATGCCAACACCACAGTGAAACATGGAGGGTACGAAGAAGAAGAAAAAGGACAAGGCACACCCAATTTTCCTCCATCTTGCCCCCTTTAAACCCCTTATCCTAAAATTCTACTTTTGCACCCATGCCACACTAATTACTACTTATATCAAACACTCAGAGCTTGTAATTCTTCCTGTAAGATTGAAAACTCTTTTCCATGGACAGAGATCAGAGACAGTGTCTCTCGGGGGTCTGTACAGGGGGGCTCCTGACCCCCTGCCAGGGTTTCAGACCTTCCAGGGCAGCCAGAGGGATGCCATGGATTTCCACAAATATCCTTCTAAAATTATGAAGCCCAGAACTATGCACAACATTCAAGGTGAGGCTGTACTAGTGCTGAATAGAGTAGGGTATCTATGTATACTCCCCTGCAAGTCCTCTTGTCCTTCAGGAGTCAACAGCACCTCCCAGTCTGGTACCGTTAGCAAACTTTCTAATGGTGCATTCAACTCCTTCATCCACATTCTTGATAAATATATATTGAACAGAAGGGGGCCTGGAATGAACCTTTAAAGCTGATGCCTCAAAATTTGATCCTTGACTTGCCCATCCTCCCAAGTTTTTGTTTCTCCCTGTGCCCAGCATATCGGGGCAGACCATAAACACTAATGCATTGAGTAACTTGTTGCCTGTTTGAAATGGTTTGCTTCTTTCTCTTGTTTAACAGATGAGAAAATACAGCACAAACTGCAGGGACTGCTCTTGCTCAGCCTTTAGGATCCTGATGAGGTGCATCTGCCACTATGACTGACTCCCAAGTCACTGTTGCTGCAAGTGCACACAAGTGCATTCCAACTCAAGTATATTGATGGACTAGTTCCTTCAGGAAGGAGTTCTGGGGAATCCTGCAATCCAGTCAATTTGAAACCGCGTGACAGGACAGAAAGTAAATGTATGGAGTGCTTGCATGTTCCATGGGACCTGGGCAGTGAGTAGAAGAGAAGTGGGCATCTATTTGTGTCTCTGCTGAGACAACAGCTCTGCTATTTCTGCCATGTCTGCTCAGTCTGTTTGGGGCCAGCTGGCCAGTTACATATCCCTACTGACCACAGAGCATCCTGCTCTTCTGGTGTGCCCCTCCGTAAAACAGGGAAAGGCATGGGAGCCTGAAATTGACAAGTGGGGGATGTCTGTGTAGGGAAATGGTAAATAGCAGCAATGAGGCTGAGGAGCAGAGTCCTGGGCAGGCACAAGTATTGCTGAAGGGCTTGTTCTGTGCAAGGCCTTGACTAATGACTGGGGAAACAACAAATAGCCCATTAGTTCACTGATGCTGCTAATGTGGAAAGTGGTGTTGAATACCACATAAATACAAAGGCGACTAAAATGTTGAGATCTGGACAGAAGTCAATACAACAGGATTCAAACAGGGGAGATCATATGAAACATGGCTTAGCTAAGAAAAATAAACCTGCTCAAAAAGGGTTTGCAAATGGTCAGTCTGATCTCCTTAGGAACAAAGTGCCAGCTGAAGCCATTGGGCTTGGGTGTGCACACTGGCCTCTTCCCAGGGATTGAGGTGCCAATAAGATGTGTTATTTCGTGTAATTTGGAGCTGTCATCCAAATTACACTCCATGACAAAACTCCTCTGGGCAAAAATGCTTTCTGAATGAGGAGAGAGAGTTTCAAATACAGAGTCCACTGCAATATTTCAAATGTGATGATGTGGTCTTTTGGGTAGAGTTCAGAAAAGAGTCAGAGAAACTGTAGAACGGTGAGGACCAATATGGGAATGCTGAAAGGAACAAAGTAGGTAATTGCTAGGCTGTACACAAATAATGAAAATAAAATAAGCAATTTTATAATAACTTGTAACCAAAAGAAGAGGAGAAATAGTAAAGACAGAAACTGTTTAGGGAGAAGTGTTCCCAGAAGAGTAGTAGGGATTACTGGGAGCAAAACTTGCACAGAAATCATCCCTATTGTTTGTTGTTTTCTTTTGAATAAAGGATTTGTACAGAGAAGGCCTAAGACATCTTACACTACAGTAGTCAAAGTTCCAGAAATTCTCTGATTAACTTGAGACTAGGAGTAAACTTGAAGAAGCAATTTTCTTGCATGGAATGTGCTTGGAGGCATCCTTCTCTTCTTCTTGAGAATAAAAAAACCTTAAAGAGCAGTGATTCCTCTTGGATTCTTCCTATTTCCACTTTGATTGTGTTTGTTTTCATTATTTTCTGGATGGAAAGATACCTCCCCTTCAGTGTATATTTTGATGAGGTGCTCAGGTACAAATGTATTTTCCCAGAAAACCTCAAGCATGTCAAGCTGCAGCAAAGGGACATGTTGTGGTACCAGATTGTGTGGCACTGCAAATCCTCTCTGGACTGAAGTGTGCAGTTCATGCTGATTTGCCTGAGTGGTTCCTGGAGGCGGTCCATACACTTCAGAGGCTGTGCTGGTAAATAACACCACTTCATCTCTTCAAAGGATCATGGACATATTTGTTTTCTTAACAAGTTATTTTCTCTGACTAGGAAGGGCAATGCTTTATTTCCTTTCAAATGTCCCTGAGCTTTTGGCTGATTTTTTTGGCAATCTGTTTTTCCAGAGGTGATGTTACAGCACTTGGCCTCTCCCAGGTTTTTCTGTTCTCTGTGGCCTGCTCTGTGGAGTGCCAGGATGGAGGGGTTGTATCCTTGTGCCCCAAACACCTTTCTGTCAGTCTATCCCACCTAATTGGTGCAGTTGGTTTTGTTTGATGGAATAATTGCAAACTCACTTACTATGCCTAGGGCAGGGGCAGGAAGAAATCCATCTTTTATGTCATTAGAAGTACAGACAAAAAAACCCAATCTAAACCAGATTCCCTTGAGGGTATCTGTGGCTTTTAATGTCGTTTACATGTAGCTTGATTTTTGCTAATGAACAAGCTGTTTGTTTAGGGCTCTTAAATGAACCTTCCGCTTCAAGGACTGCTGCTGAAAGAAGGGAGAAAAGAAAAGGGCAGAAGAAGAATGTGTAATGCCATGAGGATATTCATGTGAATTGCTCTTCTTTTTTTTTTTAGCTAGAGGAGCTGCTCTACTTTGTAATCCTCAAGCAGCTCCTCTGTCATTTGCAAGGTCAGGATTTTCAGGCTCACTTGGAGAGGATGCTCTCTGACCAATGAGGCATGAAATAGCAGTTGGAGAAGGGCTTGATAAATATTGATTCAGAAATTGCCGTGGCTGCTGACTTTGCGATTGGCCTGTTTACCCAGCAAAAGGAAGAGGAATGGAAAGAAGTTGTCCATTGCTTAGTGATGGTGGCACATGCATTTTTCAACACCACCCTAGATATTTGAGGGGAAAGGGTTTGAAAGCTCAACCCAGAAAGTTTTTTAAGACAGCATTAATCACAGCAGATTAGACTTTGGAATCCTTCCTGCTGCAGGAAGCCTTCCCTTCTTAGTTTCATTGGACTCTGTAGATGGTTTCACTGTCCCTCCAGGAGGAGGAAAGTTTTCCAATGCAAGAAGGATTTTGCTACTTTGGGGAATATCTGTACAGTGTTCAGACTAAAATGAGTACACACTATCTGCTCTCTAAGCTGAATGATTTCTGTCTCTCTTAGCCAGCTCTGAGCCTGAATCTGTGGTTCCCCTTTGAATGGTTTATGTCTCTTACCCCGCTGGGTCTCAGCAGTATGAAATGTCAACCAGAAGAGTGTTATCACACCATTTCAGTGTTCTGCATTTTTCTGTTGTGCCACCGCTAACCTGGTATGAGGGACCCAAAATTCAGGTTTCCTGTAATGCCAACCAAAACCTGCACTGAAAGCCAGAATTGTGGTAATTAATTCAAGTTCTGGCCAATGTTACGGGGTAGTCCCTTCCCCACACACTCGAAAGGAATCCTGTGCTTCTGCAGTGCTTCTTATCCATACTTTTCCTGTTAAATATTAAATTTACACACAAATTGTAAGAGGCTATCACTGAGTCTCTTCTGCCACAGGAATTTTAACACCTTCTAATCCTTTTGGTCTATACTTTCAGTGTGTTCAAACCTCTGCAAGATTAATGGGTATGATTTTGTTTCCATTTAATTTCTGCTTCTTCATAACGATGCTTCAATTAGAGAGGTGTCTGGGGACTTTTGTCAGAATCAGGAGTTCTCCAGATTCGGTGTGTTGAATGCATGTAGTGGTACAGAGAAGGCTGGGAAAAGAAAACTTTTGTTCTGAGGTGCTTGTGGTCTAGGCAAACATAAATGAAAAGGAACAGGAGAAACAAGCCCTGAGTTGAACTGCGTGGAATCTTTTTGTGAATAATGAGTCAATTGAAAAAAAAAGAAAGCAGTTTTTGTAATATCTTCATTAGTCAGTTTGAATTTTCTGATGTGTTTTGACTAGATTTGTTGTTTGAAAGCCCCACATTCACAAATAACTTACAGCGATGAGATGGAGTTTGTTCCTCAGCACTCTCCTGCCTGGTAGCTCAGTTGTCCTATGACAGCATTAAGTTGTCTTCCCCAGCTCTTTATATTTTTGCTCTCAATACCAGAGCTCAGGACCCAGAGGAAAAGCTCATCACTAAGATCTGTGTGCAGCCTATGACAGCCCTCAGTCCCAGAATCACCATCCTTTGACACACAAATCCAGCAGCATCCTCCCAAGCCAGCCCTGCCCCTTCACAGCTGGAACCCCAGCCCCACCGGGACAGAACTGAGGTTAGTTCCTTTCAGCCCGAGGTATCACAGTGGTCTGGTCGCAGAGCTCTCTTTGCTTAGCTCCTCTCATCTGGCACACAGGTGTTCCCTACTGCTCCTGTATCCTTGATGTTGTCAGCAAGGGCTGTCAGTCTTTCTGGCCATGCACTTTGCCTTTTGCTGCCTGTGGGGAATTAACCCTTTTGTACCCTGCTGCTGTGTGCTGGGAGACACCCCTCATAGGCTAGGGAGTAACTGCATCCTGACCCTCTGGGGAAGGAAGGGAATTGAGGAAGAAAAGTATATGAAAGCTGGCATAGGCTGCATAGTGACAGGGCTCTGCTCTGCCACAGGCACCTCCTCGTGCACTCGCTCCTCATGACTGCTCTTCTTGGATTAATAACCTTCACAGGTCACTGGGCAGTAATACCTAAATCCTGATAACCTCCTTCAACCTTCTTGGGTAGTGAGCTGCTTCTAGAGAGGGACACCTTTTTATGAACATCCAGCTATAAAGAAATATGGCTGTGAGTTGGGGCAGGGCTGAGAGGGAGCGGGGCAATGGCGTATGGTGAAAACACATTCCGGGGCCTTATGGATATATCTTTAAAGAAGGACAGGGCATATTTTACCACTGGAAATTACCACTGGAATAAATGACATTGTTACATTTTGGGAAAACCAAGCTGTTAAAACATATATACAGTGACACTGCCTGTCTTTTTCTTGCTAAAAGAATTGGTTTAGAAAACGAGGTCTATTTAACATTGCCCAGAGGTCAGAGCATGTTCAAGCTGAGTTATCAGTTTTATTTGAGCTTCATATTTAAGAAGGAATGATTCTAGCCAACATATTGTACTCAGCTGTGAGAAAAATGCATACAGTACTGTCCTCTAGGACAATTTGTCAGTGCAGGCTGAGTTTTCAGGTGGTTTAAAAATACTTTGTGTTTTTTAAAAAAGAAAGTCTAAAGTAAAACCAAAACTTTACTTTCAATGAAGCAGCAATAATATAGTGGTGTATTGCTTTTGAAATTGCATAGTTGCTTTTTTTAATAGCTGCATTAATGAAGGTTTTCCACAGTTGATGGGTTTTGTACACCACCCTATTACTACAGGAGAGACATCTCATTACTGGATATTTCTGCAAACCAGCTTGGTGGTCTTTTACAGCTTTGTAACATTGCTTATCAGGTACCATAATATTAGGAAACCACTTCCTATCCAATAATGAATTATCTGAAATTTGAAAGAGGGGTTTGTGAGCCTGGCTGATATGATATTATGATCATGCAAGAGTGGTAGGAATGCATTAGTCTATTTAAGACTTTCTGTTGCAAGGCTGTGAAACTACAGACTAAGCAATAAAAAAGCTGAAGAAATGGCCTCTGTCAGAAAGATGGTACAGGTAAAATGTCAATCCCCTGTCTGTAAGATAAATATGGTAATACAAGAAGTGGGAGAACTTTTCTAATATTTTAAAACAGGGGACTAGGACTAAGTGGTTCTTGTCTTCATAGCTGGGACATTATCAGATTTGTTCTCAGAATCTTCATTTTTTCCCAAGTCCCTGTCCCTTAGGCTAAAGATTCACTGGAGTTAGGAAGTCCTGGCCACTGCTTTCCATTCCCATCTTTGGAGTTGTTAGTTCATTATGAACAATGTGCTGCTGTTTCCTTTACAGATGAGAAGTGGCCACAACCTGGTTTGTCTCAGAGGACTCTCAGTATTGGGACCTTGCTCAGGCTTTTGGTATTAGCAAAGATCAGTGACACAAGGCTGAAATAGTCACTTCTGAGCAAGATGTGCTACAGGAGAGTGAGTGGGTTTCTCTTCTCTCAGTTCTGGCTCAAAACCTCATCAAGGCACTTGATTCTTCCACATTTTGAGCTCATTTTAAGTCCTGGTATTGATTGTCTAGGCTTAGGGCAGTTTGAAATACCAGGTTTCCCACCAGTTGTGTGGCAGCACTGCTGTGGTGTATTCTCAGTGCCAGTTTTACATCCACAGTGAGTGCTGTCTGAAGGGTCTCAGCAAGTGCACTGGCTCTGAATGCATAATGTGCTGAGTGGATGCAGCTACTGTGTGCTCCTCATTTGCTGCTGTGCATAACTGAACGCTACTACCTTACACCTTTAGTATACACACACAAACAACTCTATACATCTGTCAGGAGACTGTGCCTGGATGTATTTCCCAGGAGTACTATTATTGGCCCTTTATTATAAAATACTGGTTTTGAATGTAATTCAAAGCATTTTACAGAGAAGGTCAGTTTCATCATTCCTCTTTTACAGATGTCAATTCCCAAAGGTAAGATCAGGAAAAAGATCTATCTATGGTTACAGGGGTAGAGGCCTAGATTTCCAGTTTTCCACATGTAAGAATGCCAGTTGATCCAGCAGGCCTTGCTGCAATGGATGATGTTTCTATAGATCAGGTGTTTTGGGGATCATTTGATTGTTGTGATGGAGATGTTACATTAAAAGGAAACTCTTATTAGTATAGCTCCAAGTTCTAGATGTTGTTCACATCAATATTGTTCACATCATTTTGTTCACATACCAACCTTTCTGATGCAGCTGTGATATGTGCCTGTGCAGTGCTTCTGTCTGTACTTTGAGAGACTGAAAAAAAACAAGGCAGGGAATAACAAAGTGACTTCCAGAAGTCAGGTGTGGAGGAAGTAACAAATCAGTGGATTTGCTGGGAATGGTTTGCAGGTGTTGCATGATGATGATGTGCTTCTTCAAGCCCTGCATACACACACATCTTAATGCACCAGAGAACTAAAACTGGCAGATGGTGATGGGGAACACATGCTTCCAGGTTGTGATGGTGTTTCCCAATTGTTCTTATCACACAGTGAAAAGGATATGGTGGAAGGACAATGGGAACAAAGGTAAAGACCCTGACCCATGTGTGTATTAGAATAACCCTCTCCACGTGTCCAGTGGGATGCTGACTGCTTCTGGCTGTACTTTGGGACAAGATGGGGTGGGGGGTCCTAGTGCTCATCAATAGTGTACAGCAGCTGGTTCAATTTGGATCTTTGATTGCCTGTAGCCCTGGAGCCCTTCAAGCGTGTGTATGTTTGCATGCAGCCTAATTAGCTGCATTATCATTGTCATTAATGGCTTTTAATGAAGAACAGATGGGCCTGTCAAGGTTTCAAGCTGTGAAGTTCACTGACCCATTTGTGCTAAAAGGAGGGGAAAGAAAACAAAAAAACCCCCTGGTTCCAAACTGATGGTGGTAGACTGAAAATGAAGTTCGCAAAAACATAAACCTTATGTTTTCCTATACAGCATGATTTGAAGGCATATGCAGATGCTGACCAAAGCTCTGCTTTCTCTGGGGAAAACAGGATTTCCTGGCACTTATCTTCATGAGGCTCTGACACATAGGTTATCTTTGTAATGTTTGAACTGAGACTTCTCCTTTAAAAAATTGAGGAAGGAAGGGATTGAGATACGCTCAGGCCTTGGAAAGGGTTGTTAGGCTAGGTCAGTAATATGGAGTTAAGGAAAAGGAGAAAGAGAACATAAATTTGTAATGATTCTTACTCATGTCTAAGTAACCTAAGTGAAGACTCCTAAAGAATTTTAACTTTATCCTCTTATTTTCTTTCACTTTTTCTCAGGCTTGATTATCATTCACACATTACTGTGAATGACATTTCTCTTCAGGGCAGGCAGTATTTAGAAACTCTTCTTCCAGAAGATGGAATGCTGCTGTTCCTCATTAGGAACTCAGATGGTCAGCGGTAAGCATGGGATCTTGGTGGAGAAAAATTGGAAAAGATGAATCCCAAGTATAGATAATTTGCTAGGATGTAATTGTCTATTCAGGTAGCAGCTTTTCTTGTCTTCTAATTTCCTTAATAATTATTGAGCAAAAGGGGATATGTAAATTAAAAGCTCATATTGATCAGTGCAAGGTCTGGCTTAATGAAAAGAAACTCCTTTTCTCTTTTAATTATGAAGGAAGTTTTTAGTCTGCCTATGATTCAGGATTAGCTATTTGCTTTTGGCATGATGTTCTCCATCTGAATGAACAGCATACAGATAATATGGAGTGTTTTCTTGGTGTTCACTTTTGTGTTCTGTTACTGGACCCGCCCCATTTATATGGGTTATTCAAGAGTATCTGCACAGCACAGGAAGGGCCTGATCAAAAATTTTATCATTATCCTGGTCATGTTCAAAATGTTTCCTATCAGAATTCCAGTTAGAATTGCCAGTGTGTTGAATGCAAGTTGTGTTATCACTTTGTAGAGGAGTTTCACACAGGACCATGTGTTTGTCACTTCAGATCCATGTAGGTCCTACTCTTCAGTGTGGACAAATGAGATTTGGACTTGAAATAATTATTGGCTCAATTGCAATGTCCTCAAGTTGAACTTGCAATGTGCCCATTTCTTTAAAAATTTAGAAGCATTTAAAGACATTGCTGAAAAGTATTGTAAGTAAGAGTAATAAATAATTTTATCCTGGTGTCAGAGGAATACACCATAGGAGTAAATAGTAGCTGTAAATTCATCTTCTCCCCTGCCAGCCCTCTCTTCTTTCCCCTCCCTTGGCCTCTTGTTTTTACTTCATACTTTCATTTGGAAAAAGTAAGACATTAAATCCATTAGCACTGATCCAGTGCTATATTTAATTAGCTGCAGTATGGAGCACTTCTGCAATCTTGTACACTGAGTTCTGTGAGTTAAAAGGTTTTGTTTAGTTTGGATTTTTTTCTCTTTCCCCTGCACTAGCATCTATTAAGGATTAAGTAGTGATATATCTAATAAATTTACATTGCCTTTATCAGGCTGAGGAAATAATTATCTCTCACTGTGAGAGTTTTCAAACAAACAGTCATATCCATGAAGTCCTTTCCCAAGGAGTCTCTCTGGAGCTGCAAAAGGAGACTTAGAACATTAACAATCAAATATTCTGCTGTTCCTCTCTGGGTCCTTCCCAGCTGTTTTACAAAGCTTCACCTGCCTGCCTGCCTGGAAGAGGGAAGGCTCATAGAATTGAAGACTCCTTATTTCATGAGATGATTTCAAGAGCTGACTTGCCACAATCCCATAAGTTGTGTTTTAGATGTGTGTTTGGGAGTAATACACCCTTTTTTATACTCTGTCCTGTGGAATTTTAGAGAGGAGGGATTGGGAAGGCCTATGGAAGCACCTCCAGCAGAGCATCCATAGGCAATGGCTTTAGGTGTTTAAGCTTTCCTACGTAACATGCACAGGAAAGGTTTTCTCATTAGCTCCAATACCAGGCAGCAGCAGAAGACCAAGGGTGGAGAGGAAGCATGGCAAGCTTCATTAGACTGAATGGAAACATTTTCATAGGGATTTATGGAGAGTGAGAATGTCACACTGGCGATCAGTAGAAAGGTTAAAAGCTGCCCTCATTCCATCTCAAGACAGGCTAGAGGATCCTTTCTTTCCCTCCTTCTCTTCAGTTAATACTTTGTTACTTACATATACAGCAAAACTTTTAAAGTCTTCTTTTTAGTATTTCCTTTATCTTAATTTCAGTTTTCCTGGGTTTTGAGGTGGTCAGGTGTGTGTGCAATTTTTTTCAAGGTGTGTAACCCATATGGGAAAGTGAAACATTTTCCAGGTAGGAGCCTGCAGGAGAGACAGGGATGAGGAGTGCTTGACTGGCTGCTGCAGCAGCCAGTTGTTGAAAGCAACACTGACTGCCAATGGCAGGTAGAAGCTTGGCAGAAGGAAGGGTTTAAGTCCAAAGAGAAGGTCTTGTCTATGCAGACTGGAAAATACTCTAGAGGCCGGTGAGAGACGAGGTAGAGAAACACTCACGTATGAACCAGTTTTGAGAATCATCTACTTGAATGTATTGGAAAGTTCAAAGAGATGAAAAGAAGGCGCAATCTCTGAGTAAGACAGCAAAAGATGTAGAGGCTTTCTTGGAGGGTGGCTTGGAAAGCCCAGGAGTGAGAGAGGGAGATGACTGAAAAGGGGCTTAAGGAAAGAAATTTGAGGAGAGTCAGGCTCTTGCATTGGGCCGTCTAGTGCTTGGAAACCAAAATGTTTCCTGAACGGGTTTGGATGTATCAGAGTAGGAGTCTGAACACTTTTTTTTTTTTGAGAAATAGGGTAGCTCTATTCACTGGCATCGATGTGCTTCTTTATTTCCATCTTGGATGCTTTTGCCAGGCCTTTTAATGTGTTAACAACTTTCTTTTGAAAGGCTTTCTCATCCCTGATTATTACCTGCATAAAAAAAGCACAATTTAATACACTCATATTTGGTCCAAAATGTGATTTTCAGGTTTAATGTTAATTAGCGCATCAACACCTGATGTCTTGCAGTCTTAATTGGTTTTTCTCTGTCCTTTAGTACATAAACATTTAGACAAAGGTATAAATACAGGATCTTCACAACTTACTCTTCCAAGAATTAGTCACTTTCCAGTGCTGGCAAATTGCTGTTCTAAAGTATATCCTGAGGCAACAATCGTCAGTTAAGATCTAGCTAAGTTAAGCCATTTATTATTTTAGATCTTTGATTTCTTTCAAAGATATGCCATCACTACTGTTTTCCACACTTCAAAAAGTATTCAAATACATAATGGCCTGAATGAAATCTCTTACTTGCATTTTTCTCCTACTTTGAGATGCACCACACCATTAATTTTAGAGAAAAAAAATGTCTATGAAAAATTTGTGGCTTTATAGCAGTTTCCATGGGAACCAAATATGAGATACAGAGTTTGGGCACATGGCTCATCCACCAGCTCTGCCCAGGGAACCTGTGCAGGTGACAATGAACATCTGATGCCACGTGACTGTTGTCACATCATGGTTGAAGCTATAACTGGACACGTGCAATATTTACAGAGAAATTTGAAGCCTGAACCAGTTCAGCTGGCTTTGTATTCTGTTACAATTTAAATTACCAGTTTAAACTTGCCAGTACAAAAATGTCAGGTTACAGCCATGTTTGCAGAATTGCAATAGGAAATAGCACCAATAGAACAGATACTGAGGGTGTGTAACTGCAAATATTACTTGATATGTTTAAGACACTTGACATTTTTTAAGCCATCTGTAAAGTGCATCTGAATGTTCACTTAAATTTCAGTAATCTCTGGAGGGTCCTAGACTCAGTTTTCAATGCTCTCCTATTTTAGGGTGTTGTACCATAATTTACATGCAAATAGTATCCGCATACTAGTTTGAAGCAAAACCCAGGAAGAATCTGGTAGAGATCAGAAAGGTTGAGCATATGGCTTGTATTTAGAAATCACTGAAGTTTCATTTAGCTGTACTTGGTGCCTTATATGACTGTGAAGTGGGTAAATACAAATATATATGTAAAAGTGGTACTTGAGGTAATGATTTTAAGGGTATTCCACAGTGAAGTACAAGATGTACAATGAAAGAAATTTCCCTTTTTTTTTTTTTTTCTTACAAGAGGGAGACTCTTGTTTGTTAGCCCCCTGAATATCTTTGGTTTCAGCTGCTCTTCTTTGTGGAGTACCGTGAGTATTTGTTGAAATTGCACCAGCAAGGCAGATGATATTCAGTGACACTACAGCAAACAAGCTTTGTGGGCACCTAACTCCAAACTCCCATGTTTCAAAGCGGGAGCCTAGAGTTTGCCCATTACTAGAAAGTTGAAGTATGTGGAGTGCAACACAGAGGTTTCCCCAACACCTATTGAGTGTCCAGCACAGGGAGGAGGCAAACAGGTCTGAGGCAGAATTCCTCCCTGCTGGGCACAGGCTGAAATTATGGCAGAAATGTTGCAGGGCATTATGCTGAGCAGTTGAACCCGTGGCTACCTGTGTGACTGACCATTTCTGATCAACTTGATATTCAAACTGATTTCTGTTATAACTTAATTACTACCAAAGCTTTGAACCACCAGTGTTCATGCTGTCAGCCTACAGGACAAGTAGACGTGGCAGCTGTTATGTCTTGATTTTAAGTAAGGCTTGGCACAGCGCTGCGTGGCACTCTTGTACGCAAACTCAGGAAGCAAAACCCACATAAGATTGGCACAACCAGTGGAAAAACTAGACTGAGTAATCTATCAATAGTTCCTTGTCAAGCTGAGAGAACATTCAAGTGTGGTCATCAGAAATCTGTCCTGGGTCCAGAACTATTCAATATTTTAATTTGTTATTTTGACAATGGGAGGACAAGCATGCTTATGGGATTTGCACATAATACCAAGCCAAAAAGAATTGTCAGCCTTTTGGAGGACAGAATTAAAATTCATAATGACCTTTGTAGACTGAAGAAACTATGTAAAATTCAATGAGATGAAATTCAGTAAAGACAAGTGGTTAGAAAAAAGAAAAATCAAATATAAAAATACAGAAGTATCCAGTTTTGGCACCATTCTTTGAGAGTGGTAGACAAATGTGAGAGAGATCAGAATTGTAGAAAATATAGCCTGAATAGAAAGATGAAAAGAAAAGAATATGATAAATATAACATTTAATATATTTAATATAATAAATAACACATCATAATATGTTATCTAATAATATAGTAATGAATATAATTAATAATTATATATGAATATGATTGCTAAGATATGCCAGGTAGTTGCTGTGAAGATTAGATATTCTCAGTATCTAACCAGGTAAGAATATGTTGAGTTTTATTTGCAAGGAGAGTTTAGGATTAGATTTTAAGGGAAAGCTGCTTGTACCTTTAGGAAGATAGCACTGTAAGAAGAGCTACCTCGAGAGGTTGTGAAATCTGAAGTTTTTAAGTACTGGTGAGATTAGAATCTGTTTATGGTGGTTTTTACATACCTATTCTACTTCATGTGAGGGAATGCATTAGGTGGAAGTTCTTAAATGAATCTGTGCTAGACAGGGATGTAAAGGGGAATAGTGTATGGGAATGAATGTGTGAACATTTGAAATATCTGTCTTTCTGTTCTGTAGTATAGCTTTACCTTCATATTCTTGCTGCTCCTCATGGGAGATTGTCTTGTGTCTGTGGTCTTCAAATAATATGGGCAAAGCTCTGTGCAATTTTATTTAGCTTCAGAGTTATTTCTGCTTTGAAAAGAGTGGAAGAGTTGATTCCAGAATTGTCTTTCACCTTCAGTTAATCTGTGAATCTGTTTTATATGGCCTAAGATAATCAAAGCACTTGCTGCAAAATTTTTAAGGAAAAAGGTTTGACAATTTCTACTGCCAAATAGGTATGAACTTCTGAAAATGTTGGTCTTGCTTGGACTTGATAGAACAGCAAAAAACAGATTAATAGACGCTGAGTGTTTATCTCCTTTGTATTGTATGCTAAATTGATACATTTAAAAATATATAACTAACTCCATTAGGAAATTATAATAAACATTCTCTAAATATCATGACCCCGAAGCTGCATACAATATTTGCATAAAAAGGGGCAGGTTCAAACTAATTCAAAGTTGTTTAAAAGATTTGGTAACTTTGCCAGTATAGAGAGAGCATGGCAGTGGAAACTATGAACAAAGCATGTCTACTTGCAGGTATAAGAAATGTGATGGCATTCACTTGCTTCTATCTGCAGCAGGTCAGGGAACTATGACAACTCTGTGATAATCATTGTACTTTGCAGCAACTTTTTCCATTTAATTACTTGAAGCTGATCCCAGAACAAGAGGATGTATATTGCTGTGTTGGTGGACAGCTAAGTGTCTCCCATTCAAATGTAAATACAGAGATTAAATTTATAGCAGGATATGGCACAGTAGACTGTGTCATGAGTCAGAGTGAGATAATGTATGAATAGCTTCAAGGTCAAGAGACAAAATGTGTGATGGCTGATCTTTGTGTTTAGCTTATAGATAGAAAAGCTTGAAACATTTGTGAAAATGTCTTTTGTTTTTAAAAAGCTGTTTCATGGAGCTGGTTGAACTAGTAGTACCCTATCTTTGCTTGTTGCTTCAAAAAGAAAGTCAAGTTGTCTGGTGACCTGTGTATTGTGCATTCTCTCACTGGTCTCCTGGCCTGTCTCTGGTGTGGCAACTGGCTGATTTCCTGGACAGCCCCATGACTCCGGTGATTGTCTGGTTCCTTCTTACCCAGGTACAACCACTGAAGGTTTACTAGCGTGTTGATCCAGTTGCTTAAGACTTTGAAGTTCTGAACAATGACCAATTGAGTGATTGTCTCACAGTACAGAATGGCTGCTTTCTCATGCCCACCATTGCAACTTCCACTGGGGAAGCTCCACTGTAGTTTCCTGGGGAAGTTCAGATGTTGGATAACAATATGATCCTTATGAAGACTGGAATGAACACATCAGTTAGTGGACTACACACCCAGGAGCATGGGCTGTGCAAAGGAGACACTTCATGAATTCTGTTGTCTCCCAGCATTTGCACACTGGTAGGCAGCACAGCCTGGAAGAACATGGGAGCTGGAAATGCAAGGGAGACTGTGAGGTAGAGAGAACATGGACCACAGGAGCACTGAAAAGCTGTGTTTGCCTTATCATATGCAACCACACACTAGTTTCCTCTCCCCACCCCCATCTTTTTTCCTTCAAGGCAAATTATAGATTCTCAAAGACCTTTTTAAGCAGGATATGACTGAATTTCAAAACTTTTCTTTATTGTGCATTGTGAGAAGGGAAGCTGATGGTAACCTCCCTACATGACTTTGTTCAAGCAATACTTTTCTCTGGCTGGCTGCAGATTTGTCTGCCTCTGTGTGATATTTCCTGCTCTGGCTCTCTATATGAGCTTTAATTAAGCTGTAGGAAGTGGGACAGTGCATGGGTCCTTCATTTTCTTGAACAAATGCCTTGCCTCTAAGACAGTCTTCACCATCCTTTAGCTGTGCTGCTCTAAATGTCTGTTAAATGTGGAAGAGGCATGTATAATGTACATTGAAGTTAAACATTTCTTAAAAATGTAAGAGGACTATTTATTTAGTCTACTGGTTCACTTTCAAAAACTTGCTGTGCTTCCTTCACCCTGACAGACTCATGCATCTCACATGAGCATTAGCACTGCTAATCAATCCAGACTGACTTTTTGAAGTTACAGACAGCTTCTTCTTGTTTTTGCAGTTAGTGATGAACATCTTATTGATTTCACAAATATTATGTATAGTATCCAACATAAAGACAAGAATAAATCACTGAGGGATTTGCCCCAGTTTAAGGGCTCAAAGTTATGAGAAGGACATTGCCTTGACAGTCTGCCCTACCCATGCTGTGGTCTACTGCCTGCCAGTAAATTGGCCAAATCTCTGTGTCCCAACTGCCATTGTATTGTTTGCCTGTGGGAAGTTGGTGATCTCAGTGGCTGACCTGTGAACTGCAGTGATTAGAGACATAGAGATGTAGAATAGCCTGAATGGAAAGGGACCTTATATAGATCATCTAGTTCCAACTGCCCTACCCTGGCCAGGGACACCTTTCATTAGACCAGATTGCTCAGAGCCCCATCCGTCTAGGCCTTGAACACCTCCAGGACTGGGGCATCTACAGCTTCTCTGGGCAATCTGTTCCAGTGCCTCACCGCCCTCACAGTAAAAAATTCCATTCTAATATTTAATCTAAGCATACCCTTCAGTTTAAAGCCATTCCCCCTTATCCTGTCACTATATGCTCTTCTACAAGTCTCTCACCATCTTTCTTGTAGACTCCTTTCAGGTACTAAAAGGCTGCAATATGGCTAGCTTGAAGCCTTGTCCTCTCCAGGACGAAAAATCCAATTTCTTGCAGCCTTTTCTTGTAGGAAAGGTGCTCCATCTCTCTAAACACCTTAGTGACTCTCCTTTGGACCCTGTCCTTCCTGTGCTGAGGACCCCAGATCTGGTTGTAGCACTGCAGGTGGGGTCTCAGGAGGGAGGAGTAGAGAGGTAGAATCCCCTCACTTATCCTGCTGGCCATACTGCCTTCAATGCAGCCCAGAACATGGTTGGCTTTCTGGGCTGCAAGTGTAAGTTACCAGGTCATTGCAAGGTAAATTGTTCAACCCCTCATCCACCAGCACCCCCAAGTATTTTTCAATATGGCTGCCCTTGATCTGCTCATGACTGAGGACAGAAGGATACACTAAACATTTTGTTGACTCTCCTGGGGCAAAGGTAATCACGGGTAGGAACCCAAGAACTGCTGTCTTTATCCTCACAAGTGATCTCTAGATCAGTGAAGGTTTGTCAATCAAAGCCCTGTGCTAGCTTAAAGGCAGATCAATTTTCTCATGTAGCAGAATCTGTAGGATTGCTCACTTAAAGGCACATTCATGACAGCTTTCAGTGGAAGGTGTTCATTGCAGGAAACTCAATCCACTCTTGAATTTGCTAATTCAGTGCTATTTACATGCCAGTCAGTCAGTCCAGCCTAAGTCATTCTTTACTACACAGCCTCAAGCGTGTGGGAAACTTCAGCTCATGAACTGTCTGTCCACCCTATACAGAACACACTCTGCTACAGCTTCTAGTGGTAATGCTGATTGCATTCACTTGTTTGCATTGCTGTAATAAGAAAATATGACTTCTCTCCAAGACTCTAGGTAAAGACATGCATTGTTAACAACTCTGGAAATCAGCTAAAATAGGTTTGGTGGGTTGGTTTCTTTTTAATTCTTTTCATGTCTAGTGAAGGTGAGATATTGTAATACTGCCCCTGTGTAACAGAATGAACTTGAGAGCACAGATTCCCACTATGGCTTCTCTTGCATTTGCTACTTCAGGTTTGAAACCCAGTTTCAGTGGGAAAAGTAAAAAGTGCTGAGGTGATATGCTGTCAGAATGCTGGGACTGGTGCAGATACAAAAGTTCCCAGCCTTGCTGCTGCCTGTGCAGCCTCTGACATGTCATGCAAACTCCGTGTCTGCTTTGTAATGTTGTGCAACAAAACTGCTGTTTCCATTCCCCCACTGTGTGCTTGTTCCGCTTGTTTAGCTGTTGCCTTTTAAGCTGATTCTTTCAGTTCAACTGAAACATAGTTCAACTTATTGTGTTCTTTCTGGCTTTGCATTGCTCATCTGCTCTCTCTCCTCTGCATGTCAATATGTACACAGTATCACAAGAGGATTGGCTGCTCAAGGTAATAGCAAATATTTTTTTCAAAATATACAGCTAGGTAACAATATTTTTTGTATCTCTGCTTCTATTATGCTTCACAAAGCAAGCTGAATTTCAAAATGTCCATGCAGTTACTCTGATATTTTCTAGTGATGGTGAAAATCAGGTTTTTTTCTATCCTTCTGACAGCAAGTCCTTCAATTTGTCAAATACTGTATCATGGATAGACAAGTTGGGTACTCAGCTTCTCCCAGAAAGAAACTAGTTTAGAAGAGGTTAATAGTTGTTGCCATAAACACCCCCCTCAGTGATCCATCACAATTGAATAAAAATGTTTTTTTCATTTGAAGCTCAGGTGAAGGTACATTTTACAAGTAAGGAAACAAAAGGACAAAGAGAGTTTCCATTCAAAGACCACATGATGATCATGAAATGAAATTAAATCAGAAACCTGAAAGCAAGTAAGACTCCCAAACTCTCAAAGGTTTCCATTGACACTAATTATAAACTAATTTTTTTTTTTTTTTTTTTTTTTTTTTAAGGTCTGAGGGTATTTTAGGGATTAAAAGCTAAGACTTGGGGTCAGGAGGTAGGAGTTCTGCCCCTGCTTTGATCATCGTTGAAAGAAGGGTTTGTATGCAACTATGTTTATTTGCGTTGGAAATACTACTTGTGTTCTTTACCTGGAGAAAAGAACTGCCACTCATTCCATGCCTCAAGTCCATGTAGAAGCTTTACATGTAACTATGTATTTCTGTGGTTTTTCAGTATTGCTTTGTGATTGTCTTTGGGAAGTATTTTGGGATCACTGAAAAGAGAGAGACACCAAAGGGAGAAAGATGCCAAGCTGTGCATTTTAACTTTCACAAGGGCCAATTTTTGTTTTATCACTCTCTGGAGATGACTGGGTAGAACTTCTGTTGGGTTTAGTTCATAACAATCCAGCTGAATCAGTAGCATGATGTTTCAGCACCTTTCCCTCCTCTCTCTCCAGAATGTGGATGTGCTACTTAATTCAGTAGACCTATGCTTGTACCAGCAGGGGGATGGGAGCAAAACATGGTTGGACAGAGGTTACAAAAGTTATTTTGAACTGTAATGTGTCTTGGTTGCAGGGGAAAATACGTTCCACATCACCATTGCTTGCTATGCAAGAGAGTAGAATTGAACTAATTTAGGTTAGTCCAATGTGCAACTCTGAATGGGCTCTCTCATTGGAAGTGAGTGACTTAGTAATGACACTCTACAAATTAGGAAGAAGGATGGATCATAGGAGCTGGAGGCAAAGGCTGCTAGGAAGTGAGGGAGCATGATTGGTGTGGAAAAGGGCAGGCTGTCAGCTTCCTCGGGTCTGGCTTAATACCTTGCCTAACTGTGATTTCTGGCAGGCTGTCAGGTTTCAGTGAAAATGAACATCAAGTTGGTGATTCATAGCCAGTGCCTTAAAAACAGCCTGTTTGCTTCCAGATGGAGTATGAGGAGAGTTGTGGTTCCTTCATGCTTCCCTATCTTGGGAAGTCAGGTGCTTCCTAACTTCTTTCTGCAGGTGCCCACTGACAGTGCAGTACTTCAGTCCCAGCTCTTTAAGCCATTTACTGCCCCCTCTCCCCCGTTATTCCTTCCTTAGCCAGCTCCCAAGCTGCAGGCAGTGCTTCCTGCAAGCATCTTGCTCTTTGAGTCCTGTGGCATCTCCAGAGTTCAGGTTCTGGCTGTTTTTAACTTTGTTTTGGACAGGGACTCTGCAACTGGACAACACTAATCTTTCCTTCCTGCTCACTTGGGATGGAGACGTGTTTTCTGGTAATGGACCAAAAGATTACTTAGGGATGTTATCCATCACACAGAGAGAAAACCTGCAGGTTTTCTTACAGGGCTGAAGATTTCAAAGGATGCTGAATGCGTCAATGCTAATTCTGCCCTGGGCAGAATGCCAGAGTCTGCCTAATGCCTTTGCTGGTCTGACATTTGAGCCTCCATCCTAATGGATGCCAAAGCGGATCCCTCCACCTCACAGAGCCATTAATTAGAGCTTAATGACTTTCTGAGAGAAAGGCCTCGGAAATGAGATTCAGAGAATTTCCTACTGATAATGTGTGGCGTAAGTTCCAGGTTGGCCTGCTTTGGTTAGAGTCTGAGGTCTTTTAAATCAAATGGTCTGTGCTTCTGTTTACAGTGTCCACCTTTTTTTTTTCTGTCACTGTCACACAAAACACAAAATCTATTCTGTGTAGAATGACAGCTTCTCTTACTTCTGAAGCCATTTTAGGTCTTCTCTGGGCATTAAATGAGTTTTAAGCTCTTCTGATACTGACATGGCTCATGGAATTTCATCTCCGTTTACACCCAAAACTCTTTTCAGTCTCAGGTTCCTGCAATTGTGGTTTCTATGAATTTCTGCTTTATCTGAACTTGGGTCTAATTGTACAAAGATCCCATTTTTGATTTTTATTTATTTTTCTTTTTTTTTAGATAACACTACTGCTTTTTTTTTCCCCTAGTCATTGAATTCAGTGTTCATTTTCCATCAGTTTAACTTTGAAACTCCCGTTTTCTTAACAGAACTAAAATGTGAGCTCTCCAATCATTGAGAGCAGTTTTCCTTCCTAAATATTAATGCATTGAGGTTTTTTATGTATATTCTAAGATTCTTAGGCTTTAACCTCTGGCTGTGAACTGTACTTGTGTGTTGATGGTGGAGTATATGCATATGAGGTGACTGTTTTTTGAGAAGTCTGGTCACAATTATGAGAATTGGACATATCAATATTTTCTATCAGTCTCTTTGTAAGGTGACAGGAAGTTCTGAGAAGTTCAATTCATACTGGTAGCAATCAAATATATTTTCCCAGTAATTTTCTTAGAAGTATTTGTGTAGTCTACATAATCTACACAATGCTTTTGTCAGATGCTCATTTGGTTTTGTTCCTGTGGGATTAGTATTGGCTTGCACAAGAGTTGGAAGAAAAAAGCTCTCTGAATTTTGACTTGAAGGCACAATCATGTAATTTTTCCAGTGTCACCAGCAGCTACACTGACTTTAAAGTGACTTTCCAAGAATTTGGATTCAGTTAATGCAATCAAGTTTTAATAGAGACTTGGTTCTGAAGGAAAGCCTCTTCCATTTTGTTTTTCTCTGTTGGATACATGTATCTAAGATCTGGGATCCCTTCTAGAAGGTTATTTAGGACATATTACATGTCAACTGCTGTACCTCTTATTATAAGCGTTATACAAGAATTTTGACGTATAAGGCTTTTTTATTTTTTATACTTCAGTGCTTCTACCTGTGTTATTTTGCCAAGCCAGGATCTTCAATTTCATTACAAAGTGAACCAAAGCTGAAGAAAATTTGAATGAATATGGCTTTTTATTTCTTCATCATTGTGTGTTTTTAATGTGTAATTTTTTTTCAGATTTTCAAACTTATCCTGAGGGTAAAAAGGTATCTTTAGCTATATTTAAAATCCTAGTATAATCTTACAGTTGAAAATATTTGTAGGAGAAGAGGAAAACCAGAAAATGTTGCCCTTCTACTCTGCACTTTACATTACAGATTGGTGCAAAACTTCAGTTCATAAAAGAGAGGAAAGCTGGGAGCCGGGGGGTGCGCATGCGGGTTCCTGTGCAAGTACGAGGCAGGGGACTGATTTAACTAGAAGCAGGATGGAAGATTTTAACTATAGATGGGAGAAGAAAGGGGTTCTGGGATGTTTCTGAGGAAGTCTGCACACTCCAAATTCTCATGGAAGGACATGGGACTTGTGCCTTCTGTAGCTGAATGGTTCACAGTGTGTAATGCCAGGAGCACCCTTCTGTCCCAGCACTGCTTCAGGATCACGAGGCTCAGTTTTACTGTCATCTTTGTTTATCTCACCCACTTATTTCCTCTTTTTTGCATTAATTCCCTTTTCTCTTTTGAGCTCAGGATGACATAAATTTACCAATGTGACTCACAGAATTAATGTCCCTCTCAATGCTCTAAGGAAAAGATTGGTACTCCCAGCTCCAAGGAAAAAGTCCACTTGGACATGACTTCATGGTTTGACAGGACATCGTGACCAACCCACTCTGGTGATGGCCCAGCACGTGACTGACTGGGGAGGGGGCTGGTTCAGAGAGGCCTTTGGCTCAGGCGTGGGAGGGAACACGAGATGTCCAGGCTGTGCTTGTTGGTGCTTTAACCATTTTGTTGGCTGCTGCATTTGGTAACGGGTGCACTCACTGTTTCTTTGGGTTAGGATAACTTGGTGCTGGAACAAGAACAGTGTTTGCTTTTTGGAGTCTGAACTAATTTCTAGGATGGGGAACTGTAAATTGTATTTTGGTGTGTGTATTTGATAAGGACAGGGGACTGACTATTTGAGAGGGATGGTAGATCACCTCTTACTGTAGCACCTGCTGACATTTCAGGTATGCAAGCATAACATACATAACAGCCTGAGATGATCTCATTAGAATCCAAGAAATCACTGGGCTCATTTTTACCAGATTGATACTGTTGTCTATCCAAAATGCAGTGGTAAGCTGTGTCTGACCTGTGGACTCTGAATTTCTCACCCACACAATGTGAAAACAGGGAAACATTCAAATTTGATTTTTGAGGGCTAAGATCTATTTTGCTTCAGTGATAGCAGTAGTGGCTGTTGCTGTGCAACATTTTGTTTGGACAGCCAGAAGTCAAAATCTTTAAATTATATCTTCTGGCAGAGGCGAGAGAAGAAGGAAGAACAGATTGTTTAAATGTATGATTTTAATCATGTAGGAAAATGGCAGGAGAGGAGGTTTTGTAAAACCCCTAACTTTCACGTGACTTCATTTAAAGATTGTAGATTTGACCAGACTTCTCTTTCTTCCTCTTCTCTTATGTTCTGAAAAAAAAAAAAATTGCCTCCTTTTCATAGCTAATTTTATAAAGATTTCCCAGCAAGCTTTGAAAAATGCTCAGGTTTTGTTTAAAAATAGTTGCCTAGCATTTTCACTTTGCTGCATGATTATAAAAATACAGACAATGATCTAAGTCATATCACTTGCAAGGATTGATGTCAGAGTGGAATTCTCTGGGACTTCAGATACAACCGGGAGCCTGGGTCTGGTGTCAAGGCTGGTGCCTTTTAGGACTATGGCTGCAGTACAAAGGCTTTCTTTGGGTAACATGAAATTATTAGACCATGAATAAAAGACATGAAACACATATGTGTTTCTTTGGTGTGGGGTGGGAATGATGGGAACTAATTGCATACATACAAGGCCCGAATTCTTGGACTTCCAGATCCCTTAAGCTTGAGGAAGCTAGGGTAGATATAATTTTGGAGAAGCGTATCAGGGAGCATTCATCAAGGACAACTTGTACAAAAAATTCAAAGGAGACAGGTTGCTGGTTCCCCTTTGAACAGGAGAGAGTGGGGATGGGGAGAAAAGTCGAGAGAGTAGAGAATAGCATGAGAATAAGGTGAAAGAGGGCAATTCAGCAGTCAGCACTTTCCCATCTCCGGAGGCTTGCATTTAAGCACATCCATCCAGTGCAGCTGCAGCTTCATTTTAGGAATCAGGAAATAAGCTGAGTGGCAAAGAAAGATAGGAACTGACAGCTCTCACTGTTTAGGCTCTCCCCTTCGCACTGGGAGAGCAAGTAGAGAAGAGCTTTTCTCCTGCGGAAGCGTGTACCATTCAGCAGCGCGATCATTGCTTAGTGGAGAAAATGGGATAGAGGGAGAAGGACTGGGGAAGTGTATGGTCCCAGCTGCCTGGGTGAATTAAGCACGGTGCCTGTGTGAGTTTTGCTGACTCTGTGCCTCCACGGGGTCAGGATGGAGAGACATGGGATGGGAGAGCAAATGACAGGTGTGAATCTGCTGACATTTTGTTTCCAGTGGCTTCGCCATTAACAGCTAAGCTCATGCTCTCTGCTTTAACAAAACCCTTTTAGAGCTCCATTAGTGCTGTCTTTGTTTCTTCTAGCCTGTTTCATATATAATTGTATCTTGTTTATGGAAAATCCTGAGGTGAAGTGGAAGCAATTTCTCTTCATTCCAGGTGGCAGCAGAGTGGAAGCCAAATCCTGCTGATGCCAAAGACCAGTGCATTCCTGATCCTTAATGCTTCTTCCCTTTTTCCCCCTCTCATTATATTTTTGACAGGACCAAAAAACCACCAGCTTGATAGGCTCTTTTTCTTGGAATTACTGAAGATGGCCTATGGGTTCTTTCACACCATTTCAAATTTCACTGCCTTATTTGGAGGCTGGGGTTAAAGGGGATACCTGTATGCAGGCAAATTGTGTCCTTGACTATGCCACAGCAGGGTGCTTCCATCACATCTCTGCTCTTATGGTAGTGCTTTTGGCAACTGTACATACAGACAGAGCATCTCTCCCAGCAGCTTGTGGTGTTTCGTTGATTGTCTGTCAGAGGTTTTTAAAAAGTGTAGTGCTTCTCCTATCAGAAACCAAGACTGATTATGAATTATGTCCCCAGTAGGTAGCAAGTAGAAGTTAGCAGTCAGTGGTATCTGCTTCTTGGCAACTTAGAGTGCAGATGTGGTGGGTAGCACTAACTACCCATCCAGCTGTCAACTAGTTCATAAATAATACACATATGTGGGGCACTGGATGAGACACTGAATATGCAAGCTGTAGTGAAGTGTTGCTGACTGAAGTGTAACCCCTACCCTAAAAATGCTTGGTTACAGCAGTAGCAGAAGAAATACAACATTGAACATTTTTTTCCCCTGCTGATACTTTTGGTCACTTGGCTTCTTTTTGGGAGTGCCTGCGTAATTTGTGAGTTACAAGGATCACAAGAGGCTAAAGTAGTGTAGCCTGCTCATCATTTCTATAGTGCAGCAGGCTGTATGTGGAGCTTTAACAATAAACCTATACAAACTTGTAGTTTCTAAGAAGGGGTGTATAGAAATTGGCTTATTGATTTACACTTTTTCCAAATCCTCATTAAGGTCTCATTAAGCAAAACACAAGATTGAAGTAACTTTTATTTTTAGTTCTTCCTGTCCCCCCAAACTAGAACTAGAAATATTTTCATTTGACTTCAGTTTAATGTTTCATTTAGAATGAAGTATTTTTATTTACAGATGATTATAGTAAAAGCTAGTGAAAATTAAACTTAATATGTCAAAGAATTGCCTGATACCCAGTTATTTAATATTTGGTATCTGAATTGTTCAGGTATTATCTAGGAATATGAGAAAGAGAGAAATTCAGCTTGCTCTTCTGGATCAAGACCTGGACTCTAAATTACATTCCCTCTCAGTCACCAGTGTTGTGGTTTTAAGTTTGCTTGA
Organism: Vidua macroura; assembly: GCF_024509145.1. Classification (NCBI taxonomy): domain Eukaryota; kingdom Metazoa; phylum Chordata; class Aves; order Passeriformes; family Viduidae; genus Vidua; species Vidua macroura. The sequence continues at coordinate 37,451,982 of NC_071576.1, forward strand.
GTTATTATTGCTGTATTTTGTTTGGCTCATCTTCATTCAAACGTGATCTGTTCTGTGAAGAGGCTTGCTGAGCCCATCCTAGTGGCTGGTTAAAGCCACAGTACTCTGCCCTGCTTTTGTGCTGCTGTTCTTCTTTCTTATGGATTAGTAAATCAGGAGCATTTTCCCTCGTGACTCCAATGAAGGTAAAATCAGAGGAATGATAATGGAAAGTGATTGAGGAAGAGTGATGGAATATGCTGCAGTTGTTAATCTACTTTAAAAAACTAATAGTCCTCCCATACAGCCTCAATGTAGCTATGTTTACCAACATCTGCTTGGCACCACTTCTCTGCAGTTCCTTTAGTCATGTTTGTTTCTTATTCTCTTAGACTTTAGGAGCACCTAAGGTCAAAGAAAATACCCTGGAAGGTGTACCTTCTTTTTTTTTTTTCATCATTTATTCATACCTTGTCACCTCCTGTTGCTGCTGAACTTAGTACCTTCCTTAGTAGATCTTGTTGCATCGGGCAGCTTGCCCTGAAAGGTGGCCTGATACCAAATATCAAGTTGTTAAAACTACTTGAATGAGAAACAAGGAACCTTTCCTGTCTTTGAAGGAGAGTTCTGCAAGTGCTTCAAAGCATGGACAGAATAACAAACAATTTCCAGAGAGAAACCATGTGTAGAGACTTAAACATTTAGACATATTATGGAGGCTGCAATTAATAAAAAATTGTACATAGGATGCATAAATACATATGTAAGCATATGTAATTGCAGAGTATTTGAATGAGAGAAGGAATAACTTCCTTAGGCCAGGTGAAGTGCTGGTGTTTGGGCAAGAGCACATTCCCATGTTCCTCACCTGAGACAGTAGCAGAAGAAAGCTGTCATGTAATGATTTTAAATTTCTTTGTGTGGGAAAACTGTCTAAATTATTGATGTTTCACCTTGTCACCAGCAGCTTGTGTTATGGAGATGTAATAACAGCTTCTGCTGTAGGTCACAGAGATCAAGTAACTTCATCCTTGAGAGATGATGGTTCTTCCTTTTCCAGGTTATGTATAGATTGTTCAGTTAGTGTGGATGGCTGTTGTGTCCCTGTGATTCTCTGTCTTATTTTTGAGGGCTATCTTTATTTAATTTTTTTTTTTTTTTGTGAGGCACATACGAGAGTGTGTGAATGAGAGTTGTGGCTTTGCAATTGTGGATTTTCCTGGATAGGTTTTCCAGTGCATATATGTGCCTCTTTGTATAGCTTACAACTACACAGCTGTTTGGCTTGCAAATTTCTTTTACCAAGCTTTTGTTCAGTTTTACCTTTTTCGTGTAACTTCTGGAGTAGTCCTTTCCTTGACTGCTCATCCCACTTTGTATTCTTCCATGGCTATGTCTGCTTTGCACACCCATCACAGATTCCCCTACTCTTGAAATATAATTTCTGCTCACGTGTTTGCTCTTGTCCACTGATTTTAACTTAAAATTACTCTTCCCCCTCTGCCAATAATTTTTGTCTTAATTTCTCGATTTGTATTTTTTATAACTTTACTTTGGATTTATGTTGTGCTTGCTTGGAGTGTTTATTTTCAGTCTGTAATTGTATTCAAGGCAGAAAATACGTCTGCATTTAAACCTGATGTGTAAATCCATGGTGCAATGTATATCTGAATTTAAGAGTTACACAAAATAATCCATAGATTCAATAAAAGAAGGCAGCACAACCAGTGGGGTAAAGGTTGCAAAAGAAGTATTCTGCTTCCAAGGCATATGGGCCTAGGAAAGGGACAAAACTCAGTACCTCTGTGCTTCTTTCTAATTTTCCTTTATGTTCTGTGAAAGTTGTTCAGCTTCATGGTACAGCTGGGTAAGGGAAGGATTCAGATATTAATATTATTGGTAGAAAAGCAAAAGGTGGTTTTTGGAGACTTCTTTTGCTGTCTTCTTATCTTTACTAATTCATCATCCTGCAGATGGCAGCTAAGACCCTACACATCTACCCTATGCATTGGGTAAACCTAGAGACAGACCTGTGTCAGCAAGCAGAAATTTCTTCCTATCAAAGTCGAAGAGTACTGAGGGGAGCATGTGCAAGGGACAGATCAGACACCATCACAGGACCAGACCACTTGATCTCATTTGGTGACTGATACTCCTGCAATTGTAGTCCCTAGACTCCCTAAGAATCTCCTACAACCGGCAGTAAACAACTCATGACACAAGTTTTCATGGCTGAAAGTCTGGAGTGTGAACTGGCTTATTTAGGATTTAGATTCTACTGTAGTTCCCATTTAAAGTGTCTTTTTTGTGTTGTGGCTTTTTGTACTTTGGGTAACTCATCAGCACTGTTCCCCCAAGGCCAGATAGAAAGGGCTTTCAATTGTCATTAACCTATCCTAGATGTCAACTCAAAATGAAAAGTGAAAGCCTGATAGCCTGTTAATGGTCCCCTGGGATGTCCATTTATTCCATGTGTCATTTTCTAGTCCTTAAACACTTGGAGTATCACAGAACAAGTCTTGAATGTGTCACTGGCACCACTCAGAGAGGATGCAGCAAGAGATGATTCTGACAAGCACTGTGGCATTTGCAGCCCTGCTATTGTGACCTAATTATGTGATAACATGAATCATTTTAATGGAGATGCCATCTGCAATTTGAATCCTCACAATCCAGTCTGACCCATCATTACATCCACGAAATACAGCAACATAACTCAATGGTGCTGTTCAATTTATACCAACAAAAAATGCAAGGCATTCATCCTGCAGAATACACAGTTACAGCCAGAAGTGTTTAATTAAGACCTGGTATTAAAGAGTTGAAAACTATTTAACACAACTTGTTGTGATCAGCTTGGAATGAATTAAAACTTCTGTCCTTGCATGCACCTTTTCTGGTTTATATTCCTTATTACAAATAAATCTCTGATTCTCTTAAATGCGTGGTCAGGAATGTCAGGAAAATATTTTTATGTCAGTAAAGTAAAAAAAGAAGACTTTTTCTAAAACCTGCTTTCCTTTAGGGCAGGCATGCGTGAAGTCTTAAACAGCTATTTTATTATTACCATTAGCTGTTTTTTCTGTATGTTCAGCATAGGATAGCCTAAAAATTATCCATTCAAAGGCAAAGCATGTGGCTTTTTGTTGAGGTATTTTGCCTATACTAGTTTTTGTTAATAATGGAATTCATGTTTCTTCTCATTATCTTGGAATAAAATTCCCTCATTAATTCCAATAACCTAAAAGAGCATACCAGCATGGATGCTGTGGACTGGCACTGGTATTGAGTGAAACACGGCTTTAGGCTGAGTTGGAGCTGGTGTAGGTCCTCAGATGTTATTTTGGCCACTCTAACTTAATGTTAACTTGTATCCCAACTGTAAAGCCACTGTTCTGTATCCTAAAGCAAAATCCTCTTCAGGATTCTGACAACGGCTTGAAATTTAGAGACATTCCTTCCTTTAAATCAGGTTATTCTTATTTTGTGTCCTCAACTGCTGGTGAACTAAAGCATGGGAAACCTTGAATCCTAGAGATACTTGTGAAATGGGGTAACTTACCTTAATTGCTTCTAGATTCTTCTCCAACAGCTTGAAGGCAATTATAACTTTGAGAGTCTATTACAGGACTTTCAATTGTCTTTGTATTTTCCTTCTATTTAAAGCATTGTCAACAGAGAGGAAAGTCATAGAATTTATTAATATAAGTGTTAAATTGATTAAGAAATGTTCTCCAGTTTTCAGGAGTTAACTGTGCTTGGATTGTTTCATTTATGTCAGCAGGATTATTTAAATCGGTAATAGTTTCAGATTTAGATAAAGGCTTTGAATGATAAAAAGAAGAGATTAGGAATAGAAGAGAGTGGTCTCACACTGATTACCAGTGAATGGGCCAATCATCCTGAAACATGGATATGAAAGATCTGTTTCTTAGAACGCAGAAGAGAGGGCTTTTAGCACTCACACATGTGCACACACAAGGAAGAAAGAATGATAAATAGAGTGGAAGCAGCAGAAATGTGAGACAGAAAGTGAGAAAGTCAAGCTGGCTGTTCTGTGTACTCCTTATGGCTCTTCTTGCCTGTGGATAAGAAAGTGAGAATGAAACAAGTGGTGCAGCTGAAGTCTTGGGGGAATTGCTTGACCATTGCAATGTGCAGTGCTTTGTAGGATTTACCTCTCCTTGTTTGTGTATCCTTATCTGTTCATGCAGGACCTATTTTGAGCTGTGGAGTCCTTTGGAGTAGTAATGTGTTGAAAATGTCCCAGTTGCTAAATGTCATCTCTAAAGCAGGGAAGATGGTTGATTTTACCCAAACTCCTTTACCTGTGTGTTACTTATTAGTGAACCTTTGAATGGAAATGTTAAGGATAAATAAGGACCTTGAAATATGCTATTGAATTTTTAGATAACCTCTCTTTTTATGGCCCCTCTCTGTGGAGTAAGAGGATGTGAAGCCACGGAATTTTCATCAGTCTTGGTTTCTTTCTGTGATAAGAGATAAAATTCTGATGCTAACAGGGACAGAAACCTTTAGCTGACAATGAGATTTATATTTACCTATAGTCTTCCTCAGGTTCCTAATGTGTCTATCCTGAAGGCTAGATGCTTGGCATATCTACTCCTGAGTGCAGGGAAATGTGCAGCCATAGTTTCAGATCTCACTGGAAAATGACAGACCAGTTTTAGCACCATAAAATTAAGGGGAAAAAAAAAAAAAAAAAAAAAAAAAAAGCGCTAGCAATGTCTTTAGCTGTACCACTATCATCGTCCAGAAGGTGGCAAAAAGGTAATTCAGTTCAGCCCCTGCAGGAGCTGGCATCTGCATTTAAGCATCTCTACACTTCTGTCTCTTGATACACAGCTAGGCCTTGAGCTGCTTCTGTACAAACAGCATCATAAATTCAGCTCTAACAGTCTAATTCAGCTGGTGTAAACTAACTGTGAGGCTGTGCCAGCTATGGTTCAGGTGCTGCTGGCATCGAGATAGCTCTGTGGATGGGTAGAATTTCAGGTTGATGGGCAAACTGCATGCCTGAGCATTTCTGTCCTTCCTGGACACAAGAAGGACCATCCAGGTTATCAGGGTCCATCAATTCACAGGCTTTTTGGTCCTGTTTAGCCATATTTCTATGGTGATGTGTTCAGGACATGCATCTTTTCTTCCCATAGGGTGCCATGTGGACAATTCTGCACAGAAAATCCAGCAATAAATGGGGTCTAACTTCCATTGATGCTGATAACAAAAGCTGATCGGGCAAGATTAGAGTCACTATAATTATATGAGGCAGTGTGGGACCATCCATCTCAGTTTAGGCTGAGAAGCTCTCTCATTAATTTCAAAGGCTGGCATTATTGATCCTGATAACTTTTTTTCAAAACATTTATTATGAGCAAGCTTTCTTACAGATGTTTTCACTTGCATGGTAGAGAAAACAAGACAAAACAGGATGGTATTCTGCAAAAAAGAAAACATCAGGAAGGTGCCTATTATCTTTGCTAATTTACACGCTCATCAGCATCCATTTTGGGTTAACTTCTCAAAGCAAGATAATGAGAAATGGCACAGCAAGTGGAAGGCACAGCTCTTCACCTCAGCTGCTGGTTCCAGTTTCTCTGTCAGCTCTTGTTATAGTTTGGATTAGGTGTTAAAGGTTTACCTTGACAGCCTGTCTGTTCTTTTTCATTCACTGAGCCTCTTGCTCTTAAGAATGAGCAGCAAGTGATGCTTGTGGTGCTTATGTGATTCAAGGCCAGTAAAAGAGTTGCTCTTTACAAGACATGATTCCAACAACACAGGAAATACACAAGTAGTGGAAGTGAGAGTGGAAACCATTCTCTTTTATATTTCCTGGATACTCAGGGAAAGGAATCAAGATATTAGCTGTATCTATAGCTGTATAGAAAATAGTCCACTGATTGCAGTGATGGGCTTTCAGCTGTCTGCTTCCTGCCTTGGGCCTCTCGCGTCAGTGGAGTGGTGGAGTGGCTGTGTTCTCTGCACTCCGTCTTCAGCTCACAGACTGAGAAGAATCTGCCTCTGCTGGCACTGAGGCCATGTTTGGGCTGAGAGAGAAATTTGCACCTCCTATACAAGGAGCATGATCTGCCTTGTCTAATGCACTGCTGCTTAAAAGTTCTTGCCACTGGTTGTCATGCTTAACTTTGTAACTGGTAGCATTGGATGGATATTTGGAAAGCATTCCTGCCTTAATTACTTTGACTGCACGCAATTGGACAATTGTATCAAACACTAATCTTCTTAAACTTATGTATATGCTAAAAGCTAAAATCTGTAAGAGATACAAACATTGACTTTAGCATCAACATCACTGTAATGTGATTATCAGAAACATTACATGGCAAAAAAGAGCTCTCACAAAGTTTCATAGAGGTCATATCAGTTTTAATTTTTGTTTAATTTGATTTTTTGAAGGTCTTTAGATGCTCTGATTTCCTTCTAATTCACTAAGCTCAACTGTGATTCTTTGTGTGATTTCAAGACTGATTTTAGCTTAATTGCTTTTTGCAGGGGGTGTCTATATGGACAGAAAGAGGGTCAATATGTAGTGTGAGCTGAGGCTTGTTTCAGTTTTTACATTTTCTACATTTTAGCTTCCTAATATTGTTCAGTTGCCAAGAAAACAAAGGAAACTGGGTTGTGCCTGAATGAAAATAATTTTTAGTAATTGATGTGTGGTTTGGGCTTGTATTTAATGGGTTAAAGATCTCCATGAAGGATTTAACAATTGATATAGCCAGTATTAAATAAACCCTATGTTTGAAGAAAGATCCATTACTTATAATGGAATAAAAGCACTGAGAAATGTCACTGCTCACTTCTATTTGTCATGAAGATGCCTCGAGGGATTTGGACAAATAGCAGAAATGTCTTCTAAAGGGTGAAGTCATACACATGCCAATGAGAATGTGCCTCTCTGAAGGCAATTTTAACTGCAATGTGTAGTAACCGGTTAATTTTAAACCTTGCCAAAGAGTAACTTTGAAATGAGTATATAAAAGAAATAATATTTTGATATTTGCTAGAGAGAGTTGACATTTCAAACCCACAGGAGACAGTCTTTTATGATTAAGAGCTAAAGTAACAGCATGCATAGCCTTTCAGGTAATAAGCTAATAGAGCACAGCATCAGCTTAGAAATACATTTTTTAGGGAGAGCCCTGTTTCAAAGAGAACTTTTTTAAGGAGTCTTTTTTTAGCTTTGTCTTTTTTTGTGTGTGTAGCTTCACTGTCAAACCAGGCATGATACTCAGTGTACAAGATGATATAGATGTTTTGGCCAGTACTGCAGCAGAAACACACAGAGCTTACTGCTTTAGTGTCAAAATGATAACAAATCAGAGATAGAAAAATTCTCCTTCACTGCATGTAGGGGTGGGAGAATTTTGCTTCCTGGAAGTGCATTTGAGATATGCACTCCTCATGGTAAATCTCTGCTATATATAACAAGTACTTTTATCAGAGGTTTGTTTGTTTTTTTTTTTTTCCCAAAGATCCACAAAACTACCCTGTGCTTAAACTGTGCAAAAGGTGCAATAGTCAGCATGACAAGAAGATTAAAAAGTAGCTGTCTGGAAAATCCATGCTTTAGATGAGCAGATGAGGATCCTGTGATTGATTGTTAGGTTATGGACATCCAAGGGTAAATATCAGCAGGTTAGACTGTGCAGCAGCTTAGAAGATGGAAGAGCTAATTTATTTCTGTTCTGGACACCGATTTTCCATGTGCCTTTGGGACAAATGTCAGACTGTGTTGCCTGAACATGTCCATTGCTCTGAGTCAAACTTCACTTTGTGCTGGCTAAAGCATTTCCAATTCAGAAACTGATATTACTGAGCACAAGGGAAATATCAGAGTTGAAGTGTAACTTTCTGCAGGCAGTTTTCCATTGCTGGAACACCCTTAAGAGGTTTGGGTTTTTTGAGGACTGGTTATTGTATTTGTTCAATTTGTGTGGTGTGCTTTATTTGATGTCTGCAAGCTATTGAGCTGTCTGGAGTTTCAGCCTCTTCTACAGACACCTGCTAGTGGAAAATAATTTAGTAGAACTCCCTCTTCTGTTGTATGTATTTTCACCTATGACTGGTTTCTGGTATTGGAATAGCAGCACTGTGCTCACCACTCTGTTGTGTATCAGAGAATTGTTTTTTCAAAACTGCTTTAACTCTAGTTGTCACTGGAAGCTGGTAGCTTGTGGAAAGCCTTAGATTTTGTATATTATATATAGATATTTGTTTGTTTGTTTTACTTGAGTGATAGGAGCTTTCATTTTTGATGCATCTTTTAAAAAATGTTGATACTGACATAATGTTAAAAATTAATTAGACCCGGTCACAAATGTTTACTAAGAAAACAGAAACAATGCCACAATTTCAAAATTGGATGGCCTTTGTTGTTGTGTTGTTGTAAAGAAAGAAGGACAGTTTGTATCTCACATTGATTAATTGTGGTTAACTGGGTTTTTAAATGTTAGCAGTAAGGTTGTATTGATTTTCGAGCTCCACCAACAGAACATGTTGGTCAGTATTAACAGTTGTCCTGAAGATAACAATGGATTTTAAATTAAAGAGATTTTAAGTTGTAATTTCCTATAGTTGTTTCAATGAAAGTATCTGATTTCATTAGGACTGCTTTTGTCAGTGGGGATTTACAATTGTGTCTAAGATACCGGTGGCTGAAAAACGTGTCCTCAGGTAGAAACATTGTTTTCAGCTCACAAACTTAGTTTGGTATTGAACATCCATAATCTCTGAATCCTCTGAAAAACTGCTTGTCTCTGGAGCACAAACTTTCTGCAAAGTATTCCCCTGAGAAATTTGTTGTGCAAATGTGTTAATAATTTAAATGAATAATGGATTAAGTTTTTGGAACTACCACTTAATGCACACTGATACTAGGGTGAAAAAGGAGAATTTATTTGCTTGAGAAACCACATCAGTGTGTTATTAAAGCTCCATTAAGTTTTTTTCAGAGCAATGACATAACTGAAACTGCATAATTTCTGCTTTAGAGATGAATTTCAAGTAAAAGGAGGACCTGTGGGATAGCAATAAGTAAAGTTGCACAAATTCTTTGCAATTTAACAGACTTAAAAAAAACTTGTAAAGTTTGATGATGACAATCATTCTCTAATATGCTGGATAATCTGGACATACCTTATATGAGGACATGTATTTTTGAGAGCTATGTTTTCTTGTAATTATCACAAAGTTAAGTAGGTAATTTCATTTGTCCCTTCTGAGCTCATAATTGCACATTTCACATGCAAATACTACCCTACAGCAGTAGTCACTGGAAAAGGTATGCATTAAAAAAAAAAAAGGTTGGAGGATTGTTTAGAATGATCGATTACATTTTTTTTGTTAGCTCCTGCTTATTATGAATGATAATGCTTGTCCTATGCTTTTCATCCACAGGTGTCTTCACCTCTGTAAAACCCATTTAAAGGGAAGAGATACCTAAAGTTGCAGGCACAATAAAGTCAGATACTCAAACCTGGACCCCAAAGGTTGATTCAAGTGCCTAACCTTTATAGTTCTCTTGTATACATGGATTTAAAATGGATTTTGCAGTCAGTGAGGGCTCTGGTGGCTACTTCTCTCAAAATTGTGCTACTTTATCTTATTTCTTTTTCCCCAAACCTGGCACTGGCTCTACACATGCACTTGGCAGAGGGAGGTCTGTCTGAAGGTGAATGAGGTACCTGGCAACTCCACCTGTTCCCAGAGGCTTACATAGCCTCTTGTAAGGTCCACAACAGTCTTACAGCCCTTTGTCCCCTCCTGCCACCCCTAGAACTCAGCCACTTAGGACTGCTGCAGCCCTGTTTGTTGGCACTGCCAGCAGTACATACAGCAGCCATGACTGTGATTTCTGTCTCTCAGGGGTGATGAATGTAGTGCTGCCATCACCTCAACCTCCTTCCTTGGGTGGCTGATTCAGCAGTGTTTGTGTGCAGCCTGCACTGCTCTGCTGGGTTTCATGACAGGCTGCTAGGAAGCCTGGGCTTTCAGTGGCCACGAGGCCATTCCATCTTTCTCAGTTTCTCAGGCAAATCAACAAGGTCTGACTTGGGAAACTCTACAGCCTCCAGTGCAGGCGACCCATGAATATTTGCATGCTGTCAGTTTCTGAGCCCCTTCCCATGGATTCTGGATCTTCCTTTTTGGACGTGGTTATGTGAGCCCAAACTCAAAGTTTTTGGGGATTCTGTTCTAACTGCAGATCCCAGGGCCATAACTGAAGTCTTGGCTTCCAATGTGATTTGAAATTAAGAAAGATAATTAGGAAAACAGCTGTAGGGTTGATAATGTTCTTCACATCTATAAAGTTATGTATTTTAAGTCCACAAAGATGGAAGACTGTTTTGTGTTTTTGGTATATTTTTCAGTGCCTATTGATGCCAAAGTGATCTATGAAATCCTTCTTCACCTGTACTAACCACAGCCTCCCTTTTCAGGTTTGTCTTTGAGATTGTTATCATACATAATTTCAGGGTGGTGTTAGATGGTTCTAGTGGATTACCCTGTGTTTGCTACAGAACTTCATTAAAAGAAATTGTCCTAAACTTGATTTTGTGTTTTGGGGATTGCACTGTGGGTGTCAAGAAAAGTTACAGGCTCCAGTGCTTGTGTGTCATGGAGTTAAAGCTGTCAGTGTAGCTCTCTTTGCAAATGGTGTGTTTGCAAATCTGAGACCTGAGAAAACAAACAAGGCTCTCTAGAGAGATTTCCCCAGTCCTTTCCTTTATTCTGCTTTTTTTTTTTTGATGGCTATTTTCAATGTGATTAAAAGTAAAAAAAGTTTTCTGGGAAACTGAGGCACAAGCACACTTCTCTGTGTCTTGAACTTTCCAGAGGGGGAATCTGGAGAGGAGAAGGGAGATGTTATCAAGGGACCTTCCTAGCCATATTGATTGGCTCTAACAGCAACCCTTTCAGAATGTCTTTACCCTCCTTGAGAAGAATATTGTATACCTGATGTGAAGAATTTAAAAGCTTTTTTTTTTATCTTTTAAATTTCTTGACAGTGACTGCACTATCATGTTTTACTTTCTCTGTGGACTAACAAAACCATAAAAAACTGGGCACTAGAATGTTAATTACTTCTTAATTACATTGATTAATAATGTATTGAATGATGAAAGCTTTCCATATTCTTTCTCAGGCCTACTTCCCACTCATCTATTCTTTTTTTAATTGGCTATGGTTAATTTTCTCTCTTTTCATTAGCTAGAGTGATTTTATTTTTAGCAAGTATTTTGTTCGACTGGGAATATATCTTATGTTTCCATAAATAGCAGCTTAGCTCCCTAATTATCTTTAATCTATAAAAAGCGATTAAAAAATGAAGGTTAGACCAGTCATAAAACATTAAGTCAGGCAGTCTGGAGATAGGTGCTAGAGGTGGTAGTATTGCCTCTCCCATTTGAGACACTGGAGACCCAAGTCCAAATCCTGTATTTGCCTTTGAAAGTGTGACTCTGTTTCCCACAGGATTGTTTTGACAACCAGATTACAAAATACTTGGCTTTGTTTCTCTCATTGTTTCTCTGATACTGCTGGTATCTAGAGGAGGACAGAAGCTGTTGCCTCCTCAGAGATTCTGTGGCTATTATGGAAGATAACACAAAGTACACACAGACTTAAGAGAGGCCTAAAATCAGAGCAAAATGCTTTTGGAGCTAGTTGTACAAAATGTTTTATTCTTCATAAAACAAAAATGCTTAAGTTCACTGCTCTCCAGCTCTGATGTTTTCTTTGATGGTGAGAAGTGGGGGGATATTCTTTCAAACAAAGGTTATTCAATATGGCCTGCTCTTAGAAACATCATCCTGTGTATTTCTATATTACTGCACGCCACTAACTTCTGGAACAATGGTAGTGCTCTGGTTTGTCCCTCAGTGACATCTGGAGAAGCTTGGCATTAGACTGGAACCTCAGAGCTGCAGTCCTTCCCTCTGGATGATTAGCCCTAGGCACCAAACCCAGATATTTCTGCAGTCTGGGAAAATGCAGATAGCTGTATCTGAATGCTGTGGCAATGAAAAGAGCACTGGTATGCCAGAAGGGTGCATTTGTGGACTTGTTACACCTGAGAATCCAGTTGCAAGAGATACAATATTTGCCAAGAAAGTTCTCACATGATACTTGCCTGTTCCTACCCAATGGTATTGGAAGCAAATCTGTCACAGGTGAACCTCTTTGATGTAAAGTTGACAGACCTGATCCTAAGACCAGGTTTTCCAGGAAGCTAGCCACTACTTCTTGGTGCAGGAAAAATCACAAGTCAAACATTTCTGACAGAATTTTGGCATTTTTTTCCTTCTTAATGCAAAAGTATGTAGGAATAAAATTAGCTTATTTGTGGAGATTAATGGAATTCATCTAAACTGCTACAAATAGTTTATTTAGGATTTGAGCAAACAAACAGCCTGAGCTCCTGCTACTGCTAAGCATTCCTTAAACAGTGAGCTTAATGATTTGGGCAAGTTATTGTATTCTCCTTGTTCAACAATAAGAAATTAAGAGAAAGCTGGAGACAATGCAGAAGAAAAAGCCCCACCAGTATTATTTTCTTAGTCATTGGATAATACTTAGTTGGGTCCAGCTAAAGTAGAACCATCTGTCAAATGCTAAACATTCAGAACATGAGTATATAATTTTGAGTATTAAGTGGAAAAGGACCAAGAAATAAATTACCAGATCACCTTTCTCACCTAAAAACAATGCTTATAAACTTTGCACTCCTAATATAAATCTCAAGCCCCAAAATATTTTCTTAAGTATGAATTTTACTCCCTATTAGAAAATTATGACAGACTGAAAATATGACAGGAGCTCTCCCATCTTCCCTGTTATTGCTGGTTTTCCATGAGGTCCATGTCAGTAATAATGGCCTGAAATCCCATGCCTAAACCAAATTAGAGATAGATTTAAGAAGTCTGTATTTCTTATTCTCTTCACTGTCCTTTTGTCACCTATTATTTAAGCTGGAAAAAGTTTCTTAAGATCTCTGCGTGGGTTTGTTTCTGCCTATATAAGTGTATTAAAACTACGTACCCACCTAATTTTTCTAATAGTGCAAAGCTTCCATGAAATGTGAAGTTTAATAATTTCTGTGCATTGTAACTACATGAGTCATTTGGTGTACTCCTGGAAGAGAACTTTTCCCCTTCTACCTCTCCTATGTGAAAGATAACAGTTGCTTTCCTTTACTTGCCACAAAGTCCACTCACAAGAGGAAAAAGAAAGCAGCTCTGATACAGCTCTGGTGGGATTTTTTTTTTTTTTTTTCCAGCTGTAGAGAAATCGAATCAGAAAGAAATCTGGCCTTAGAAAATTCAGGGGCATGATGAGTAAAAGCTATCATGTAAGTTTGTATAAACTTGTGGTATAACCTTTTTTTGCCTTCTTTTATATATTTACTTGCAGATGGAGACACATGAAACATTTACCATTAGTCTGAGACTAAAGTGAGTATCAGGATTTCAGAGTTCTGGAGCTTCATTCTGAATGGTGAGATTTGAATGTGTTACTGAAAGAGCTGTTGCAAAAGATGTGAGAAAAGAAAAGCTACAGATGTAGAAACTGTAGGAGTTGGGTTGAAAACATGGGCAGCTGTTGAAGTAAATTTTTTAGGACCATGCAGTAATTAGGTTTATAGGGATGGAAGCCTTACACCAAATTCAGGTGCTATTCAGTTTAAGAATAGAGGTCTTTGATATGAATAAATGTATACAGTAAGAGTAGTTCATAAAAACCTAGATGCAATCCAGCCTAACTACGCATTTAAACACCTTGCTAAAATGAACTGTTTGTCTGCAACAACAAGGAAACTTGGTTTTTGCATGATGAATCAGATAATTACAGAACTTTTGCAGCTCTGTAAATGTTACCCACTGTGGTATCCTTCCATAGTAAATTTTAAGGGATTGCAGAAATATCTGTTGTCTTGCATAGTGAAGCATTAAACCCACAGAGAGGCTGATGAGAAGGTTCACTCTTGCTTCAGTTAGTCCTGGATTAGTTAGCATCAGAAAAGTTCAGCTCAGCCATCTCATTTTAGGCAGCTGTTAGCAAAGGATACTTTGCCGTATCAAGACTCTGGGAGTTTCTGCACTGTTTTCTGATAATCTTTGTTACCCAACCAAGCAAATATCATTTTAGAATGTTTCTGCAGCTTTCTTTCTCAGAGATGCCTTGGGAGATGTTCTTCAATGGCTTATGTCCACAAGAAGCAGCTGATGTGACCCCTCAGTCTGTTGTAGCTTTAACTTGGATCTGGGCATACGAGAGACCATTTGACATTGCTTGAGAGGTGTGGATTTGCTACATATTCGAGTGCCATGGCCACAGATGTCTTTTCTGCACAAAACACTTTTTCCATTGCTGTCTGTCTTCCTTGTCTGCTGCATTCAGTATGTACCAGTGTCTTCTGGGCAAACTAAAGCTTAGGAGGGTTTGGCCTTCATAACATTGCCTAAATGGGGTTGAATTATTTTCTTAAGTAGCCTGTAACATGGTGCACTCTACTTTGGTACCTACACAGTATCCAAACCACTGCCATCTGCACATGACAAGGTCATCAAGAAGTTACAGGGTTTGAGTGCCTAGCCTTTTGGATTGAAACAGTGAAGAAAATACCATCACAAGTGTTTAAGGGAACACGTAACCCAGGGTATTATAGCACTCAAAGCAAATATCATTTAAGCAGATAGTGTTTGTGAAGACATTTTGCAACCACAGTTGCTTTTCCTAGCATTTGAGGCTGTAGAAGACAGTACTGTACTTGCTTATTAATGCACACCTGGTTACCTACATCAGATAATTATTTGAGGTAAAGTTATTGTTTGTGGTTCCTCTGCATGAATTGATGGTCTCTTGTTTCCTGCTAATCAGATGGTCACCTTAACAACTATTATTAATGTCCACCTAAATCCAGTGTAAGCACACTTGTAATATCAGACCCCTGTAACGGCTGTGAGTATGCAGAAACTTGCTTTTTAAAAATTGGAGTTGGAGCAGGCTTTGCTTTCTGAGAGAATTCCAAGGAGGCAGTGGGGTGGTGGTCTATGGTCCTCAAAAGAGAACACACGGCAACCCTATTATAAAATCAGGGTTATGCAAATTTGAAAAATAATTTTTGTTTGCTATAGACAGAATCTGTGCCAAAGTATTTCTTATGCAAGGCATCTTGCTCTTTGAGGAGAAAGACCTGTTGAGTATTTGATGCTTGGCCAAATGATTTCTTGCTTTATATTCACAGCTTTTGGGAAAGACTCTGGCTGATTATTCTGTGCAAAGTACAAACCAGTCTTAGCACTCATTTTCTACAATATATCTGAAAATGAAGAAAATCATGAAAAAACAGACGCTATAACAGAAGCTGGCCTTATGGCCAGCTACATTTTCTTTTTGACACTTAAGTCTTTTCCTGGTGTGATAGAAAATTCTGGAATTTATTTAATGAGCTTGAGAATCTCATTTTGGTAAAATAAGCATGCAGAATACAAATGTATGTCATTATGTTCACCAAGCTTCTGAAATCTAAGAGTAATTACTGGTGTCTATTGTAATTCAGGAGGGATGACAGGTTGCTGTAATGGCTTACCTTAAGAATATGTTACAATAATCTACGCTAATAGCTGATTTTCCATGCATTGCCTGGTTTCTCCTCTTGTTTAGGAGAGATATACAGACAATGTCATTACAATGTCTCTGAAAACTGAGGGCCTACAATGGAGGGTGACACAGTCAGTATTTTCAGCCCACTTAGAGGATGGTGGCAATTAGCTTTTGACAAACTGGAAACTTGCTGCAGAACAGAGTAATGATGGAGAAGAAAGTAGGTCCCTGACACTTGCCACTGTATGATTTGTGACAGATACATCAACTGTCAGTTGTTTATATTGCATTTCAATATTTATTTTTGTTTTCAAGAACATCTATATTGTGCTATTCACACTTGAACTCGAGAATTGGAATCCACAGGGAATGTATGCTCACATAGGGTCATTTCTTCCAATCACAATAACAGAGCCATGAGGAGATCTCTAACACAGCACGAAGCTTCGGGAGAGCTTTGGCAATGCTGAAGTAAGGATCAAGGATCAACTGAAAAAAGATGTAGAACTTCAGTTTTGAAATAGAATATCTTGCTCTTTCTTGACAGAATATTTAGCATGGAGTCGTGTGTTTAGCGGCTATGTATCCAGAGAGTACTGCTATAAAATTGCTCCTCATCAAAGGGAAAAACAGTGTCCTCAGTAGCTATGAAAACATCTACTGTACATCAGACTGAATTTCTGCATGGTTCAGTGTAATGTTAATGAACTCTGTAACAACAAAACAACAGAAATGTGGTGCAACTCAGTGTAGTGGAGGCATAAATGACAAGCTGTGGTGTAACCTTCAGGCCTTTGTTTATGTAGCCGAGATCTTTTGCCCCTTTCTTCCATATCCCTCCACTTGTAATGCATAATTTTGTGGGCTTTTCAGTATTGAAGCTGAATCTTGTATGTGCTGTTAGACCTAAAGGAATATATTGAGATTACAACCACGGGCTTTAATAAGACATTAAAGGGGCCTGGAAGGCCACACATTGAATACTGTGCTCAGTTTCGGTCCCTGTCATGCAAAAAAATGTGGACGGGCTGGAGAGGGTCCAGAGAAGGTCCAGAAAGATTATCAGAAGACTGAAAAGCCTGCTGTGTGAGGAAAGGCTGAGAAAGATGGGTTTGTTCAACCTTGAAAAAAGAAGGCTTAAGGGAGACCATATTACCATATTCCAGTATTTAAAGGGTGGCTAAACGAAGACTCTCCTTCTTCAAGAGAGACTTTCTTTTTACAAGGCAGCATACAGGGAAGATGAGGGGTAATTGGTACAAGTTACTCCAAGGATGAGTCTTATTAGACACTAAAAGGAAATTTTTTCTCAAGAACAATCAACCACTGGAATAATTTCCCCGGGAAAGTGGTGTATTCCCCAACATTGGACACTTTTTATATTTGTCTGGACAGGGTGTTGGTCCATCTTGTCTACACAGTGCATTTGCCAGTAAAGTTTGGGCCAGGTGATCCTTTAGGCCCCTTCCATTTGGTATTCTGTGATTCACTTACCTGCTTAAGTAGTAACATATGGAATCAACTCAAGAGCATCCAGAGCTGGAAAAATAGAAAAGCATGCTGGAATGTTGGAAATATGCATGAAACACTAATAATAAATTATTAACTTAGGAGGGTGATGACACCACATCATCTGAAACTGTCAAAAATGTATTACTTGAACAGTAATATGGCTGATTATAGAAATTACTGACTCTAAATCTGAATAAAATTTTGTAGCTATATTATAAAAAATAAAAATGCAACACACATTCTCACTGAACTCATTTAACCTCCCTAATCTATGCTATCAATCAACAAGACCACTTGAATAATGTTTCTGTTAAAATGCCCGTGTTGTTTATAGTCACTATATTCTTATTTAAATGTTTTTTACAGCATGTCTTGACAGTTTCTTTAAAAAAACCTAAGGCAGGTAGTGAAAACATCAGGTGAAGTGGTCTCTTGGTTTAAGAAAAGGTTGCATGTTGAGTCCCATGCCACTCTTTGAATCCCCTTACAGATCAATGAGGAGTTGCTCTGTGGCTGGGCTGTAGTACTTTACTGAGATCCAGCTATCCCTCATATCCCTCATGCCTCATACCTGGTTTCTGTACTAGACAACATCAGGCACTTATAGGAAGCACTAAGAGCCTTCTGGGATGTTGCTGCAAGAGCAGATGGTTCAGCCATTGCTATGGAGGATGACTTGTGATTTAAACTCAGGATCTCAGTAAGAAATTGTGAGTCATTCAGGCATCTATGGGCTTAATGTGCCATTGAAAGAAGAATGCTTTTGCATCCATAGGTGCTTAGGAAGTTCTGGCCATATATGTTGCCAGATGGCATCAGTAATTCTAAATGTATGTAGAAGGCTCGTCAGAAAACGCAATTTCCTCAGAATGTTACACAGCAACTAGCTCACAGGATGGCCTTCCTTGTGTGATACACTCCTGTGTCTTTTGAACGGTCTTGGCATCCATTCTGTTGTTTTGCTGTTTTGCTTTCACAGGTGTGAGTTTTCTGTCTTGGGCAAATGGTATGGGCTCACAAGTGAGTTTGTTTTCTCCCTGCAGCAGTGAAAAATCTCTGCTGACTTTGCTCTAAAGCATCAGGATATTTTTCCCTTCTTCTATAACCTACATCTTTACCTCTCTTTCTGTCCTGTGCAACAAGCAAAACAACAATTTCCTCAACCTTGCTGTTCACCTGAGGTTGCTGTAAAATATCATTGGTCCTATTTTTAGATTTTAAATCCATAAATGGTTCTGTGCATGTCCTTTTTAAAACTTTTTTTTTGCCTGATGTCTGAGGATTTAATTTGCGTTGAAACAAAGCCACACTTAAGAGTTAAATTTAATCCTTTCTAACTTATTATAATTTTAAGGGGTAAAGCCTGACTTTTAGCTGTTATGCACCACTTGGAGCAACTGGTGTTATCTGTGACACTGGCCCCAATCACTTTTTGTAGGGGTGTGCCCCCAGCGATGTCTGTAGCAATCAAAGTTCACATTTTGTCTGACCCCAGATTGATATTTTTTCTTTAAGAGTTTGTGTGTGCAACAGATATAAAATCTGGTTCCGGATATATTTTCTTCATAGTTCCTTTGTAAAGTACTCCAGAGATCGTGTGTCTAACCATCATCAGATCTTGCTTAATTTTTATGGAACATTGAAATCATATATTTGAAACCAAAATACTTTTGTAGCTCTTTTCTTGTGGGAAAGGTTAGGCTGAGAATTTCCAGGTCCCTTAGGCTGTAAAGAGTTTTATGATCAGTTTCAGCTCACAAAGTTCTTCCATGCATGAAGACATGAAGCTTTAATGGCTATGGAGTAAAGCCAATTCTTTTTTCTTTATTTATTTACATTAACACCAAGTTTATTTTATGGATAAGTGACTGGTCTCAAAGTCTGACTACACAACTTAAAAAAAATTATCAATATTCTCAGTAGAAGAATACAAGGACAAGTTAGTTTTGTGCTTAGATACCATCTCTGTCACTGAGACATCTTTGGTTGATGTCTTCAGTTTTCCAGATGTTTTTGTAGTAGTCAAATCCTATGCCTTTTAAAGAGTTTTGTGGAGCAGTTCTCAGGATGCTAAGGCAGGCTGACTGAGCACAAATTTCTTTACATACTTTGTGTTTGTTTCAAACAATTCTGTACTCCTTCATCTTAGCGTGTCCAGTCTGTACCAACTCACCCCATTCACCTTGCTCTGCTGGATATTATTTCCATCATAAAGAATATTTTTTAGCTTTTGCCCTACAGCTTGTTTCTCATACAAGGTTTATGAAATCTCTGACTGCATTTTTCTCATATTTTTCTCTGATCAAAATATCCTGATACAGACTTTTGTACTGGATCAAAAATGTGCTGTATATTTCTATGTGCCATGCAGCCCAAGAGGGAATAGTATCTCTCAAAGGTGATTTTAGAGCTACATGAACATTTGCCTTGCTTGGTGTCTCATGTAGAAATGCATTTTGGAGCAATCACCAATCAACGTTTTTTTCTTTTATGTGGGAAATATTTCTCACTGTTTATAATTTTTGTCCCCTGAGTGTACATGTAAGTGAAAACTCCTTTTTTATGGCCCTGACCAGACCTTCATTGCTGAAGTTTTGCTTGCTTAGCAGCAAAACTAAGTGCCTCATCTCCCTTCAGTTCTGAGGCATTCTCTTGGTAGCATGGTGGGAACTTGCCTTGCAACCCTGTTCCAAATATTTTTGAGATGGGTTAGATTTCTGTGTTGTGTTTGCAATAGTGGATGCTCTCAGATAAATGTAAGAATAGCATAAGCACATCTTCTTCCCTCTCCTGGGCTCCAGCAGGTTGTTCCTGTGTTGCTGAGCCAAAGGTGGTATCATTATTTAAGACCAGTGGGGTTTTCAGTTGCTGGTGTCTAGAATCTGGCAGTGCTCTAGTGCATAAGTGCCCAATTTAAAAGCTTGTAATTGTCCCAGTTGCTTCCAGACTGGCAGTTCATCCCTCTGATGATGCAGCATTGTCCACTGCTCCAAATTACTTCTACAGAGGTTTCCTCTGCATTAGTGGTGTTGCTGCCATTCTCTTGTTGCTGTTGTTGGGCTTTTCCCCTTTCTATACATGCTCTTTTATCACTTGCACACTGTTGGTGAGTGGCACTTGCTTTTAATTCCTATCCCACTTCCAAATTCTGACTCCTATTGTTTTCATACTCTGTATATCTTGTGCTTTTCATTGTGAAACATCTGTTTTTCTGTGTTCTTTAAAATCTTTGATTCCCTAAAATAACAGGTTTTGTCTGGTCTGGGAGAATCCTTTTCTTGACAGATGTGGGTTGTCTTGTTGAGGATTAGTTATGGACCTTCCAGTAGACCAAGGCCTACTTTGCTTAGCCAGGACTCAACCTCTCAAAAGTGTCTAATGAGGCAGTTGGTCAGATATTAATCACCTTATCTTCTGCTATTGCCCTCTGCTTAAAAGCATCATGTGCATCTATCTATTTTTTATAGAATGCCTCACATTTCTGTAATGAGCCTCAGAATTCATCTGTCTTTGCCAAACTAAATGAAAACCTGTTCAAAAACAATGGAAAATACAAATTTCCTTAAATCAGTATTAACAGAAACAGTGTCTGCTGCTGCTACAGTTCCTTGAAGATACAGATTGTTTACATTTCTATTCATGGGAGGGTTTAGGTAAGTATGGAAATTTCCTGAGGTGCCTCTACTTTTTACCAATTGAGAGTAAAAAATTACCTGCTTCGTAATCTCAGAGCTTCAGCCAAGATATTTATTTATGAAGAGATGGTTATTTATGAAGAGATGGAAAGCTGGCAGCTCTCTCTTTTTTTAAGTTTTTTTATTTCTGGTCTAGGTCTATTACTTTGCTTAGGAGACAGTTTATATAAATTTAACTAGTAAGCAACTAATGCAACTAATAATATCTGTCCTTCTTGCTGCCATACTTTTGTAATTGATATGGCCATAGAGGAAAGCCTCAGAATGATGTTTACTTCCAAATCATCCAGGTTGTGTTAAAATATATGCCTCTGTAAATCTGCTGAAAGTAGCAATATGTTGCTGAACAAAAAGCAATTTTCTAGATCCAGATAAATGATTAAGATACAAAAATAAAATCTACCCTTGAGTGCTGCATAGGTATCGGTAGGAAGACTCAGAGAAGGTTAAGTAAATTAATTAATTTTTTAGTCAATTCTATGAACCACAATTAAACATGGAATGCAGGCTTCTGCCTTAAAAGTGCCAGGTCCGCCAGACATATAAGGGCTTTAATTCAGGTCAGCTCCAAATCTCTCCAGTTCCTACATTTGGAATGGTATTTTACTCAAGATTCAGGTACTACCTGTTAAATTCACAACAAGCACAATAAATTAGGCTAATTTGGACTAAAGCACTCCTAATTCAGAGTAAGAGTATCCACCTGGAGAATTTGTCATAAAGAATGCATACTGATTACAAAAACCATAAATTTTAGAATAAACTTCCCATGAAGGAAAGACACACCTGCAAAGAGATTGAAAGTGGAGTAAACTTGTGCAACTGAAATGCTGATGGTCCAGAAGAAAACAGAGTTTAAAGTAAAGTGTTTAAAGAGCGAATGCCCAAGCTCGCAGGGGGAGAACCCACACTTCGCTGTGCTGCAGATCCTCACTGTGTGTCTCCAACAAAGGCTGCCTTGCTTCGTGACACTAAGGGAAGAAAGGTGGGAATCTAGGTTGTGTGCATAGGTCCAATTTCTCTTTCAGGGCAATCGCTGAACACACTCCCAGGCTGTGGGAATCCTCTCTATCATCTTAAATATGTGCTCAGCTTAGTCCAGGGGTGCATGAGTCTCGTGTGTGTCATTGGGCCAGCTGCAAGGGAAGACTGAGAGAGGGGAACGACCCAGTTAGATTATGAATTCATCTTGTCCTGGTGAATACTAATGCCTGAGAATTTATAGATGGATGTGTTCGTGTCTGAAGCAACTGCCTTGTGAATTTGCTGATCATGCAGGAGCGGTATGCAAAACGGGAGGAGGAGGCAAGGAAGGGAGGGTGGCTCTAGGACCCATACAAGACTTCCCGAGCAGGAGGTGGGAATTTTCCTCCAAGGCAGCAGGAGCCCGAGCCCTGTCTCAGAGCTCCAGCGGAGCCCGCAGGAAGAGCCTGGCACGTCCCCTCCGCAGCCGCGCACCAGGGCGGGACCAGCCCGCACCCCGCAGTCATGAACCGGCTACCACAGCTGCTGCTGTGGGTCACCACAGTGGGTAAGGAACTTATTTTTCTTCCCTCTCATCTTCTTATTTTGCAAAGTCCCTCTTCTACCCAGAGGCTCAGACTTATTTTATTGCCCCTTCCCTTTTATCTTTAAAACCAGAAAAGCATTATTTTCAGAGCAGTGGGGAAAAAAGGGGGGATGGGGATTGAAAATACTGGCGTAAAACATATGTAAAGTAGGTGACATGCAGGAAAATAAATCTTGATTGTGAGTAAATTCTGTTCACTGAAATGAATAGGAGATCTGTAGTTTTAGAAAAACTGCTGCTGTCGAGGCTCTGAGGCTGGATGCAGGCAGTCGCTGTACGAGGGTTTGGCATGAAACTAACAGCTGTACCCTAGGACCATTTTGCTTCTCTGGCTGCTGGATTGTTTTCTTTGGAGCTGTTTTGGAGAGGGTGATAAGAGTAATACTCCAGGAGTAGTGGAGGTTGCTTACAGGGATAGGTGTAGTTTGGAAAGGATGCTTTTTCTAAGCAGAGAGATGAGGGACATGGATAAAGAGAGGAGTAAGTACTGGGACTATGAAAGATGGACTTAAGAGCTCCCACCTAGAAAGTGGTTCTCAGACTAAGTTTTGAAAGGAATCTTTGTGCTGCTCTGTTTGTCACTGTCAGCTTTGGTTCTGAAGCACAGCAAAAGAAAGGAAGTGACAGTAGGAGAGAAGAGAGAGATTAGGAGGGAAGCTGCAGGAGAGAAGTTGGGAGGTGGCAGCATGCATACAACCAATGATGGGAGAAAAAGGTAGGAGTGGGACACATTTACTATATGTGCACAGTGGCAAGCAAATTTGTTATGAATATTAAAGAAAAGCCTCTATCAGGACATTCTGAACTTCTCAGAGAGCTGCAGTTACAATCGTACCCCCTGTGTAGATACAGTGATACAACCAGACCCTTACACAGGATCAGGAGACACTTTGTATTTCTCAGTGTAACAGATCGTGTAACTTCCAGGCAGGATAGGAGGAAAGGCAAACAGGTTGCTGGGCGCTGCAGCTAGCTCTTGCTAGAGCAGTGTACTTCCTCTCTCTCTGGCTAAATGATGAACTTGTATATATTTACTTTTATATGCAGACACACTGGGACGTTAGTTTCTAAGCAGGTTTTATAATTTAGTTATATTTACAATTGTATGCCAAGGCATAGCACACAGTTTTTGATTTCAGGCTTTTTCTGGCCTCCTATTTCTATTGGGAGGCAAGAGGTTGTTCTACTGTCGAAGGGTCCCAGGACAAGTGTACCTTGTGCAAGCAGAGCTGTATGTCCCTAAAGCCTCAGCTTCCATGGCATGTGGTCTCATCAAGAATTGCTAAGTATCTTTCCAATGTTTTTGGTGGAGTGGCTTTCAACATGCAAGTAATGTTAATGTAAGGAATAATTATATTTGCTGTATATCCAAGTCTGTGATATGAAGCATGTCTGTATTCAGAAAGAGATTTTTAAAAGGGTGTGTTACAGAGAGAATAAGTAAAGAGCTAAATGAAAATAAACGTACATTTTACAATCTCTGTCCAATCTTCTGCCAAAAATAATCTAAATCACTGGAGGAGACTTCAATGCATGAGCATTTAACTATGTAGCTGCTGTCACAATCTTCACATGGGGGTTTCTTGCCTCACTATGGGGGCTACTGTGGTCAGCTCACTAATTGACTCTATAGTCAATTAGTTTAAAAACCACTTGTGTCACCACTGTACAATTTTTACTGGTGCATATTCTTGGAGTGGCTTTACATTTCCTTCTTTATTCGGAAAGCCCAAGATCTAAGTGATGAAGGAATTTGCAGGTCTTCTTCTCACTCCCTTATTTTCTTGGCTGGCATACATATTTCTAATGAGCTCTATCACAAAAGGATGATTTCAGAGTTCCCATCCACTGACAATTTTTGGCACACAGAAACACTGGAGGATGTTGCAAGTCCTCTTGGTGCAAAAATCAAGACACTATGAGAAAATTCAGAAATTTGTAGAGAACAATAGCAGGAAAAAACCCTCAGAAAAAGAACCACCAAACCAAAGGTAACAAAACCAGGAAAGGACGTAGTCCACAGGTATACATTGTTCAGTGTCAAAGCAACTTCACAGTCTTTTGGACGCTGAGGTTGTACACTAGCCTCAAGTCTCAGGAGATGGTTTAGGAAGAAAGTGAAAAAAGCCACTAGATGAATGTCTGGGAGAATTTTCTTTTTATTTTGAGCACCAGTATTACTTTGAGCCTTCATATGGGATTATTTTCATTTGACTACTTGAGCTTGGTAAGGGGTGGGTGGGTCAGTCCTTTTCTGTTCTGTGAAAAACCAGGCTGTGCTTGGCTAGTTGTCATACTCTTGCCTTTGAATGTGGGGAGCCAACTATTTGCAAAATTACAGCACAGCATACATCCTGAGCAAACCTCAGACACCTTTCCAAATGTGTCATATTTATGTCATTGCTCAGAGTTTAGCTACTGAGCATAACCACAGTCCACGAGATAATATTAGTAGAGGCACTTTGTCAGGATTTCTTTACAGTCCCTTCCAACACTTAAGTTTAGTCAGTCCATATGTGCAGGAAGATATAGGAGTAGCTTATTTTGTTGTAAACCAGCTTAAAATAAACCAGTACATCTATTTCACTTAAACAAACCTTTAGTGCTTTGTGTATCCCTTTGCTAGAGGAGAGCATGACAAATGTGGAAGGGATGGGACCCTGTGTTCTCTTTTGTCTCTTAATTGAAGAAATTTTCTCTTATTTTCTTCTTTTTGTGCCTATCTCTGCTCAATTAAAGTAGCACACAGGTACAGTAGTGATTTCACTTAAATGGTTCCAACCAGAAGAACACATTGAATGATCCTTGAAATTTGTCATAGGAGTTGTATCCACAGTTCTTTATTGTGCACATGACAGCATGTCTCCATACAGAGTGTCTAGTCTGAATATCCAATTCAAGGCACTATGGCTGTCACTGAAAGTCAAATATGGGGTGGATGCCTTGAATGGAAAACAAGACAGCTCTTTTTAAGCCATAGACATTACAAAGTAGAGGACTTTTTGAAATACAATGGAAAAGAATATGATAAATTTATGGGAATCCCACAGTAAGGGAGCACATGCAGAGAAACACCAGGGATTTCTAAACTGCATCAGGAGGGAGGACTAAGTTGGAGGAGGTAGAAATCAGGTAGTGAGCCACTACTGTTACTTCAGAGCTGAAATCAATGTCTTATGGCAGCTATAGAAGAAATCCATCTTTCTATCCATGTTACATACCTGCACGATTTCTAATTAGTCCATAAGATCAAAGTTGGAGAAAAGGATGCTTCACTCCAGTGAAGTTTCAAAAGCATTCCTCTCCTGCTCCCTGGAGTCCCAGATGGACCCACGGGAGGGTCCCTGTCTTCAGCCTGCTTGTATATGTGAAGGAATTCATGCTGGCTCTGCTGGTGTGTAGAAGTGCATCTGTGGTGTCTGTGACAAGAGTGGAGAGAAATTTTCATCTTGAATTAATTTTAATGAAAATTGCTGATGTGTGACACTAAGATGCTTCATAAAGTGGTCTAGACTTTGAGCTGATACATTTGGTCATTTGTTTTGTGTGTACACCTGTTAGTTCATACTGAGACATTCAAATAAATCTACATATTTTAATTTTTTTTTTTTATTTCACACTCTTGGTAAAATAAGCCTTGCATTTAGAAATCTGAAATATTTATTTTAAAAGCATAAAACATGATTTCATGTTAAAACTAAACATCTTATATTTACTGTTTTAGTCCAGCACTCCCTGAAATGTGTTTGTCTTTGCAATCTTATAAAATTTTTGATCCTGAAGATTTTTAGGTTGACCTGTGACAGATTTTTTGTTTTGATTTTTTTAAAATTTCTTTGGGCTTGCCAATGAGTTAGAAAATCCTGTATTAAAACATCACAGTTATTTTATAATACCACATTCCAGTTTGTACTTAGATTTGTGCATGCAGATGGTTGTCCTTAGGCTGATGCTCATTACTCTACATGCAGACAGTGACTGGTACAGTTTGTAGTTTGCTATTGGATCAAATTCCTCAGAAGTAAAAGAAACAAAAACAACTTTTTGCAAACCTTTAGTAAAAGCAGAAACACAAAGCAGCTGCTGAGAGGAGCAGCAGGTGAGCTCCTTCCAGAAATAAATGGAGAGGAAGGAGCCCACAGGGTTCATAGATAACATAAAATGACGGATGTCTATGGGAATACAGTTACAGCCATGCAACATCTTGCCTTCTGTATCTGGAGACTTTTATCTGAGACTCCTACGAGTAAGCATGATTCCTGTATTGAATCCTTAAATCAGGGGAGGAAAATTATGACATTAATTATGTTAATTAATTGGATCAGGCTTATAGTCTTTTCCTGCCTCTCAGCATCAGTCCTTCCTCTTACAATTCCTCTTCCTCCCATTCCATTATAATTGCTCCTCTGCTTCTCTCCTCTGCCGGCATGTAACAAACCCTGTGCTTTGATGTAGCCTATTAACAGCATGACAAAGATGAAACCCATGGCAGGTAGGAGAGCAGGCCAGCTTGGAAAAGGGGTGAATTGTAGTGTTTGGTGAGAGGTGACTTGTAGCTGACAGATGTGCTCTGAGTGCGTAGGGAGAGCAGCTCCCTTACGAGAGTGGTGACAGATCGCACTGGTGGGCTATGTGTTGCAGGAGGAACATGTAGAGCTTTTGTTTCAGATTGTGACTTGTTCAGCACCACTAGGTTATGGAGGGCCTGTGCCTGGGGAATGTCAGGTTCCTGCCTTTTGTGTTATATGCACAAGAGGGAAGTCAAGGTGTAGAGCCTTTACAATTCAGCAAATGCCGTGTCAAGACCTCTCTGGACCTCTGCAGTGCTTAAAGGATTACAGCTCCCAGACAAGTGGCAGGGTATCACTGAAGCATTCTGCTTCCCCCAGATGTGTTGTTCCTAAGAGCTTTCCTCAAGGTCCTGGACCTCCATATTGTGCCTTCTCCCAGTTGTGTCATACCAACACAACTGGACCCATGGGGAGAAATGGAAACAGAGGGAAATGACATTAAAGGGAACAGAGCTGACATTCCAGTCTTCCTCACTTAGAAAAAGCTACTCTGCCATATGTACTGAGTAAATAGCTCAGAATTTCAGTGAGATGTTCAGTCACAGGTCAAATGTTACCCTTTAAGGAGAAGTTCAGGTTGGTTTTCTATATGTTCTCCTTAACACAAAGCTGTCTGTAAAAACATGAAATTTTACAAAATTTTCCACTTGTTGATGAAAAACTTCTTAAGATTTCCAGCTGGCTTTATATTTACTTTAAATATTTTGACTATGTGATTGTTGTAGATCCCTGCCAACTGAACTATTCTATTCTCTGTGAAGGTATAAACATCTCTGACATCAGCACTGATTGAATTTAAAAACCTATTGTACAGCAGCCTGATCAGAGTTAGTCAAGAATGAGAGTGAAATATAGAATTATAATATAGAATTATAGAATTAAATGCTGAAGTCTTTTCAAAAAGCACAGATTTATCCTTGCAATTCAGATGAACTTTTGCCCTGTCTAATGGGAGAACCGTGCCTTTTTATAAGGCTTTACAGATTTTCAGCTAATTGGTATCTGAAATCCCATAAGCTTTGGCTTATCAGCCAAGAATAATGCATTTATTCATGTATTTCAGTTGCTCAGTTAGGTTTTTTTTTTTTCCCAGTTTGTAGCACAGCATGTGTTTGAGGGCATAAACAGCCAAACTTTCTGGAGTTAGAGCATCCACACCTCTCTCTGTGTCTATGTTTGTGGTAATACATATTTATATATTAAAAATAAAGGAGGGCTAAAGTAACTGAGCGAGACAGTAATAAGTGACATGGAAGGATGTGATGGTGTTCTGTTGCACAGAATTAAGTACAGGAGGTGAGACGTATCTATTCCTATATTGTTCTGGTGAAGAGTTTTTGTGCAATTCAGGAGCCAGTAGAAAACCCAAACTAAAAGTTTTTTCCTGCCTTGAAGCAGAACTGACCATCACATTGGAACTTCAATGGGAATGGAACCAGACAGGTTACTGGTTCAGAGTCATAGTTTGCTGGAATCACAATTTTCACATCAGAGGTGCTGTTGGAAGCACCTGCTTCCCTGCAGTGATGCAGGGCTGTTTTGAGTGGCTCTGCAGCTGTGACCAAGACCTTTGTCTATATGCTGAGGGTGAACTCTGCTTGTGCACTTTCCCTTGTAGCTCTGCCTTACAATATCTGCTCTGCTCTCCTGGCCTCAGGGAGGCAGGAGGAAACTGTGGGGATTCACAGAGAGGATAGGAGGTGGCCAAGGCTGGATGGTAAAGCAGGATGGAGGAATTCTGTTCCAATGGAGACAAGGAGTGCAGCCAGTGTGGTTTTGGATTACCAAAAGAAGGGTTAGCAGCTGTCAGCCTGAACTCGAGCAACCTCAGGCAAAGCTGAATTCACTCTGGAACAGAACTGAAAAATGGCTTTTCTTCTGTGGATAATTAATTTGGTGGTTTTGCAGACCCATGTGTCTTGACTAATATTTTAGACAATGTAAGGAGCATGGATAATTATGCTTAGACACTCATAATACCTTGGATGTGTTGATTTCTAAAAAAAAAATCTGTTGTTATATTTAACTGCAGTTTAAATTTTCCAAGTATTTTCTGTTCATATTTTTTCCTACCAAGCTCTGAGTGATTAAAGACCTATTTATTACTTTGACTTCAGCAACCAGAATCACAGAAAAGCATGACTGCTTAAAATTTCCATGGTTTTTAGCATGTTTTTAGAGTTTTCTCTGTGGCATTTTGATGTGTACTGTGCTGGAGTTCAGATTTCTTTACACGAGTAACACTTTAAAAGTATGTAGTTCACAACAGGAGTATTTTCCATGTTTATAGTCACTGCAGGAACCCAAATAGTATTTAAAACCTCTGAAGGAAGCTTTCTTTAACCCCATGCAGGCAAACAGTTCAGCCTAGAGCTTAGTGAGACACTGGACTTTATGAATATTTTAAGCCCTGATAGCATAGCCATCGCTATCACAAATTTTTTTCAATTTTCCTGAAGTCCCACGTACCTCCTGGGCCTTCAAGATCTATCAGGTTTTTAGAAGAGTTTAAACTTTCCCAGAGTTTGATATTGTATTTGTCAGTCTGTTGCAGACCTAGAGATAAAAGTCAGTAAAATTTGCAAAAATAAACTTGTGAATTAATTAGAAAAACAAGGTGAGTAAACCAAGCTGGGTTTTATTTAGCTGTGTTAAAAGGGCTTGTGTTCCAGCTATTCAGAGGGACAGAAAACTGGGAGATCTATGCAGATCTAGCTCTTTTCACTTCCTTTAGTGCTGTGCTAGGTTAGTCTGATGAGACTCAAGAATTTAGCTTCCCTTCCAAAAACTATTTTCATTTTTTATTTCCTAAATTTTGGACAGGGCATAGGTTTTTTATTTCTTACCTTCATATTTTGATTCCCATACAATTTTTTTTCCTCTCATATGTGTGTGTGTGTGTGTGTGTGTGTGTGTGAAAATTAATGAAAGGAAAAATATATGGAAAACACCTTTGCTTTAAACATGTTGTCTTCCCTTAGTGGATGCAGTTATTCAAAACTATGCACTGCTCAGGGGTTGCTTGTGATTTTGTGTGTTGATATTTTAATTACCTATTTTTTATGGAGATCACCATTTTTCAGGGATTTGTGCTGCATATGAGTGCATGGGTTATCAGCTTTGGTAAATCTAGCCAATAGTTATTTTTCAATTAAGTTTCAGAAGAAATTGCAATCACTTTTCTACTAAGGTATATGTAGAGTAAGCTGGAGAAGTTATTTTATTACTGGTAGGAATTACCTGAGGCTGCAAAAAAAAAAAAAAAAAAGGATTGATGAGAAGCAACATCCCAATGAATACTGTTATTGATATTTTTCCACTGAGAAAGGTGAGGGGTAGCTTATATCAAGTTGTTGTCATTTAATCCCACTCAGCAAAAAAGCCCCATGAAGCCATTCACTCACTCCCCCACCAGCTGGAGTGGGGGAAGAATCAGAAGGGCGAAAGTCAGAAAACTCATGGGTTGGAATAAAGAGAGATTGACAAGGAAAGCAAAAAGCCATGCACACAAACAAAACAAAAAAAGGAATTTGTGCACTGCTTCCCATAGGCAGACAGATGCTCACCCATCTCCAGGAGAGCAGGGCCCCATCACACATAAGGCTTACTTGGGAAGACAAATATCATCACTCCAAACATCTCCCACTTTATATGCTGAGCACGATGCCATATGGTCTGGAATATCCCTTTGGTCAGCTGGGATCACCTGTCCTGCCTGTGTCTCCTCTCAACCTCCCATGCACCTCCAGTTCCCTCACCACCATGGCAGCATGGAAAGCAGAAAAAGCCTCTACCCTGTAAGGCCTGCTCAGCAAAAACCAAAACCATCTCTATTATCAACCCTGTGTTCAGCACTGATCCAAAATACAGCCCTGTACCAGCTGCTGTGAAGAAAATTAACTCTGCCCCAGCCAAAACCAGCACACAAGTAAATGCAGAATTTCAGAGAGAGAAGTGCTGATTCTTCTGCTGGTTTCTTGGGGCTCTTGAGACTGAGTGAACATGGAAGTCAACATCTGTGTGATGTTCAATTTGTCTCCAGCTTGCATGCCCCTCTCAACCTCTCAAACCAAGTGCCATGGTCTCATCTCAGCTGTGTCAGCCATACTGCAGGGATGCTTTGGAATGATCTAGAATAAAAGCTAGCTTTCTTGGTTTGTACATAATTTTAATGTTTCGGTTATGATGTGACCCTTTACAGATTGTGTTGGGTACAAGTGAGGGATGTGGTGATTGCTGCACACGGACAAGAAAGGATCAGTCTCAGAGTGGGGTCAAAAGAAAGGCCAGCTGGGGCAGAAGGAATTGTTCTGGGAAACTCTTAGTCTGCTAGGTTTTTTTTCCTAAATCTTACCCAACAGTCACTGAAACAAGTATCTTGTGAAACCAGCGTGTAGGATTAGACATCTGAATTCAGACTATGTGAATACACCCTGATCTAGCTTAGGGATGCTTGCTTTCCAGTCTCTGCAAGGGAGCAAGTGCTCAATGCCAGTCTTGTCAGCTCAGTGTCAGTAAGCTGGCAACTGCCTTATGAATTTGTACTACTGTGAAAACACCTACAATCTCATTGTACTAACTAAACAATATTTGGTTTAGCTGTCATTTAGTTCTGGTTTTGACAGTTTCTTATTTTTTGAATGTGTTAGTGTTTTTTTCATGTAGTTAACAGAACTTGTAACAGTTTAGGAGGACAAATTTGGGCTGATAGTCTGAATCCTATCATTGATGTAATGGTGCTAAGGAATAAGAGATACACCATGATGTTATGTGATGTTCAAGTCTCCCCTTTAGCCCTTTAGACAAAATAGTCTGTTTTCAACTTTGACCTGTACCATGTACAGAGTGTTGTTAAGAGGAGGTGTTAAACATTTACGGATAGGACTGAATCTGTTCTGAAGGTGGAGAGTGAGGGTTTACATTTATCATCTTAAAGGAAGACAGTAAAAAAAGTTTTGAACCCAGGCTTAAATTTTATGCACAAAATGTTTCATAATCTCTAGTATACACAGAAGTGCTCCCATGAGCTTTTAAAGAAACATCAGCTACATATAAGAATATTCTTCAGCAAGTCTTTTCATTCTTTGTGACACAAATGCACAAAGGGGTAAGAAATAGAGCTGGCCAAAGTACCTTTGCATAGTGTTTCTGAGATTTGCAAAGGGAAAAAGTATAGCAAGCACTGTTTTCCTGGTTTTTAAATTCTCCAAGCTCAGGTTTCACAGATAGGGTTAAAAATTATCAAATTAAACATATTTATGAGCCATCTGGTTTCTGAGTCTTTCCAGTTCGTGTTTGCTATCCTGGGTAACTATTAAGTCATTTTTGTTGCTGTAATTTTCATGTCATTACATGGCTCCAGAAACTGCATGTTTAAGAAAAACACTGTAGAGAACTGAATTCAGAGTAGAATTATAAGCACTGGCAGCACTGGAGACATTTGTCATTCTTTCAGTCAACCTAACATTCTACAAAAAGTAAATGTGCAAAATAAATCAATTTTTTCTTTTAATGTGTATCTAAGTTAGGCAATGCAATCTTTCAGCTCTCTTTGCCTACCTTTCTTACAATATGGTAAGGAGAGTCAGATTTTCTAGGGCTACTTTTCAGCCATAAGTTTTCCCTATGATTTGAGGAAGATTCCTGAGCCTTGGTGCTGTAATCCTTGCCCTAATTTACCTATTTTATCTCCCTTATTCAGATGTGTTGAGATATAAAGCAGTATGTGTTTTAGTTCCTTCAGTTAGATCCAGTGCACAGAATTACAGATTTTTTATTTCCTTGTTATAGTAAAATATTATTAAGGAGAACCTATAACTCCATTTCAGTGGAAATTTGAAAAGAAAATTACTTTTTTGAAAAAAAAAATTACTCTTTCACATTGAATGTTGGGTTACTGATTAAGTTTTCTAACAGCATTGGCTTTTCCATTGGTAAAGGGCACAGAAGTGTTTTCCTTAAAGGTTTACATTGGTATTACTCTTCCGTAAAGTATCCTTATCTGCTGCTGAGCAGGCACAGCACTAATGCATAGGTGCAAAATGCCCTCTTTTTTCTTTGGTGACCTGATTGATATTCTTCATGCCAACTCGGTCATTTGTGACACTGAGTCAATTTTCAGAGTATAGTTTCATCTCACGAAGAAAGAGAAGAGAGGAGATGCCTGTAATTGCTGGTGTTTGTTTTCTAGGTGCAACCTAGAAATGCTTGTGCTATTTGAAGGAAAATTTGTGAATGCTACTAAAAAACACTAACCAGTTTCTCTTTCTCACTCTGCCTTATCATTTTGACAGACCTGTGTTCTGTTATCAGTTTTCCAAAGTAAAATTCAGTTTTATGGGTTTTGGAACCTTTCTGGCTATTCTGTGTGCTGTGCAAAGCCATTCCCAATTCCCTGCACTTTATTATCCCTGCTGCCCGTCTTGCTCTTTTGCATGTGTCTTGGTTACTCTTGCACACAGTGGATAGCAGTACCTGGCATGCTGAGCTCAGTGAAAGGTGCACTGGCATCTTTAGGTCTTGTAAGACTTACACAGATTATTTATCTCCTTCTTACTTGCACCTGGCATGAGCTTTTAAAAAATGCAAAACAATCACTTCATGACTCTATGCTTTTACTTTCAAAGCCCAGATTCCCAGATGCATAAAGAGAAAGGAATAAGTGTATGCAAAAAATAAAGCACACGTGAATCTGGCTATGTGTGCTTTGGAGCCAGGAGTTACTTACAGGAGCAGAAGATGCCACAATGCAGGGAAGACATTTGAAATCTTGGCTGACAAATTGTTTAATACACTGCTTAAACCTGTGCTCAGTTTCACATTCCACCTTCTCAGTCTCCTCTGAGTGTTTGTTTGGCTTCTTTCCTTTTCTGGAGTCCAGCTGGCATTGAAAGGCTCAGGTGTTAGGAAGCACATTTGGGAGTCTCAGCTGGCACTGGCAGACTCTACACGCTGCTGGAGTACTTGCTGGCAAAGCTATGGTTCCTACCTTGGAAGCTGGCAGCAATTTCTAGCCAAGGCTGTGAGGAAGGTGTCTGAAAGGTGTTTGACTCTAGAGCTGCAAGGCTGAAGAGATAATAGGCGGGGTGGGTGTTTGTCCACCTTCACTGGGGTGGACAATTCCACTGGGGTGGAATGCAGTAACCACATTCTCTTCAGACACACAAGCCTGGGCGCTGCACTGTGTGCCCTCAACATGCTGATGTGCAGATACAGCAGTGTCCATGACTGTCTTCAAAGCCTGGTGCAGGCCTCCCTGTGCCCTGCATGCTGCAGCCTGCTCCTTCACAAGGCTGTACCAATGAGACCTGCCTTTGTAGTGTTCTGGGAATGAGCCGGCTTCCCATCAACCCTGAGAGTAACTCCAAAAGCTAGTCTCCTCTGAGAAGGCTCTGAGTGTAGGAGACAGTGAAGTAGATATTCAGTGTCCCAACAAAAACTACTTCTACCCAGGCATCCAAAAACATTGAGATTAGGAGGACGTAGTAACAGATTCTAGCTTGGATTTTTCAGATGTGGTTATGACACTATGGCAGGGTATGTGGCAGTTTTTTCTAACATGAGATGGACTTACTTCCTGTGTGGAGAAGCACGTGTAGATATAGAGGTACACATTTCTTTGCCCGTGTCTATGTGTGTGACTTGATTATGTATGAATGTTGTTAATGTAAATCTATAATTAAGTCACTGTTACAATTATTGTAAACCCTATTGAATTGATTACTTTATAATTGTTAAATCAGTTAATGATTAAGTGCTGCTAAACCTTTCTGCACCCTTATCTTTTGTGTTTATATTCTTTGATTCTGATTTGATTTTCTTTTTTTCATTTAATTCATTTGGTAAGTAAGAGTGAAACTTGCCACTGAACTCTGTTAAAACTTATGAATTCATAAAAAGTTTGCTTTTTGCCATACCATTTAATTCTGATTCTTTAAACAGCACAAACCACTTATTTACAACAGAAGACAATGCAAATAGAATCATAGAATTATTTAGGTTGGAAAATACTTTTGAATCCAGTTGTTAATCCGGCACTGCTAATTCCACCACTAAACCATGTCCACGAGTGACAAATCTACACATCTTTTGAACACTTTCAGGAATGGTGATTCCAACATTTTCCTGGGCAGCCTGTTCCAGTGCCTGACCACCCTTTCAGTGAAGAAACTTTTCCTAATGTCCAATCTAAACTTCCCCTGGCACAACTTGAGGGCATTTTTTGTTGTTCTGTCACTTGTTATCTATCAGAAGAGGCCAACCCCCACCTGACTAGAATCTCTTTTCAGGTAGTTGTAGACAGAGATAAGGTCTCCCTTCAGCCTCCTCCAGGCTCAAACCCCAGCTCCCTCAGCCTCTCCTTGTAAGACTTTTGCTTCAGAGCCTTTGCCAGCTCCATTACCCTTCTCTGGACATGCTCCAGGATCTCAATGTCTTTCTTGTAGTGAGATGCTTCAGTGTGCTTCCAAAAGAATGTATTATCTACTATTGACTGTGCAGTTCCCTCAGAGTGCATATGTTGTGCTCTGTCACACCTTCTCATTACTGTAAATAAAGTGAGGTTCATACTCTGCTTGCAAAGAAGCAGTAGCTTTTATTGCAATAGCAGGTTGTTGTGGCAACAGGGATTCTTGGAAGTTCTTGGGACACTTCTGGTATTTACATTGTCATTTACAACTTCCTGACCCAGAGATGTTGAGGGGAACCAGAGATGTTTTTCAGGAGAAGCTGGTACAGAAAGGATGTTTTTAAATGTGTGATTCTGTGAGAAATCTGGAAGAAGTTCTGTTGACCACTCTCTCCTCTGTTGGGATGATATCTAGTTGAGTACTGAGTGGGCAATGAGAACACTTGACAAACATACACAGAAAAAAAGAGTACTACTCAAATATGTATTTGGACTTTTTCTATGGATGATAATCTGCCAATTACAGCTACAATTTCAGGCTGTTTAGAACAGAAAAGGTAAAATGATATGCTTGATGAGTAGTCCACACATGGTCTAAATGCACCGAAACTGACAGGTGTGCTGCATTTGGTGGGCATGACAAGTCAAGAAACCCATCCTTGATCTGGTAGTGCCTTTCTGGATATCAGAAGAGTGTGCACTGCAAAAATGTAGGAATTGTGTGGAATTAAAGAGCCTTTCAGGCAGCGTCTGTGTTAACTGTTATAAACTACATGCCGCTGTGAGTAAAGGACTTAGGACTTTTATTAAGCACTTCATGTTGATATAGTGCACTGGAGGCAGATTAGCTTTAGGATTTGTGATTCAGGCTTTTAATGAGGATGAACAGAGAAGAAAACTGCACAAACTCTTGACCTCATGTTGTTTGTTTTCCTCATTGTGCTGGCTGGTGTCCTGGGAGCAAAGAACGAAGGCTGTCTGCTGTTTGTATGTTGTTCATTTGAGGACTGAAGAACAGAAATCTCATTTTTCTCCCTTGTGTGGTCAGGTCTGGACTGACCCTTTGCCAGTGAAGAAACTATAGCCCTAGGCCAGCAGCAGTCAGACATTGATCTTTAGGGACACTCTACTGGAATATGTAATATCCTTCATAATTCTCTGATAAAAGCCTGGCTAAAGCTGAAAGGAGCTGATAATCTCCTACCATTTCCTCTCCCATCACCTCCAGAGACTGAGTGCTCTTCTTGTGATTCCAAAAGAACTTAGTACATCACAAGGTAAGTGGTGGTGAAAGAGGTCTGGCCTCCAGCAGCCGCAGTGTTTCATGGATTCACTCTAACAGAATATAGTTTTATTTTCTCTTGCACAAACCTAAGAGCTTGATATGAGATATCCAGAGAATTCAATATTTACGTGTTCTGTTTGTATCTCGTGGGTTTTATGTGCTTGTTTCTCATGCAAATAAGCACCTTCCAGATATATCCAGAAATGCATCCAATTATGTTTCCTTACTGCCTGTAAATTAAATAGCTCAGGACTGTCCCCAGTCATTTTCTTTGAGACATTACTTTTTTCATTACTGTTTAATCAAATTACCTATGGTTTGAAAGGAAGTTAGAAATTTTTCCAAGAATCTTCATTTCTTTGCAGACACCCATTCTGGTTTCTCTTGTTTTGCTCTTCTTGCACTGATTGCTCATTGGGGTGGTGGGTTTTTTTGTGACATTCTCATCTCCATCATGAAGCTTGAGATAGACTAAAACTTCTTTGAAAGGAATGAATGACAGAGACCCCTTTGTCTCAGATCAGATTGGTGCTGGTGTGGACTATGACCTATCAGCCGTTTGGATTTTCTACTACTCATTCCCTTCCATGAAGCCATCTGAATGTAAGAACTGGAGGATATTTTCAAAGCAGTTCATGGGTGTTAAAAGTATCAGAATAGGCACAATATCGTTGGCTGTGCCACCCTTTTGAATAATTCATAAAGTTGTCAAACCCTTATGCTCACCCTTGCAGTAATGAGAGACAGTAATCTGAGGCCCTCTTCGTTGGCAGTGTAGGCATTCCCAACTTCACTGTTTCTGTTTTGGGACTGATTCTGAAGGGATCATTTAAAGCAAAGGAGGAGCTCATTATATTCAAGGACTTTGTGTCAGAAGTAAAATAAAAGCCTTTATAGGAAATATCCCCACTTAGCTGCATTCCAGTCAGAAGTGTGATATTGTAGCCCAAAGATTTCATCTCTAAACCACCCTTCACTCTCTAAATCACACCTTACTCTCTTGGAACCCAAAAATGAAATAAAATGAAATGTAAAGATAAGGATCCTTTCAGTCCTAGTTATTCTTTAGAAAACAACTGTCTGTCTTCTGTTTTATATGTTCTGAGAGCAGTGGAAACATCTGACTTATCATGGCCACTGCCTTCTACATTTCTTTACTAGGGGAAAACAAATGATAAAACTGAAACACAGGTGATTGCTTTTCTGTTTGCAAAGTCAGTTTTCTACCAAGAAACAGTGGTGCAATCCATGCATCTTGGTTGTTTTGTTTTAGGCCATGAGGAAAAGCTGTCTTATTTTTTCAACACACGGGTGATTTTTTTGGATCAAAAAATAAAGTTCAGGTCTTGGCACAAATTACAGAAGTGTGTTTAAAAGTAAGGAAACAGTTTGCCAAAAAACAATAAGGTAGTCATCCCTGACTTTCAGTCCTTTCAGGAAGTTCCAAATTCCAGGTCTGTCCACCCACTTGAATTCTGTTACACAAAGTTCATTGCTCACAGCAGTAATTCCAACTGCAGTTTAAAAAAAGATTCTGCACCTCTTTCATTGTACTGGCTGTGAGTGAAGATAGTCATACAGGAGACGGTAAATGCTTTGAATGGTGTGAATGAGCTTAGTCCTAATATTTTCCATAAGAGAACTGCGCAGATCTTAGGAGACTGCCCAGACTCACCTTCCTCAGGCTTGGCTCTCATGCTACTCTGAAGCAGTGGACAATGAAACCATCACTCTTTTTTATGTTCAGCATACCATCAGGACTCCATGCTTATTAAACTGTCTCACCATTAAGAAGACTGTTTATATTGGTGCTGAGACTCACGTTAACACCCCAGCCCTGTCTGCACAGATTGATTTCCTGATGACTACTCCAAGTCATACCTTTTTTTCTCCAAGTCTCTGCTAATTCACAGTTTTTCTTTCCAACAGAGGTTTCACCAACCTCATATATGCAACACCCTAAAAAATAGCTTTCTAGCCATGCCACTATGGCCTGCCAGGCCTCCCATTGACAAAGGACATCTAATCCATTTCTGTACTTCTTGTCCTGTTGCTGTTGAGGAGGGCCTTCTTGGTCTCTGATGTCTTTCTTGATGTATTCGTCCTTCCTTTCCTTTACCTTCTTAGCTTTTTGACCTCCTTGGACTGGAACTGGTGTCTGCCTGCCCCAACATGTCACTGTCCTCAGCTTTTCCTGCACTGCTGAGTCTGAGGTTACCTGTGACTTGGTGTTCCTGTAGTTGCCGCCTTGTGCTGCTGATTTCTGTAGCTGTGCATGGGCCTGCTCCTCTGCATTCAGTGCACTTGTTTCCGAGGCCACAGCAGCGTGACCTCGGGCAGCTTGTGTACCCTGGCACTTCCCTTTGTTACACTCTGCTCACTCATCTTTTTCCCCTCAGAGCTGTAGCACACCATGACCATGTGGAGCTGTCTAAATATTTGGGTGCGCTAATTTCTGCTCTCTACTTCTGAAAGCGTATATTGTGATGATACAAAACTGCCAACTAGTAGTTCATCCTCAGATCTCTTTTTGCCTTACAGTCATTGCTTTCTGGTATTTTTAGTTATTTGTTGCCTTTCAAGTATCTTTTTCTAGCTCTCCCTTGCAGTTAAGTCTGTGGCACTTAAGACTAATGTGACATGGTCTATAATTTATCCATGGTGCTTTTTTTCATTACTTATGCTAGACTATGCAAAATATCCCTCAAATTTCTTAATTATAATTCATGCAAACATGTGCACTTCTGGAGAATGGCTGAAATAGCAGGCTATGGTGCTAAGATAATTTATGTCATTAAAAGTAAAAAATATTCATTCTTACTTTGCCAAATATTGAGTTGGGATTTAAAAAATTGTGAACTGTCCCCTTGTTTGACAGGTATATTATTTACATGTCTTGCATAGTTTCATTTGCAACTCTAATTAAATACAAGCTTTTATGTTCAAATAAAATTGGAAAATTAGTAATTCTTATTGAACTTCAAACAGCTCCTCTCACTCTTCTTTCATCGTGTCTTTACACCCTTCTTCTGAATTCACATATTCTGGTTTAGTCATAGCCTAATTTCAGAAATCAATAGACGTCTGATGCATGTAGTCTTTATTCTGACTCTATTCTGATTTTCAGCTTATCCACATGTGCTTAACATTTGCTTCTTTATGTCTCTTTATTAATTGTCATAACTGGGTCTCATGGTACAGGTTTGTCTCCTCCTTGACATGATTTCTGTCCACATATCTGCATTCAATAAGCAGGAATGTCCTCGGCATTAGGTGGTTAGGGGTCAGTGCAGATTAAGTGGAAACACTTTTCACTGCAGTTACCCTAGTCACAGTTGAGTGGACATTATGAGAGCTCTTTTTCTTCCACATTTGCTAATTCCTTTGCTGGGGACTGTGCCAGTGCTGATAAAACTCTGCATTTTCCCTTGTCTGCATGTAGAAATCTTTTTTTAACTTCAAATTACTCCCTAGAGACTCCCATTTCTTTGTAAACCATTCTTTTTATGCTATGTGACTGCTGGACAGGGTCTGGTCCTTCATCTGTATCTTTCATCTTCAGGATTATTCTTCAAAGTTACTAGTTGATGCCGAAGTTCTTCATAGTATAATATAAACATCCTCTCCCTTTTTGACGTCCTGACTCTTTTTGTGGGGGAGGAGAATGCATGGAGTAAAAGAATAGGATGTGACCCTGAAGAACTTAAAGGAGACGCCAAAGGATGAGCAGGATTAAAAGTTCTTCTGCCCTCTTCTTACAGATGGTAGTCTGGGCACTAGTAGAAAAAACCTCAGGTAAGAACGAGTGTTGAGGAATTTAATCTGGGGTCTTGATCATGAAGAATGCAAAGGATATTGACAGAAGATTCAGTTTTTAGTCTTGTACTTTCCTGCAACCTAGTTTAGCCACCAAGGGGCTGTTTCAGACATCAGTCTTTTACTGTCATGTCAGAGGTTCTTAACACGTGTGAAGAAGTGCGCGGTGAATGTGTGACAAATCCATTTACTGCATGGCACTGACAATAGAGGCCCTTTGGGCCAAGCTGAGCCATTCAGAAGTGAGTAAGCTAGTCTTCTCTGTGAACTAGCTTAGAGTTAACACCCAAGTACTGGATGCCTGAAGTTATAAATCCCACTCATATATTTGTTGGACAATTTATGGTAAGACATAGTTTAATCTCTTACCAGTATTCTTGTGCATCCTACCTTTTAACAACTTATGCCTATGAAAACTAAGTTTTGGCATGGAGCAGTTGGAGCCTCTCCCTCTGGAAAGGAATTTGGCAGATACTGAGAGGAGGCTTGTGGCAGTGCTTCCATATTTTCCTGGCGGTATTGCAGAGAAATTATAGAGGATGGAATCTTCCATGCTGCTCCATATAGCTGCTGCCAGGGTGCTGATGGTAGGCATACTGGTAGATTAAGTTTAGCAAAAAAATCCTGTATTCATAGTCTCATATAAAAATATAATTTGAGAAATATGGTGCTTTCTGATGAAGGAAAACCACAAGACTACAAGCTCTTATACAGCTGCATAAATCAGATATGTTAAATGGAAAGTTAAGCTGAAAGTTGAAATACTTGTGTTGTAAGGGAAAAGTAGAATGAAGCAAGTTACTGGGGAAAATATATTGGGCACCAGTAGGAAATTAGTTGTTTGTAAGGTTATATGAGCAGCATTTCCCTGGTATTAGAATCAATTGCACACCTATTAGGAACCTGTGTCTGGCACAGATTGTAAACACGAGTACATAAATGTCAGTGATCAGATCAAATTGTTTCTAATATGATGACAAAGAATTCCCTTATAAAAATAGGAAACAGAAAATGCAAAGTCTGTATGCTTCTGAAACCCACTGTCCATGAACAGAGGTTGAAGATCCCTATCAAAGGACATCAGTTTATTATTTGTTTCTATTACATGAAAAGCTTCTGAATATCATTGTGAAAGGCAGAAGCTTGCTACCTTAACACTTCCTGGTCTATTCCTTGGAGATCTAACATGTTCTTTAATATCTGTACCAGAGAGTGGATCATAAAGAATGCAATACCAACAAGTGAACTAATAAATGCTGTTAAAAAGAAAAATCATGATGTAATCAAGAATGTGTTTTCATATAGGTTTAGCCCAAAAAAATCTCAGAAGTAATTTCTTCACCTTATTTTGGAAAGCTGGTGGAGTATGTCCCTGAAATTACCAACTGCAGGTGTGGTTTTAAATTGGTGGGTTTGTTGCAAATTTAGGGAATGGGAAGACCACAAAGAGTCTAGGATCTGTAGGAAATGTTCATGTGGACAACACCATTATAGTCTCCAAAGATTAAGGTGGGTTTAAAACAAATTTTTATTCCATGAAACATTGTGTTTTTATCTGTATTTCTATTGTTGATCAGCAAACACAATACAATATTCCCATCATTTTGTTCAAGTTTGTGATCAGGATCTGGCATATCATTTGGCTCTCCTTTTACCCTTTTTTAAATGTTTAAATGTTCCCTTTCTTTGCATACTGAGGTACTTTCAGGATTTCGAGACTTTCTAAAATGAGCGTTACGGCAGAAGCACCACCAGCCAGTTTGTTAAGAACTTTTGAGTTCAAGCTCTGGATTTTTAAGCTGTTTATGCCTGAGGAAGTAGTGCTCTTACATTCTTATATGGAATTTATGCACTGTGCATTTTTTATCCCCTTGTAAATACAGAATCTCCTGTTAATGGAACAATTTGCCTTTTCAGCATGATTATTGGGAATTTTATGATTTCTGTTTAGTAAATATTCATGCCTTTACTTCCTCTTGTGC
Organism: Vidua macroura; assembly: GCF_024509145.1. Classification (NCBI taxonomy): domain Eukaryota; kingdom Metazoa; phylum Chordata; class Aves; order Passeriformes; family Viduidae; genus Vidua; species Vidua macroura. Next base: position 37,494,450 of record NC_071576.1, read on the forward strand.
TCTGTGCTACCTAATACTAAGCCAAGTGCATTCAAATCTCCCAGATCTGAGGCACCAGTGATGTTACATAGTGTGTCGCTGATTCATCTTTTCTCTAATATAACCTTTCCTTCCTATGCAGGTTTATAATCTCACAGCAGCTTCCCTAATATCTCAAGGGTTCTGGAAAGATGTGTACCCCGGAGCTAATTACAGAGATAGATACACCAGTTGCTGGTTCACTGGATATCTGTTAATAATTTGATACTTCTAACCTTGTTGAATGACCTCAGATTATCTTTCTCCACTGCATTAGAGAACATGTATTCACTTCCTTTATTTCTGTACTGTAGTTATTATATTGCTCATCTATATCCTTGTGGTTATCTGATATATATCACTGTCATATGAGAATAAAAGCATTAACCATGACTTCTTAAAATCAGTCAAGGAAGTTTTATGCGTGCATCAGCAAAGGGAATAGAGAAAATGTTAGTAGGTTTGTCAGATAGCACTTACAGCTGTTGTATATGTGATCACACAGATATTGGAGTTGTGTCAGTCACTAAGGTGCATAAAACACCATGTCTCTGATCACTACAAACTGTGCCACACAGAAATGAATGTTAATTTTTGACTGGGAAGAATGATGGGAAGTGGATGAATGTTGAATTCTGTGCTGCAACATGCCACGAAAAAAGCTTGGAAGTGACCAGGAATGGTTAGACAGCATCTGCTAGACTTTGTGGCAGAAATATTGCAAAAATACACAGTTTACATGGAAGTAGGTGAATCAGCAGTAACACCTTAAATGGAAAAGACAACAATACAGAACACGTTAACATCTAAGCATATTCAATTTTAGGTTACCACAATCAAAATTATATAAAAAGAAGTTCTGGTAGTACAACAGGGCTTTGATGTGCCCGATGAAAGAATAAATTAAGCAAGGTTTTAAATTATTTTTCACAAAACCTGTGGAATTGGGGTAATTTTGAAATGAATGGAAAGCATTGAGTGGAACATAGAGTATTAACTGCTGACTTCATGAGAATAGATTCATTAACATTGAGGGTAGCAAAATAGAATTGTGACCAAACTGAGGAAAGAAAACTTTAGAGACTAAGTGATACGTGTTTGTTTATGGGTAGAAATCACTGAATACTTAAAGCCTGTGTTACAGATACTGTAACAGCATCTATGTTTCAGGAAACAAACATAATGTACAAAAGTACTTGCTGAGAATAGAGATCACAGGCTGTCTTAGGAGCATGCTTGGAAACAGACAAGCTGTTACATAATGCAAGGGTTAACATGAATTTAAATTTGAGTTTGATTAGGCTGATGTCTAGTTCCAGGAACATCACGTAATGAGGAGTGACCCATCCTGTCCTTCTCAACCCTTAGGCCCGCCTCTCCCTCCCAAAATAAACCTGTGTCTGAATGATGGGAACATGTTTAAAGAGTAGACTTGAAAAGAAGACTATTTCCAGCAGTACCCATTTCTGGAGAAAATGGCAGCATTAGGAAAACCAAATGATCTAATATATACATTTAAGAGAGTATTTTATGCAACTGGCCATACTTCCAATCATAAAAATGTACTGTGCATAACAGTATAAATTTGCTGAATATTTAATGACAGTATACAAATGATTGTATGAAAACATAATATAGCATACAGAGATTTCATGTCTTAGCTTCAGCATGCGAGTTACTACTGAGAAAAAGACAGAAACTTCTAAATTTCATCAGTGTCAGTTCTGTTGATGTTACAAGTAAATATCAAGGTTAAGAAATATGTAGCCAATTCAGGAAGCTACATTAAATTCCTAGCAGTGTTAATCCATGGCTTCTGTTAGTCTACTCAAAAGAAACAGGAAAGGTTTCCTTTTATTAGCTGTTACTCTAGTTTATTTGCAACTGAGTTGGAATAATTCCTATCCAAATGCATCTGGATAAACTCTAATTTACATAAATTAAATGACATACTGAAAAAGTTGAGAGCAAAATTTATTCTCTCTTAATTCAGAGGAGGCTTTCTCTACTTTCCTCATTTTCTCAGGTGCAGTAACAGGGTGGTGGTTAAGAGGTGTGTGAACATGCATATGAGATTCTGGGAAGGTTGTTTTATTTATTTTCAGAGCTGTTGGTAGGCTGTATGAATTTGGGTAAGGAATGAAAAGCAATGGTTCAGCTGTGAGTTATAGTGATGAACATTCTGGGATCCTTTTAAATCAAGTTCATGCTGTCTGTACTGTCCAACTGTTACTCCAAAGAAAGAGGAAAAGGACCATCCTTTACATAGTTTTCTGTTCACCCCAGCTGAATAATGCTTTTGTCACATTCATGGCACTCTTTTGACAGTGTCATTGGAGTTCTCTGTGGAGAGACAGGCCAAGCTTTGACAGGCAAGTGCCAAGGTACCATGGGTTTGTTTGTTTTAGATGGGTTTAAAACTATGGCTAATGTAGCCAAAAGCAGGCATCTTACAAGGAAATTAGATCACACCAGCTATTTCTAGCATGCAGCAGTCACTTAGCTGTCCCTGGATTTGATATAACAAGGTTCGTAAAACCCTTAGCAAGTGGAAGCCCATCCCAGTACTGATAATTTTAATTTATTTTTATTCTTCAAAGAAAACTTATGCTTATTGGGGAGAGGGGCTCTTCCTCATGATTTACCACTTGTATCAGCAGAAAAATATCTCCAGTTCACTTTTGGCTGGGAGGTTAAGATGCTTGTCCTTGGCTATATCAGTGAAACATTTCAGTCCTGAACCACTGAGATTCATCCAACCTAGTCTGTCCAGAGAGGATTCAATTCCGTCACTAACCCACAGCTGGCAGACATGCAATGAACTGCTTTTTAGAGGGACTGTTCCCTGCCCAGTGTGTGTACAGGGAGCCTCTAGACAGACCAGGTGATTTGGACACTTTTCTGTCTATAGAAAAGAAATCCCATTTTACTTCTAGGTTTTTTCATCACAAGCTGCTGTACTGTTTGGTACCAGTAACTGCAGTCACCTGCATCAAAACTTTCTAGATGGCAAATAAAAACCCTTCAAACCTAAGTCTCATTCTCCCTTTCTTTAACCTTGAAGGATAGAAACTTCCTTGTTCATTACCCTAGAGAAATATGTGGAGTGTCAGGATGGTTGAAGTGCTGGGAAACAATGCTGTTAATAGTTCCCTGCATGTAAATGAGAACTGGATAGGACCTTTGAAAACCCATGAAGAGCTGAAGAATTGTTATTCAGAGCTAGTTCTGTGAGCTAAGGCCTGTTTCAATAATGACTTCCATTAAATGTTCAGGGTTTTGTATACAACATCAGAAGTAAGACTAGAGGAGTAAGAGTCTGTGTACCAACAATGTGATACAAGAAGGAAGCTTGATGTTCTCTGATCTCTCTTAAAACTTGTTTAACAGTTTAAATTCATCCTGGAATGTTGTGCTCCACAGCAGCTACCCATGACCACTGTGCTAGAACACAACCAAGGTGCAGCTTCAGATCAAAGGAAAACAGCCATCGCTTTCAATCTCCTGGTGGAGGATTGATGAAAAGCAATTCTGTGTGTGTTAACTTTGTGATTTGATTTGATTTGTTGATGCATTCATTCGGCGATTTTAGAATTTGATTATCTAAGACACCACCATTAACCTATTTGATTTATTGATCCATATTCTTTGTGACATGGCTATAGTTAGATTTTAATTTAGAAAATTTAAACTAGTTTTGGCCTAGTAATATCTTGGTTTGTTCTTAATATTTCCTTACTAATTTTTAGAGAGAAAATCTCTGCAGAGTGCATAGATCTATGTTTTGTGTATTATTTGTTCTTTAAAACCCAGAAGCCTTCAGGGAAAAAATGTAATTTAGTTCTGGTGTTTGAAAGATATGGCTCTCTTTAAATTAAATCCTTTGTTCCCAGATATTGCACAATATTTCAAGCAGCAGGGAAGTAATACCCTGTAAGTTGCAGTTTGCTCATTATAAAATCCAAAATTAACTAATAGCAGGTAATTATCCACAATTCATATCCACAACTGTCAGTCACTCATTTCAGTAAATCTCTTAAATACTTCAGTTCATATGCATAAACCCCCATCCTTACTGTACTGTGAACTGAGTTAGCAGAAATATAATTAGCTAAAGAAAATAGCATCTAAAATCCCAGCATTTAGTTCCACTGAAATATCATAATGATGCTCAAAATGAATCATCAAATTCACTTATTTGGAGACCTGGTTGGAGGTCAAAAGCTTTTATATTTAACAGGCTTCTTCAGTGAAAGTCAATTAATCCTAAAATGGTTGTGAGTGAATGCAGTGTGCAAAGGAGCCAGAACAGGGAGAGAAAGCTACAAAAATGTCATCTGTGGGTGGGAATTGAGACTGGATTTCAGTGGAGAGGTGAAAGGCTCCTACAGATGAGGACTGGCTTTGTAGGGAGTGGGACTATGTTCTATGTCTATGAGGGCACCTTGACTGTCTGTTGCTTGAGAATTTGCAGAACATTGCAAAGTGTTGCTGTGTCACTAATGCTGAAGCAACCTTACAGCCTGCCTTCTTCATGGCTCTGTCTGGTTTGGTGCTCTCACCAGACTACATGGACTTATGTAATGGTGGTGTAGCCTGCCAAGGCAAGGAGTCCTCAAGTGTGTGACTTACTGTCAGCAGATTTACTTGAGCAGTCAAGCCTGCTGCAAAAAAAACCAGAGGACTACAGGACCCACTGAGTCCCTTGGGTTACTGAGTACAAAGTGCCACAGATTCAAACAGCCCTGTCATGAGAATTTAGATAAGAAAGGACCACAAAACATTCAACCTATGCCAGGAGTGCTGGAAATGCAAGAAAAAAAAGGACAAAGCTGGCTGAGATGCTAAACTCAAATCTGAGGCAATGGAGCAGAGATGCCTGATGGGTTTTCTGACTCAGGCCAAGTGTCAGAGCCAGAGATTAAATCTGATTTCATTTTCATGCGCCAATTGCAGCCTTCCACCTGAAAAAGATAGTTGCTTCATTAAATAGTGATTTGAATTGTGTCACAAAGACTGCTGTAGTATTCCAGCAGTGTCAAATTGGGTAACAGTACATGCTCTGATTGTGGGAGTAACAAAAAGTAATTATAATAGTACGAGTTCTTTTCACTAACTTGATTTTTCTAGACATCTGAAAACAATTTTGGGCAGCTTAAGTAAGAGTATCCCACAAGCTAAGATTCTTCCTGTTAAATGGAATATGCTGAAAGGAGATTACTTTGCTTAATTTCTAAAATGCTGGTTTAAAACTGCCCAAGCAAATTGTTCTATATGCCAGTTCTACCAGGAAGGAAACAAAGTACTAACTGTGCAGCATGCCTGCTGCCCTGGTTTTTAAGATAATAAAGAAATTAGGGTCATACTTCTTTGTTTCTCTGTAACTCAGTTATTAGACTGATTTCTAAAGAAAGAGCAGGCTTAGGATCTAATACCAATATTTTCCATGAATGTCTCTGCTAATGGCATAATACAATGAAAAAGATGTGCTTTTTTTGCTGATCCTCATCTTTTAAGCTGCAAGTTCAATTGGATGTTCACTGATCTGTCTCTTTCCTTCCCAGTGTCAAATAGCCATATTACAGGAAATGGCAGAAGCAGCATGGGCAGAAGAACATTTATTCAATCTTGGTTTATGTATTGAATGCAAAAGCCAGCAAGAAAACTGCCTAACTACATATTAGCCATCTGCCTTACTACATATTTTCATTGCTTTCTCTTTTGCAAAAGTGATAGGATCTCAGTCACTAGTATATGCAGACACACACACAAGCATATTTACATGTGTGCTCAGTGATACCTCTAGGTGAAGGCTAGGTAATGTGTGAACTGCAAGTAACAATACATACTCAGATACTGCCTTCTTGTGTGGAAGCCCACCATAATTACAGTGTGGTGTATTTTTCCCTCATCAGTGGGTTTAATAAAGAGTGGTGGGTGGGGCTTCTGAGACAAAGAATTCTGAGGAAGTCAGTATGGCAAAAAGCAGATGCTGCTGTTCAAAAAGATAGAGGTCTTGGACTCCTTTACGTGGTTCCCAAGGTCTAGCAGCCTTCGGCTGCCTGAAAATGAGAACCTGATGAGTGACTGCTTGTGAATGAGAATGCAGCTTTGCTACCATATAGCAGTCAGTTTTACTAGGTACACTTTGCCACTAACACTCCTGGTATATTCTGTAATTTCCAGCAGGTACCATATCTTCTGCTTGGTAAAACAGGATAGCACAGCTTGTGACAGCTGGACACTATTCACTTTGTTCACAATTCACTCCAGTGATGTATTCTTAAAACAATGGGCATTACCTGAGGCTCATTTCTCCAGGTTCTTAAAATCAAAACAAAACAACGCCAAACAAACAAAACAACCCACAAAAACAAAACAAAACCAACCCAACTCCCCCACCAAAAACGAAAAGACAAATTTTTTTTACATTTGAGTGCAATTCAGTTTTGTATGCCTCTTTTCTCATGTTAGTTTATTCTTCTTCTCTCCATGCAACTTTATTTGCAGTGCTATTTCTTCGTTCTTATTTATCTGAGAATATGAAGTTTGAGCTGGGAATTTGGCTTTCTCTACATTAGATAGAGCCTGATTCTAATTATCTGTGTTATCTCTGTGGAATGTATTATTGATTAGAGCTTCTACCTATGCCTAGACTGTTAATAATCCTTGGAAGAGCTGAGGATGGGACCCAGTTCTTCAGGTCTTAAGGGTTTCTCTTCCCATCCTGAATTTCATAACAGATGTTTCATACAGCTCTAAGAAACCACAGTCTCATATAGCTTAAAAAGAGGTGGCCAGCAGCCAACTTTCAAATAAACAACCTCTGCTCTTTCATTAAAAGAAAACATTATCATAATATTAAATTACATGTCAAATGGTGAAGGTATCTTTCCTTGTGTACAAGATATTATCCTTTGAAGTCACAGAGCCCAGAGTGATTTTCACATGAGGGTGACCAAATAGGAAAGAGGGAAAAAGTAAATAAAACAGTAACACTGGTTGCTTTTCACATTCCTTCCCTGGTTATAGAAACACATGTGTTTGGATAACAAGGTTCTTATTACCCACATCTTCTTCTTCCCCTGAATTTTAATGCCCTATATTCTTTATTTGTTATCTAGGATATGTTACCTTTCTGGTATGCTTCTCCATATTGACAAAAAAGGTTAACATTGCAGCTACACCTTGGTGAAATATTTTGAAGTCAGGTATTCTATCCAAACTCTAGTAGATGCTGTTGTGGGAACAAGTAGGAAGCTTGCCAATGAATCTAGCTGAGATAAAGGAGAAATTTTGTGAAAGAGCTGATGAAAGGCCAATTTTTATCCTGGTGCTAGGTAGCAAGCTTTTAGATGAAAGAGATTACTAACAGCTAATCCTACTGACTATTGATATTTTTCTTTATTTTCAAACAATGCAAACAAAACTTCTCACTCATAACACACAAGTACTTTGTAGATTACAGGACAGTGACCTGGCAAAGCAGTGTGAGAATCTGCCGCATTCTCCATATGCACTAATAACTGATTTGGACTTTGGTTTCACACAGTTTCTTGTCCCCTGACCCCTTCCAGCTCAGTTGGGGGTTATTTCTGGGGCTGACAAGTGTTTTTGTTGGCAGCTACTGATTGACAGTCTGGATCACGAAGTATCACAATGTATTTAGCATTCTAGATGCTACAGGAAAAATTAATCTGGTTGTCCTTGAGTTTATTTTGTCTTTTTTGGTGCTGAATGATCTCTTTAAAATTCTGAACTCCTGCTTTTAATCTGAATTGTACAGTTGCTACACTTTAAAATTTGCTATTGACTATGTCTTGAGAATTCTGATATTCACTTCTGCTAACTGGGGACTGAGTGACATTCTTACCAAAGTCTTGCTATTCTGGTTTCCCAGCATGTTAGTATTTTAACTGCCTCCCAGTTCATTTTTCTTTAGGGGAAAACACATGAAGTATAGGCATTAAAATCTGCATTCTCCTTGCTTTTGTGAGTCTGAATTGGTAAGTCATGAATGATACATTGCAATAACTATCATGTCGAAATACTTGTTATTTGTTCAACTAACCTTGGTACATTTGAGATTCTTGTTCAAATTAATTAACCAAAATGAGACTGTAGATATAACTATAGAAATCAAAATGCAGTTTACAGTGTTTTACTCTCTTAATAATGTGAAAATTCACTACAGAAAAAAAATTAATAGTAATAATAGGTACCATTTCTAAACAGATCTCTATTTGAATCAGACCAAAGACAACCAATAATGTCATGGTTCTAGCATGTCTCTCATTCTACACCCCATGGTCTGTACCTACTGCTGACTCCTCCTGTGGATGTTTTTTTTTTCATCAAGAGTATTTGTGTCATGTTATGATAAGAGTTTTGAGCCTCATCGTTACACTTTCATACTCAGATCAGTACTTTAAATCACACATCGTGCTTCTGATACCAGACTGTATTTCAAATATAGTAGCTGGAAGCTTTTCCTGTTGCAAGATTTTCTATGTCCTTTACGGAAGTTCTTCGTGTACCAGCACAACATCAGGTGTAACTATATGTGTCCTTATAGAATTGATAGTTTAACAGCAGTTTCCACAGTCTCCTGGGAAAAAAATCAAATATCTGGTACCTCTGTATCTCCTCCCTATTTGTTAATCACCCTGCTCAAGTTGTACGTGGATGGGTGGGTTGTTGGCTTCTTTTTGTTTTAAAGTTGCTTTTGGGGAGGGAGGGGGTTTCTTGGGTTTGATTAATTAATTTATTTAATGATTAATTGCAATACCTATGAGTTATATTTTTGCTAGGCTTATTTAGATCCTTCCTAATCACTTGCTCCTCCTTGTACTGAGATGAGCATCTCTGGGGCAGCCTCTGGAGTGATTAAATAAAGATGAGTAGAAGTAACTAATTAGCAGGCTCATTCAATCTTTGGTCTTTCTATAGGGGTGGTATAACTCTTCTTCTTCTTCCCTCTTTGTTTCTCATTAAAAGAAGCTGAGAGGAGAGACATTTTAAAAATAAGAGGTAAAGGCAACGATAACCTAGTCTTTTTAATAAAGCAGTCAGTCATTAATAAGGATGCTGAAAGAAAAGGAGATAGAGAAAGTTAAGTGTTATATGATTACTACTGATTCCATAGGGAGGATTTTGTAATTTAAAAGAGAAAATACAGTATGCCAAATAGCAGGAAAGTACCAAACAATATTCTTAAAGATTGCTGTAGTCAAATGAAATGCATACTTAGTATTTACAAATATCATCATAGGTATTAATCTGACTTTTTTTGGTTTTGCTTAAAAATGCCTTTTTTCAGCTTAAAACATATCATTTGATACTTTCCCAAAGGGGCTGCATTTGTCACTACCACATTTTGGAAACAACTGTGTATGTTGAGCTTGTTGGTTTATATATCATGTATCCTGTATTTAATTTAATATCTCAGTGTATTCTCATTGTTAAAAACAGTTGTAGTGAATCATTTTTCTTGTTTCACTGCTGGGCTGACTTGTCCAAATGAATTTGTGCATATGAATATTACATTTGTGTGCGAAAGCAGAGTGCACATCTGTGCATGACTTCTTCAAGGTAAAACAATTGAGAAGCACTTGGCATGCAGTTTCTGCATGGGGTCTTGAGTATTAACATGGGAACCAGCCAGGAGCATGCACGTTTTTAGGCATTTCTCTTCTGTTACCAGTACCCTCTCAGTATTGCAGACTTCACTGGTAGCCATGTGCTCTTCAGCAGTGAGTGGATTTTATTAAGTTTTAATGAAGCTAGGAGCTGATGTTGTTTCTGATACAAAATGGATTATCTGTTATGTACAAATTAGTTTCTGATCCTTCAATAATCTCCAAACAGATGAATCAGAAGTTGAATGTAGGGGAAAATCTTGTAGGTTTTATTGACCAAAACACCTGGAGAAGGAAATTAATGTTGGCTGTGCTAGTTCTTCCTTGTCCAGGTGAGCCAGGAGAGCTGATAAGACAACAATAACCAAGTCTTTGCACCACATTTTTACTTTGTTTTCCTAAAAGCACCTTCCTCAAGAGCTTGATCCCATCATCTGTATTATTACACACAGTGGCTCAGAGCATTAATACCAGGATGGGAATGGGGACCCTTCTCTTGAGTAGTGTCTGTTTGACAATGCTGTACCTTGTGAGCCTCTGTTCCTGTCTGGGAAGAGTTACCAGACAAGGGAGTGTATAAAAAAAATCTGCTTTTAATGATATATGGGCATCCTTGTAGCTGTCCTGCACTGCTGTGCAAGGGTTAAGTACTCAAAGGGGAATCCTTAGATGATGAAGAGTTGTTGACAGTCATCCTTGTGTCAAAAGTAGATCAAGGAAAAAGTGCAGGAAATGTGCCTTTGTGTTTGGATAACTGCTTTGTGGGCAAAGCAGCCCCTGAGCAATTCTTAAAGCAGTGCATACATTTCGAGCATTCCTAAGGTTCTTGCTAGTAAAACAAGGATGGAAAGGGACATTTAGTAACCTCAGAGATCAATGGGGCTCAAGGACAGATTAAAGTCACTTTTGTCCTCTCCACTTATGTTGTGTGAAATCAAGTAATTGAAAATAATTTTATTTTTACTAAAATTAATTCTGCAGGATCAATTTCATATTCATTGTAATAATTTAATCAAGACCTGGATCTGAAAATTATATTTCTTTCCCTTACTTACTAGCACACAATTCCTCTTTTTCTGTGAAATGTTGCAGTGCTGTTACATGGAAGGTGAAGGGTGGGGAGACAGAGCTCCTGCCACAGGCTATGAAGTGCAGAGGCATCCTGAAGCTGGCAGCTGAGTATCTCCTGAAGGATAGATGTCTAGCAATTAGGTATCCTGTTTCTCTCTCACCTAATTTTGCTGGTTGCTCTGGGCAACTTGCAGATTTTTTTTTTTTCATCTTAGCATACAAGGTTGTTAAAAACTAGATACTCTCTTTCGCAGGAAACTGATTTTAGAAATCTTTTTTAATTTCTAATGGTGATGAAGACTCAAAATCATAACATTTTTCACAAAAAAAATTGTTCCAAATCGATGCTTTGACTTTATCAAAAGTAGTCATTCAGTATTGCAAACAGTCTATTTTGAGAACATTATTTTCCTTTAGCTAGGTATTACATCATTTCACTGTATTAGTGTTAGCTCTAAACTCAGACCAGATTACAGAGTGAAGATGACATGTTTCAACCTTAACAAAATTATGTAATATTTTCCACTTGATTATTTGGAAGATAGTAGTATTTCCTATTAAGTAATGGAACTGTCATTTCCATACAAAAACATACCACGAGAAAATGGTCACTCAGCAGAGAGTGAGGTTTCAGGTAACTTTTTGAGGGATCACATCCCTTCTGCTTTTGTCTCTGCATCCACAAGCTTCCTATCTTCCTTCACCTTCCCTTGTGACTATGCCTATCACCCCTGCATGTGTGAATTCACACATACCTCCATCCATTTAAGCTGCAATTGAAAAACCCTGTAAGTGCTGTTCTAAAGGAATAAACCAATTCTATTTCTTCCTCTACATTTATGTGCAAGACCACATCAGTTTGGAAGTGCTGTTCCCTTGGAAGGAAAAAAGTATTTCAATCATGTACTCATGGTTCTTTGTAGCTGCTTGAAATTCTTCATTAAGAACTGGACACATTCCCCTCAATTTTATTCATTTCAGAGTAATACATCTAATGTAAGTCAGTTATCTAAGTTGCATTCCCTCTGGGAGGATGGGTCTTTGGCAATTTGCTGTAAAACAGGTGTCTTAGGGTGCAATTTCTTATCTCTTTTCTCAAATGACAAAGCCAGATTGAAAGGCTTGAGTCCTTCCTTTGTCCCCATCTTGTCGTCCTTCTGATTTTGGCAACAGCCAGTGTGGCCCGATGTGAGCAAGACTGAAAATATTGAAAGTTAATCTAAAACATTTAAGCAATGTGAAAGGAAAACTTTCCTTAAGAGTGGATAGTATTTTTATTGCAGAAAAATGAAAAAGTATTTTGAGGTTCGAAAAGGAAAGAAAGTTTCTTGAAGAATCAAAGAATTAAACTTTTTTGTTTCATTTAACACTTCTGATTTTTTTTCTTTTTACTTTTTTTCTTTTTCCCACTTCTGTTTTTGGTCAGTTTTCAAGAACCCAAGATGACCCATATTCCTTACAGGGAAAACACAGTTATGCATCTCTTAAATTAATTTTTTTTCCTCAGTAATGTGAGTGGAGGAGGAAGGGAGGAAAAGGTACCAGAGTTCAGGATGTGAAATTCTGCTGTCTCTGACACATGTGTGCTTTTACATGATGTCATCCCAGCAATGTCCAACTTTCAGACCCAAGTCTGTAGTCATACCAATGGAATCCTACCAAGTAGAACAGAAGTTGATTGCCAGTGAAGCTTTTGGTCATATGGACAAATCCCTCTTTTTCAGAACTGACATTGATACAACTTGTGATAACTGTCAGGAGCAAGTCTGTACACAGGTAGCAGGGGGGCAGTAGGTGCCTCTTCTACCACTCACCCCAGCCTGAACAGAGGAGAGAAAATAAGAAGTGGAGCAGTATGGAGTTCTTTCAAACACTGCATCTCAAACGGCCTTGGAAAGCCTTTGTGCTGTTGTGCAGCATATGATTGACTCTGGGTAGCCTAAAAAGAGGTGAGACACAGTGCAAAACCCAGCCCTCATTACCTGTGAGTAATGAACAGTTAGTGTTATAAAAATAGACATATGAGTATTGAGCAGCTTAGCTATAAAACGAGAAATCTTTCCAAGTTAATGTGGCAATATGTGCACACATAAGTATATGCATGTGTACAACACACAACCGGCAGGATGAAGTAGATGCTGTATTTTTGGATTTCAAGAAGTGGTTTTGGCATCCTGTTTCTCAGTAGTAATTAAAATAGTAATTCAGATGTATTTCAGTAGGTGTAGATGTACACTGAAAACTGAGTAAGAAATCATAAGTAGCAAGTTGCTATTCAAAGGCAATATGCCAAGATAGGAAAGTAGTATCAAGAGGAGGACCCAGAAATTTCACCTTGCATCCTATTCAATAGATTAGGTTTGTGAGAAAAATACAGATGGTATGGGCAAAACCTTTTCTGGGTGAGTTCTGTCTAGTAGCTGTGGCACAGGGGTGGAAAACTGCAATGTACTACGCTTAGTGCCAGAGCTTCACAAGTCTTTGCTTTTGAAGGGAGATGCAGTGATTTTGTTAGAAACAAGTATTTGATGCATGAAGGGATGAGGATGCACTCTACAAAGCGCTGGGGAGAATAAAAAGTGGTTGCACAAAATGATTCAGGAAACACCACTATCCAGGGAAGGAACTGGCCACTGAGTGACCGAATAAAGAAAGCGAGGAAATGTGAGACAAAGCAGCATTTTGTGTATCTAGGGGCAGCCAGGAAGCAGCTTGCTGTGAGCAGCAGGAGAGGGGACTGTAGGAATTTCGTACAACCATAAATGTCTAGTCATTCAGTATGTCACAGAAACTGCAGATGATCTTTGGCAATCCAAGTGAAAATTATAACAGGGACTTGCTGGTTGTGAAAATCCCTTTGGATTGATCCACTTGCCACCCCTCAAGGAAGATTCTTGTCAGCAGGTGGGCAAGGAGGTGGCATTCTGTCTCTTGGGATTGCAACATCTGAGAAGGTTCTCTGAAGTAAATACCTACCAAGACAGCTACCAAGTATAGTCCAAAGCATAAATGACTGTGTTTAGTTTTGCAAAATGTAACTAACTTTTAGAAATTTTGTAATGGTGCCAAAGAAGGATGAACAAGGTATGGTCTTAGATACCATTCATGTTCTGCATATAAAGCAGGAAGGAAGTTAAAAACCAACCAAACAAATAAAAGTTTTTAAGTATTCTTCTGCCAGATAAGTTGAATAAGACTCAGGTCAATGAAATGCACATCTATATTCTCCAGTGAGAAGAGACTCTGCAGTTTGACTGGCCTCCAGCTCACTGGAGAGGAAGCAAACTTCCAGACTTGTTAGGACAGACTTTTTCACATGGTGTTAAATTAGCAGCCAAGGGAAATGATAGAAAAGCAAGAAATAAAACTACTTGCTTAGCAGAGAGGCAAGATATTGAGAATAAAATTAAACAAGACCCCAAGGACTAAAAGAGGAGTTCTCCAACTGCTTGTGACTGCTTGATGAGGCTGGCTAGTAAGTAAGTGGCAGTGAAATGTAATTTATAAATTCTAAACCTACAGTGCTGATAAACTGGATTTTCTCAGACTAGGAGGAAGAATTCCTGTTATTCAAAGGACAGAAGTAACTTTGGAACAGCATTGTACGCCTAAAATGACACTGCCTCTTTCCCCAGCCATTGAACAAAATGAACTTGAAGGTCAAATAATACGTAAAATAAATGTCAGTGGGATTGCTGATGATTGCTATACACTGTCAAACCCAACTAAAGATCTGGATGAGATAATGACTAGCCTGTTGTGTGTAAGAGGAGGGAAAAAAGTCTTTTTTTTCCTTGTATGCGTACGTGTATGTGAAGCTGTCAACGAAAGTGGCATATTGGTGGTTTCATTCTGCTAGCATGGGAGCAGATTTGCAGATATTGAATAGATGACAGTATCAGAATGAAAATTCCCCTGTCACTTGTTAGGATAATATCTTGCATCCATTCTCAGCAGATAAAGAATTGAGTTCAGAACTAAACTCAGATGTTCAACAAGTGGAAGCGGTTGTGGCTTGAGTACGCCTTTCTTGGAAATAGAATAAAAATCTTAAGTGGTCTGATATGTACTTCAGCTGAGATACTCAAATAAACGGGCTTTTGTGCCTAAATAACTAATGGAAATAACTTTTGTGCCTAAATATCTGAAAGTGGCATATCTTGATAGTTCCAGAAGAGGTAAATCTCTCAGAATTTAAAACAGTGCCAAAGGAGCTCAGTTGAAAGTAAGTTCGTGGACAGAAAGATTCAGATAATAATTGAGTTGCTTGTTGAAAAAGCTAGAAAGCTACAAGCCTATAGCTGACAGGGGAGGCTATGCTGTTATAAAAAATAGGGAAAATACTACATTGTTTGCACTAAAAGTAAGTTGAAAAGTTGAAAGTTTAGTTATAGATGAAAAAAGGAAAAGAAATTAAGAAGAAATCAGCAGGAAGTCTAAGGAAAATTTCCAAGTGCACTAGTAGCAAAAATATTTTAGCAATTATATGGATCTGTCATAAATGTGTGTGGTAGGTTTGTCAATAACAGAGACAAAAAGAAAAATTATTCAGTAAATATTAGTATTCTAGGAAAAAAATAAAATAATAGTTTTTTCATTGTCACATAGAAATTATGCAATGGCTTTCTGAATAACCAAAAAATATTGTGAAAAACCTGTTATTAAAATGCCTACTTTGAAAAAAAAATAGTTGAGACAGCTTGTGTTCAAGAATTTTGAAAGAACTAGTTAAGGAACTTTGAAACACATCCGTGTGTTGATATTTTCAGTAAGTGTGTCAGGATACTGGCATAATTCTGCAGAACTGGAAGAAAGTTAATGCTGCATTAGTATTTTAAAAGAGTAGGTGGAGTAAGCTGGGTGACAATACTTAATTACATCTTCTCTAGTCCTGCAAAGTAGGACTACTTGATAATATGAAGATTGCTGCCTTAACATCAGTCTGAGTAAAAATACTAGAATATTATGTATAGGATCAAAGAGCTAAAAAGGGTTTATGATTACTTGTCAATCTAAAGAGTTTATTTGAAAAGACATCTTGTTGCAGTGTCAGTTTGTCAAATGAATTTACCAGTGTGACAAAAGTCCTGTAGGACATTCTACCTTCAGGCACGTTCTTAAATTGATAACTCACATGTGTACTTGAGTGCCTGGTGCAAATTGCTGTGTCACGTTTTGGTTTAAAACACAAGTATAAACTAGAATCATTGTCAATTAACTCCACCTAACAAGTAAGTTCTGGGTAATATTCTGGCTAAGTTCTGGGTTATATTCTATGTAGAAGTTTAGGAATAAGTCAAAAGACAACATTGAAACTGATGATTTGCTGATAACTTACAGATTAAGGTAGGGGAAAAAAAGGCAGAATTCAACTCACCAATGGAACTAAGTATCTCAAAGGGAACTAATGCAGTGGAGGGTGAGAATACACGTCCTGGAAGGAAATATGTCACAGAAACAATTAATGTCATGGTAGACAATCGACTAAAATAATTTATTTTGGCCAAAATGTGTGATGAGATTGGTTCATGGATTAACAGGGAGATCTCAGGAGAGAGAGAATGGCCATTCTGTATAGCATAAAATTAGTGTGCACTGATGTCTGCCTTTCTGCCTTTATCCCTGAAAAACTGGAGAGGGCTCTAGAAGACCCTGAAGTAGCATCTTGTAAGCCTTGGGAAAACTGTACTTTATAGTGTTGCTCCCTTTTGACCATTACTTGCAATCTGTCTCGACAGAGTACAAGAGTGATGAAGAAACCAAGGGACTTGGGGGTTAACCAACTAGTGAGCAAAGAATAAGAGAGTTTAATAGCAAGCAGCAGGAGATCCCAGTGATATTTTCAAAGAGCAAGGTTAATAACTTTAGGCTATAAATACTTATGAACAAGAGAGACTATTTAGTGAAAGTAGAAGTTTTAGGATCATTGAAAAATACTTGAACAGGTAGCAAACAAAGAGTCTTCTTCAGGTTTAGTGTGACTTCCTGACAGCTATTAGTCTGTACATTAGTTTATCTTCTCAGAGGAATAGTGAGAAATATTGAGTTGCTATTTTGATATTAGATGGAAAATACAACTAGAAAGTGCTCTAAAGGAAATTCCTGTTTTGTCAGAAAGATGTCTTTGCTGATCTAGAATTGATTTCCCATCAGGAGTTCTGTAAGTATTTTCTGTAATTTTCTTCTCTTCTGCAAGGTAACAGCGGGATGCAGGAGAAAAATCACCCCTGCAGGGATCTTATTGTTTTTTTTTTCTGTAAGATAGTGAAATAAATGGAATTACCTTCTCAGTACTGGAGGTTTCTTATTTTACTGAAAAAGAGATGGATTTGTTCTGTGCTGTTAAAAGATCCCATCTTTTGCCTGTGACAGTTGAATATGTTACACTGTTTCTTCATGATCACTTTGCGTTCCTTAATTACAGACTTTGCTTAAAATCACAAATCTCCTTCCTCTCCATCTTATATTTCTCTTCACTTAAACAATTTCCTTTTGCTGATCAAGATAGAGAAATCATGGATGTGAAAAGTAATTGTCATTATTATTTTTTTCATGCTGAAATTTATGTCATACAAAAATTACATGCAAATATGTGTGAGAGGACATGATGTGGGATTATCAGAAGCATCTTAGTGACTATGTATGCTAGATTTTTCAATTTAATTGAAGAAATTGAAAAAATGAGAAAGAAAAATAATTGAGAGGTAAAGAAAGAGCATAAGTTTGACTAGAGGCTGCTAAACTGCCACTGTGAGTCTTCTGCTCAGCCATAGCCAGAAATTCTTTGCTCTGATGAAATGAATGAATGGGGATCTATTTTTGTGGGTGCATATGAATGAATTCCTTGTCTATCACTGAGTCTAGGGTCTTCTGTCCAAGTATACCTTATCAGTGAACTTGGCTGTAATACCGCCCTTCCTTCCTCTCAGATATCCAGTTAGGTAAGTGGCATCTCCCCAGGACAGGTGAATATGGTTGTTACACACATTAGAATGAACTCTTGCAGTTTTTTGCCAAATTGAGTAGGGTGCTACCCTTGTTTTGTGTCTTATCTGTCTCAGCCATCACCAAAGGCAATGGAGGTATTTTCCACACTGAGGGAATAAATTCATGTTTCAAGTAGCTTAGAGCTCCGTTGCTGGTAATATGACACTGGACCTTGTGCTTGTTAATGAAAAACAAGAGGAACATCCCAAAGGTGTTTGTAGGGGAGGGGGGTGGGGTGTGACTGCGCCAAATATTTTGTTTTAGTTGTATCAGGAAAAATGTCTCTAGCAGAACTTCTGCTATGACTGTACTATGTTTGTGGGTCCCATGATACTCAGGCTATTTCCAAAGAATACAAGCAGCTTGGAGCGTGTGAGGAGACGAGTGGGTGGAACAGACTTTACAGAAAACCCTAAAGGAAGTAAACACTGAAACTATAGCAGTGCTGAGTGAAGATTGGGAGATAGAGAACTGAGCAATATCTCAAAAGACACAACATAAGTTGGGAGGAGCAGGCTTCAGTTGTCAAAAGCCCTTTACATAGCAGAATTTCTTTTAATATAATGAAATAGTTTTGTTTGCAATATATGATTGTTTGTTAGCATGGATTTTTCATAAGACAACACTTCCATAAGGCTGGCTAAACTCTGGTGACATAATTCCCATTTTTTTTTGAGGATTTCATCCTGTTGTTGAAGATACCTTGCTTATCAGGGCAGTGCCTGTGTCTTACATGCAGTGCAAAATCAACTTTTTCAATATTAATGTCCCTAAATATTTGGAAACAGAGGCAGGAAAAAAATATAGTGTTTGACAATTGATCTGTGGAGACCCCAAATCTGTCATCAGTACAGCATGTGTCTCCTGCAGCATAATGCTGTTCTGCTCTAAAATTACTCTTCCTTGGAACCCCTTGAATTACTGTCTTTAGTAACATAGTAAAAGATGAAGATGTTTCATGCTATGGAACATTTCACAGTATTTTACTCACTGTGTGATGCACTGTCATATATACTAACATTAAAACTGTTACAGCAATTCAAAATCAGACCAGGTATTGCTGAAAAATTATATGCAATCATGAGTGCATATGAAGATATGTTCAAATTTGAGGGGTTTTCCTTTCTATAGATACTGATGTAAGTTTTCATAGTATTATTGTTCAAATTACCTCTGCTGAAAAGATGTTATCAATGGCATGTCTGTACATCCTTGTCTCAACTGCAATTAATGTGAATACAATTCCTGTCCCCTCTGACATGATTTGACATTTTTATATTGCTGAACCCATAACCCAAATGGCCGAGGTTTGAAAGCAATTCATTTTGCATCTTGCTGCCTCTGAACACCTTTTGACAACAAATGTGTTTGCTTTTGCCAACTTTTTTATGACTTCTAGAAAAGACCAGGGACAATCTTAGATACAAAGTACTTCATGCTTAGTTCCGGACCTGTGTATTTTCACATGCACAGGTTAAATAAATAAAATAGCTGTTGTTGGTATGAATTGTTCTGGAGACATCAGGATGGTACTGCACCAATGCATCGCAACAAAGGTGAGAGTGATGTAGCAGGGCTTTGTTATATATATGCTCCTGCTTTGTGATATGGGAGCAGAGTTTTGTAAAGCAACATCAAACACATCCCTTCCTCTTTTTATTTTGTTATAGCTGTTGTCTTCTGCTCTGGATCACATGAAGAAAATTCTTCTTCACTAAATCCAACTCAGAAGCTCTCCCTGATAAAAAATAAGATGGTTTCATTGCATCAGCCTTCTACACCAGGTACCACAAGTCCTCTTCCTTACATCCTCCTTATTTCTCCTTCAGAATGTAGGTGTAAGAGGTGCTGGCAGCTACAAGCACCTCTTACCAGGAAGTTATGGCATTGTATTTCTGACTGGAACTAGAGCAATGACTCAGAAAGGCCAGTGTAAACTGGAGGGTGTTCCTTATTTCTGTATTAAACAAAACAAAACAAAAAAATCCCAGACCCAAAACATAGCAAGAAAACCAAACCACAAATAACCCCAAACAACCCTCCACAGAAGAAATTTACTGCCTCCCCCATCAATAAACAAAACAAAACAAAACAAAACAAAACAAAACAAAACAAAAAAATCCTCAACAGGAAGCAGGAAGAGGGAAAAGAAAGAAAAAGGAAGGAAAAATAAAATAATTTCCATCAGCACACTGAAATCCACCAGATTTGGGATTGGGAGTTCTTGAAATAAAAGCTAATTAGTGAAGCTGCTTTCACACTACTATAGAACAAACTATCTATTTTGATACTGAATGAAGCTTTTTTCCAAATGGACTTTTATTTTCAAGGCATTGTGAAAACCAAGTGAGCTATGAGGTTTATTAACTTGTGTTCACTGCCTCTTGTCCTGTCAGTGGACACTACTAAGAATGCCTAGCTTCCACTTTGTTCCCTGTCATCAAAGTGTTCATAGACATTGATAAAATCCCCCTGACTGTACTCTTCTACAGACCTAACAATCCCAGCTGTGCCAACCTCTCCTCTTATACAAGGTGCTCCAGCCCCTCAGTCAGGACCTGTGCTGGACTTGTTCCTGTAGGTCAGTATGTCTCTCGCATTAAGGAGCCCAGAGCTGAGCACAGTACTCCAGCTGTGGTATCACCAGTGCTGAATAGAGAGGAAGAATCACCTCTCTGATCTACTGGCAATGCTCTTCCTAATGCTGCCCAGAAAGCTGTTGGATGCCTCTGTTGCAAGGGTGCATTGCTTGCTCACAGAGATCTTGTTGCTCACCGCGCTCCCAAAACCCTTCTCTTCAGCTGCTTTCCAGCCAGTCAGCCCCCAGCACGTGCTGGTGCACGGGGTTATACCCCCGAGGTGCAGGACTTGGCTTTTCCTTCAAGGGGTTCCTATCTCAGCCTGTTGAGGCTGCTCTGCATGGCAGCCCAGCCCTGTGGTGTGTCAGCTGCTTCTCTCTTTTGTAACCTCTGTGAACTTGCTGAGGGTGCTCTCTGTCTCCTTGTTCAAGTTGTTAATGAAGATGCTAAACAATGAAGAAAGGCCCCTGGGTGTTAGAAAAGCCACGCATTCTTCCCAGGGAGTGGCAAGGTGACCTAGCCTTGCCAGAGGAATGTTCCTTACAGTAATATTTTCCAGAGGGTATCTAATTCTTTAAAGTCCTTTCTGACATACCCTGGACTGTCCCTGAGCTTTTTTTCAATCCAATCTTCTTTGGAGCATTTTTGTAATATCTTAAAATATGTTCTTTGCTGATTGTAATAATACAGATCTATTTCTCTATTATATGTTTTTTTTTTTTATTTTGTCATCTTCTTCCTTTTTGCTGACTTGTATTTGAGGTTCTCCAAGTTCATAAGCAAAGCTGGATATGAAACACCTGTAAGGTGATACATAGTAGTGTTAGAGGTTTCAGTTTTCACTGTTCTCTTTCACTGTAACCACAAATGTACCCAGTTCTCTTTCTCTGTGATTTGTGCTAAAAACCAGATTATTGTTGACCCAGCACAATGCAATGCATATAATCTCTTCCCAGAGAAAACAGTCTTTTTTTCTACTGGATGTCAAAAACTTTCCTGATCAGTTTCAGACTCTTGCAGGTATTCAGATTTCTTTGGCCTCAGGTTGTGGCAGACAGGCATTATAAAGCCCAGAGAGTTGGGAATTAGGTGCTTTTCAAGAGAAAAGTTGTGTTCACCTATCTCAGCTGTGAGCCACCTTGTCACGTGAGACACACTCAAAGGGCTAAGTCTACATTGGTACAGTCCTTGCCACTGCAAGCTGAGGTATTAGTAAGGTTTGATGAAATGATTTTGTCATAAACAATAGTTTTAAGTAACTGTCTACTTGAAAAAGGAAAATTTTCTTTCCTGGGCTTTCACTTTGGTCTCTTTCACTGTTATCCTCTTGTGAGAGAACTTGCTTTCTGGGTTTTACCACCAACTGAAAAAAAATTATCTGATAAAAATATTATTTCTACTAACAGTAACTCTGTAGGTACTGAGTTAACCTCTCAAACCTCAATAAATTTGAAACAGCACAGCAGGTTTGGGTCAGGATTCTGCTTTGTCTCACATATCTATGGAATTTCTGAGCTATTGAGATCCCTAAAGTTTTTTTTATTGGATCATCAAACCATAGCCCAGAACTGTGCACAGTCATTTTTCCTTAGATCCAACAGAGCCAGGAGAGTGGCTGGAGTCCTCATTCCAGTGCGCTGCTGGTATCTAGCATTGCACACACACACACATACACAATTTGCCAGTTCATCTACTTGTGGCTTCCATGTAAAAATGATGGGCTGAACACTGCCCAGGCCTTTCCTGAGCCGTATGCATTTGATGAAGGTGTTTGGATGGCTGGCCCAGGTGTCAGTTTGAGCAAGGCAGCAAACCCAGTATAAGCAGGCCAGAAAGAGTTGGGGACTGTCCAAAGCAAGGGAGGAGAAGTGTTTGGGTGGGAGACCACAGTCTATGCCAACCCAAAGTTATGTGCAGCTCTGTAACATCTGTGTTTATTCTTCCCCTGCTCACTGGATGTTGTTTTATAAAAATGAAGTTAGAATTAACTTCAATAATTAGGAGAAAGTTAGTCTGCTTTTGCTGTCACATTCAAAAGATGCTTCCTTTTCTCCTTTGTCTGAAAGTTTAGTTGAAATATAGGCAATCTTCTGGAGGATCTTATGTTTTTATTTTTGCCATACCATTTTTTGCCATATTTTTGTTTGATATAACACTTCCTTGTTATATCCCTGACCTTAATTCTGTCCTTCCCACCTGCCTGTTCTCCTCCACAGGAATAGGACTACAAAAGGGCTAACTTTGTGTCATTCATGTTTGCAAGGTTTGAATACCCTCTGAACATCAGGATCCTAAATATGAATGTTTAGTCTCTTAATATTTCTTACTTGGCTTGGGGACACTCCAGTTATTACTGTAATATTATTATTACTACTGAAAATAAAATATCATGCAAATTAATATCAGCTCTATTCAGCTCCACTCTGTGTGGGAGAGCTTTGTGCAGCTAACATCCCTTCAGGGAGTTTATATTAGATTGATGAGAGAACAGTGAATTACTTCTTGTCTGGTTTATAATATGCTGATTATGAAAAATTCTGGCCAAGATGATCTAGTGTTTTTAGTACTGTGAGCAAACTCTGGAGTTTGTTAAGAAGGTATTCTTATCTATCCTGCTAGAGGAAAGTAAAACTGTTACAAAAGACAAAAATAAAAAATTGTGTAAAGCTTGCATTGCTCATCTATTTTGCTTGAGACCCTCTCAAGTTCTTTCTATTGCTAGGAGAGGGTTGCCCTTAGAGTATCAGTTCTTTCTTTCTGCCAAAATGCTAAATCCATATAGTTTCAGTATCCTTGTTGATATTATTGGTATTATTCTCATTTGGGACTTTGAGCACTTGTGGTCTAGACCTTCAACTGATATAAGTTCATTGTTGATACCAGAGGGAGGAATTTGACTTACATTCTGCCAAGAATTTTCAGGTTATTTTTTAATTCTTACATGTTCCTTGACCTGCTCTGGGAGAGATTCTGTTGCTATAGCCCAAGACAAAATTTCCTTTTTCTCTTAAATTCTTCTATTTCTTGGGAGATATAGCCCCCATACACTGTACATTTGGTCACTCATGTGCCCCTTGAGCTGGGATAGGACTCACTGAAACCTTTGGTTCCTCACAACAGAAATCTCTTGTGTCATCGGCTCAAGCTGTTCATGGGTGACGTCCACAGACAGTTTTGGAAAACCAGACTGGGTGTTATCTTCCATTGGTGTCCTGGCATCCCAGGAGAGGCAGCAGATGCTCCTGGAAAACAGCTCCTCCAAGGGAGATGTTGAAGGTAGGCAGAGCTACAGGTCCCCTCGAATGGACGCCTGCTTTCACCCCGCTCTGGCTGCAGCAGGAGTCAGCAGGCTGATGCCTCAGGCCCATGTCACTATAAGTGCCACCATGTGCTGGTTCTGCTGCAGGGCTCCCAAAGGCACAGTCAGTGCCCAAGAGTCAATAAGAAATGACCATGTAATGCATGTGTGCTGCCTTGGTTGTGTATGGATGTATCCTCTAAACAGCTGGCCCCTTTATATACTCAGTTTCTATCTCCCCATTTTGGGATAAGCTGCTTTTACTTGCAGAGACTGCATCTTTCTTTGGAAATTCAATCCTATACAAGCCAGAGCTGGCTCCACTTGTCTGCTGTCTGACTGGCAAAGTCCTTGGCTTTTGTTCTGTTGGACATGTCTTCATGTCTTTTTTCGTTTCTTCTCTTCTCATTTCTTCTATAATTTCTTTATTTAAACCCTTAATTTTTACTTTATCCTCTCTTTTTTTTTTTTTTTTTTTTTTTTTTTTGTGCATAGCTCTTCCTTTATTCTCATGACTCTTTTCTTCAAACTCCTTCTCCATTTTCTTCTTATTATATCTCTTCCATCCATGCTGTGTGTCTCTTGTTTTCTTGTGGTTTCTTTTCTCTTCACAGGGTACATATTCCTCCTGAACACCAGTAGACTCCCAGATAGATGTGAGTTCAGCCTGCAAAGCCCCATCCTGCCTGGGAGCTTGGATTCTTGCGTGCTGGAGCTGGCCATATGTTCACAGGACGCTGTTCCTCTTCTCCAGAGATTCACAGTTGAAATCAGATATGCTGAGACAAACAAAAATACAGTAACTTCTCTGAGAGCTGGCCATGAGGAGAATGCCAGGTAAGACAATCAGTTTTCAACTGCTGAGCCTTTGAATTGCAAGGTAGAGTGGAGTTCCTCCAGGCTGCTGTTTATCAATGTCTTTTGCCTTCATTGCTGCTATTACAGCAGAAAATAAAGGTATGACTTTCAGGACTGAAGCACATAGCCTCCTGACAGGATGCCTGCAATAGACACAGGTTTTGTGTGTCCCCTTTGCAAAGAACACACTAGCTTAGATATTACTCTTCTTCCCTCACATTTAGAAGGGTGAAGAATTATTAATTTTTTCACTGATTCTAGGACTGCAGCTGTAAAATGCATTCAGTCCAAAAACTGCCTTGGTAACATGACTGGTATCTCTATGGATTCAGTGGGTCCTATCGATGCTAAATGGGTCCCAATTCTTATTTTGAGGTGGGGTTAATTTTACCTCTTTAATAATGTTCTCCCTTCTGGTAGGTTCAGGAGCATCCACTTCTGCTACATTTGTAGAGTTCAGGGAGGGAGAAAACTGAGGTAAGAAGAGGTGAAGGAAAACAAAAGAAGGTGTAACAACCCCAGATCTTGTCCTATATTCCCTTTGATTTTGCCAGCATTTTACTTCTTTATTCCTGTGTGTAGCAGAATGCAGTAAGGAAGAGAAATGGGTAAAGGGAACAAATCACAACAGGAAAAGAAAGAGAAAAGTCCATGTGTCTTCTAATTTTTCCATTTTCCATGTGCTTGTTTTTCCTTTGCTGCAGTCCAACTTGTAAGAACCTGGGTCAGACACATAACAGAGTTTTTTATTTCCATCACCTGACCTAAAAATCCCAGGGAGAACTTAAGCAATAGATCCCAGTTCTTGTTTTCTTTGAATTCTTTGGCAGTCTCCAGGCTGCCATGGAGATCTGTAGCAAAGAGTCCCTGTCGGCCAAAGATAGCAGAGTTTGACTAAAAAACCTTTTTTTTTTTTTTTTTTTAAGATCTCTCTCTCCCTCTTTCTCTCTCATTTTCAGCTATTGCTCAGTTCCTTCCTGACTATTTCTTCCCCATTTTCTTGCCAATTTCACTAGGAATCTGTTGCACTTTCTGGGATTAATTTCTAATATCCTTTTTTTACCTACTCTAAGCTGGCCTTGCTGCTTTTTGAATATTTGACAGGCCTCTGCAGCTGCAGCTCCATTCCACAATGTAAACTCATAAAATACCCTTACTGGTCAGACCAGGCTTTGCTGGTAATCACTGCAGCGTCTCTGGAACGAATCATAGATGTTGTTTAGCAGCTCATTTGAGCACTGCAAAACAATTCTATGTGAAGGCAAGATTATAATCTCTCTAAAAGTGATGGCATTTAGATTAATTAGAATGAAGTTAGCTTTATTTTAAGTTGGCACAGATACTGGTATTACTTTTTCTTACTGAATGAAATGAAGCACTGGTAAGCTCAGAGAATTTACTCTTAAGATTTTAAACAGGGGAGGAGACCAAGTCCTGTTTGAAATCAAGATAGAAATGAGGATAGAAAAGAGATAAAACAAAGTTAGGAACTATCAAATACCCTTCCTTTCCTCCCTCATTACAGGGGAACTTTAAAATCTTGGTACAATTAAAAAAACTTGACCATGCAGGCAGAACAGAATTTATTTCTAACACAGTGATTGACCTGTTTCTTGCTAGGCAGGTAGCCTGAAATGAGTATTCACTCCCTGATTAAGATTTTAACAACATGGGTTGTTAAGGAGAGACTACCCTGAAGTGTTCCCTCTTTACGGGGACTTTCTACAGGGAGTAGGAGTTCTACAAGCTTTTCTGTCTTGACCAAACACGGCTGCACAATTTAGAGCAGACCACGGGGGACAAGAAGCAGATGACCTTGAGACAGATGCCTATGTGTAATACCTCGTGTAACCACTGAAAATTGTCTTCAGATCAAAGTGGAAACTTGGACATAAAAAAAGGCTAGGTGGCACTTTTTTCAGATAATCAGACACTCCAGGAAATCCTGCTTGGGTCCCTCTCAATTCCATGACCAAGCTATACTTCATCATAAACTCCAGCTGCACCAGACTACTTCAGTGAACTCTCCTCTTTGTGGACCTAGAAGTATTCTCCTGATAGTGTTCTCTCCTTCAGGATTCATCAGCTCCTCAGTTCCCAAAAGCTTATATATATGTCATATGTAAAAAAAAAAGTTTCTCTCCTGCTCACCTCACCAACTAGTAGGACTTACCATTAAATTGGTACTATTGAAGCTGCCACTACTTTTTCACACAAAAGCCTTAATGAAAGAAAAAGAAACAGATGGACTTTTGGTACCATGTTCTCTGAACAAGCAGGGCAAAGTCACAAAGTTACGATGTTTATTTTTAAATACCACACCTATAGATCATGGTTGTTCTGAGATATTACCATTAGAAGGAGAACTGCTCAGGGATTGAGGTGTTTGAGATTCTATGTATTTACAAAAAATATATATAAAATTTCATTTCTCATTATGTCAGTAAAGCTCAAACATCAGGAGCCTGTAGCCTTGCTTGCAAGGCCAAGCCTTCTTTGTCTGGCACTTAACTCAGAAAACCGTTTTCACTTCCTCAGGATTATGGTTATGGTGCTTATTCAGGTCACATCTAATATATGTTTTTTACTTTACTTTTTTAAAATTTTTTATCTTATTTTTTTTTACTATTTTGCTTGTCCCGCCTTTTCATCTTTACCACAGAGACCCAGAATCAACCACAGTTGAAAATTCTTGAGTCCTATGTGGTTTTGAGTGTTTTCACATGCTTGTGTTTGTTGTGGACCGCAATTATTTCAGTGTTCTTAGCCAAAACTGTTTCAGTAAGAAGCTAGTTTCTTCCAACTCTATGTACTCACACTTCATTGAAAATAAAAAAGCATAATTTGGGGCAGGGATAATATTTTCACTTTCTGTAGTCAATAAGCCTAGCTGATTTTGTTCTGTTTTCATTCTGGAATGGACACATTACTCTCAGTAGATCAGAAAACAAAAAGTTCATGGCCATGTGCACACATGGGTTCTCAGTTAGCCAACCTCACAAAACTGTTTATTGCTTAGTTTTTTGTGTCTTCCCCCTTTTTTATGGAGGGGTGGTGGCAATAAAATGCTCCCCCATCTTCTGAGACACTTTAAAAAACTTGCCGTCTTTGACACTTCTATTAACGTGGTTGTTTTTATCCACAAAAGTTATTTAACTTCTCCTACTGTTCACAAGGGAGTAGCCTGGTAAGTGTTCTCAGATAATGTCTAAATGCATGCTGACAACAATGAGCAGAGCCATTTTGATTAAAAAATGTATCTAGAAAGGGTGAGGCTGTCCAGCTGCTATATAAGACTATGAATCTTGAACACTAAGCTGAGAGTATGATTCATTTAGTGCTTCTTGTGCCTCTCTTGAACTTGCATCCAAAATGATACTATGTCAAAGAATAACCCTCTAAGAGTTTGGTGAAGGCTGGAGTGGTAGACATGTGTTTTGTGCTCTCCATTTCCTTTTAAGTCCAGTGGTTAGCACTGGATGTATGTGAGGACTTGCAGATAACAGCTTCCTGTGTGTATAAAAGTAAAGTAAGACTTCTAATCTTTATGTTCACTGATTGAGTCTAGAAGCATCTAGCATACACAGCTTTGTGCAAAAACCCATGCAGTGGGACCCCCTAATTTAGAAAATATTTCAGTTTTCATGTTCTGCTTTATTGCATTTTTCAGTCCTAATGAAGAAATGGTTAATCTTTACATAAAATATTCCCTAAAATTAACAATCAGTTACCTTTGTTGGCTATGAAAATCACATCATAGAAAGGATTGGTAAGAAGAGGTTGGAAAGCATCTGTTCAGCAGAGGAGATAGAGAGGCTAATGAAAACCCAAAGTAAACCCTACAGAAGAAGATTTAGAATTAAAAGTTTTCAGGGTGAATCTTGAATTTTCTTGCCTTAAGCATTAGATAGCTTGCAGCACCAAACTTTCTATCCATGCAAATTTCTCAAAATTATGTCAGACCCTGATAATTCTTCCATGCATACAGATGAATTTTAACATCTCTTTTTAGAAGAAGAGTAATATTGCCTCGATACTTAAGATCTGGTTTGACATAAAATCAATAGTAAAGTTATTTCCAAGCTTGGTTTATCTGGAAGCCTGCTGCAATGATCCATCTTCTGCTGGATCAACACTGGGCTTCATTCCTGATTCCATTAAGAAAATTACATTGGCTCTGACTGGCTTCCGTTTCAATGGTGGGACCAAGCAAAGGCAGTGTAATTATTTACAGCATTAGAATTCTTGCTGCAGTTGGATCGAGGGGGCAAGGCTTTCTCTGAAGGGGAATACCTTGATGATGAAGAGACTTCATACAAAAAAACACTCTACGTGATGCAAAGCCATTTGTCATTTTTGCAGCCTTTGGATGCTAGACAGCTTTTTCTGCCATATTATAAATGGAGAAAAATTCAGTAGCAGAGGTATTTCAGTGCAGAACTGGGATGTTTCGTGGGACCTTAATGCTCTGGCTCACAAGAGCTGCCAATTCACAGAAGTAGTGGCTTAAGATGGTGGTCTTGTTCTTCCACCAGATACCACAGCTCTCCCAGCAGAGATGGCAGAATGGACAGTCTGTCTTCCTAAGTCATGGCATTTCAGAACTTGGTTTATTGACTTAGATGACTAGTAGTTTTACTTTGATGTACCAGTCTATCAACAGCAAGTTCCAAAGTGGCTGGCTCATAAAGCGTATAGGATTAAGGTGCAGCAGTTGAACTAGTCATTGTTTTCAGCTGTGGGGCTTTTCAGTTGCTACTGCTAAATGTACCAGCTGTGAATCAAAGGCTGTGTGCCACAGGTTCCTGCACTCAGTGTTGTGTTAACACTGGCAATACTGTGATGCCTCAGTTGTAGTGTGGGTTGTAACTTGGTGGAGGTACTAGAACTATGCCTAATAGCTAAATTAGAAAGATTTAAAGATTGTCCTTGCCCTTATTGGCTCATTGAACCAATTTGATTATGGCTCATTCATTCTTGTTGTCAACAGGATGCAATGGAGTGATGAACAAAGTTGTGTCATGTAGCAGAAGTGACTCAGTTCTGGGTCAGTGCTGGATGCTCTTGGATGTTGTCCCACAGTGTGGCGAGGGGATATATTTATAAGAATATTTATGAGATATATTTATAGGTGCTGGATATTCCTGAAGCTGCACTGTAATACAAATTGAAAGCAAAGCAGCTATTCTCCCATGCTGGGAAGTAGAGATGGTGCTGTTGCAATTCAGGGCTGTACCTTTCTGAAGATGAATTAAATTATAATGAACTATTGAATATATTATGATGGGACAAGAAATAGAGGAAATAGGGTCATCTTTGTAAGAAGAGCTCGGTTTCATATGAGTTCAGAATGTCTGTGGGTATTTATGTGTGTGTACAATTGTGAAAGTGAAAGGTGTGTGGATGCCATAGAAGGGATAGTAAAAAATTACACAAAGTTATGTAATTGATTTGTGGAGGGAAGACTGCAAGAGAGGGTGATAAAAAAATTAAAGTTGTTTGGATTTTTTGCAAGTTGCAAATACGGTTCTGTGATTTTTATATTGAGTCCAGAAGAGATGTGTTTGTAATCTGGGTGTTGCCTTCTAAGGTGTTCCTGGTGTAGAACAAAGGGTACATGACCACTTAATTGCAGCTAAAGGCATTTCCTAAATGAAAAAGTAATACTAGGGGCAGAGCTGATCAACATGTCTTAACACTGTGGCCTGGCCTTCTTATTACTCCACTGGCAACCGCTTAGGTCACTTGTCCAGAGTGGCCTCAGTAACATCAGGAGTGTGTAGAATGCAGGTTAAGTTATCTCTGTCTGATACTATTTTCAGAAAAGAGCTTAGAGCAAGGATTCCTTTCTCACTAGCCTTGCTCCAATCCATTTACAAAATAATAACACATATATTTAACTGTATTTTGCTGTCTTGTTAACATAAGATATAAGAACAGTTTATGGAAGCAAAAATAAAGTAGAAATATTATAAAGAATTTTGCTGTAGTTTTCAAATGATATCTGGATACCTTGACTTCCATCAGACTTAATTTGAGTGAGGTACTTCAAAAATTCCCTTTTGGTATCTTTCTCTAGCTTTTGATGTCTGACAACCATCTTTAAAATTAGGGTGAAGGGGACCATTTGTCTTTCTCCAAACTGCCACAATGCTGCACAATTGAGAAACCTTTGCAGTCTAGATTTGCAGGTTATGGCATTTGTTCTGTAGTGAAATGTAAATGGCACAAGTAATCTGCATTTCCTGGAACAGCACTTCTCTTCTATCCCTTGCTTTGCGGGTGCACTGTGGTTTGCTAAGATAAAGGATTTTATTCTTGACACAGCCAAGAAGCATTCAGGGTCAGACATTTACTTCCAGAACAGACAATGTCAGTGCTGGCTTGAGGAGTACCAGAGTGCAGGTGCTTGGTTAATCTGTACTTTCAAGAG
This sequence comes from Vidua macroura, assembly GCF_024509145.1. Taxonomy (NCBI): domain Eukaryota; kingdom Metazoa; phylum Chordata; class Aves; order Passeriformes; family Viduidae; genus Vidua; species Vidua macroura. Next base: position 37,525,332 of record NC_071576.1, read on the forward strand.
CAAACAGAACACAATCATGTATGTGGAAAGCACATATTGGGGTAGTTTGTCCAAAATTGGTGATAATTTAAGACCTATTTAAGACTCATTGGGAATAGTTGGATCTCTTTGTCATTAACAATACGCTCTGCAGCAAAGATAACCTTACATGAGCTTGCTAGGCTGAACATCACTTGTTTTATATTAACACCCATTTGTTATCTTGCTATTTGTATTCATTGATCCATTTCCCACATGAATACAATTACTTCTCTTTGTAATCTCTTTGGATTTTTAAAAAGAGCAAGAATCTTTATGCTAGAGACTCCATGGAATCCAATGTGCTATGTGTATGTCTGATAACATTCTCTTGTCCTCTAGGATGAAATGGAAACACCTGGTGGCCCAGATTGGACGAATAGAAAGACCTTTCAAAATCACCCTGGTGTATTCAAACTGTGGAGCACAGGAGGTTGGAGTACTGGCAGTGGGCTCCTTGCAACTCAGGAACTGCTTTCATGGTATGCTGCAACACAGACAGGTTTGGAATAACCAAATGCATCCTCACCAAAATGGATGAAGGTGATGAGGTAGGATAGGACTTAGAAGAAAGATGAGTAACTCAGAATTATAGAACTAATTCTAGTGATCCTCTCTGCTTTCGAGCTTTGCTTTGTTTGATCTTTATACGGGAAAAAAAAAACCAAAAAAACAACTGGACTTATGCTGAATCCAACAACAAGGATGGGAAAAGTCTTTACCTAGATTATTTTAGCATTTAGTATTTTTCTCAAATAATCGAGGACAACAGTCTACCCTGTGTAACCAAAGCCTTTTCCATACTTGGGCTTTAGCTAACAAATCTATGAAGAAAAGAAAAATTTATCTGCCCCCGATGGGGTCTGTTTGTTACTGCTAGGCTGAGAATTTCTATCTTAAATGAAAATAATCAGAATCTAATTATTTTCTCTAAAGTACTGAGTGCTCAGCTAAGACCTCAGTTTTACCTGGAGCTTACAGTTTTGTTCTGACTGTCATGCAAATGATCCTCAGAGCTCAGAGGCAGTGCAGAACCATGCTAATATAATCTAGGCTTCTTGGAATTGCAGGAGTCTCTCAGTACAGGCAGTCTTCATGTTGAGGACATAATCATCTTCAGTTCCTAAATTTCATGACTTAATATAATGATATTTTTTCCATTTTGCAGACTCTGTAGAAATAACCTAGAATGTAATGTAAAAAGAAAACACTGTTGTGAGCATGTTTTTGATCACATTACAGATTTAATTCTAGTCATTATTCTTTTAATTTAACATGCTATATTTTAATGTAATTTTTTTTACAGTCCTAGAGTTTTGAGGGGATGCATACAGCCTGAAGCACTGTGCTGTCAGTCTCTAAATAACCTGGTGCATGTATCTGGCACAAAAAATATCATGAAAAAATATTATTTCAGAGTGTGTACCTGGATTGCTGCAGAGGTGTTCTTTTCTCTTTCTCCTGCAATTGGTTCCCTAACTTTTGTGTTTTTTTCAGAGTAGTAGTGATGCCAATGTAACTTCTGTGCTGAGCTCTGCTAAAGGGCAGCAGGTCCATAATACGCCTGGGCACATATGCATCCACAGGACAGGCTGAGTGCATTGAGAGCTATGCTTTTGGGAAATATCAGACTTAAAAATCATGTTCAGCCTGGCTGATGGGTACCTGTGAAGTCAGTCAAATACTCCCAGACTAGAGCTGACTAGACTAGTTAGGGTGCATGAATAAAATTTGCATATAGCAAGCCAGCTTGCTGTGGAAGCAGCTACCTCATGGGCTGGATGCCACAGCTGGAAGCTGGCACAGAAATGAGTCAGCAGCCCAAGTGCTGGTTAAACTTGAGCCTCAACAAAGCATAGCAATGTGTCTATCAGGGCTGGAGATAAGTGGGTGTCCCTGCCTCCAGGAGCAGGGTGCCATGCAGCGTGTCACAGCTGCCTGGCAAGTGCACAGTCATGTCTGCAGAACTGAGGAACACATCACAGTGGGAAACTGCAAGGCCCTTCATTAAAAAAACCCCAAAATGATCTAAAGATAGAACAAACACAGCAAAAGCAGTACATCAGAAAGAGAAGGGCAAGAAATTTGGTCCAAGAATCTCATTCTGGATAGAAATCTGCATGAAAATAGCAAAGATATATCATACAAAGGACAAGGTCCTACATGTGAGAATTAATACACATGAAGGGTCATACACATTCTGTCAACTCATCTCTGCATTTAGTTATCTTTTTTTTTCCCCATTAGATAAAGAAAATCAAGACCTTTTTGTATATGACAAAGGCTCAACCTTCCCCTGCTTTCATGGAGGGTGTGTCAGCCACCTAAAAATCTGTGAGTTCAGCAGTGATTGCCCTACCAAAGAAGAGGAAGGAGTGAGGTGTGGTGAGTATGTGGCATGACACTTCATGGGAACCTTCATTCTATTAGAAGAAATAATTTAGAATACAAAATAAGTTAAATTGATTCCATCTTTAGATTTATTCAGTATTTCACCTCCTGAATTAATTTGTCACATTTACATTAATTGGATACCAAGATTCTCTTTGAAAATTCAACCTATATAGAACAAAATGGATTTTTAAAAATTGATTTGGTTTCTTAAGTATTGCAGTAAGGAGCTCAATGACCTTCCCTTCACAGTTATTGCTACTTCAGAGAAAGGCAAAAACATTATTTACATGCCTGCAGCTGGGTGAGAATTCCCTTCTGGACCCAAGATTTAACCTTCCCTTCAGGGAAAGGTATTAATCATCAAGAGTCCTTCCAAGATCCCAGTTCAGGAGTTCATGCACATCAGGACAGAAAAATCCCCTAACAGTATATGTGGTGCTGAGAAGCAATTTTAGCTTTGTTCCAAGTACAGTGGTGATTTAAAATAATCTGTTGATTTGCCTTCCTTTAAATGGACACAAAACTTTGTGATGTCTGCAATTTCATATGTAGCAAGACCTTTACAAATATGTGGCAGTGATTTGCCATTCCTGAGATTATGGGGGCCGCAGTTTTGCCCAGTATTTAGAGTAGGACAGCACAAAGAAAGTCTCAAATGTTTCCAGAAGCAAAGTGTTGGCTTTCTAATGGTGACTCTGGAAATAAACAAATGAGACCTATTTTGACAGCGTAGCATAGGCTGGATAACTTGGACAACCCAAATGGATTTTCACTTTTGTTATTGTTTGTGTTCTTCCATAATCAAGTTGCTCCTATTTTCCTACTTTTTCATGTTTTCAATTGTAGACAGTCTCCCAGAGGGTTCACACTGCTCTTTTGAAGAAGGTCTGTGTGGCTGGACACTGAACGGAACTGCAGCATCTCCTTGGTCTATTCGGGGCTTTTCTGAAATGATTCAAGAGGACTCATTTGTAGGGTCTACTTTGCAAGCCACTGGTGGTAGGTTCTTCATTGTTCTCTCTCCCACTCTCTGTGCATGCATGCAAACAATAGCCTTGAACTTAAGTTTATTTAAATTGGTTTAAAAATTTTGGCATCATTGCCAAATGAACTTCAGCATCAGTATTATCTATAACAACTTGAAATGTAACAACTTCAAATTAACTTTGAACGTGACTCAAAACTTTATATTAAAGTTCTGCAAAAAAGTTAACAGAAAACTCTCAGATACAAGGATTCCCCTTCACCTTTAAAAAATTGTATAATGAATACTTCTTCCCTCCTCCTTCCTCTTATGAGCTGTGCAGTTGCAGAGTAGTTCAGCAGCAATATGATAACTGCTGCATCACGAGGCAAAAATTGCCCAACAGACCTGCAGAACTGTTAACTTGCTAAATAAGAAGGGGGAGGCCAGACCCTCACCTGTTCAGGCTGAAAGTCAGAAGTTTTAGCACACATGAGTCTTGCCTCAGAGTTCCCTGCCAAAATGAAGGGTTTCCATACAAGAGTCCTGTTTGTCTCTTGAGAGCTTATGTAAGCTCTCTCTGGAAAAAAAGACTGCAAATAAACTCTTCCAGCCCAGTATTTTACTCAGTAAGAGTCATTGATGTTAACAGTGTAGGAATTAGGTGTAGATTGGTGTGCACCTCTGTATGGGAAGATATTGAGTGGTATCTGAGGTTTATCCACTCACATTCCAATAAGGGATGTTGACTTTTGTACTGCTGAAATCTACCAGAGTGTTTACTATAACCTCACCAACAGACTTGCTCTCAAGCCCTGCTTACGCCTACATGTGCTTACATACCTGCACTAACATTAATGATGTTAAATTGTTTCAAGTGATTACACAAAACAGCGAGAGTTCATTTTGTCTTTTTCACTCTTGTGTTCACAGGACACTTCCTCTATGTGCGAGCAGACAGCACTCAGACAAGTGGAATGGCTAAGGCTTACAGTACCAGCTTGCCAGCCAGTCTTGCCACTGAAGACTACCAGGTGTGTCACTGTGTTTTAGCACCTTGGTGGAGTAAATCATCAGGCTGTAGGCACAATTGGTACAATTAGCCTGTTCTCCTGTCCCTCTGCACACTCTACACAACACTGGAAAGCAGAAGAGCTGGCTATAATGCCTAGCTGGCCACTTGTTCAGAACTGGAAAGGAGACGAGAGGTACATCCCCAGTAAGTGAAAGCAGAAGCCCCAATCAGTTACTCATTGTGGAAAACTCCCCAGCCTAGCTGTACCAGTTAGGAAGAGTTACTGAGAGGTAACTCAGAGAGGTGCCAACAGCTAAACTGTATGGGGCAGCCAGTGTTTGTAGAAAAGGGAGCTGGCTGGCTGGGCCATTGAGTCTTTGAGTATATCTGCTGCTGAGATTCTTCTTCATAAATTCTGCAGTACTTGGGCAGGAGTTAATAAACTTGATAGTTTCACTGAGAACAGGACTGTGAAGTTAGAATACATTAGATTTTCCAGAAATAGAGAAAAATGAATATAATAAACTTCTGATGACATTCTTCAGGAATTTCATAAGGTTAATGCAACCTGGCCTTGATAAATCACACAACTTGCCCTGCAGCTCTGAGAAGCTGGAATCAAAAATATTAAATAATATTATAGTCATAACACTTAGGAAAATTAAGCTGCAAGTTTGAGCTGGAGTCCAGTCTTGCTAGGGGAAAAAGAGAAAGCTTTGATGTCTCCTAATTAGAGCTGGGAAAATAAATACAGTGCAGGTGCCAGAAATGTAACTTTGGCATTTATATTTATTTATAAATCCAGGTAAAATATGCTGGGTACAACATAAACAACAAAATAATATGTGATTTGAGATAAGTTTACAAAACCAGGAGAGGAGAAGCAGTAGCTGTTGGTTATTGTGCAGAGGCCACAGGAGATCTGGATCCATTCTCTCCTCTGCTGGCAAGGATTTGAGGCCACATGGCAGGACCAAGGAACTTCTGTTGTTGCTCTTTGCAGAACCCATGTGTGCTCCCTTTCCTGCCAGTACTGGAGCTCTCTGTAACATTAAGGGCAGCTGAGTATTTGCAGCAGTGGTAGAAATAACAACTTTCTCTTGCTCTGTGGCAAACTGGAAGTGGTTGCTGCAAATAAAGTCCTGCTTCAAGACATTCTTTGGCCTGCTGATTTTGTTGTTCACTTGTCTTAGGGGTGCTACAATTCAGGTGGTGCCTAGGAGTTGGGGCAGGTAGATGGACTGAGGTTTCTTGCCTCTAGAGACAGTCCTTGTTTCAAAGGTATTTGGGGCAGGACAGCTCTCTCCTCAGAAAAGGCAATAACAAGAAAACCAGTCCTCTTACCCAGATGGTGTCAGAGGCTGTGGATATTGTCATCAGTGGTTGAAGAACAGCTGCCCAACAGGAGTGCCAGTTCAGGTCTTCCCTGAGAAAATTCTGTGCTAGTAATGGTGCTGAGTCAAATACAATCAGTGAGTGGGGCTTAGTGATTCCTGTCATTAAAGAGTTTGACCCTGACTTGGAGGTTTGGTGTCCCAAATTCCCAGGGAGGGGAGAAGTGACTACCTTTCCTTTTTGTCACATATCACCATTCTTTTCCTCTTCTTCCTCTGTTACAGATTCAATTTTCGGTGCATGTTTTCGGTAGCTACAATGGTACAGTCTCCTTCTTTCTCAGGGAAGAGATAAATGGAGCTCCAATCACCTTGCCAATGTGGGAAAGGGCAGGGAGCTGGAGTGACCACTGGTTTCTCATCACCTTACCAATGCCAGTGCTTCAGAACCGGTAAGAGCTCCACTCTCAGCAGCCAGGGTTATCCCTATAGATTTAGGAAATTGTTACTATCTTTATTGTGAAGTGTCACTTTCATTCCTGCCTTTTTTCAGGGCTGTTTTTAAGCAACTCTGCTTGCTCAGGAAGTATTCTGCCATAAGTGCATATCTTTGTGCACATGCATAGCTCAGCTCAACACAAGCCCACACCATGTGACTGCACTTCTGTGCAGCCTCAAACAGTACTTATGTTTTGGGAACAGCAAGCATCTGTACTAAAATCCTTTTAGCAATCTGAGCAAGCCAGTATACTCACAGGGGCAAAGTGCTCCCGGCAGGGAAACAGCTGCATTAGCATAGCTGCACTTCATACTCCCACTGTAAAAAACACTCATGTAAATCAAAGGGATGGTAATCCCACAGTTTAGCCAATAGAGCTGTCCAGTTTAGGATCTATATCAGTGCAGCCTGGGCAGCTGGAGATCCTTCATTACCACATTACTGATGCAATGATTTCAGAAAAAGACTGTTGCCCAAATGAGCTTTACACTAAGGTTTTCATGGATTTAGATGTAGAAATACAGTGCAATATTGATTTTCAAATGAAGTGAAATATTGAAGATTTAAAGAATTTCAATGCAATCAAATTTTATTCAGGCATTTCTCCTCCCTCATCTAGTGTCAAGCCATGTAGATGGTGTTGATAGCTGGTTATTTTGCACAACATAAGGGTTTTTTTTTTTCAGTTTCTCCAATCTGGGTTCTTTTTTTTTGCATATTCCTGACGAAGGCCTGTTTCACATGAAACTTAAGGAGAAAAAAAAAACCCCTCCAAGTCTATACAGTGAATATTATAAATGTTGCTCTACCCTCTTTCCATTTTAATTTCCTGATTACCTTTGGTGTCAGTATTATCACGTGTTCACCATACGCATCGTTGCCATGAATGATTCCTTTAGGGTAGGATTGGTCTGCCTGCTAGCACTGTATTTAATAATTTTGTCTGACACCATCTGAAGCTCTATGGATTAGTCTCTCTTTAGTTATGAATATGTAAAGTATGGCCAGTGAATTAGTGCAGAATAGCTCTTTTCTCTGGGCACTCTACTGTGGACCTGTCTGCAGCACAGACCAAGGGGTTCTTCAGAGATATTTGAGACCTTCTGCCTCCTCTGATATACAGTTCCTTATGCTTGTTCCCTGACGCCTCTAATTTCTGTATTTGCCCTTAATTCTGAAGCAAAATGGATCTTACATGGCAGAAGGGAATGGAAAGCAAGATACTTTTTTTGAGCACTAGCCAGAATAGCATCAAAACCCAATTGATATTCAAATGTTCACATACTGTAATGTTTGAAAAAGTTGAGCACTTAGGCAAAGTGAAAGATGTAGTTAGGTCATGCATGCATTAATTATTACAGTCTGGTTCAAGTAGTTCTATCTTGTTTTACTTCATATAACCTTTCTGTATGACATTTTCAAATTTAAAACTGAGTGGCAGAACAGAACAGTGACGATCACTGTGAGTAAGGATGGGACTGTTCAGTCTAGAAGGCAAATCTGTACCACCTGTGATATCCAGGTGACTGACAGAAGTAATAAGTTGCCATTTGCTACACTGATCTATAACAGACACAGAACAAGCACACACTTTGCTAGAAGGTGCTGAAGCTATTTCCCCAAGGGAGGAATCCCTGGTCTTTGTGCTCCCAGGACACTGGCTCCATCTCAGTCTTCTTGTCTTGCTGTTTCCAGGTTCTACTCCTTCTGTCCTGTCTTACCTGCTATTGTAGGCACTCGGTGTCTTTCTTCCTTGTTTTCATATACTTGGTCTCTCTTTCTTTTGCTTCAGCCTCCCATTTGGGAAGCCATTTTATCTGTCTCATGCCTCTGGTTGTAATTTCCTTTCTGAACTCCTCTCTGCTTCTTGTTTCCATCTCTCTTCTAGTAGCTGCTGTGTCTGTGTGTTGTTTAGTTTTGTTTTTTTTATTATGAAGTCCGAATCCCTTCCTTGCACTTCCCTTCTCCTCCTAGCTATCTCTTGTGTGCTTTCATTTCAGTGATCCCAGACCTACAGTAAAGGTTTATTCCCAGTACTCCTGTTTGACTGGCTATTTAATTCTCTCTGCAGATCTTGGGCCCAAATCCCCTGCACACCAAGTCCAAGCCCCTCTGCTGTAAAATTCCCAGTGAGCTCCCAGCCTCTCTCCAGGATAACACCTTGTTAACTCTGGATTCAGTTCAGGCACCATTTTTTCCCTCCTGTTTGGCCAGAATCAGCAACAGAAAGAAAGGCTGGGGAAGAAAATATTTATCCATTAATTTGGAAGGGTAGTTCCCACCTCATGCAGCTGAAGCAGGACCTGACATGGTTCATAATAGCACTGCTTGGAAAGTACCAGTTTGCCTGAGACTTTCAGATATCCAGAGAAGAGGAAACTGCAAGATTAAAAAAAATACCTGGCATGGAAATGTCAGGGATTAAAAATTTTCAAAGATATTTTCTTAAAAATGTAATTGATTCACATTCACGTGAAAAAAAACCACCTCATGTCTGCCATGTGACTCTCTTCTTCCCAAATTTCAGATCCCACTTCCAATACCTAGTAGCAGAGAGTGCTTAAAAAGTTACCAGCATTTTTGAGCATGGTCAGAATCACATATTCCTGCATTGCCTCATCCTCAGCACTCACAAAATGTTTTGACTGTTAGAAAAGCCATACCAAATCACCCAAAATAGAAAAGTTCAGGCTAAATTGCTTTAATGTTATTGAAGTTGAAAACAATTGTAAACAGAGGTGTGTGATGAACATTGCTGAACAATTTTACTACAATTTGGTATAAAACTTCATGAACGACTATTCTGTGTCTTTATGGGTGCTGTCAGCTTTCCTTGGTAAGCAATGCTAGGTTAATTTTTAGTGCAGATTTTGAGCTGGCATGCTGTTTTTCTGGATCCCAAATCTTCAGGAAACTCCTGTCTTTCTCTTGCTATAGGAAACTGCTGTTCCTTAAGGGGATGGTAGTCAGTAGTAAAGTGGGTAGTGATAGACCACACAGGGAGAAGAGTAGGCCTGAATTTAAACATAACAAGTTGCAGGCCATGAACTGCTTTATGGGGCCAGAAGTAGAGAAACCTTAGCAAAAAGAACAAGGAGGATATGAAGGCTCTATTTAGGCAGTTCTTAGCAACACCTTCATCCAATGAATTTATTTCTTAGGAGAGAAGGAAGACACAGTTTGCTTATCAGCCTCCCAGTTGGGCATCTAGCTACTTTGAAAAACTGCTTCTGGTGAATGGCTGGCAAATTCACTTACTTGGTTCACACACACAAGGAAAAAGAATGCTATCAGGACAAAACCAAGCAAGCAGAAGACCAGACAACAGAGAGCTGGAGAACATAATTTGTTGGAGTCAGCAAAATGAGATCAATGAACAGGAACACTGGAAACCCCTCTGGCTAGGACAGCACTGAGTTCAAAAGACAAATTCCTCCCCTTTTTCTGAAGCTAAGAGGAAGGGGAGGCAGACAGAGGCTAGAGGTTATGAAATGTCAGTTCTCACCCACTGGGGACGGGGGGTGTCATTCCTCAAGGTCCCCCCTTGTACTCAGCTGGAACAGAAACCTACCTTGCAGTGCAGTGCCAGGGACCCTTGTCTGCTCTGTCTCCATGGTCCAGACACAGCAGATTGACCTGACCAAGGGTATAATGCCATGTGAGTGCCTTAAGTAAGGGGTAGGATGTGGTGCTGTGTCTATGCCTGTGGGTCCTATAAGTGCCCTGGTTCTGGGCTCAGGGTGCTCTGACTCTCTTCCATCAGATAGATGGGGGAATTATTGTCATTTGTTAGTGGACTCATATGCGAGGTTTGAAAATGCTCTTGCTAAGCCTGCTGTTGAAGAGGAGGGTATCTGTAGGAAGAGGATCTAATGAAAAATTCCCCCACTAACACCACAGCTAAGAGATCATTCAAGGGACCCTTAATTTGCATTTGCTGCACTTACTTCCAGAGTGCTCAGATCCTGAAGGTGTGAATGCTTTCATTTAAGCACAAGGGGTCATTCTTGAGTTGGAGTAAAAGCAGTTTATCCCTAAAGATTTTTATGTAGCCATGCAACTAACTGTGGATATCAACCAACATTTGGTTGGTGGGTGGAATGCACACACATATTTTATTGCCACTAATTTGGGACAAGTGTGTTTCTAGGCTGAATGATTAATGTGTTAGGCAGGTCAGTGTTTGATCTCTCATAAATCATCATGGAGCTTTACCAGAGACAGCAATAGAGGTCCTGCCCATATGCTTTTAATAAGCTCTAAATGGACTGGACATCAGACAACTGTTTCTTTCTGAAATGTAATGAAAAACAATTCAGTCCTATCATTAGAAGGAGATCCTTCAGCTTATTTTCTTTCTTCCTTGTGAATTCAGTAGGTAGCAACAGACATGGACGTGACAGAGCTCCTAGATAAGGAACACTTGGTCATAGTGGAAAAAGATGAGACAGCCCAGGGAGTTAACTCTTCAAGGAATTATGGCTGTAACTGATAATGTCCTACCCTTCTGAAATAAACTCATGACACCTTCTGAGTTACACTGGCTGAGGATCAGGCCCAAGACTTTTGGATAATCTGCTCAGTTTTTACTCTATCTCTTTGGGGGTGGAAAGGAGGAGATATTTTTTCCCCCAGTCTAATTCCCTGACTATTTCTACATCCATAGATGGTTGTTTGAGTATAAAAATTAGTGGGGGACAGTTGCTTGTATGTATGTGCAGATAGCAGGGGAAGTAGGGCTCTCATTCTTGTTCCCCATGAAATGTGAAATTGTATGAATGTTGTGGTGCTTACAAGGGGTTGATATGTGTCTAAGACTTAGAGCAAGCCCTTTTGGCTGCTCAGTTGGATTTGTCTGGAGGAAAAATTCTAAATAGTGGTGATGTTTTTTCCATGATGAGGGAACATTGTATTTTTAGGAAGGTTGTTTGTTTGTTTGTTTTGTTTTCCCCTCTCCTTAGTCCTTTGTCGGTCTGCTCTAAAACATCTGTCTTATTGCAAAGGTTTCAACTGGAACTCCTGGCAACCTGGGGCTGGAATTCCCAAGCTGACATTGCTATCGACAACATTACATTTGGCCTGGACTGCTTCACTGATGGTGAGACACAAATGTTGCAGAATCCCCTAAAAATTTGGGTAGTGTAATCAGCATCCCAGAGGTCCAGGATGCACAATCTGTTCTCCTCACAGAATGTGCACGGATAATTTGTGTCAACTTTTTCAGCACAATGCCATTTTATCTCAAACTTACTGAAGATTGCAAGTAGATGCACTTTTACTCTGTGTCAGAGTCTCCCAGTCCTCTTTTTTTTCCTCTAAACTGGGATATTCTGTATCACATAGTTGAGACCTGTCTGTGTATCTTGGCAAGAAACACTAAACTTATTCCTTAATCCTAAATGGAAGGATTACATCACACTATTTTTCCAGTCAGTCCCTGCTGATCTATGCACCCTGGTAATTGATACCTCAAACAAATTTGTTGAAGTCAAAGGCAAAAGTCACCATATTTTTGTGGAGAAAAGGAAGAAAATGAAGGAGTAAATCGACTCTCTGACAATAAAATTTAGATTACTCCAACAAGTTTGTTTTAGTCTGTAAGGAGGTACATTAGCTATCACTGCCAGACATAAAACAGCTTTCCTTTGTTTCATTACTGTGAACGTGACTGACAACTATTCCAGAGCAAAATGGAGCCAGTGCTACCCTTTGAAACATGTTAGCAGGAGTTGTAGTGGATGTTCTTAGCAGACAAAGGGAAAGAATTTAGGTACTTGAACTACTTGCAAATATTAGAAACTGCCTTCTTTTGTCCCTGGGGAAAAAAAATGCTCGGTTGCAAAGGAACTGGAAGATATGTAACACTTGAATGGTAAATTCTGTTGCAGACAAAATGTGGGTTGGTGATACTGTGCCACTCTACGTGTCACCACACTCAATATGTCAGCATTTAGGATCATAGCATGTCCCTGCAGTGGCTAGCTATAGCCTAACATAACATATGGAAAGGCTTATGTCAAAATAGATGTGGTAAAAGCTCATCAATTAGAAGCCACTATTCCTTCCCATCCTTTTCTGGTTCAGTGTCCTGTTCACTGACCCTTCGTTCTGTGGGCACTGAAACCCTCTCCTATAAAATGCTGAGTATGCACAGTTTCACTTGAAATTAAGAGGAAAAGCTGATCCTTTATGGTAATTTCATTTTTTCACTCTAGCTCCTTTACAGTCCTCTCTCCAACCTCCATGGTAGCAGTTTGTTTTGGAATTTTGAGGAAGCTGAAGGGAGTGACTCCAGATGCACTTGGGCCAGGTGATGTGCATCCAGCTGCTGGAGTTTACAGCTCTCAGATAGATCCTCCAGTTTATCCACAGACCTTTTGCTGGGAGTGGTGTAGGTACACACCCTTTGGCAAACAGGTGGGGTGTAAATGCCCCTGCAGCAATGTTATCAGAGCTTGTCCATTAGACCACCCAGGCTACTCCTTATTTTCAATTGGGATGAATTGCACTGATGTCCAGGAGCAACTGGACTTACCCCATGTGAAGGCATCACCCAGAGATGTGTGAGTCATGCAGAAGAAACATATCACGAAGGAAACATTTCTCGGAAGCCTTGCACTTGCCACTGTTCCTTGAATCCTCTTTGCAAATTGGCGTTTTCTCACCTCTAAGAGCAGCCCCCTTGTATTTGTCTTCTCATTACTTTAATTCAGTTATGTTACAGAGAAGCCCAGCAGCTCTGCTGTGTTTTCAGTAATGAAATTACTTATCCCTGGCAAGGACAGGTTTCAGATGTCAGAGACAGAGCCAATTAAAATCCAAGCAGTGAATTCTTTTCATGAGGGCAGCAGGAAGGATGGATGGCAGGAAGGAAAGATTTGCTGCTTGCTAGGATGTAAATATTATTTTCTCCATCTATTTCAATCTTGTAGTTCAACTCTCTACAAAACCCAGTGCTGAATGAAAACACTGGTTTTGTATGCAAGATGGGAAAGAAGGTGAGGTTTTCCACAGACCTTAAAATTGAGAAGAAGGTTCAGTAAGATTTAAGTGAACAACTGAGTAGTGCAGGCAGCTCAAGAGACATCAATGAAGACAAAACCCAAACAGACCATTCTTTGGATGGCAGCTCCTGGGCATGGACAGATGTTTTTCCCTGTGAAAAGGGTGAGGCGAAACCACATTTTGACTTATACAGTCACCTTGTGTAAGATAGTGTCACAGACTGGATGGCATGTCTGGTTCATTGTGAGGACTTCAGGCAGACAGGCATAAAGATACTTCATAGTTTCAGTGAAATAGTGTTTATATAGGAAAAGGTCTGAATTTTGATTGTTTTAACATGAAAATCTGGACTAGCACAGCAAATAGAATGCTGATAGTTGAGTTGCCCTTCTCATTGCCTTTACTATTATCTTTTGGTGCTCTCAGCATTGTATTGCTTCAATTAAGATCACAGGTCTGTGGTCTATCAAACTTTACTGCCCTGGCCTAGAAATTTCAGACTGTGCATCATTTTCAATTTCCCAGAAGATTGCTTTATAAATGGCAAGACTGTCCAAAGAGACCTTTTGTATAGATTACCTCTACTTCTTGATTTTAGAGTCCCTGACCCAGCAAAGTCTGATATTCAGGTGTACTGAAATCAGCATTAGTGAGGTGGAATCTCTGAGGAGACCATTTGCACCTTGAGGATCCTGTGAGGCATCTTACTCTGATTAATCTCAGCCACCAGATCTCTATCTCCTTTTTCATTACAGTCACAGAGATATTGAAGCAGTGAATGAGTGAATTACTTTAGCTCTCTGCCTGCAGAAGATGTCCCCTCTTTCTCCTTTACATTTCCCTGTGTCTCATTTCAATGGGGGAATCAGTGTTAGCTAAAACGTGGAGAAAGGAAGTCTGTGCTCTTTGTATTTTTTTGATATAGATGCACCTTAATATGAATTAATTCTTGTTCCCTTCCATTCACTTTACAGTCAACATGTTGGCTGTTAGAAGAGGAAGTGGAAACTAAAATAGATTGAAGGACCAGCCCCTGGGTCCCAGGGCTACACTATGTTTGTAAAAAATGCCCCTTTACAAGTTTGTGTCTGACAGTGCATAAAACATCAGCCTTTAAAGCGTTAACAGCTCATGTGGACAGGGTATGCTCAGCCTGTGGTGCAGCTGATCTACTGCTTAGTATGGAGGAGACAGAAAGTTTCTTTTGGAGAGCAAGGGTTTGAGACTATTTGGAGAAGGAGGAAAGACTGGAAATGAGACATTGCCTTAGAATACTCATTGGGATGCCACAAAAAAATCCACGCAGACACAAAGATCAGCTCTCTGTTTCAGAGAGTGATTTACATTCCTTTGCTCTGGCAAGCATAACCAGACTTCTGGTACATCTGTTGTGACCTTTGGAATTTGTAATTCAGTGCAGGCCTTGGGGTGCATCTTTTCTGGCCATGCATTGTATTTGTCATTCTGTTTTCCTTCTTGCATTTGATTAATTTCATTTGTTTTGAGTTAATTTCATTTTTCACTGGCTTGACAACTTCATCCATTGAAGTTCTCCATCTCAGTAGGAGCAGAGTGTGTCAGTACAAAGCTTTCTTTTATTTGTGTGCATCAATGTGCTTTCAGTCAGACCTGGAGGGAATATTCTCAGGAGTAAAAGCTCAGCAAGGTCTCCATGCTTCAGTTAGTTATTTGGCCTTTCTGACACAGCTAACAAGGGTGTTAATTATTGCTATTTAGAGAAGTGGCTTTGTGGCGGAGATAATTGTCCATCTGGAACTGAGTGAGTCTCTTTTCAGTAGAGCATCAGACAGCTGTTAGATTCTCACAACTGGAACAAATTGAAATATTTGTAATGTTTTTCCACTGATGAAAAATGTTCAGTATTAAATTAATTGAGGGCTCACAAAATGGAAAGAAGCCTGTCCTTTTTCTTAGAGATTTTCCAATCAAAAATCTGCATAAAAATGGGTAACTTAACTGTTGAAACAGGATGCTTGCATATTATGAGGCAAGGGTTCATTATTACTTTTTCCTGTGGTAAGGCAGCATTGGTATTGTAGTGTTCTCAATGAATTCAGACGATTTGGATCAGCAATTGATTTGAAATTCCTCCTCTCTGAGAAAGGTCTGGTTTTCAAAGGCCTATCTCAGCGGTCAGAAATGTATGGTTTTGCTCTGTGATTTTCAAAAAGTTTGTCCAACAAATCTGTGTCAAGATTTTTCCAAAGCTTGTGTCAAGGGTATGTTTCTGTTACTTAACTGTGTATGTTAGTGAGGCATGTAATTTTATTTAGTTATTTATTCTCTAAGAGAGCTCTCAGGTGCTAAAAGTTGGTTGCTGAGGTGGAAGTGATCTGTTAAGCTGGGTTACTTGCCATGACATTACTCAGAACCAAAGACAATGATTTTTGTCACCATTCTCCTTTACACCTCCAGTCATTTGACTGTCCAGAATTGTCACCTGCCTGTTTGACCAGCAGAACATCAATACCTGGTATCTGTTCTCCCACACTACATTTTCCCTAAAATCTCCTGTAATCACAGCTAGAGGAAATTGCAGACCAAGGAGCTTATCCTGCATGGGATAACATAGAGAGTCTGTGTTCCTGTGAAGACCCACTGCCTTCAGCACAGATACAAGTAGCTTACCTAAGACATGGGCTCAAAAGAGTAATACAAAATTATGATTGTTCAATACACCTTTTCTACCCAAGGTAATATTTACTTATCTTAACCATACGGTTGTATTTAATTAATTCATGTGCTCTTTAAATTTTCCATCACTCTTTTCTACCATCCTCCCACCTCTTTCCTCTATTCTACAAACTATTACAGGAAGACAACTGAATCATTTTGGTGGGAAACGCCACTACCCACGTGAAATTAATATCCTGGATGAACATCTTCTGAACCCCCTGGAAGAG
The DNA here is from genome assembly GCF_024509145.1 of Vidua macroura. NCBI lineage: Eukaryota > Metazoa > Chordata > Aves > Passeriformes > Viduidae > Vidua > Vidua macroura. Next base: position 37,541,485 of record NC_071576.1, read on the forward strand.
CCCTCCCTCCCAGGTACATGATTCAGTACTGAAAACCTGGCTCTTGGCTATAAAAGATGGCTCCCTTTCTGTCTCCTGTGTGATCTGCGTGCCTACAGGAGTGAAGCAGCTGTAGATAATCCAAAGGTGTGGAGACTATGTCAGGTAGTCTCTCCAGGTTTGGCAAGCAGTTTGCTGGAGCCCAGCTCACCAGCCCTGAGATGGCAGATCCTCTTTAAAGAAAAGCAGAATCTCTTCAAGTGAAAACAGAAGCTGCATGACTCAGATTCGGAGTGCATGGAAAGGCAGCTTAGGGAACAAAAGGTATAGACTGGTACAGAAAGTTAGGAATAGAAAGAGTGCTGAGCACTGAAGCTGAATAAAATGAGTGTAGAATAGTGGTGTAAAGATGAAAATCCAGGGAGAAGTAAGTAAGGATGAGGAAATCCACTGAAGGGAAAAATTGGATGAAAAAGTAGGAGAACAAGGGAACACTGGGGACTAATTTGCTGGTAGTGGTAGAGATTGCCACTCTGGAGGACAGATAAGAATCGTGTGGGTGAGAAGAGCTGTCTAAAGGAGAAGGTGAGGAGGAGAGGTTTTCTTGAGGCTGTTTTGTGGCCAACAAATACCAATGCGTGACTGTCCCAACTCCTGAAGGCTGTGACACCTGGAATGTGACAATCTGTACTGCTGTCTGTTCCCATTAGCTATGGGGAATGCTGTAATGCAGCTGAAACTCATACTGCATTGATTCATCTGCATGTTCACAGGATGATGTCTGTCGGGGGTAGTTTGCTTGCTTTTTCCTTTAAACAAGATTGAAATTTTTCTTTTAAAAGTCTGTAATTTTTACCTCTATTTTAATCATTCAGCTCTTAAACAGTTCTACTTTCAACCCTGGTTTTTGTCTACAAACTGCATCACACAATTTTTTGATACATTACTGAAAAGTTTTATTCTTAGGTCTTACCTAATTCAGTGGAGAAGATGGATTTGTTTGGGTCTTAGAAATGGTTGTGAAATAGAAAGCATACTTATATGCTGAACTGTTGTAGAAACAAAAAAATAATGCTGAATAAGAACCAGGAAAGAAATTGCTTGGGGAAGAAGGGTCCCTACAGATGGTAGCAAGAGGCACTTTCTGCTGCCACAGGCTTCTTGTGCAAGCCTGAGACAAGTCCCTTCAAACTTTCACTGGGTTTCATAAATGGTCACTAGCTGTAATGACAGATGTTTTCAACCTTTGTCTCTGTGTACATGGTTTAGTTCTCATTTGGAAAGTTGAACATCATCTTGCTTCAGACTGGCACTGAGAAGAGGAATTTGATCATATCTGTGAGACACTTGGATAAACCCCTTAGAAGTTCAGTCCCTCTTCCCTTTTCCTTGCCCCTCCCACACCCAACTGATAAAGTTTAATTTCAGCCCATGATTTATCAAATAGTGTGCAAGAAATAAGGGGAGAAAGGAGAAAAGCAAACAGTGACCATAACAAAGCAGTAGTTGTGCTACGACTAGAAGAAAGTGGGTATAAGTACTGAGAAATGCAGGGAAGCTGACATCTGACTCAACTCTTGCTGTTTTGGTCACAGGGGACACAACTGTTGTTCTGTGGTGGTTCTCAACATGTGGTGCCAGTGGTCCCCATGGGCCAACCCAAGCTCAGTGTGACAGTGCCTACAAGAACAGCAATGTGTCAGTGACTGTGGAGAAGGAGGGCAGGCTCCGGGGAGTGCAAGTCTGGAGAGTGCCAGCCACAAACAGATACAGGTGAGGATCAGTGTGTGCTGGGGGGCAGCCACCTCTAACTGCTTTTTGTTTGTGGAGATTCAACAAGAACAACTGTGGGACCACTTGTACTGAGTGGGTACAGGGGACAGTGAAGAAATAGGAGCAGTAGCTATTAGGATACATATCTGAGCTACTGTGAAGCATGGAAGGGTGAGCAGAGATGTAGAAGAGATCAGAAGAGGAGTGAGAGTGGGCATGCAGTCAAGGAGTGCTGCCATCATCTCAGTCCTGTAGCCTTAGACTTCTGGAGTGGGCTATACCAGCTCATGCTATTTGTTCCTGCAGTTTCTGTTTCCAGTACTCGGGTAAGGGTTGGTCTTGTGCTACCTACCTACATGGGTGTCAGACAAGGAATAGTCACGAGCTGTTACAGCAGGGGAGCCTGCTCTGGAGAAATGTCTGTTTGGAAGTGAAGACTGGGAGACCTTGCAGATGGATTTTCTTTGGGGATGAGAAGTGTGAGAGCTGTTTCTTCATTTATTTACTTTGTCTTGCAGGATTTCTGCCTATGGAGCAGCCGGGGGGAAGGGAGCCAAAAACCACAATAAGAGGTCCCATGGGGTCTTCATCTCAGCCACCTTCCACCTGGAGAAAGATGAGCTGCTGTACATCTTAGTGGGGCAGCAGGGGGAGGATGCCTGCCCTGGGGTGAGGGCCACAAAGCACACGTGGGCAGGGACCTTGCAGATACTATTCAGTGGGTGGCTTGGGATTTGGTGATAAAAGTTAGAAATCCCAGAATCCAGACAGGAGACAGGAAAGACCCAATAAAAGAAGTTAGAAAAAAATCTCAAAACAGATATAAAGAACACTGAAAAGAAAAACAATCCCAAAATGCACAAACAAATATGAAGCCCACAGAAACTTAGCTTTAAGCTCCTGGTGTTTGAAATAAGTTCTTCATCAGCTCTCTTGTGCTTATTTTAAGCAGGAAGCTCATAAGCAAGTGATGTGCTCCCTCTCTTGTTTTTCCACAGTCCAGAGTTTTTGCTGTCTGCCAGGATTTTCAGAAAATTTACTATTATTTATGGGAGCATCCAGCAGTTTTGTGGCTGCACAGTGTTACATACTCTCTAGGCTTAGACTAAAGTCTGAATCCAAAGACTACCAAAACCAGCGAGAATCTTCCCACTAACTTCAGTGGCCCCTGGATTAGGTTTCTGTGATGACAAAAAAAACTCAAGAGAAATGTAAATTGGTGATATGAATGCTTATGTGTGTATCCTCTAAATGCTATACCAAATTATCTGAAAGTCCTTTTGTCACTTAAGCTCAAAAACTACCTCTTTTCAGCATCAGTTTTTGATACTGCCTTGATCCAGAGATGCTGTTAACCTCTGCTCAGGAACAAAGCTGTTTTTCCCTCACAGACTGGTGTGTTTGGGGATGCATAAACTATGCCTGTAGGCATTTGAAGTTACTGTTTACTTTCCCACAGGAGATGATGTCTTACCCAGACAATTGACTCTAAACCCACCCTTTCTTCACTTTATATAGTACAAAAATTGCATCTATTTAAATAAAAGATACATTTGTGTCTCTGCAGGTCCCTTTTCAGTGCACTCTCTAGTCTTAGGTCATAATCTGAAAAGTTGTCCATTAATCCCTTGCATTTCATCATTTGTTCTGCAAATTGCAAATTACAACCCAGCATTATCTCCCTTTGGCAGGTGCTACTGGAAAAAGTTGTAGTTAATTTTTCCCACTTCCAAAGCCCAACTTTCTTTGGCCTGGAAATTCATGATGAATCTGTATATTGGGTGACTAATGTTTGTTTTTCTTTCTCTGGAGAAGTTCTGCAGCTCCAAACCTTGATTATCTCTCCTCAGATTTACCCCAGTTGTTTTTCCTTGGTCTTCATCTGTCTTGCCATCTTTTATTCTCATGTTTAAATTAACCAGGCAAATTGCTCCACCAACTAAGAAAGGCCATGCACCATCACTAACAGAATTGAGAAAGAGCTCTCCCTCTGTCAATTTTCAATCAATCTCAGTCTCAGTCTTGGGATGAGATGCAATGGGCAGAAAATGGAACATGTTCCACCTGAATGTGATGAAGAACTTCTTTTCTATGAAGGTGACTGAGAACTGGAACAGGTTTCCCAGAGGGATTGTAGAGTCTCCTTCTCTGGAGATAGTCAAAAACAATCTGGACACAATCCTAAGTTACGTGCCCCAGAGAAGTCTGTTTGAGTAGGGAGGTTGGACTGACTAGATGACCTCCAGTGGCCACTTCCAGCCTTCCCCATTCTGTGATTCTGCATGAATGAGAGGACACAGGCAGTAAGACTGGTGTAGGAATAGGAAACTGGGTCTCCAAATTACTCTTCTAAGATGTATCAATAGACTATTCTCAATTTTGTGTGGGTCACCTTTCCTTTATGCATTTATCTCCTTGAGAAATAAACAGCAAATCCTTACTGGAGTCAGTAAGAAAGTTTTCAGAATTAATCCATAATCCAAAATACTTAAATGTTTTTGGTTATAAGAAGTTCTAAATGTGCAAAATATTAATTATATGAAATTAACAATGAGTTATTACATTTTTTCCTGTATGCATCTCTATTTTCATTTGCATGTGTAATGTGAGTTTGCAAATCAGAAGTTACAGACAGATCTATCCCTCAGCTGCCAGTCCTAGTAGAAAAGGTCACTTTCTACAAAGATAATCTACATACTGATTTATAGATGTCTATTATGCATGACAAGCATTATCACATTATTATACTGAAATACACAGACAAGTCTCAAGAGTTGGACTTTGCTGATGTCTGACTCCATTTCTTGTCTCCTTTCAGGGCAATCCAGAAACCCAGAAGATCTGCTTAGGGGAGTCATCTCTCATTGAAGAAGATTACAAAAAAAAAAGGGACCTGAAGGAATGGGCTGGAGGAGGTGGGGGTGGAGGAGGAGCAACCTACATCTTCAGAGTAAGTATTTCCTCTTTGCATCCTGCCTGAGCAATGTCCAGCAGAGCAATTAGCTCTCACTGTCAGTCATTGCATATGATAAACAGTTCTTTTAAAAAAGATTATAAAAAATTAATCTTCCTCTTCTGCCTCTTTCTCCCTCTCCTCTTTCTGTCTCCCTTTGGTTTTTGTCTTTTTAGTTGTTTATCTCTTTTTATATCCTTATTCGTATTTATCACCATCATTAGGCTAGCTGAACTGGTTCCTCAGTCCTTAACAGCTCAGATGTGGGAATTACACCAGGATCTCACTTTAATACTGGCAGCAGTCCTTAAAAAATGAATCACAAAACCTTGATGTTCAGTTAAACAGCTACTTTTGTACTCAGGAACATGATGTGAAATATTTTTGTAATGATTCTATGAGACAAGCAGTAGCATTGCCCTGGCCTTAGGCCATTCTTCTTTGGGATGCTTTCATCATCTTTGATAAGTTTGTGTGAGTTGGCATATCCAAGGGATGTGAAGTTTTTCTGATGTTTGATGGGGGGTTTTCCAGCAGAAGGATGGAATTTTCGAACCTTTGCTCATCGCAGCAGGAGGAGGAGGAAAAGCCTACCTGAAGGCTCAGGACAATTCCCTGGATGATGTACCCCTGGAGCAATTTGAGAACAACACTGCAGTACCTGGAGTCAGTGGGAGGACTGGGGCAGCAGGTGAGACACTCAAAGCACACAAGATCTGAGTCAGGTGGCTGAATACACTCATTGTCCTGTAGGCATGAAGTCAAGGGCTTCTTTTTCAGTCTTTTGGAATTTTTCTTGGCAGTAGTTTTTAGAAATATGCTGGCAGTCTGTAAGGGATATCTTCTTATATGTTGTGTCACCAGATAAAAAAAGAATGCACAGGACAGGTGATGAGTGCTCCAGCAGTGGCAATTCCATAGGATGACTCCTCTCTTCTATGAGCTGAACCAGGGAAAATGATGTTTGGGGGATGGAGCCTGCTCCTTCACACTGTAACAGTGGTCTTGAAGAGAAGACATTTTCTCCTTACTCCCCTTAAACCTCAACAACAACAATTCTATTATGGGAATTATACCAGAAATGGAAGCTTATTTATAATCTTGTGATGGCCGTGCCAAGAATCCATTCCTAAGAGATAAAAAAAATCTGGTGGTTGTCCATCTCCTGCTATAGTAGGCTTACAGAGAGGCCACTAAAGTGAGATGTAGAAATCCAATTTATTTTTATTTCCCTGAGGAACTCAGCATATTACATGGCTGACTGCCCTAACCAGTTATCCTGAAAGGGAGTGATAGGCTCCTCATTTTCTTAACACCACAAGAAATTGGTGCTGAGGTTTTGGTTTATGCTACACATTATGGTGGGCATTGGATTTCCTGTTTGTTATTGCCCATGGCAGCAAGGAGCTTGTCTGTATATTCTTTTAAACTTAAAGAAAGGTTTACCTTGAACTAGGCACTTAAGAAATTAATAAGGACTCAACTCTGCCTCTCTACAAAGCATCTCTGCTTGTGCTTCTCTCACCTGTTCTTGTTTTCTTTTCTCACTCTCTGACTGAAGGTGGAGGTGGTGGCTGGCAAGATGAGAGTCTGCTTCCTCAGTCTGGGAAGTCCCTTCTGGAAGGTGGAGAAGGAGGTCAAGCTTGTCCCCAAGCTCTAGCCAAGCTCCAGTGGACCACCTCTGGTGGTTTTGGTGGAGGAGGAGGAGCTTGTACTTCTGGGGGAGGAGGCGGAGGGTACAGAGGTAAGCCTGCTGAGGACAATAGTCATGGTGACTAATTTGGTGCCCTTCAGAGAACCTGCAGGTCAGGGAGAGTGCTCTTAGTGCAGAGGTGCACGACTGCAGGAGTGAGGCACAGATACTTCAAGCTGAACAGTATGAGACCCACCCTGCTCTCCACCATCTCTCTATAACGGGGAAATCAAGGTTACAAAAGTGTTCCTATGTGATTTAATATTTGGAAAGTGTGATGAATCACACCTTCACCCATTCCCAAGTTATGCATGGGAAATGTTCCATTTCTTTTTTCTGTTTGAAACAAATACATTTTTACCTTGCTGAACTGAGAAACCTGCATTAGATAAAGTCACTTCACTAACCTTGGTACTGGCTGGGTCAAGTGAGGGTTTGACATTATACTATCCAATATCACTGGAAGTTTGCAGTGTCACCCCAGGTGGTGATGAGAATGAATGCAACCTGTCAGAGACATCATATTTTTTGCAGCATGCAGCACTGATCAGCTAGCCATACTCTTCTCTCCCCAGGGGGACATGCCTCTGATAGTGATGATATCACAGCTGGTGGTCAGGATGGCATCTCTTTTGTAAACCCCATAGGAGAGATCTTCTTGCATCCCCTGGCAGGTACAATATGGTTCTTACTCTCATTTCTTTACTTCCTCCTTTTTCCTTCTTCCTCTCTATTTCCTCTTTCCTCCTTCGTCTTCTCCTGTCTTTGTTTTCTATTCATTTCATTAAAGCTTAATTCATGCTGCAGGTCAGATCTTTAGCTGTGGTCATTTCTTTAAGTATTTCCATAGTGCTCTGGCACCTTTTTTCTCTGAATCTCTAAACCAGGAGAGACACCAGTCATCAGGTTCAACTGCCCATCCTCAGTCCCCGACTTTTCCAGGTCAATTCACTTCAAGGCCTCTCTGTTTGTTTAAGGAACCAAATGTCTTCTTCCCTACTGATCCCCATCAGGCTTCTGACATGTCCACACTGTGTTGGACTATCTGCTCTCCTGCAGAGAAGGAGAGAAGTTGTAGGTACCTGCTGGGTTTTGTTCTGTTGGCTTTTTTACCTTACTGGAACAAGATAGGAAAAACTGAACTAAGCCCAACTGTTGTGTCTGATTTCTTGTTCAGCCATGGAGAGTCATGGTGAGGTGGAGGTTCAGATCTATCTTAACTGCAGCCACTGCCACTCAGACAACTGCAAGCGGGACCCTGACACCAACCTGCCAGTGTGCCAGTGTGAGATGGGGGCTGTGCTGGCCAATGACAATGTCACCTGCACTGGTAAGTTAAGAAGCTTTAGCCTCATTGGATAGCATCTCTGTTCTTTATATTGTATCTCCTTCTGGCTTTTTTGATGTTCAATTCCCGAGTTACAGCTAGTGGATTCAGTGGACAAGGTGTTGTCAGTCAAACATAGGACTGAAAATTCCTGCTGACCTTTGCTTACAAGCTGAGCTGCATCTCTGCCACTATCTCCAACATTCACATTTGGATTAGGCCGGAGGTAAAAGATCTGTAAAGAGACATGGCGTGAATTTCCTGAATGGGCTCAGTGTATCAGATATTTAAGCATAAATACCTCTCCAGGATAACGTACCACCTACTGCTGAGTTATTTAAGCCACAAATTGCTTCCTTCCACAGCAGTTTCCCACTGTGCCTGTCAGCTGATGCCTTGTACTCACAGTTACTTCCTTCCACAGTCTCTTGGAGCTCCAAAACATCAAGACTGTAGACATTTTCAACTTATGAGTAGTGATGTTACCCATTTATAGAAAACTGAAGAATGGATAAGAAATCTGTGTTTTATCAGTTTGTTCTATCTTCACAATGATTTTAAAATTATTTAGGTACTTTTTCAACCTTCAGGGCTATAGAGGGATTTGCTGTAATTTTTATAAGATGCTCTGACCATGATCTCCGTACTGTTTTCTGGAATATAAGCAGCAATCAGAGGGATGCTTTACCATAGCTCTTGTTGTTTTCTGATTAATGAGCTCTGTTTTTATTCTTCCAGTGCCCCCGGGTCCTATACCAGAGGGACAGCTGCCTCTCCCCCTCCTCTTAGCTGTGGTGTCTGTGATTGTGGTGCTTGGAATGATCCTCACCTGTGGCAGCCTGTCCATCAGTAAGATACACTTACTTCTTATCACCCTTTGACCTGACTTTTTCCAGCTAAATTAGACAAAAGGAGACCACCTGGATTGTGCCACTGCTTTCAATACTTGGAGCCAAAGTGTTGCAGTCTCCCAAGTGGATTGGAGGAACAGGGAAAAAGAAGTGATAGGCAACATCACCACCCACAGTTAGGCACAAGCATAGTCCCAAAGGGCAAGGACTGCTCTTCCCTGGTATTTGCCACAGAACAAAAGAGCTAGGGAAGCCTTCTTAGCAGGTGTTTCTGTAGCAGCCACTGCAATACCAGATGAAATCACAATCTGTAATTAAATATATAATTCATTCAGGGAGATGGTTTGCTTTTTGGGACTGTCTTGTGGAACACTCTTCCTCAGCCAATGCACAAAGCAACATAGGAAACCTAGATGATTAGGTGCCTGCAGGAATGAGACTGTTTCAATATCCAGTACTAAATCACTGGAGCCTGTGAAGAAGAGCGTGATACGGTAAGCCAGAGATGTTTCTGGACCATTTATAATTATGGGATTGGTGTCATTCTGTTCTGTATGGCCAGCATAATCTTTTCTGCCCAATTGTAGATCTAGTTTGTGCATTTTTATTCGTCTCTCCACCTGCAGTTTATCACCTGAAGAAGCAGCAGCTGGAAGGATCCAGAGCACGACTGCAGAGCCCAGAATATAAACTGAGCAAAATCCGCACATCTGTCATCATGACCGATTACAACCCCAACTACTGCTTTGCAGGGAAGGCTGCCACTCTGAGTGAGCTGAAGGAGATCCCACGGAAGAACATCTCTCTGCTTCGGTGAGAAAACAAGGCCCACCTCTCTGGCTAACTGCAAAGCACCCAGTCCAAGTCAGCCAAAATACAACAAATACTTGATATGATACTTGTTATGTTCTCTAAGATAATTTGATTCCATAAAGTTCTCAAGCAGAAGTGTAAGATCATGAGTCTCCTGTTCCATGTTCCCACATGTAGGTATTTCACATCTACTGTGATTGTGTTTTTATTGCACTTGCCTCCTGGCAGTAGCTCCCTTCAAAATCTATAGCAGTATGTCTATTTCAGCATTTCCTGTCACAAGGAAATTTCCTGTCACAAAGAGATACATGCTAAGTTGCTCTTCATCATCCAGATTATATTGATCAAAGTTATATAAACTTTAGAAGGAACAATTTGATCATTCTTATATCTTATACAGTCTCCTGAAGACATCAGTCTGCAGCCATCTTATTCCATTGTTCTCTATTTTTCTTGTCTTTCTTTTTCCATACTTGGTGATAGGACCCTAGGATTGAGCAGGCCTATTTTTGGTTCAGAACCATCAAGAATCCAATCTCCCTTTTTAGTGATAATGACAGAAAATACTGATAAGCTGTTTTCAGAAGTTTTGAGTTGAAATCAAAACTCTGTTTTTGATTTGTATTGGACTGTATGAAAAGAAGAGCTCGGCCAGCTCTGGATATAAGGGCATATAACATCTGTTCCCCCTCTTCTTTTCTTGCAGGGCACTAGGACATGGTGCATTTGGTGAGGTTTATGAGGGAACTGTGGTAGGCATTGCAGGGGACCCCAACCCTCTACAAGTGGCTATCAAGGTCAGTACCCACAAATTTCTTCTACAGCAATAATTACCCATAAGAGCCATGTTATCTTATCCCTGTTCCAGCTGGAAATACATGTGTATCACATGTATAATGGCATATTATGTGTGATGCAGGTTTGGACACGTTGCTGCATTCAGGCATTATCAGCCTTGATTTGAGTGCTTTCTCACAAGTTTTTCCACATGATCTATTTAAAAATCTGTGTTGATCCTCAGTTACCTCCCTTTGTACTGAGAGTAGTGCTTTTCTACTGTATGTGAATTTTCAGGTAGTCTTTTGATATTACACAGTGTTAAGGATGCTGTTGTGAATATATATTGCAATTTCACACTAATATCTCTATCATTGGTGGCAAGAGACAATAGGCTGGTTTTCTCTGAAATGACTGCTGTTGCATCAGGATTTGTCAATTACTCAGCCCTGAAGTTAAGGATGCTCATAATCTGCTTCTGTTATTTTATAAGCTTGTGACTCAGAGAACCAAATCTACTTCTATGAGTTCAGCTCAAGAACATAGCCTTAATTAATTAGAAAAAATTCTACTGTTATTCATCCGGTCTTTCATGTCATGAACATTGTGCCGCTGAAAAAATGTGGGTGAAAACCCAGGACACTAATAAGCGGTTGGAACTGTCCAACTCAGTTTCACTATCCAGACTGGAAGAAGCATCAGAGCACAGTGGCAAACAGAAGGAGATCAGCATGTCATTCATTTGTGGTAATCCAGTTCTTCTGTATCAGCAGAAAATGTTGTCCAAATCTGCTGGCAGGAAAGAAAGCTACAGGGGCATGTGACACAAGTATTTAAATCAAGTGGCTGTGTGTGTCGTATGACATGCAAGCCTGTGCTGCAGTGTGGACACAAAGAAAGGGGAGAGTAAATAACAACTGTAATCTTAAAAACCTTTCTAGGTCTATAAGTCCCCATCTAATATTTTTCTTGAAGTGTACCTGAAGATATTTTTGTTCCAGAATTGTGCATAGAGTTCAATTCACACAAGAAAAAACCTTCAAGTAGATCCTGTTTCCTATCCTGACTTTAACTAGCAAATGGGTCACATGCAGTGCAATAAACTGGGCACTGAAAGGATGAGCCCCTGTTCTTAGGTTCCTGAGGTGATTTACATGTTACGTGCTCATTTTTTTATTTTCTTTTTTTTTTTTTCCTTTTTTCTCTGGTTGTCACGCAAATATTCTCAATTCTTTGGTGGGATGGCCCTCACTGCCTTTACCTCTGAACAGACCCTGCCAGAAGTCTGCTCTGAGCAGGATGAGATGGATTTCCTGATGGAAGCATTGATTATCAGGTATAGTTTAAGGGGCTTTTTTACTAATAGTGGGCAGGGGAAAAAAGAGTAATGCAGGTAATCGCAGAATCCTTTATTCCCTTGCCGGTGTTCAGAAAATAAGTTCAGTCTTATTTTTCACCAAATGGCATTTTAGTAGCATATAAGGTACTACTTGTTTATCTCAAACATGACACCTGAGGTTCTTTTTTTGCTGTCTCTGGTGCTTTAACACCAGTAGGCAACTTGGCTGCATACAGCAGAGGGATGGAGAAGAGAATCAGAAGGACAAGAAGGCTCTCAAGTGGTTGTGATAAAAACAGTTTAATAGGTAAAGCAAAATCTGTGTGAGCAAGCCAAGCAGCGTTGAAGAATTCATTCCCTACTTCCTGTGAGCAGGCAGGTATTCAGCCATCCCAGGAAAGCAGGGATCATCATGCACAGCAGCTACTTAGGAAGACAAATGCCAAACTCTGATTGACCCTTTCCCCTCCTCCTCCTCCTTTCCCCAGCTTTTATGGCTGAGCATGACACCATACAGTATGGGATGTCCCTTTGGTCAGTTGGAGCCAGCTGTCCGGGCTGTGTCCTCTCGCAACCTCTTGTCCTCACCGCCTTCTCGCTGCGGGGGAGGTGTGTGTGTGTGTGAAAAACCTTAATGCTGTGTAAGCACTGCTCAGCAGTAGCTAAAATATCCAACTGTTATCAGCACTGTTTTGATCACAAATATAAAATATAGCACCATATGAGCTACTGTGAGGAAAATTAACTCTATCCCACCCAAAAATCATTACAATTTAACAAAAACTTTGGTTGATTGGTTCTGCTAATCCTGTTCAAATGAGTAAGAAGGTACAACATTTTTGTACAAACATGTTCTGCATTTGATTTGATGTCTTTGCAAGCTTGGCAGAACCTTTATAAGGTCCTATGTGCATGACCCTCTGACAATTAATTATAAAATCTATGAAATCTTCTCAGAAAAGATAACAGACAGCCACTCCTATTACCACCTGTACTTTAGGTATTCCAGCTTAGAATTTACTTCGTTAACAGAAATTCATAATCTGAAAGCAATAGTAAGATCAAGGATGACTTTAAAATAGTAGCATAGTCAAGGTTAATTGTAAGTATTGGGAATTTATGTATTTTGAATTTGTGCAATGTGAAATTCTTCTTCTCATTGTCTGGCCCAGCTCGTACTTAGATGCTGATTCTCTGCTATTAAAGCATGAATCTCATGACATAGTGCCACTCCCTACAGTCTCAAGAAATTTGATAGCTGAACAGGAGGTAACACTGATGTATGTTTTTTTAAAGAGCAATTTTAATCAATTAAGGAGTGCCTTGATTCACTTAGTAGCACGACTCTTTCTCTTCCCCAACTTCCTTTCTATTTTTAGTTCCTTTATTATCCAGGTAATCATTATCTGGATGCTGCTGTCTAATGACTGAGTCTTACTGTGCTTCGTGACAACTTCAGCTTCCTTTTATAAAAAGCAGAATCACATAAGCAGCTGCTGCAGTAGGTATTAGCTGAGTCCCTCTGGCAGACTAAACACTGAACTGAGTCCCCCAAACTAGACAGCACTATGTCTAAAATAACCAATGCTGAATTAAAATTCCTACCAGCCAGGACTTTGTATCACAAATGCCAATGAAATTGTCATGCTTAACTTTCTTATCCTTCCCATGTCACTCTCATCTTTCAGTCAGTGTGCCCATTAAATTCTGTCTTCACAGACAGAAGACTGCTTTGCTTTCAGCTTTTCATACCTTCTGTTGAAGGGTTTTTATGGGCATAGCCCTGTTCTTGAGACTCTCATAACCAGAGAGGCTTTTTGATATGGCTGAATATTTTCTGGTAACTGCATCAGGATTTGCTTCAATCCAGATTGTCAAATCTCAAGGCACAATGAGAATGGATGGATGTTGGCCAGGTACTAATGCTGTGTTTCTCTTCCATGTGCTGTGACCTTGGCTTTCAGTAAGTTCAATCACCAAAATATCGTGCAGTGCATCGGTGTCAGCCTACAGACACTGCCTCGCTTCATTCTGCTGGAGCTCATGGCTGGAGGAGACATGAAGAGCTTCCTTCGGCAGAACCGACCCAGGATGGTGAGAGAACTTCCTTGCAAGGCTTGTGGTTGATTTTAGGATGACTGCTTTTATGTTGTTATCAACTGGATAAAGGCACTGAAGCCAAGCTAGACTTGGCTTGGTGTGTCCCAGCTCCCACAGACTTCTGCATACCTGTGTCTGTTTGCTTGATGCAAGGAGGTGTCAGTGAGACAAAATCAAAGCAGGGCAAGAAACTCCAGTAACTGATGAGGTAAAATCCTGTCCTACCATTCTAGACTTCTCTGTCAATTAGACTATAAATAATTGGCCTTTCTTTTTTCAATACCTGCTTTGTTTTCCGTGTACTGTGATGGCACATGAGGAGCTAAAATTATAATCAGAATTCATTGCACTAAGTCCTCAGCAGGTGTGCATTGGCACCATATGGAGAAGTACAAATTTATACCAGTTGAAGAGCTGAGCCTAATTTATTTGATATATCTCAGACTTTTATTAGCAGTGTGGTAAGTTCTGTTCACCCTTCCTGAAAGCAATAAAGGAGTTCCTAGAGAAAAACTGACAAAAATTTCCATATGGAGAACTATGTAAAGGGGGTGAAAATAAACAGGGCTTCTGGAAAAAGTTTTCTTTATTGTTCTTAGGGAAGTGCAGATGGTGAAGGGTTAGTGCTAGTCCTGGAGTCTGTAGTAAAGCATCCCTTTTTTGCATACTGCTCCTGAGGGTAATCACTGCTCTTCTACCAGGACAGATAAGCTGATGAATGCTGATGTTGGTGTAAATGTGCACTTCTGCATTTTTACTCTCTCTCTCTCTCTCTCTCCCTTGTTCATGCACTAATATCTGTTGATAATTTATTGACTCACTCTTTAAAAGTGGGTGCTTTTTTATTCTCTTCTATCTCACCTTTTAAACCTGCTTGTCTTTTGACTTCACATAACACAGTAGGAAATAGTTCTCTCCCACCCCCTTTAACAGGCTATTCACACCAGGCCATAAATCTCTTGCCAGATTGCACTCATGTATGGTGCTCAAGAGAGGTGAAAGTTTTTGGGATTAAACAAGAGTTTAGTAATTTTCTAATTCTTTGCTTTGATCTACTTTATGTTCCTCTTTGCTCCTGACTCATTTAACCCTTCCCCCATCCTGTATGTATGTCTCTCCCTTTCCCTTCTTCTGTCCTTCTCCGACTATACCCTGCCTGAATTATATTATTCTACTTCACTATCCTTCCCTTACCATTTAATGTCCTTTTCCAGAATCAACCATCCACACTAACAATGCAGGACCTGCTGAATATAGCTAGGGATATTGCCTGCGGCTGTAAATATCTGGAAGAGAATCATTTCATCCACAGGTGAGGAGAAAGAGTCTCTTCTGATGTGTCTCAGGGTGCATGAGGCTCATACACTTTCTATTTGCAGAGGATTAGACAGGACTAATCTCCACAGAGGAGACAGATTATTTCCTCTACCAATGCAGGCTTGTGCTTAGATGACCAAGTGGATTTCCCTGGGGCTTTTTAGGAGTTAGGTTCCACACTGTTCTTTGCAATCCTGGAGGGAGAGCAATGTTCTGTTCCAAGTGACAGGGCTTAAGTACTAATTTTTGGGTGCCTGCAATGTTAAGACAGTTGAGATTAGCCCTATAGTCCACTAGATGGTAGTGTCACTCTGTGTTGGCTGATAAGACAATAAGGTATTTATTTCCTTTTTCATCTCCCTATCTTGATTTAAATGCTTTCCCTATCCCACCAGCACAGGATAATCCATAATATTTGAGCCAAAGACTAGAGAAGGGTAGAGCAAGTATGACAGGAGATAAAAACACATCTCAGGCTTCCTTCCCAGCTCAGTGTCTGAACTGCTTACATGGTCTTAGGAAGCCCATATTTGTTTCTTCAAATTAATTTTTGTTCATTTGTTGGGCAAGAAATGTTGATATTGCATGCTTCAAATAAGACCAAATTATTATAGAAGGGATAAAGGTTGTAGTTACCCTTTTAAAAAATTTTGGTTTGGTATTGAAATCCTTCATTTTTGATTTAGAACTGTTTCAGCTCATAATGTTCCTAGGCATAGTGGGCAGCTGGATTCCTTACTGTGAAGTGCATGCTGTGTTCAGTGCTTGTGTGTAAAGGAAAGGAGAGCCCTTGCACACCAGAGGGTCACACAGGCTCTAACCAAACCAAGCTGCAGCCTGGAGATGTGCAGGCAGGCAATTGACTCAGCCACATGTGCAGCACGTGTACCAGCGTTTGGGGCTGCACAGCACAGAGATGGGAAACTGTGCACAGGGGCTGGAGAAATACAGGGAAACAATGGCAAGCAGCCGTTGGAGCAAAGAGCCAGGAAGTTGAGATATGGGAATATGTTATATGGCTTTATGATTAGAACATCTGAAACAGATTTCTACTGTTTATATTGCAACAATAAGGAAGTTCCAGTGGAAAAGCATTAGAGATTTCTGTCATTAAAAAAGAGCAGTAAGAACGTGCAACAGGTTGTGGCTCTTGGATCTCTTAATAACTACATGAGAGGATCAGTATTCTAATTGGAAACTTCTGAGTTAATCACTACAGCATTATATTTTAGAATCCTTACTGTAGTAGTAACAGCAGCATGTGACTTAAAAAAAAAACCTCTGGGTCAATCTTTGCACTGTTAGATCTCTAATACAAGCAACATGGGAATGGATTCATTTTGTCTTAGCCAACAATTCAATAAATCTGAACACAAGGAATTTCCCTCAGGTTTTGTATTAGTATTTGTTAGTGACGTCAGAATTGTTTAGAGTGGGTTGGGAAATGAAGAAGGCTTTCATTGCAGATAACAGGAATCCTAGGGGTAAAAGGTAGTGTAGTGGGGTTGTAGAGAGGCTTCTACAGGGCAGGAATTGTCATCTAGGAGTCACAAGTGATAATAGAAGAGAAAGTTGATTTCCAAATTCTCAGAGACTTTTCAAGGTTAGCAATGGAAAGAAACACATAAGTTTTTCAAGGAGCTTATTTGTCTTGGCAGTCAACAGGACCCCCACAGTGCTATGATTCTAGTGACTTTCTTTTCAGAATGCATATTTAAAATGAACAGAAATATTTTAGCCTTGGCCATGAAGGCATCACCTCCATTTCTCACAAGCTAAACTTGCACCTAGCTAACAGCTGCTTCCATATGGAGCTTTGACTGATTCCATGGGAGATATCCAGAAGTAACAAAGCAACAGATTATCAAAGCTGGTTCTACGTAACTTTTCAAGCAGTTTTCTAAGACTTTCCAACAGCATCACATCTGTAATGATGAGGACACTACTGAGATGTCACTCTTTAAAAAAAAAAAAATAGAGCAAGAAAGAAATCTGTCGTAATGTGGTTGAAGCAAAAGAGGTTGGGTCTGTTCCTCTTCTGATACAGATGCTGTTTTCTGCCTTTGTGAAAGGAAGTGTGAATGGGGAAAGCTTGGAAGATGCTGGGTAGAAGATATAATTCAAATACACTTTAAGATTTGTGGTTAACAAAAGTGATAATGTAACTGGAATTCTTTCTTATTTTAAGATTATTCAAGTAAGATTTGCAGGACTGGGTCTAATACTTTTTCTTTATTCCTTTAACTACGTAAGAGTTTAGAATTAGAACTAATTTTAATTTTTTTTTTTTTTTTAAGAGATATAGCTGCAAGGAATTGCCTTTTGACCTGTACTGGAGCAGGACGAATAGCCAAAATTGGTGACTTTGGAATGGCCAGGGATATTTACAGGTAAGTGAAGGGCAGTTTCAGTTCTGTTAGTAACTCAGTAATCTGTATAGGTTTGACAGGTTTGAACTGTTTCATGATATGTGAAGCAGTGGATTAATCAATTAGGGGTCTGAATTTGATGAGTAGTTAACCAGCTTGTGCTAACAGACTGTAAATTGACAGATCTATGCTTATGAACCAATCCGCTTCCACTGTGGTCCCAGGAAACTACAAACATTTGTGGACACTAAACCAAGCATAAGCAAATTTATTAGCTATTTAATAATAAATAATCTTAAATTGAAATTAAAGTTAAAACCCCCCAGCAACCATAATTATCACTTCATGATGTGGAGAAGAAGACTTGCTGCATCAACACCCTGTGCAAAGCATTGGCAAGTTTGATGTCTTTAGCTGTGCACAAGAACATCCTTGGTTTCCATCTCAGTTGCAAGGAGGATATAAAATCCTGCTTCAATGCACTGTTTGTGTTGATAACTTTTCCTTTTTCTCACTTGGCCCCCTACTGGTACTTGCAATTCCCAGCTGCTGTTACTGTGGTGATAAGATTTTCTTCGATCTGTATCGAAGCCCTTTCAGGCTGTGTGACAGTCTCTGTGTGTTTCATCTTTCCCAGAGCAAGTTACTACCGCAAGGGTGGAAGAGCCATGCTTCCTGTCAAGTGGATGCCACCAGAAGCTTTTCTAGAGGGCATTTTCACCTCCAAGACTGATACCTGGTAATAAATGTCTTTTAATTAATTCTGCTCCTCACTGAAAAGCATCAAGAACTGTACTGCTCAAAATAAAAAAAAAAAAAAAAAAAAAAAAAAAAAAAAAAAAAAGTGTGCTCAGCAGTAACCTTAAAAAAGTCAGAATTTCCCAGGAAAATATGAGAAGTCTTCCCACTGCATTCAGTAGAAGTATGGCTAAAGAATCCAGAATAAGAGTTTAAATGTCGAATGTAAATAGAGGTAATAAAAATTTGCAATTCATAAATGTAGAGTATCACAAAAAGCCAATCAAGAAGTAAAAGGCAAAAGCAGATTAGATTCTCAGCAAGTCTCAGTTTAAAATCCAGACAAATATCATCAAATACTTCCTCAGCCTTCAGAAACTTCCAGTTTCCATCAGTGACAGAGGCTGCTTATATCCCTTGTAAATTACTCTCTCTATACGACCCAGGATTACTCTTTTGTATATTTTTTTTTTTGTTGCATATAAAATGACAGCAGATTTAATCAGAAGTCCTTGCTGGTTGCTGAGGAAACAATATTTATATACTGATTTCTCATGCAACTTGAGCTTTCTTTAAAATAAGCACCCCCTCAACAGTAGCACATTCATGCACAGGTGCTGGGGTATGGAAGCTTTCCAGTTGCTTAAGAACGCTTCTTTCTCTGTACAGCAGATCCTTCAATATGCTGTACTGAGGCATTCCCTCAAATGCCACACTGACCCAGTTTCCTGAAGTTGCTAGCGATGCCGGAAGACAAGAATTGCTTATCAGCGCCTAACTGTGAGCAGCCAGCACTAAATATTTTAAAGAAAGTGCCACAGTTCCTGTGATAGGCTATTATAAGTAACGTGCATATGCTGGAAATTACTTTGAACTTTGTAGCAAAAAATGACTGAAAATTCTGACCCTGCTGACGTCCTGGCAGAGTTTTCTTCACTTCCTTGTTTCTAAGACATACATAATTCCTAGTGGCACTGACTGTCTGACCTGCAGATGTAAAAAAAGCACAACCATATCAGAAATGCTGCTGCCTTTCAGTTTCACTGGATGTCTCTTCCTTGATTTTATACTTTAACATCTTGTTCTGAAGCACTGATTCAAATATTAAGGAAACATTTGAAGGCCCCTGTGTGACCATCTAAGAGCCACTCCAGAAGTCACACTTGCACCACTTGAGCTGGGTAGAGGCCCCTTCACAGCTACACCCCCCACACTCACAGTCAGACTAGGTTTCCTTACCAGCTTGGCCCCAGGTTTCCCATAGCAGGACCTCAGAGGTCGGGATACTTAAAAATTTAATCAAGATGCAATAACAAAATAACAACTTGAGCTCCTTCCTCTGAGGAGGGGCCCCAAACAAAGGAAGCCCTGGGCTTATATACCCTCACAGTCTAACTGTGCCAAAGTCTGGAGTCATTGGCTTCTGCTGTGTCTCTGAGTGTCCGGTCACCTAGCAATGCCACAGGTCTTCATCCCTTGTTTTGCAGAGGGTCAGTGCCAGGTCACAGCCTCTTGCCTTGGGTTTCTGCCACCCAGAGCTCAACCTGCAGCCAAATTACCAGCACCAAATGTATTCCTCAAAACAAACACCTCGAGTTTTCCCAGCTAAGGCAAGATCTAACAGTTCTTTTTAGTTAGACCATACACAGCCAAGGGTGCTTCAGCATTTCCTGCTCTACTAATAACGAATGCAGCAGAAAGAACACCTTCAGAGGTACTAAATATTTTGAAACATCTGCAAAACTTGTTTTAGGGCTTGAGCAAAAGTTTTGATTGATCGGGGTGTCTTCTTATGTAAACATTGATTCTTAATCACACTAATTGCATATTACAGTCATTGGACTGCAGCTTTGAAAGGTCATTGCTGTGGTGTTGCGTACACAGCTACAAGCTAGGTTTGTGGAGCACAAATGAAACCTGATTGGTATTGTTGGCTGGTTTCTGACACAGGTCCTTTGGAGTGCTGCTTTGGGAGATTTTCTCTCTAGGCTACATGCCCTACCCTTGCAAAACCAATCAGGAAGTGCTGGAATTTGTCACCAGTGGCGGAAGAATGGATCCACCAAAAAACTGTCCGGGGCCAGTGTAAGTATTTCCTTACTCTCACAGGCCAAGGTGTAGCACGTGTCAAAGATGTGGACAAAGACACTTCTACTCAGGGAATGGTGATTGCCCTCTGTGTTAGGTGGGTATTGTTAAATATGTTTTGAGCTACTGCCTCTTGCATACAGCTTAGAGCACTACAGGATTTGCTTTAAATAGCAGCTCCCCAGTCAGTCAGGATCCGGGGATATAGAAATGATAGATCCACTTTCGCACTCCTCCTTTGAGCCATGTACCAAGTGTGGTCCCTTGGACCCCGGATCACTTCATACTGAAACACTTTCTACAAAATAATCTTGATTTTTTTTTTTTTTTTTAACTTTAAGGTACCGGATCATGACACAATGCTGGCAGCACAGTCCAGAGTATCGGCCAAATTTCTCTACCATCCTGGAAAGGATCAAGTATTGCACCCAGGTACTGGTCTTTGGCATCCAGGTGGATGATAATCCATTGAATGGATTATCAACTATCCAAAGACATTAGCTTTAGTGCCTAAAGCAAGTGAAGGGTCCTGGCAGACTGATATAATTACTCTTACCACAGAGAGAGTGCAAGGAGTACTTAAAAGAGAGGGAAACAAATATCCACCATTAGTGTCTCTTTATTTTGTGTTGCAAATATAGAAGTATACACTTGTCTAGCTTTAAATTGCATAGAAGCAGGTGTGTCATCTACTTACGTACAGTAGTCACCAGAAAGGTAAGTTGGCAGAAGTGCTGCCTTGGTCAGAGGTAATGACAAATCAGAACTAGTTACACAGTTACTAGTGTGGTGGTGCTGTTGGCTCTTTTCCAGCGTCCATCCTCACTCTCCCATCTTCCGCCCAGCCATAACGAGCATACACTGTGCAAATGGATGCTTTTAGCTCTCAGCTTGTTCAACTGCAAAATGTCCTTCATTTTGTGATGGAAAGGTATTTAGATCTCTCTCAAGGTCCATATTCTGACCTTGCCTAATGTTGCTCAAAAGCCACAGCTGAGTGTGGCTCACACAGTTATGGAATGGAGAGGGGGAATGAAATGGCACAGTGAGTTCTCCATCCAGTCACATTTAACAGCTACAAGTCTGGATCCAACCTCTCAAAGAGAAATTTTATTCTACAGACTCCCAGCTTAGTCACTGATTTCAGTGAAGCACAGTCTCTTCTCAAAGGAAGCATTTAAGTCTCAACAGCATGTGATGTCCACATGGAACACAGCACCTTGTGTGATATGCAGGAGTATTGCCCAAACCTGTGACAGTCACCCTGAAGGTGTAACAGATTCTTGTCTCTCTTTTTCAGGACCCTGATGTGATCAACACTGAGCTGCCCATGGAGTGTAGCCCTGCACCAGAGGATGAAGGGAGTATGGTCATGCGCCCAAACATTTCCAGTGGGGTAGTGCCACTGCTGGTAAGCCCTTCTCTCACCCCTCAGACAACACCTAAGACACTAGAATCCCACCACGCTGAGCACAAGCTTGTACAATGTCCACAAGAGCTACTGGTGGAGAACCTGAGCAACCGGACTGCCCGAGGGCCCAGCCTGCCATGCCTCAGTGATTTCAACAGTGGGTTATGGTTCCAGCAGACCTCAAACCAGAAGCTGGAGCTCAGCAACCCATCCGCCCACAGACTTAAAAACAAAACAAAAAATCTTTGGAACCCAACATATGGATCATGGGTGCTAGAGAATATCGGTCACTTCAGCCCCAGCTCCAAGCTCAAAGCAAATCCAGAGCGGGAAGATTCAGGCTTTGATGGGAATTGCAGTTCTCCTAGCTCTCGGGCATCTCCAGCATCTCCAAGTCAAAGTAACTGCCCTCAGCTGGATATCAGTGGGATTGAACTGGTGAAACTCCAGACATTCCCCTGTGGCAATGTAAATTATGCTTATGATGACCTGTGCTATAGTGCTGAGCACCAGCCATCAGCCTTGGCAGAGGTCACAGCAGCTGTGCTAAGGAGCTCCAGTCTGCACAGAGATGAAAAGCCTTTTTGTAAAAAAGAGAAATCATCAAGAGAGAGAGACTCTGGCCTGTCTTTGTCAGATGACCTGAGTGTTACTCCAGTATAGTAGAAATGGTTCTTCCAAAGATCAGGGAATGTGTGTGTCTGGAAGGACTGCTTCCTGTTTCACTAACTTCGTCCACTTTAGTTCCATCAGATGGGTGAAGTTTCAACATCAGCAATGTTCTGCTTCCTCTGTCTACCTGCTAGACCCCAGATTGTTAAAGACCCTTGCATTTCTATCTCTGTCCCTCAAATGTGTTCCACTGAACCAGTTCAGAAGTGGAGAACAACGGCATTGTTTGTCTGATTCAGAATACAGTTCCTAAGGGAAGAACTCCTTTTCAATCTGCTCAGGTGAAAATAAACGGACCTACCATCCAGCTGCAGTATTTGGATAGAAATAATGACCAACACAGGTTGGGCTTCTTTCTGAACCAAGAATCCAAAAATGTGTGCTGTACCAGCAGCAACCAACTTGCAAAGGCTGCTACATTCCTGAGAGCTTTTTACAGTCCTGGTGAATTACTTATGCACTATAAGGGAAGTAAAAAAAAAAATAGCAGCCACATTTGCATCTGTTTTATTAGTAGACGTTGTGGAAGCTATTGCTCAAATTGGAAGCAGTAGGAAGAATGAAAAAAAAAAAACAAACAGGCTCCTCTGAGCATGTGCTTTGTAAACAAGCAATGAAGAGGAAAACATTTACCATTAAAAAAGCAGTAGCTGGTAGAGCTGATAATACTCCTTTGAGTAGTTAAGGAAATGTGCTGCTTGCCTCATGGTGTTGCTTTCCTTACAGCTCCTGGCATTAAAGAGGCAGGTGTTTTTTCAAGGAAGGGTGAGCTGTGTGATGAGAAATTGACTGCCTTTGTCTTTAAATGGATTTTACTTAAAATGAACTTCATTTTTGCAAGTTCTTTGATATTCAGCTTTAATTCTCTGTGCTGTGTTGGTAAGAACTTAGCTGAGGTTCTTGGGTAACTATCTAGCATTTGGTATGCTGGAGTTCTTGGTTTTAATATTCTGAGGTAGGAAGTAATGCAAAGGAGAGGAATAGTGAAGGGAAATCTAATGCAAACCCCACTTAGGGTGTTCTTTTTACAGGAAAGTAGAATAGCTCAACCATTTGAGAAAGCTAAAGCCATGACTTGGCTTCATGCAGCTGAACAGGTAGTAATTGTTCCTTGCCTTGCAAGTGCAGACTTGCTTATAAAGGTAGTAATTTGTTTCCAAGACAGCTCATTTCTAAAGCTTTCTTCAGTTGTTTAGGATTTAAATTCATGCTTACAGATTAAAGCTGCAAAATAAGGAGACTGAAAAGGCAAATAGTCTGGGTTAAGTCTGAACAGTGTTGGAAGCATTCTGTTCTTGTACCACTCCGGAATGTTCCACCTACAGTGTGACCTACAGTGGCAAATTACATGCTGTCTTTGTGTGTAATCAAGTTGTGTAGTGAGATGCCAGTTGCAGACTTCTCCAGTTCCTTTTGAGGCAAGAGGTTCTCTGGTATATGCTTTATGCTTAATTATCAGCTGCATGTACAGTCTGAAGGTGTGGGCTAGCAGGCGAGGGCTTGCTTTGACCACACAGACTTCCCGTCCTTTACAGCAGTCAGGGTGGACACTACTGAGCTGTGGTAAAGAAAATCACAGTGTGAAGAGTCTGAATCCATCCTCGGTGAAAGGCATCTTCAGCACAGGTTTGTACTTTATTGGTCTTTCTATATTTGTTCCACACTTTGTATAGTTTTAGGCCTTTGACTTTAGAATGGACAATTTTATACAATGTCAATTCAGAGCATACAAATATCTTGAGAGCAGGTGTCAAGAGGATGGGAGCAGACTCATTTCAGTGGTACCCAGCAACAGGACAAGGGACAACAGGCACAAAATGAAACATAGGACATTCTACCTGTGAGAAAAAAAACTTGTTTACTTTGAGGGTGACAGGGCACTGAAACAGGTAGCCCACAGAGGCCGTGTTGTCTCCTGCTCCAGAGACACTCAAAACCCACCCAGACATGATCCTGTGCAACCCACTGTAGGTAAACCTACTTGAGCAGGGAGGTTTGACTAGATCATCTTTGGAGGTCCCTTTTCACACCAATCCTTCTATGATTTCCAGACATAAAGGGTGATGATGGTCACCTTTCAGCAATGACCCATATGGTGTGGAAATAATTCTAAATCTATGGTGCTGTAAAATGACAGATGGTCAGAAGAGAGGGGTCCCTCTGTGTGGGCCAAATTTCAGTAGAAGTGTGCGGACTGATGGGTTTAGTGACCAAGGGAGATGAATGACTTTGCCTGATGCCCTTCTTCCCATTTCACCTTTGCTTTAGCTCTCTGCTTCTCTCACATTTAGCTCATTGCCTGTCCTGTCTTATATCCAGGAGTTGCTACAGCCCAGTTAGATGAGGCAGAAGAGCCCATTTAGTAGGAAATTTTCTCATTCTTTCCTCTTGCAAAGGCTAACATTTTTGGTCATATTTCATACTGGCCACCTCTGGATTATGCTAGTCAAAAATAAATGCATTTACTTTTAACTAATTGGAATTTCATCAGTTTGTCCTTACCTTTCAGATTGTATTACTTTTATGGTTCATACATTAGTAGGTTTTTTTCCCCCAGAAGATGACCTCTCAAACTTTCCAGCAGCTGTGACTTCATGCCAGCAACTTGGCCCCTTCCTCCCTGAGTTTGATAAGGCCACAGCAGAGTGGTTCATCTGCAGTGGACGTGATGCCAGCTCACTCTTCAGCCCTTGCCTGTCCTGAGCAGAGCACTGGTAGTCATGGCCATGCTTTTGCAGGCCCATTATGACTCTGCTTTCAATTCTCCTTAGCCATTAGCAGGGGCTGGAAACTGGTGGCAAGAGGAATGAAATATTGGCTTGTTCAGAAGGCATGGGAAGTTAACTATGCTACCTTCTCTTCCCAGAGACTTTTAATGAAGTAGCAGACAAGAGCAGACAAGTCAAGACAAGTAGCAGTCAAGAGCAGAGAACAGACAAGTTCTTCATTTTTTAAATTACTATAAAATACCCCAAGACTGCAGTGAGAAGCAGGCATGATCTCTACTGTCCAGATAGTTACCCAGCTTGAGCTAGCACTGCTTTCCCCATGAAGCACTTGCCTCAACATAACTCACAAATCTAGAAAGGCCAGTAGTGATAAAACCAGGGAAGCTATTGAAAAGTGAAGTGAGAGGAGAGTACAGGTCTATTACCAGTGCCATGGGCAGTCTTGGCTACAGCTATGCCTCCACTTTAGAAATAAAGTGCACATCCAGCACATTAGACAAATACCTGTTTTTATTGAAAAGCTGCATCAAGGTACTCATTTACAGGAAGCACATAGACAAAGCTGCACTGAGACTAAACAGACTTCTATCCTGACCAGGATCTTATCCCTAAGAGCGATCAAGAGTGGGGTGTTGAACAGCCACTGTGAGATTAGAGTAAGCATATATTGATTATTTATTTCCAAGGCAGACTCTGATGGTTTATAACAGCATTTAGCTCAGGGCTGCACTGAGCCAGATGAAGTCTCTTCTAAAAAGACAAGACATGGAGATGCAGGTACCAAATGTGCACTAAAAGAAAGAGCTAGGAATTTTAAGGTAATCTGCATTAGCAACCTCAATGCTCTTAGCTCTCCCAAATGGAATGATCTTCTGTTAGCATATTGCCGTGAATCTTTGACCTGTAACAAACTTTTTTTAGATGCTGTTTAAAAACCCTCACAGATAATGAATTTTTAATTAAAATCTTGGAGGAAATAATGTTAATATTGGTCCTGTTGTGAAGTTGAATGCTACATGCTGTACAAACCATTTTATCTCAAAAGAAAAAATAACAATTGCAGTGATACACACTACAATCTTCAGTCCTTCAATACTGAGACTGAAACTTACTGTTTGCACAATCAGAGATTTCATAGTGCTCAACTGCTAGCATTGCAAATCATAACTTGCATGAAAATGCTTTTTATTAAGGAGACATTTTTAGTGCATCACCAATGAGTTAAACCCATAGTGTCAAAATTAGATTAATTTGGAAACTGGGAGCCAAACCCCAATTTTGTTTCCTAGAGGAATGACATGAGCTGGAGATCTGGGATTAATTCAGTCCTATAATCCATGAGAAGTCTTCCACTCACTACTTCCCTACTGCAGAATCAGGGTTGTTATAAATTGTTCTTCCTGATAGGTGTCTGTCTTTTAACATTACCAAATTGGTTTTGTAATTGTATGTATATAGTTGTTTTTTGACTGTGTTTAGCATTAATACTTTATGTTGCTTCACACAATCTCATACTTACATTTTAAAGAAGGGACTGATTAACAGAAAATGAAACAATAATGGATATTTCAATTTGTCTTTCTCTGCTTTTTCACATTTGTTGATAGTCCTGCATCTCATTTCTTTGTAATCCTTGCTCTCCTCAATATAAATGCTTTGCATCTTCATTTTTTCCTTTAAACAAACAGAATTTTTAAGTGCACAGATTTAAGGTGTCCCCCCTCATATCAACCCTTTTCCTGAGCTAAGTTCTCAGTTAATTTGCCCATGGGCTGGTGTGCACTAAGAAAGCTTCCCAAGGGTGATGAAATAGTTATCAGCTTTTGCAAGTGTAACTTCACCTTCAAAACTCTCTCCCTGCTTTCCTGAAAGAGAAGAAAATGCTGCTGCTGGGAATATTTTTTCCCCACTGTATTTGCATCTCCACAGCTGTGTCAGAAAGGGACCAGACTTCCTTAGACCCTTGAGCTACATGAGACAGTTTCTCCTGTAGGCATGGCTATGCTCTCTCCTCCTGGCTGTCCATCCTTCTCAATCCCATGCAGAGACCTTAATGATACCATGGCTAACATCTTCCCATCACAGCACACAAATGGAAAAGTCACATGAAAGGTTCTGATTTGTCATTACCTCTGACCAAGGCAGCACTTCTGCCAACTTACCTTTCTGGTGACTACTGTACGTAAGTAGATGACACACCTGCTTCTATGCAATTTAAAGCTAGACAAGTGTATACTTCTATATTTGCAACACAAAATAAAGAGACGCTAATGGTGGACATTTGTTTCCCTCTCTTTTAAGTACTCCTTGCACTCTCTCTGTGGTAAGAGTACACTCTCTCCTGCTGAGAAGTGCTGCCAGTCCTAGAGAGTTAAGTGCTTCTTCCCCGTGTCCACACAAAACTGCCCAGGGGAACAGTTTAGTGCTCTGAGTCTGACAAGTGCCTCTTGGTGCACTTTTTTTTTAATACGCTGCAGCTATTCACTGAGATTTCTGAGACAGAGCTTAGCTTGAAGGAAGCTGACAAGCTTTGTGTGAATCAGGTTCTAAAGGTAACAATAAGTTTTGGAACCAAGCTCCACCATTTGGCTTCTGGTTTTGCTTTAGGAAGTAGCAGATGGTAAAGACTAAAAGCAGTGAAACATACTGTTTTTCTCATTTCCCTAAGGAAATTCTTGAAGAAAATATATTATTCTCACATGACCAAATCACAGTAGATGTCTTTTTTTCCTTCAGTCTGATTTATTTAGTAGCATACACACTTCAGAGTAACAAACACTCATCCAATACAGTCAATGTCAGCATTGCATTGTAGTGTTCAGAACGGATGCAAGTGGATGATACAGGCCGTTTGATCTCAGTACCTTAAGAATAACAAATAATAACAACAGCAATAAAAAAAGTAGCAAAAGCCCTCTGAGATACATTGAAATCTTTCCCTTTAAAAGGAACTGGATCAGACATTAAGTGATTACCTCCCTGTACAAAATTTAGAGGGATTTAAGTTTTAACAGTTTGATTAAATTTCAGCCAAATTTACATCTCTGTGGGGCCTCAACATCCATAATTTTTAAACTTATCCAATCTATCTCTGTGTTTTTTTTCTATATTGCACCTTCCTCCAAAGAATCTCACAGCAGCTTACAGGCACTAATGAAGGACAGCCTCACACCATTCCCACGAGGGAAGTAGGTCTATTCCCATCTGCAAAACTGGAACAAAACAATGCCTAGGAGATGCCTTTTCCAAGGCCAAAAAGAACAAGTCAATGATGAAGCTGAGGGAGAGAAGTCCTAGTCCTACTTCTTGATTCACACAGGAATGCAGCAGCTACAGCACTGCTGCATCAAACTAGTGAGTTAAGGACCTTGGAGGCTAAGTCAGAGGTCATCTGTTCGGCACTGAAGTGCCTCTAGGCCAGCATCTCTGACCCTGCTGTGGAACCACACGTTCCCAATGTCTCCAGAGTGAGGCACTATCTCAGCAGAAGCATTAATGAACAACATTCTGGACTTGCATGTGAACAAATTCCTTGGTTACCATGCATCAGCTCCCCCTGTGTTACATGCCTGTGCATGTGCACCATGTTGACCCTCTGGTAAATATAAGCTTATTCAACACAACTTACCCCATAGTGAAAGAAGGCCATTGCTGCTTCCTCACACTAGCAAGTACGTGTCCATAGACAGGTGTTCTGGGCCATCTGATGAAAAACAAGGAATCTAAAACTTACCCTGGGGCAGTTTGCTCCTGAGCTCACTGCCTCAGCTCCTTAGAGCTCCAGTGCTCAGCTGAAGTCCTACACTTGCAGTTTGCTATGAAAAGCTGCCTCCTTCTCCCCATCCCCATAATAGCAACAGATAACTGTGATTTCTTTCTTTCTAATCTCTTAGCAAGACAAAGAACCATTTCAAAACTAACTTCCTGGAATTTATACCATCTAGAATGAGTTTCCAGATCAGTGTCTGCTGTAGCAGAGATTTTCCTTTTTCCCTTACCTTTCCAGCTACTGCAGTGGAATGAACCTTCTCCATGTTTTCTCCCAGGATCATGTACTGCAAAGCCAGCCAGGTGCTACCAGCAGTTGTTTTCTTTGAAGCTATTGGAACACATTGTTGCCGTTCTCCTTTAGAACTGGACAGTCATTCTAAAAGTTTGTCTTAACTGACATTTGAGCACCAATCTCCACTGTTTAGATCTCCTCTCCAGAAAATAGGTTACATTGGTGCAAAAGATCCACATATGTGGTAACAGAAGAAAGAAATTTAACTCTGAAGATTAACTAGGCAAACCAGTAGTTGAATTCTGTCTTTACCTTATTTCCAACTTTTATAATTCTTTTTAGTTATGGTAGGATAGCTTCCAATTGCAGTCTCATAAAACAGGCAATGTCATTGAAGTCCTGCCTGTGAGACCTATTTACATGCTATTGTCCTTAGGCATTGCTATTCTCCTTAGGCACTGCTATCCATGGCTTACCTGCTGCCTGCAGAAAAGGAGAAATACTTTTCTTTTAAACTATGGAATTCACTATGGATTCATTTGTCATCTCACAGCGGTTCAAAAGTTAGGAGGCATCTGTAATGATATAATCTGTGCTGTCACTTCAGAAAAACCTAATGTAAACACTCTGAAACTTCTAAGTGAAAAATTCACTAACATGCTACCATAAATATAAAACAGAGAAACTCTGGAAGGCCACAGAAGTTGTCTGAATTTGCAGTGAACAGCAGAAATAATTACCAGTTTCAGACAACTTCTGGTTTAAGAGGAAATATTTCCACATCATTACTTCCTACAGAATACCTACTCTATGTCATCTAACTTTTACATCACAACTGAGCTTCAATTTCAATATTCCTGTTTTATTTAGAATTGATGAAAAAGTAATTAAATCAGACTGATCTTTTAGTATGCAAAACACTCTAATGTGTTACCCAAAGTAACTCCTCTTCGAAATTACATAAGCTCTAATTACAAATATTGCAGATTTCATTCCAGATCTGGACTCTAAAACTCTAGGGGTTTGTTTTGCTTATTATATCAACTATTATTGAAACAGCCGTTTCCCAAAAGTGGAGTCACCTTCATATATCCGAAGTTCTCAGACTCTTTACTGAGCACAGGACACCAGCAAAAGACAGGAATTTCTGATCAACGTGCATTACTACCTCTAGATATTGAAAGGGCTTTAACCATCAACTGGTAATGTAACTCTTACCTGCATTGTGAAAACTACAACACCACATAATTGACATTAAAACCTGGCATGTGAGTCAACATGGACTAATGATAGTATTTATACTGCCAGTATATAAAAAATTGTTCCAGTGACTAGAGGCAACCAACAGAGAAGGTATGTGAAGCCATTGCAAGAAAACAATTCAATCTTTCTTGATTTTAACCTAGAAACTGAATTTTCTGTGGCTGTGCCTGGATTACAGCAAAATAATGAAGTACAGATCACCCTGTGATTCCAGATGGGGACTATAGGATGTAATATATTGACATTCCTTCACCCAAACTGCCTGGAGTTAACAGTTGATACCTTGGAGGAATGATGCCTGGGAATTATCTCATCATTGTGTAATGCTGTGAATGCAGAAACACGACCTCCTTGATTGCTGTGCCACTTTATATGTGTAAGTGGCAGCCTCCTATTTGAGAACAGAGACATGGCCAAGAAGTCACGTGCATTTACAGACAGTCAAATCATGATCTTAAGAGATCACACTGGCTGCTGACTACTAGTGTGCGCATGTATATAGGGGTTTTATCTTCAAAAATAAACAAGCCTTGGAAAAAAAAACTTAGTTCCCTGACTAGTTTGTGAAAGATCATTAGTGATTTTCAGAGCTGCAGTTCAGTTGCAAGAGGCCTAACTCTCCAACTTAGTAACATATCCAAGAGCCCACTCAGATGGGAAGTCAAAGTTATGGGAGACAATAGGCCACTATTCTCTCCCTAGAGTATTTGTGGCTACAGAAAAAGCCAAGGCCTTTCTTGAGATAGAGGCAAGGCTAGGGTAGGGAAAGGGAGAAATGGCCAACAACAGCTAGCCACGTCAAGCCACTACAAACTGCTGTCTCTCTTTGCTCCCAGTTTCTCATGATTATCACCCATCTGCACCTTGCTCACTCTGTAACATAATGCAGCAGAAGTTGTTGGTCCTACCCATAGTGTACACAGAAGCAAGAGCACTTGGAATTAGAGAGGAAAAAAAACACAATCTGCTTTCAAAACTATGCAGTTCCCTGAAAAATAATTTTTCCTGCCCTGAGTTCCCAAGTATTTGCCCTGGTTCTCTAAGAAGTAATTTGGAGTCCCATTTTGCCAGAAATCATAATCATTCTGGCTTACCACACAGACCTCTTGACTCATGCTGATGTGATTCCCGAGTATGGAGATCTTCATTCTCTGAGGATCAGTCTCAAGTTCATCTGGCGCAATACAGATCAATCTGGAGTGATTCATTTAGGTTCATAGAGGGCTGATGCAAAGTAACTTTGATCACTGACTGCTGGGTTCTGGATGCAGCTCCCTCTGCACCGACAACCTCAGGAGTTTGGAGTTAAAGGTTTCCTTCTAACTGAGTTTCCTTCTACTTCAGTAAAGCAGAAAGTTACAGAGAAGCCCTGCAAGTTTTGTGCCTTTCTCAACTCATCTTTCAGTGATGCTTTCCAAGATGCCAATCAAATTGTCCAATCCCAACAAGTACCCATCCTCCCTGTTGCCTTCTTGCCAGGGGATCCTGTGATCCAGTGTCTGCCCATCAGGAAGAAGGGTGGTCTTTCCAAAATCGATCAGCCACACATTGGCATTCCCACTGCCATCATGTACAAAAAGTAGTGAACTTCCTACGACCTGGAAGACAGATTGAGACAATGTAGTTAGAAATACATCTTCAGCCCTCCCCCACCAATTAACACTTCCTGCTAAGATGATGTCCTCATCTCACCTGTGACCCAACAGACTTTTGGGCTGCACTTACAAATTGATGATTTAGATGCCTCATTTGCATAACTGTATCAATCGGTAAGGTACAAATGGGAGGGTAGATAAGAAATGGGACTCAGTAGAAAACAGGAAGAAAATCGATTCTTCATCTTACTTAGCATCAGGTCTCAATTTGAGCAATTCAGCAAAGGCCAATAACTCCTTTCAAAGACAGATCATGACTCATGATTAACAAAAATATCTCTAATGATAAGAGAGCATCAACAAGGTAAAATAAAATGTCTAATCTCAAAATTTTTGAGCTGTTAACTAGTAGAAAATACAATGCTCATGATGCCTTCTGCACAGCAAAGCACACAGAGAACACAGACAGCAGAATTAAATGGTATTTCAACATAAATCCATTATAAGTAATACAGCCTTCCTTGTCAAACTGCAATTGAATGCTCCTGTACCAAATGCAAACTTCCATGATGCCATTCCCCTGTCAATTCCCACTGGAGCACATCCAAGTTAGAGAAACCATATGAACCTGGTACTAACAAACTATCCCATGCAGTGGCTCAGAGCTGAAAGTGCTGTGATGTCATAAAGACAGGAGGATTTATTATTCCTCAACTAGTTTAATCTCCTGTATCATCACGGTGGAGGCTGTGTGATATCTGTGTTGTCAACATGCATTAGCTTTCTTCTACAAAACCCCTTCTATTCATGCAGCAGGCTGTTCCGAAGTACATCTCAATGACCAAACAAAGGAGCAATGCACCTCCACAGCTTTACATTCACTGCTCACCTCATGCCGCTTGAAGAAGTCTGAGGATTCCAGAATGACATTAATTTCCTGCAGACGTTTGAGGTATTTTTTCTGGAGGAAGAAGAGAAAAAAAACCCAAAACCACCCATAAACATTTCATTGAAAACTGAATAAAGATAATCTGTTTAAAAGAGTCAATATAATTAAGAGATCATATTCATTTTAGGCTCGAGGTCCTTCAAAACAACAGGTTCATAATTTGAAAGTCAATCTGAAAATACATTTCAGGCTTTCATAGTGAATTAACAGACTGGACTTCATCTGCTGAATGCGTTACACCAAGCATATTTATCTGTCTCTATTTGGATGTCATGAGGCTTTCTGCAACTGGGTTTTTTTCTTTTTCATAAAGAGAAAAAGTTTTCAGCGAATTAAAAATCTTCCAGTTTCCCAAAGTGAAAAGAAAAAAATTGTGTTAGAGAAACAAGGAGCTCCAACCATGGTGGGGGCAGAGGGGGGATAAAAAGAATCAAGGCCTAAGGTACAAAGCTCTAGTGCAGATTTTTAAGGCTGCCCTGAGCTACCAAGCACACTCCTTCTGAAGGGCTAATCTGCTTTCATAATGGCTTCCACACTGCAGCAAAACATTACAGCATCCTTTGAAGTTCCAAAGACAAGAGATGTGTTATGTCATCTACCACATGCCTGTTGTGCTACCCATGAATTAGCACACAGGAATTCCTCTTTGAGATGAGTTTCACACATGGGAAAACAGCTAGTCACCAATCTCACTTCCTGCCTCCACACTCTGGTTTTATCTTCTCCAGACTGAATTCCCAAATCACAAGTTTTCCTGCCAACACAATCCTTGCTTAGATATCACCCATCTAATGCATCTAACACCCATGACTGAAGCTGATGGCAAGCCATAAGTTAGATAGTTTGAATGACATTTTGATAGCATGAGGCATTTGGGGTCAACTCATGGCAAGAGCTGATAAAACTGGTCTCAGTCAACTTCTCACAACCCACCAAATGCCCATGTCCACCCCATCTCCTGAGAGCTACTGGAAGTCAAAACCACTCACCCCCTTGGTATTCTAATTCCTGTTTCCTGTACCAAAGAAAGCATGGCCCTGAAGCAAGAGCATTGGTCCAAGATCAGTGCATCTGAAAAGCTCAGACTCACCAGAATAGTTGTGTTGCCCTCAATGAATTCCGCAAAAACCTGTAGAACTTGCTCCTGTGTCTTCGTCGTTTTGAAGTTTGTGTTACATGTTCCATCCGCCTTCTGCACAGAACCGAACACAGAGAGAGATTATTTATACTGCACTCATATCATTCCCCTCATCACTCAATCCTCTTGAACCAGCAACAGCTCAGCCCTTGCTAACCAGATGAAAGTAAGCAGCTGAACAGGAAGAGAAACCAAGCAAGAAGAAGAGAAGAGATACAAAAGCTGATTGGATAGCTTTAAATGGCACTGGCAGTTCATTTCCTGTTGAGTACAAGCAAAAAAAAAAAAAGAAACAATTCATGATATTACCAGCTTGCAGGAGGGTTTTCTTACATCAGTGCTAGCAGTGCAAAGTTCAGTGGGGCAAACCACAGAGATCTCTTTGGTTGTACTCTTGTCTGGCTAGTGAAACCTTGGCTGAGGGTGTGAGGAAACATTTCCAAAACCAATTTTACTAGTCCTTTTAATCTGGAGGTTTCTTTTGGGTTTTGGTGTGGATTTTTTTGTTGTTATTTGGGTTTTCTGTTGGTGGTGGTGGTGGTTTTTGTTGATGTTTCTGTTTTCCAATGGGAAATCAAAGAATCTCAGTTAAGATTCAGTTCCAAATATACCTTTGAACATATAATATGACCCAGAAGTCAAAGAACAGAAATCTGTTGCAGACAGGAACAACCTGGGATTCACAATGCTAGCAGTGACAAAGCAGGTGAGTGAATTTTGGCAAAGGACAGTGCAGGCGTGCTTGTTCCAAGTGTGTCCTGGAGAAATACAGAGTATTTTTGTGCTAGCAATAAGATTCAGTACAGAAGTATTCTGCTACTGAAAAAAAACCTGCGTATTTTTATGTTCTTCTGGAGCTACAAGCAAATAAGAGCAGTGCATTAATTGGAGGTATTTGTAAACACAGAATATATGAATATGCATGTCTCCAAGAGCACCCCTGTTGCTTCAAGAGACACGAATAGGATATTTTAGGATTTGCATGTAAAATACAGCAATTATTACAACTGGTAACAAAAATCCACTAAAAGCCTGCAGGATTATCAAACAATTTTCCTCTCCATTGTTTAAGTCCGATCCCTCATTTTCATTGTGAGTAAATCAGCAGGTCAATAAAATATGTTGTCTCCTACATGTTAAGTCACTGTACCAAAACACAACTTCAAGTCCAGTCTCAGCAGGTGAACACTCCACAGCTGAACTTCGTTTCTAATGTATACATGAAAAAAAATCAATAATGCTAAAACTCCAGATCACTCATGCAAGAGAATTTTATTCCAAGGCTGTTGGACAGATACAAGTGCCGCATGTCAGCCTGATGAAATGTGCAAGTTATGCCAGAGCAGTTCAGCAGGTAGGCAGTGAAAGTTAGAAGCCATCTGATCTGATGTGTGATAGTACTCAACAGCACATAGAAATTTGAAACTTCATCTCATACCTCTTCACTGGAGCAAGGTTGTTTTAAAAATAATTTCTCCCTTTGCTGCAGATTGTAGAGCAATGCCTAGAATAGCTGCTTGGTGTTTGTTCCCTTTCTAACCTTTCATATCGGGACAAACTAGTTGCTTGTTTCCCTTTTTAACACTTTTAGGATTTTTGTTCTTTCCAGTGGTTGTCAGGAAACATAATTTCTGCCTGTCTTTACTTGCTGTAAACAACATCCAGAGTTTGAATGGCACCACCCCAGTATTATGTACTTGATCCTCGGGAGGCACTTGCCTGACTCACTCCTTGAAGTCTTTGCTTAGGACTCCACATACACTCCTGCACAGCAGAGTAGTCTGCCACACAGAGCAGCTTGTGAGCCAGTTGTAAAACTTCTTATTAGATGTGATAGTGACATGGCTTAGCAGGGTAGGTGTCACAGTTCCATAAAATAGTGCTATCCATCTTGAACCATGGGGTCTTGCTCAGAGCCCTCTGCAGACTTCCCTCAAAGGGCTTTGGGTTAACTTAATGGATTCACAAAGATTTATGAATCAAATCCAATATCCTCCTGGGAAATGGCTATCCCTGATCTACAGCTAAAGGAATGGTACCAGAGGAAGAGGTAACTTTCCAAACTGCACAGATATTCACAGACAGAATGGGAAGACAGAAATCCCAACTCTCAGCCCCAGGCATTAGCTTAGTATTATAGGGAAAATGTTTGCAATGCCTGGCCATCAGACATCCTCTGCCAGAGAGGAAATGTGCATTTGGAATCAGGCAGGCACAAGGTACTGAGCAACAGGTTCCAACTGTAGGGAAACCAAATGGTTCAGAATATTTTTGATAGGAGGAAAAGTGACAAATCCCATAAATGAACTTGACTTGATTTCAGAGATCCAGAAGCAGGGCAAGGATAAGAAATGCATCAACTCAAAGATAAAAGATACCCCACTACTGCAGGAGTGCATATGGTGAATCAGATCTCATTTATCAGCAGCCAGTTCACAGAAGGGCTTATGATTTCACTTTCTTTGCTTTCACTTCTTATTCAAGCATCCACAGGGTAGGAATGAGCAAACCCAACATACCTCATCAGCTAATTCCAGGAGTTATCAATCCAGTCAGGGAGAACATCCCCTTGTTCCCATCAACCACTAGCTGGCACCACTGACTCTTACAGGCTTTCTTACCAAAATGGGGATCCCTGCAGAACGGCTTTGCTTTTCTGCAAAAATACAGAACTGGATGTACAGTTCAGCTTCAGTGGAACAGTGTAGGGAATACTGACTACCTGTACTGCCTGAACAATTCAGTTTCTGCCACCTTCTCTCCATCTAAAAAAAATCTTAAAATGATACCTACATTCCTCATAACAGCACAGGAAGATAGAGAGAAAGGGAATGTGCTCCGAAGTACTTCCTGTACTTAGTCAAGGATTAAGTATTCATTCTGTGCACAGTTACAGCACAGTGTCTCCACAGAAGGAAACACTACAAAGTCTGTGTGTCATACTGCTCCTACCTCTGACATCCAATAAATCCACAAAGAACAAGTTTGGAGGTTTTTCTGAAGCTCCTATGTTCTCCCTTAGCTCAGTCACTTTCTGGGACTGTACATCTTTACTCACCAACTATCTTTCCAAGAACACCCATGAAAGGCCTCAAGATCATCTCGATTTCTGATTCCATTACACAAAGGAGCATACAAAGATATAAGTTGTACAGGAATAAAACAGGTATCTTGATAACATCATTAGCTGGCTAAAGTGCAAGACAGGATCCTATATTTTGGCTGGACTGGAGTCAGATCGTCTACTCATCTACCACTCAGACAGTTCCTGCATGAGGATGCCTGTGTCTAACAGCCAGAAGTGGGTGGCACAGCACACAAGGGGCCAGGACCACATGAGCTTGGAGCCCCAGTTCCAGTATCACAGCAGGAGCATCTGTGAATAAGGAAGGGAGAAAGCGAAGGAGAGAAGAAAGAGGTATTTAAAGAGCCTCTGTTCATCAGCATCACCATCTTTTATACCTTATTTCTATGTGCTTGAATTGTGAAATGGAAACAAAACTAATCCAGGCTCTGAGTGGTGCAGTTGACACACCTGAAGGATGGGATGCCATCCAGAGGGACATAGGCAGGCTCAAAGGTGGGCCCATGGGAACCCCATGCCGTTCAAGTACAAGGTGCTGCACATGGGTCAGGGCAGCCCCCAGTATCTATCCAAGCTGGGGGATGAACGGATCAAGAGTAGCCCTGCTGAGAAGGACCTGGGAGTGCTGTGAATAGGAGGCTGGACGTGACCCAGCAATGTGCGCTCACGGCCCAGAAAGCCAACTGTGTCCTGGGCTGTATCCAGAGCAGCATGGCCAGCAGAGCAAGAGAGGGGATTCTACCCATCTCTTCCTCTCTCATGGGACCCCACCAGCAGTGCTGCATTCAGCTCTGGGGTCCCCAGCTCAGGACAGACATGGAGCAAGTCCAGAAGCAAGGATCTGTTGGAGCAAGTCCAGAAGAGGCCACCAAATTGATTAAAGGGATGGAAAACCTCTCCTATGAGGAAAGACTGAGCAAACTGGGGTTTTTCAGCCTGGAAAAGGCTTTGGGGTGACCTAACTGGTTTTCCAGTACCTGAAGGGAGCCTACAAGAAAAATGGAGAGGGGTTTTTTACAAGAGCAGGCAGTAACAGGACAAGAGATCCTTTAAAAGTGGGAGTAGGTTTAGAAAAGGTATTACAAAAAGATTCTTCACTGCAAGTGGGGTGAAGCACTGGAACAGGTTACCCACAGAAGTCATGGGTGCCCCATCCCTGGAATTGTTCAAGACCAAGTTGGACAGAGCTCTGAGCAACCTGATCTAGTGGAAGGTGTCCCTACCTTGGGGGTAGGAACTACATGATCTTTACGGTCCATTCCAACCCAGGCCATTCTATGATTCTATAAAAGATAAGTAAGTAACGGGTAGGAAAGAAAATTGCCAAGGCTCTACTGTGGCTATAAGGTAGTATCCTAGGAATGGTACAGGGACACAAACTTATCCATCAAGAACAGCATATGGACTTGGCTGATGGAGAAATTTCATTTTGGATTGTTCTGGCTTTATTCCACCTCCATCTATACTGGCTCTCATAATGTATTTAAAAGGAATAGTGGTTTCCTTGATCCCAAGAGTATCTAAGCAAATGCTTTTAACATGCCTTGCCAATAAACATAACTGCAACAAAACCACTTTACTGTGATTCACTTGGAATAAATATGTATAGTTCCTGGATAAAAAAAGTAATTGCATGCAGAGAGGGAGTTAATACTTCTGTTCTGAATTCCTCCTTACAACAGTCTCATTTTCATTCTATCTGCACTGCATACCTCCTTGAGTCCTTCCTGTAAGGTCTCTGTAGTTGATTCAAATATGGCTGATGTGTATTTGAAGCTTAAATTCATTGACACTCTCTGTTACAATTAGAATGAATGCTTTAGAACTGCAATAGAGTGAACTCTGTGGTTTCAGTTAGTACATTTTCACATAATCATTTGGAAAAGCTGGCTACTGATGTGCACAAGCTTTTTGATTAATCAACACATCAAACAAAGTTCATTCTCCAGGAAAAGGCAGAGGTGAAACAATTACCTTAATTCCTTCAATCCTGAAGCCCAGGTTGGCACTAGAGCTGATGGTTTCTCTCCACTGCATGTACCGGGGTTTGGTGACAGCATGCTGGGCGTTCTCTTCAGCCGTGGGAGCAAGAGGATCCACTTCAATCATTTTCTTGTACATGTCCTTACGCAGCTTTGGTTTCTCTCGTGCCTTAGTCAACTCTTCCTCCAGGTATGTCCTGCAAACATCACATCCCAACGCATCCTTAAGGACTTCCTCAACATTTCTTTTTACAGCTCACAAACTGGCCTCAAGAAACAACAACCAGGAAAATACGCCTTATCATTGCCCCAGTTTTGCATACGGGGAAACCAAAGTACACAGAGCAATAACTGTGAAGGCATATTTAGTGAAACAGCCCCAGGAATCACAAATTCTAATTCACTTCTTGTTCTAACTTTACCTTTACTTACAAGTTATGATTATTTCCTGGTTACAGAACAGGAGGAAGCTGAATTCCCACTATACCATAAAATAGAACCACATTTTCAGAGGACAGGTAAGAGAGATCACTTATAATGAAATAAAAAAACAAATAGGGCTATTGAAGACTTACTACATTCTCTCTCCTCAAAAAACTTTAAACAGTCATGGGCAATTTTTTTAGGCCTCAGAAAGTTAAGTTTTACTTAATGTATTTCAGTGAAAGACAGAATCACTCTTCATATAGAAAAAACTAGAGTAAAGCAGATTATCAGAGTAGTTCCAAACCATAAGAGGTAACTAAGAACAGGAAGGTGAAGGGGCACAAAACTTCCACATTTTGCTCTTATCACTCAATCTGTTAATCTGGTAGCCATTAGAAAGGCACTATCCCTGTTTTCTAAATTCCACTGGATTCCTAAAGCTTGTACTTTGTCAAGTGCCTGAAGTTTACTTTCTTCATCACAGCATAACAAACCAGGATGGCACTCAGGAGATGATGTCACTCACTGCCAGAATGTCACCTACTTTCAACAAAATGTGTACCAATCCTTTTCCTCTTTCTTCTGAACATACCACTGCTACATCTTGCTAATAAATTTTAAATTTTGCATCTATTTGAAAAGGCGTATCTGTACTCCTGTAAGTAGAGTAATTAATTTATGACAATAACTCTTGAGCAGCTGAGCTGACACCTGAAAGATTACTATGACAGCTCATACTTCTCTGTACTGTTACCTTACTCCAGGATCTCAATAAATCTCTGTCTCTTTGTTATGCTTAGATAGTATTTTTGATGTTTTCATCTTAATCACAGACAACGAATGGACAAGAAAGTGAGAACCTGGAGAACAAAGAGGTGGCAATGCCTCAAGATGTCAGAGCAGGGAAAAACACAGGTCCTGAGCAAATGGTCGACTCTTTAAAGAAAAGATCAATACCAGCAAAGACTCGTTCAAGCATTGGAAATGGGCTTTCACACAGTTATTCAGTCATTTGCATTCGGAGATGGAAATTTTACTTTGTGAGGTTTTCTGAATCACCACATACACAAGGATTCAATGAAATGGCAGTGAATAAGATTTTTTCCCATGTATTATCAGGCCACTGCAGAGAAACTTTGTTCTTAAATCACCCCTGAACATTTCTTGATGTGGATAGTTTTTGAGGCTATAGATCAGTTAGTTTCTAGAATCCATGTACAAACTGGCAATAATGGAACATGTTGTCCAAGGTGACTGTGAACATGACCATGCCTCCCCCTTCCTTCAAATGCAGAGAAAGCACATTCTCTTTCATTCACCCCACCTGATGCCCATCTTGCAGTCCATCACACTTGGCCCTTCAAAATCAGTAAGCAAGTCATCCAGCTGGATGTAGCTCTCGCCATCTCTCTCCACCACACCATGGAAGCAAGGGACGCAGGAGCGTAGTGGATCTTTCATCAATCGCTCAAAACACTCCTTTTCATTCTCTGAGAAGCGTTTGAGAATCTTCCCACTATCAGCTGCCTTGAAATTCCCTAAAAAAAGAAAATGAAACACTTGCTGACAAGATTGAAAAGCAAAAAAGAAAAACCCCTTCCCCCACCATTCCAGTTTCATCTGTCTCAGTCTCATGACAGCAGTTAAAAGATTTCCCCTGAAGAGAAGAGATAAGATGTTTTCCATAAAAAATAAAACACACAGGACAAACAGTTGTTAGCAGTGAAAGTCCATTTGGATACATTCCCATGTCAGAATTTACGGCTTTAAGGAGTGCAGTTGCTTCAGGCCATTGGGCTGTTTGGATTTTTTCCATGCTAGTCTTTTAAACAGTACTATACTTACTAAAAAGCACAGGAAGAAGCCATGTGCCAGAATTCATTAATCCTCTGACAGGCTATTTTAAAGCTGCATAACACTGCCAGCACTGGCTTTGTCCTTAATCCTCACACAGGGTATATACACCTGCTGAGCGTGGCCGGACAGAGGCAGCACAGTCAGTCAGTGATAGTTAAACAGCCAGAACCAGCCAGAAGCCAAGCACTGCCCTTTCCACACAGACACACACGCACACTGTGACTGCGCCTGCGTCTGCCTGCAGGTATTGCCTCTCCTCTGGAAACCTGCTTATCTGCTAATGCCCTGCAGGTACAGTCTGGAGGGCGACAGTGCTTTTTACAGCCCTGTGTCTGAATGGTATCCAGGACAAATGACATCTGCAGAGGCCACAATTAGCAGTATTCAGCCTCCACCTGTCTGGAGTTTCCAAACGCTCTCCTATCCTTGCAACCTGCCAACAGCATCTGAGGAAAGTGCACATTTCATTCAGAGGCACCCCTTCATTTAGACAAAATAAATTGGGAACCAAATTAGGAGCCTCATTAACCCTGGGGATAACACTCAGCCTTTACCACAGCGGGATCCTTCAGTCATTGCAAACTGGTTCTTCTCTGACAAATCCTAGAACAGGCACTGCCTCGGCAAAAGGGCAAGGCTGGTAACAGCCCAGGTTCTAGTTCAGAAAAAAACTGTCATATCAGAGAAGAACAGCTGCAGAAAGGATGGAGTAAACCCAACCACAGAACACTGCTAAAAGGAAACTGGAACAGTATCTCTCCTAATCAGCTTCTATTAAACTCTTAACTCTCCTCTTCCACCCTAATATATGAGTCTCCAGAAGGGTTATGATTACATGACCAGTGCCTCACTCCACACAGATGAAGCCAACTCCACACATCTGTGACAAAAACTGCATTAAGACTGGGTATCTTGGCACTTTGTGTGATACAAATCAGACCCAACATTGTGCAACATTGTGCAAAATGCAGCTACTCGGTTTCTAGGGCTCAGTAAATTTCTCAGCACAGCTTTGAAGTGCACCATATTAGGGCATCAGCATACACAGAGGTGGTTCACGTACTGCATTACAGCACGATGCAGCGTGGGTGCCTGCCCACATGTGTACTAATAAACCCCCACTAGCACTGCGCAGGAATTATATGAAGCATCAGACACACAAACCTGATGACTTCTCTTTGTTGTTTTTTTGCCTTACAAATGAAACTAAGCCTACATCAGGAGCACACCTACCAAGTTTTACAGACACAAAACTAGAACCAACCAAGTGAGCTGCTCCTTGCACTCTTAGAGTGAACAATGGAAGACTCACAATGCAAACACATGGTCAGCAAGGCAA
This sequence comes from Vidua macroura, assembly GCF_024509145.1. Taxonomy (NCBI): domain Eukaryota; kingdom Metazoa; phylum Chordata; class Aves; order Passeriformes; family Viduidae; genus Vidua; species Vidua macroura. The sequence goes on from NC_071576.1 coordinate 37,584,051, forward strand.
TTTTCCCATTTGCTTTTCACCCAAGGACCTACATTCAGATGAGGGGTTTGGAGTGTATTAGAAACATTGTCCTTTCCAGGGCTGAAGAACATACAGGCATGGACAGCAATCTTTCCCCCTAGAGAACTAACTACTGGCTACTCAGTCAGGAAAAATGATCCCATACTGCAACCAACAGCACCAGACAGATTAGGGCTTTAGCTCCCCAACCTCTTGTTTCCCTCTAACAAGTATTTTACACATATCATACCACCTTACAAGCCTGGCCCTTCTCCAGAGTCTGACCATAGTTTCCTTGCTGATCTCAATATTATTCAGGTATATCACTCCCACTTTCCCTATCCACACCACAACTGAAATATGTTTTAGGTCGCAGATTTGTGTGATATTGCCTGCTTCCTTTTTACCTGAAGTAAGGAAAGAAACAGAGAAAGACTGTTCTCTATGGTGCAGTCATCCTCACTCCAGAGATAAACACACTGAAGATACCCCTCTCACCTGTATGCCCAGCCAGCTGCACCCATGAGTAGCGTTTCTTGAAGGGGCTGATGACTGGTAAGTTAACCATGGTTTTAATTGTATGCCATGCCTTTTTCTGGAAAAGAAAATAAATCTTAAGTTGGGCAAAAGCTGAAATCCTGACATGCCACAAATGTCTTACACAGCTTCATGCACATTGAATTGTTCCTCACTAATGTGTAAGTGCTCAAAGGTGGAACCACAAAACAAACACTATCATTGTTGGAAAAATATACACACAAACCCAAGAATGAATAAAGATAACGCCCTGCCATGCACAAGAAAGCTGCCTGTAAGGAGGAAAAAAAAAAAGTCATACTGCACGTCACAGGCCTGTTCTTAGCCACACCTCGCCCTCTGTGTGTGAGTCACACAGTATGTGGACAGCAGATGCTGAACGAACACACACATGCACACATACGCACATTTAAGTTTCCATGAGACATGCACATAAGCTGCTTGTCACTGTCAGCAACACTTCCTTTCCCAGAGAACTTCAGCACCACCTCATGATTAGCAGCTTTCCCCGAGTCAGCAGGGAAATACTCTGTGACACTTGCATAGAAAGCACATCTCTAGTTGGACACGGAGCTCACACAGGTCCCTCAGCACCCATTGACAGCGTGCTGTAGAACCTACTCCAGGTCATGAATTTTCCTACTCCCTCCTCTCTTTCCCAATCCTGTTACTTTTTAACAAAGCTGGGCATTGCTCTGGCAACATTTGGCTGCAGCTGTCTGGGTACCGCTGCAGGCAGACAGGGAAACAGAACAGCTGTTCACAAAGAGCAGCTGAATGCCCTGTCACAAAGGCAGGAGAAAAAAAAAAAAAAAAAAAAAAAAAAAGTAGAAAGTGAAAAAGTCTCATGCTCTGGAACTGAAACCCAGATGGGAGAGAACTACAGCCCACCAACGTTCATGTTACACTTGGAGGGATCCCAAAGTGCTTTACAAACAAAGAGAGCAGGCTCAGTTCTTCTATCACTAGAACACAACACCCTGCTGGAGAAGAAAAACTGAGTTGCATTATACTTATGGCATGAGAGTTTAGTGCTGAGAGAGTTTTGTTGAGATCAGGTGTAGCTGGGGATTAGGCTGCATTTACAGAAGTGTTTATCAATGGCCCAATTGGAAATCACCAAAATCAATGGGAAGTATTAATGTCACTGAATACAAGTTTAGGTCTTGCTCATCAACTGGAAAATACACATTCAAAACAACTGTGTCTTCTCTAGCATGGATATTGATCTGAAGATTTAGGTGCTTAGGATACCTAATTTTTATTGTCTTCTACATTCTAAGTGAAAAACAGAAAATGTGAAACTGCAGGCAATAATACACAGGCAAAATGTTGCTCTCCAGATCACCCTCTGACCTGGCCACACTTCCCCAAACTTATTAACTTACACAACATTTCTTATAAGGTACCCTCCAGCAACACTGGTCACCATGTGAGGGCAAAAACCTGCAGTTATCTTAGAATGTATCAGGAATGTATATGAACCCCCAGACACAAATTATTTTTTTTAAGGATTTGCCTTCACAAGAAAGTTTTAAGTAATGCTTCGCATTAAACTGACATAACAACATAATTGCCATATGAGCATACTTACTCTGAAATGAGATTGCTTCTACCTATTAAACTTTGGGTTTTAATGGAGTTCAAGCTGAAATTAAGTCACTCTTAGTCAGATATGTGCCCCGTGCAGCAATGATACTTTTGAAAACATACTATGCCAGCGAAAGGAAGCATCCAGAGAAAATCCTGGATGTTTGAGAATTATGAAGACTCAGTTGCACTTACTAAAACTCCACAGATGTTTAGCTCTAGCTGAACTCCAACTTCATAACTAACCTATGCAGGTTCATTTGCTATATTATTTGGATTTCATATTTCTTAAAATTTGCCTTAAGCTGCTCCAAACTGCAGCCTTCAATGTTGAACAGTGACTCATGTCTATTGCAGATCCAGCTGCTGATCTGTGAGGATGAGAGATACTCTTGTACACCACTTAAACATGTCCATAGCCTCCTTCTGGAGGAAAGTGCAATGTAAATACCATTTTTCAAGTAGCAAAGAAATTATTTTTATGTAGTTCATTTGTGAGATTTCACTGATAGCAGAAGCTCTTCAGGCTACTGTGCTGTTTCTACTTCAGAAGGACAGAGCCCCAAGTTATTTAAACAATAGTTGAAAAAAAAAAACATTGTTATGAAATAAAATGACCTCTTTGAATGTAGCTCCTGCCAAAGATTTAGTTTTTTAAGATTCCATGCCAGTTTTCAGGGCAACACTGTTTTTTCCCCATCCCTTAATCAGAAGTCAACATTGCTCCATAACTCTGCCATGAAGACCTCATACACATCATGATGTTCCACTCCTAACAAATTGCATCCTGTTTCCCAGTGACTTGTCATACTGCTACACACATCAGTAATGAGAAGCACAGATCCTCAACGAATGCACATCAACTGTCAATGCAACATCACACTCCAGTGGCTCTCCTGCCTCCTCCCTCCCACCAGATGCTAAGAAGCTGAAGCTTTCATTTGTACTGTGGGCATGAAGGAGAGACAATGGGCCAAATTCAGCCCTAGCTCAAGTGGACTTTGGCTGCTTAGGTTACGGCTGCCTTGGATAAGGATGTTTAAGCTACTCATCCAATACATAAACACTAACAATTTTTATTTACCTTTTTTAATTTTAAATAATCTCTTCACAAATCTCTCCTCCCCCTCAGGATAGGGAAAGCAGAAGACTCAAGCTAGGAGGGAAAGGATTGCCTTCAGAGCCGTCCTGTGGGGAGTGCTGCTATCAGCAGGGGTTCAGTAGTTTCACTTTCCTCTACCTCAATTTCTAGTCTCCCAGCTCACTCAACCCAGGGTACAAATTGCCAGGATGCAAGCAGGGCTGCATGCTGGTAGAGCAGTGGTGTGAGTGGGAAGATGAAAACTTTGTGTGCTTGCTGTAGGAGGAATCATTCTCACTTCTATTTCTAAAGCAAGATCTCTTCTTCTTTGTTAGCAATGGCATTATGTGCTTTTCAAATCACTGCTTTATGCTGCAATGGCAAAGAGGGCTTCTACCACTGCCCACTACCACTGTCTGTATTTGCAGCCTTATCTCCCTCTGTCCCTGTTTCTTCAGATTCCTGCTCAGTCTTCCTTGACTTTTTGCTCTACCTGGGTTTCTCCAAAACCTCACTTCTTCTAGATTCCCAGGAGAAACTCAGGTATCTCTGTATTGTATCTGCATTCAGGATTGTTTGAATTGACATCACTGATGCTGCTTTATATGCCTCAATATGCTCAAGAATTTTCCAACAGTAAGAAGAAAGGCATTCCAAAAGAGTCAAGAAGAAAATCTGAAAAATATTAACATTCTTAGACTCAGCATGTAAGTTACTCAATGTGAACTTTAACTGACACATTATATAAACCCCCTTGAGCAATAAAAGATGTGGGGCACTAAAGAGGGAAAAGCAAGTTTTCTGCCAATGGGGCAGACCATGTGACAGTCTGTGCCATGGCAAGTGTGCCCCTGACAGTAAACGGACAAAATTTCAGGGAGGAGAATGGGAGAAGCAATTCATGCAATGCAGCCACAGTGCATGCAAAGGAACTATGATTTGGTGTCTGATCTGCTCCCTGGATTACTCTCTTGACTCACTTTCCTAAATTTGAAGCATAGCTCTGAAGAGAAGCACACATCCATGCAGCAGATGTGGAGACCTGCTCAGTGCATATGCAGACAAGATGCTGGCTAGGTGAGGTATTCCCAACCTATTCTACCCTGGATAAAGCTGACTGCTGCCATGGTGTCTATCCATTAAGGAAGAGCAAAGAGCAGCAGTAACCAAACAGCACTGGTTTGTGTGAGCACACCTTTCTCCAGGCCTTTTCTCATGATAAGCAGGCAACTTTGCACATGACCAGTGTGCAGAGGCACAGCCATGATGAGCCTGCACAAGTACACCAGAGGATGTGCCTGATGAAAATCCACTGAACTCTCTGGGAGGTATTTCATCCATTTGAAGGCATTTGGCCTCAGACCCCACTGTCCCCAAGAATAAATCTCCAGGAACTACCAGGCTTTCCTGAAACCCTCCCATCACTGCTGGACAAGAGCTGTAACATCCTAACAAACAAGCTCACTGAAGAGATTAGTGTAAACTCCCTGAATTGGATGGGGCTTTTTTAGTTGCTATTGTTGTTTTACAGGCAGTACAGAACAACGAGCATCTCTCTGAGCATATGCTGAATTCCTCAGGAACAGGAGAGCCACTCTAATTCCTAAAGGCAACAGTGGATAGGGACCTGAACATTCCTCTGCTGTTCTATGGAAAAATAAATAAAATCTCTCACTTATTTAAGGACAAAAATAAAATATTAATATCTCAGTTCTGTGAATGTCTGAAACACATGTAATTACCCTCAGGCAAGAAATGACAAACAGGTAACATACATAAGAATTTGTTTCACTTAGGACTTTTCAGCAATTATAGTAATTAAAAACATCAGTCACATCTAAATTAGGAAGCGTTGGGGGAATAAGAAAAACCTTTTCTTCAGAAAAATGAAGTAATTCAGCTTTCATAATTCTTGCATATTACTTGAAACTCTAATGAGTTAAAGAACAAAAGAACACTAAAATTCAATATAAATCAACAGGGTCTTTAAAAATATCCATGATTCCATCAGCAGCAAAGTGGAGGTGTAGTTTCTTGCCTGAGCTGGTAAATCATCATGGAAATTCTGCTAGGCTATTATAAACAATGACCCTTGAATCATTTTACCAGGTAAATTTCAGCCATTTCTTTACCCAAGATCCTGTGTTTGTTTTTTTTTTTTTTCTTTTTGTTTTTGTGCACTAATACAAAGCCTACATAAGAAAGCTATTATGACAGCAAGAAACAAAAGGATAATGAGAAATTTTTTTGGTAATCCTTTTTTTTTTCCTAGAAGGCTTTAAGAAAGAGTACTTAATTGTCAGTCATCATTACCTACTGTTCTCTTAAAGTCTTTACATCATTTAGGCTAAATTCTGCCACTCTGGGACATGGGGGCTGAAATCTAATCTGTACTGCTAGTTGCCACTGCCTACTCAGTGTCTCACCAACTCCTAGAAGGAACAAAGTTCCTCCACAGGGACTTGTAAGGAGTACAGAAAACTATAATTATCAAAAAGTTACTATGTGTTTTTCAGAACAATCCTGTAAGAGCCATGTGCCCAAAATACAGGAGCACTGAGCAACCCCTTGCCCAGGGATCTTGGCCAACACAGTGAGCAGCAGGCACATGAGAAGGTGATGAGCGTTGGCCTCTTTTGGGGCACAGTAACCACAGCAAAAGTGTCTGGAAACTCATCAGACCAGTCAATGGCTGGAACTGCCTTCTATGAGCAGGCCCAAAAATAACACTAAGAATTACTAAACGAGGTATCAGTTATGACTTATCCAGGCACAGTATTAGTCATTCTCCAGTGGCTCACCTTTCTGCTGGGTTGGCTTTTTTGCCCTATATTACTCTCCCTTCCTGGTCACACACTAGCACCCATATTACTCTAAGTGACACAACAAATCCTCAGGAGATCCACACTATTACTCACACAGGTGTCTTAAGTATCAGCATGAGCAGCTGGTCACTTTCTGTTCATAACTGTTTCCTTAAAACTGTATCTTTTACAGTTTCATTATTGCTTCACAGAATGGGTCAGGTTGGAAGGGACCACACTGGGTCATTTGGTCCAACCTCTCTGCTCAAGCAGGGTCATTCTAGAGTACGTGGCACAGGATTGCATCCAGATGGTTCTGGACTGTCTCCAGGGAAGGATATTTTACAGCCTTTCTGGGCAACCTGCTCCAGTGCTTGACCACCTTCAAAAGTTCTGCCTCCTATTCAGGTGGAACTTCCTGTGCATCAGTTTCTGTTCACTGCATCTTGCCCTGTTGCTTGGCACCACTAAGCAGAGCCTGGCTCCATCCTCTGACACCCTCCCTTCAGATACTGATAGACATTGATGAGGTCCCCTCTCATTTTTCCCTTTTTGAGGCTGAACAGGCCCAGCTTCCTCAGCCTTTCCTTATAAGAGTTGCTTCAGTCTCCTAATCCTCTTGAAAGCCCTTCTCTGGACCTGCTCCAGGAGCTCCATGTCCCTCTTGTACTGAGGAGCACAGATGCAGCCTCCCAAGGGCTAAGTAGAAGGGTCGAATCACTTCCCTAGACCTGCTGGCAATGCTCTTCCTAATGCATTCCAGGATACCATTGGCCTTCTTGACCTCTAGTTTTACTTTTTATAGTATATACATGTACTTAAAATGTTTTCTAAATCCTCTGAGTTAATTTTATTTACAAAACCCTTGACTGCTTTATTTACCATAGTTTATTAAAACTGAAATCAGTTTGAAAGCTAATTTGTTTTCCTAATTATTGATGCCATTTTATTCAATTATTTAAATAATTTAGAAAATTAAAATAATATATTTGTTCTCTGCTTTCACTACTGTTTGCCACTTTATTTGAATTGGCTTTGACATGACATATTGGACCTATACAGGTAAAGAACTTAAATGTAGGTCTAAAGCTATTAACCATATTATTTTAATGGACTACACCTAGCCAAAACAAAACTTTCTTCAGTTTCAACACAGTCAATACCTGCCATTACTATAAAAAGCTTCCATGAGAAATAATTTTGAGCAAATCACAACCAAGAAAATTACTGGCCTAATTTAATTACTGTGTAATTAGATCTGCTTCTTTCTCTGTGTGAATGTAGTCAATAACAACAGTACTATGATTACAATGTATTAAAAAATAACCACGTAACACTTAAGCAAAGTATCTACTGCTTTGTCAAAATCACAATACTCTACCAAGACAAGCTGTTATCAGCACAATTTCCCCCAAACCAAAGACTGTTCCATGGGTGCAGCTTCCCAGCAGCCAGCTTCAATGGTTATTAGGGATCTCATTTTCTCAAGGAGTACAGCTCTGGGACAGTTCACCATATGGTTTCATGTCATGGGGAGAACTGAGGATCTGAGTGATGTTATATAAGAAAAAAAAATTTAAAAGATAGTGAGAGTTGCTGAGCAACACAGTATCTTTCCGGTTACAGTCACAAAATTTGCCTATCAAGGGATTCTGGTTTTGAGTTCTTTCAGTTTGAGGCTTAGTGTAGTTGTCTTTGCAGATATGAAACAGGCAGGCAGTCATCTTGGTTAGATCCAGATCCTGAACCAGCTGACATTTTTATGCCAAATGTAAGCAAAACATACTTATCCTTGGTGTTTCTTCTAGTGATATATGCATACACATTCATGAATGCTTTTAAAATACCTAAAGCAGATAGTAAAAGCCTTTGATTGTAGATGATCAAAATTCCATTACTATTTTTTATAATTATCCAGACTATAACAAGTCCTAGGTTTGGAATCATCTGGTATTTGAAGAACTTAGAACACCTTACAAGACACAGAGTAAATGAGGCATACATGACATTTTTACCATATTTGTTGGAAGAAATATAACTGAAATATCCACAAAGGTTCTGTGTAGGGAAGCAAGGTGCAAGATTTTCCCATAGCTAAAACAAAAATGCCCCAAACAACAATGACAGCAAATCCCTGAATTTATCATAGAAGGCACTTTATACTTCAGCAGCCAGTTTCTGTGCTCTTGCCCCTTATCAAAGGTTCCTGGAATCCTCAAGCTCAAGAGATTCTTGCTGCCAAGTCTACTACCCACTTGGCTGAATCAGACATGAATCACAAATTGAGACAAAGATCTCAATGGGTGGGAGGTGAAAGAGCAAGTTAACAAGGAGAATGCTCCCCAAACGTATGTGAGTGAACCTTCACACAAACCTTTATCACTGAGCTTCTGAGAGCAACACTTAATTCAGCTCCCATGGTAGGGTAAGGCTCCTACAGCAACTCAGCCCCTTTATTACCACATTTCACCTTCTCTTGGTCCTGGGCAGGAAACAGATTCCTGAAGCACCAAGCACTAATCCACAGAGGAGTCAGTGTGTTTGTCAGAGACTAGACAAAAAGAGACATTCTGTTTGGGGCCAGAATGTTGCGTTACGATAACTGACGTCTGCACAGCCTGGTCCAGAGTCTGGAGCTGTGAGCATCGGCTTTAGAAAGTCTGTGCCCTGACAGGCATTAGCATCATTCTTCACACTGAGATCTATGCCAATCAATGCCAACTGATAATTTGGCCAAATCACAGCAAATGGCCTATTGCCAGGGAAGCTGTGTTACTTCAAATGCTGTCAGCTGTCCCTCAAGGAATACAGTGTAACCACATCCCTGGTCAAGGATACCCCTGAGCCGTCTCCACCTACTGGATGCCTCAGCAGCCCTGACCATCCCTGCCATCTAAGTTCCAAAGGGAACTTAACACTCCCTGCTTTATCACACAGTTGATCTTCCCGTGATGTAGGAGTGCCAGCTGGAGCTGTAAGACTGATAATCAACAGCAAGGGAGAACATGTACTCCTAAAGAGCAGCAGTTTGCATGCTACACAAGCAGCCTCCTGATCAGCACCCCTCATCAGACTGCCAGGCAAACTGTGAACACACCTTCAACTCTCCCTCCCTCTCTTTCACTCTCCAGCCTCCAACCTTAGAGAAGAAACACTGCTTAGCCTGTTCTTAGCCCTTGATGCTTCTGGGCTTTGCACTCAGCCATGGGTGAGGGCCACAGCTGCTCAACCAGCATTTGGCAGGTGGATCCTCTGACTGCAGGGTTTCCATTTCCTGTTTGTGCTACACTCAGGATGGGCTGGGCTAAATCTTCGGAGTCATGAGAAACACTTAATGCAATAAGCAGAAACAACACTGCAAGTCAGAAGTCTCAGGTTCCTGTGTTTTCTCCCCTGTGGTGCCTCACCATGCAGTGAGATGCACACATAATTTGGTTTGGTACTCTTTAGGATACATGGTAAGCCTGCTGGGTGTTCATTATGTCTGGGCTAAAGGAAGAAGTGACGATAAGAGAAATGAATGGTCAATATCAGACTCAATTACTAGGAGCACAAAATCCCATGTCCCACTCCATGGCTGGATTCTACTTGTACAGTCCAGGAGCAGTTCCCCTCTAAATCAGAGGAAAATTAACTACAAAGAAGCAAAAGCCTTGCTTGCCCTCCTGCAAAGAGCACCAAGAGCCACAATCTGCTGACTATTCTGCAGGGATCTATGTCGGCATTTTGTTTCTGGTTATTACCAGTTGAAGTATCTGCAACCTCTACATTATTCCTGGGCCAAAAGACAAAATAATAAAGTTAGATGGCTTCAAAAGTGCATTGTCACAAGGGTTTCCTTCATTTGTCTCACAGATATGTTGCAAAAGCTGATACTGTTGATTGAAAAACAGATTTTAACTCAACAAGAATAAATGTTTTCTGTTCTAAGGGATACTAAACTGTCTGCCTTCCATAGCAGGCATTAAATATGGCCATTATCCCTACTTTCACAGCTTGTGGTCTGCTCTGAAAGACACTGGTTCTCTAACAGGATGGAACTCTGCCACCTGTCCCTACTGAGCACAGGAAAGCTGAATCAACAACATTCTGTCCCTACCAGGGTTCTGCCAGAACATAAGTCTTGCTGGAAACTGAGATGTTACTATCCAAGAAGTAAATGGAAAGTTCCTCACTATAGGAAAGTTGACTCAGAGCCCAAACATTCAAGATTTATTCAGGTTGTCCATCACCCAGAACAGATATGTGGTAAATCAAACATCACTTTAGCAGATGGTGTGGCAGAAGGAAAGAAATCTTTCTTAACCTCCAAAACAACTGCAGTTTAAATATTCAGAAACAGTCTAGCAATTTGACAGTTCTCTGCCTGTCTTCCACATCTCATGGGTCACTAACTGACGTCTCCAGTCATGAGAAAGGGACATCTAGAAAGACAACACTCTTTACATGATAAAATAAGCCCAACATCCTATCAGGTAGAACACAGAATTATCAGTTCCAAATAGGATGACTATTTGGGAACACTTAAAATCCAAACAGATCCACATTTCTCTGTGCATAGACCAGTAAATAGGTTTAGCCTAAAACACAATCACAACTTGTTAAGGTACAAACTTGTCATTTGTGAACTGTGATGACCTCCAATCCGAATGTACTACAAGTGCCAATCGGTTTAAATCAGGAGTGGTTTCTGTGTAACATCAAGGGAGACTGTGTTCTGGCAAGAAGCCAGGAAATAACTTCAATAAACTAATCTCCCCTGAGTGAACTTGGGAAGGAAGCTGAGCATGTGCTGCATCTCCCTTGCAATGGCGGTGCAGTCTGTTACCTGGAGACACAGCTCTATCCTGCCTGCCCAGCAGCTCAGGGTTAGGCACACCACCACTTTAACATCCCAGTGACTCAGAGGCCACAGCAGAATCTCCAGTCTGAACAGACAAAGAAATAAAGAAAATTTTAATGCTTATCCTTTCTTACACTTTCCTATTTGCCAGAAACCACTACCATCCAACAGGAATTGCAAAACTGTTTTCTACTAGTTGGTCAAAGATCCCTCTATTCCTACCCCCAGTAGTTTGGGTTAGTGGACACATGTTGAAAGCTGACCCTGCTTTCAGCACATCCTCATGTAACAGCCCCAGAAACTGCATCCCACACAACTTTGAGATTCTGCCTGAAAGAAATGTAACAGTGGAAGACTACTGTACTGTAATTAATTTTTTCTATAGGAAAGGATAGGAAGCACAAGGACAGAATTAGGGTTGCTGCATGTCTACCTACATATGTATAGAGAGGTTACTGACAGATACTGATTTTTAAAACGTTTTTACTTAACTTTTCTTTCCTACCAAGATAATTCATCTTCTAACATCCGAAACTGTCAGACACTAACTTGCAAAAGATCTGAGGAAATGTCACTGCTTCAGTATGGAATCTAGGTGCCCTTTCTCTGCTCCAGTTCCCGCAACTGCAGGTTATAACAACTCTACTTCAGAATATCGTTGAATAATTTAAGTAATTAGTGCTTGTAAACTAAATTACAGGCACTCAAATAAGACAGTCAAGTACTTAAATAAGCAGTAATTCAGTGTTAAGTGAAAACTATTATGAGAATGTAAAAATATGTCATGTAAAAAACAGGCCACATATACACTAGTAGCAGTTTGCCAACTGCTCTTCCATCTATCACAAGACAAAGTCCAATACTCCATCTCTCCTGCCTTGTCTCCTCTGAACTGCCTCTTCCATTTTCCTCTAAGGAAGCATAAGGAGTTACTGCTTCACCTGTGGTGCACTGCACTGTTCAAACAGGGCCCACCCCTGGCAATGGAATGCAAGTGTCAACATGCAACAGGCACTGCTACTGAGCAGGGTGTGGTGTTTACCTAGGGGAAAGCCACATCCTTCAACCACTTTAATAACTCCATGCTTCAACACAGTATAACTCTGAGATTATTCCAAACCACTCTGTTGAAAGGATTTTGAAACAAACAAACAAAAAAATAACAACCCCAACCAAACAAAAACCCACACTCCTATTAATGGAATGTGGCAATGATTAAGAAACCTGTAGTTCTATGGAAATGAGGACTCTTCACCTTATCCCATTGGAGTGAGAGGCTGACAAGGTAGTTGTTTGTTTTTGACGCAAACCTAAGATTAGAGAAACTCTTCCTTCCCCAAGTCAGCCCTAAGAACTACATAAGGGATATAGAGAAAAGATGACTTCTCCCTTGAGCAAAATTATAGGATCAAAAGATAGTTTCTGTAAACAGAACAATGTAAGAGAAGCAAGTTGAATTCCTCCTCTGTATCAGTAGCAGCTAGCCCCAGAGACAAGGGGTTATTTAAGATTTTAATTTCCATAATGTAGCCTTAAGAAAGAGAATCAAATTCAAACCTTATATAAGCACGAGTGACTCAACTAAAGACTGAAACTGAAACAAGGCATCTGTCTTCCTGAAGAGTTGTGGGTGTTTGAACAATAGCAAATGTGTTTTATAGAGCATGCTTCCTCTGCCCGGAAGGTAAACGTGTGTTCACCATCAGGATGATGGAGATCCCACCTTCGCAGAAGCATAAATATCAATTGCCAATTATTAAGATGCAAACTCACCTAAAAATAAAGTAAAATAAACAGAGTGTAGTTTATAACAACAATTTAGCTACCAAAATTATTATCTCATGGTAAAAGAGATTTAAAAACCCCCATAAAACTTCAAAGAACTTCATACTGTTGGCTCCTAGCAACAGAACTGCAAGCCACACTCCTGTATCTTGCACAACCACCTACACCAGCCTCCTGATACATGGAGCAAGCAGCAGCTTCTGTGCCACATAGGACATGGGTAGCAAAACCCAAGAGTGACCAATACCAATTTACCAGGGCTCAACAAAGAGAAGACAGACATTTGAAATGTCATCTGCAGATGGGTGATGACCTACACTGGACACAGGGGAACAGGCCACGCAGAGAAATTACTTCACAAGCCAAGACTGATTTTGCTGCCCATCTACTCTTTTTCTTGAAGAATGCAATGTAAAAAGAATATTGGTGATTTGGCTACATTCATCCTATAGTCCCAGACAGGACTGTTTCCTGTAAAATCAGAAGACTGAAAAGGCAGACTAGGATCAAGACACAGAACTACAGCAATGGAAGAGTACATACTTCTAGAGATGATGTGGAAAATCCCAATGGATAAACAGGGACAGAAGACAGACGATTAATTATCTGTCACTCCAGTTTTAATATTGGAATGAGAAATCATAATCAGGACATCAGCCAGTCCTATTACTGGAAAAAGACTTGGAGACTGTTGGCATAGTGATTAACTATCACTGGACTGTTACAGAGCTCAGGACTTGCTCCCTTTCTTGGTGTCTTTGCTGAAAACAAGTAATTTTCTGTGGTCTTGCTATAAATTTTGGGAAAATAACTCATGAAACTCTTACAGGGGCTTGATTAGTGCCTAAACCCAAGCACCTGAAAGTCAGGAGTCTCCACTTTAAAATCCTTTTATAGGTTTTTCCACAGAATGGCAGGATCTGTCCTGAAATTAGTACCTCAGGATTTAATTGCTTACTCCTTCTGGGTTGGTATAAACAAGGCAAAAAAGTTCCTTATTTAAATGCCGCAGAGCAAGACAATACAAACCATATCAAATTATCAGCTCAAAATTCTGATACTCAGCATTTTGCACTATGAAAAGCAAGAGCTGGAGCGTAGGAAGGTTTCTTAGTTTCTTCAGATTATATTTTCCTCTGAACAAAGCTGACTCTTTGTGGGGTCAGTGATGCCGTCCCTACAGACCATACATGGGTGGCAAAGGAGGGAGCCCACACCAAGCAGAGCTTATCATTATTAGAATATTCAGGTCAAGTGCACTTAGCCAACAACCCACTCAAACCCTGCACAAGATAACAGCTGATCTGCATGCAAAAAGACTGCTCACACAGATTTTTATCCTTTCTGCTGCATCACATAAGCATACAACATATGCTTACATAAGCATCCAACAATGGAGAAGAGTACAAAGGCCATATAGACTTCTCTAGCTCTGCCTCTTTCAGAACACCAGGGTCCCAAAACCCAGATTTCCTGCACAACCAGCAAAACACCAATGCACAAGAATTCTTTATATGTGTTTCATTCTCTGGTGATTTGCTCTAAGTTAACCACCTCAAAAAAGAGCTAAAACTCTGTAGTTTGCTTCAGATTGAACAACTCTAACAAAAACTTGAGCTGTTTCCAAGGCTAGAAAGATTCATATTGAGCCCACCACAAAATTGAAAAAAAAAAAAAAAAAGGCTGAAAAGTGAAAAGCTTTTTAACCTTGAATTTTGAGGAAGGAATCTGAAATCTAGGAAGAGGAGTGTTTTCAAAGCAGGACTAAGCAATGTGAGGAGTAGAAGTCAACCTGACAAAGCCTGGCAAATTGTAAGAACCTCAAATTAATTTGCAGTAGACTCTCATTAGTATTCAATTACTTTCTGTGGAGACTGCTCGGCATAGCACACAAAAGGGATCAATGTAGCCCAGCTGTAAGGGATGTGTTCAGCCATACACAGGAGGGGAGCTTGAGGAGGCTCAGCTGTGCACCAGGCAGCTGTGAACTAGGTTTTCCTCACACCAGAGGGCCCCTATCATGGTGCCTGAAGAGCCTCTCCAAGTGCTGCCCTGCTGTGAGTGCCCTCACTAGCATGGGCACCTCACCTGGGCCAGGCAGTGCTGCGTCATTCCACAGCGTATGCTTTGGGAATGGAGGGAGGATGAAACTGCCAGATGTCAGCACCTTCTGCTCCTGGAACACCTTCAGATCCAGAATTACATTTGTGCTGGAACTTTAATAATGCCTTAAATGCAAAACTGAGTACTTGGAAGTTAGAAATTTTCAGAATCGAAGTTTTTGGTACAAACCTAAAGACAACTGTTACAGCAGCAGTACGCTGTTTTCCAAATGTTAGTGAACTTGTTTTCACAGCCTGTTAAATGAAGGGTTTTATTCATATCTTATAGGGAAAATACTGAATGAAAGATAGGTTATTGTGAAAAGTGCACACTAATTTTGTAAGCTTAAACTGAGGTGTCAAATTTTGCTTTCCTAATACCCAGTGTTATACAATACTGTAGAATACTGTTGTAGAACAGCTCCCATTAACTTTGGCTGCATGTACAAATGTTCAGTGTTTCTCCTAGTAAGGCTCACTCTCAAGTTAGTCAAAAGGAGATTGAAAAGAATACAGTTATTGGCCATGGTGAAAGTCTCCATAAATAACTTCCCTAGTCTTTTCCCAGGCAAAGAGGGACTGTGAAACTGTGAAAGGCAGCAGCTCTCCACATCAGCATTCAGCAGCGTTAAATTGGGAAGTCAGCCTTTCCCTTCCTGTGATCTGCTGCAGAGCTGTCTCTGAATAAACAGAGGTTCTGCAATACAAGTCATCAGTCACTGTGGAACTGTAACTTATCCTTTGAGTTGACTGAAAATACAGAACTGTTGAAAGTCATGAATTCTGTGCATCAAGTCTATGCCTGCTTGTAATAAAAGACAGTAGAACATTAACATACCCACACTGCAGGCATGTGAGTTCTTTCACTACATATACTTTCAATGTTTGACTGATAATTCCTTAATATAGTTGTCACATGCTCTCTTGCTTTTTTTGAGAATGTATTTTCCTTGAATTTTAAAGCAATAATCTGCTTGCCTATTAAGTTTTGCTCTTCCCCTCACATTTCCAGTAGCTTTCCCAATCCCTGTCAGTCACTCCCCTTCCGTCTGATGATACATAACCTGAAGCTATTACAACCCTGTTACCTCCCTCGTCTCCAAAGTTTTGCTCTTGAGTAGCCTGCATTAGAACCTTGCAGCTGCCCTTTGCAATGTGCGTGCCCGTAAGACTGGTCATTTGAAAGCACATGACAGTACCACTACCTGTGCCACATGCTCAGAGGATCTTTGAAGATTTTCAGCAGAGGTGGTGATTTCAGAGCACTTGAAGAGGTTCCAGCAGTGGAAGGTCTTGACATATGGCAATAATGCTCCCTCCATTTCCAAAGTACGTGCTGCAGAGTGAGCCAATGCTGGCTGGTGTTGGTGGGAGATGCCTTCTTGTATGGGAAAACCCAATCCACAGCTGCCTCGTGCACAGCTGAACCTCCTCAAGCTCACCTCCTGTGCCTGCAGTGGGATGGCTGAACACATTCCTCACAGCTGAGCTCTATCCATCTCTTGTGTGCCCACAACACACAGACTTCGACTAGCACCAGCACCTCAAAGGTGAGAAGTAGAAGCCTGCATTTGATTCAGCACTCCACCACAGGAAGCAAACAAAGCAGAGCACAGAAAATAGAGCTGTCTTGAGTGAACATCACTAGAAAGAACCACTGCAGTGTTCTCAGTTATATGGAGCTGCTTGAAAAGAGCTAAGACACAAAGAAAGCTGTGTTCTCTGTAGCAGCTCAGAGTAGTGAATGTAGCTGTAACTAAGACTGGATCACTTTATGTTGGGATGTGGCAGAGATCAGGAGACAAAATCAGTTATATTGATAATGAATGATGATTTTCTACCATCACTGAAAACAAAGACCTTCTCTCTCTATGCAATGTTCAATGCAATTTATCAAGAGACATTATTCTTATCACATGAAAGTTGTATGAAGTACACATGAAGTTGTATGAGGCAGTTTCTGCTGCTATATCCCAAGTGAACTGTGCCATTCCCACTAACTCATACAGTTCTGCAACATCCCAGCTTCCTGTTAATCCTCTGGATGAATCAGACACATTTCAGTACCAATGACACCCAGACTAAACATGTTTCTATATATATTCTTTATCACCTGTAACCACACCTCTGTGAGAATGTGGCTCACGTACAGATGAGGTCAGAAGGCTGATTAAGAACGGCAGACTGAAGTTGAATGTGAGTAAAATAAACATAGTAATAGTGGGCTGAGGTAAACAGTTTGAAGTGTTTGCATCACCTTACTTGGATATTTCAGCCTGTAAATATGGAGGGCTCCTGGATTCTGGGTTAATGCCAAGCTCCCACAAAGCAGTGTCTATGTTATGCTTGCTGTAGTCACCAACTGGCTTGGAGAGTCTGTCCCAAGCTCTAAATCTGGATCATGTCACATCTATGATCACTGCTTCAAATGAGCTGTCGATTTGTCTTTGGCTGACTTCTTCCCAAGCTTGCCAAGGAATAGAAGATTTGCTAACAAGCAACAATAGTAGCCAGGCCTGATGGGTTCAGGGTAAGTTTTTATAACATCAGTCTCACACCTACATATTTTGGAATGTAAAAAATTTCATCCCTTGTGAGAAGTTCATCATTCATCAGTACAAAAATCCACTCAAATGCTGCTGGTTATGTGTTATCCCAGAAAGTATTCTCCATTACTGACAGGAATTAATTAGTTAAGCATTGGAAAAAATACACCAATACACCACCATTGGAAACACCACCACCACACTGTTCATCCACTGTCCGGCTATTTGCTAGCCTGACACTGGATGAACAGGCAGCCTCTCCCCATTCCCTACACTTTTATTCAGAAGGAGTTGATGGAGACTAAGACCTGCTCCCTCTCCCCACCTTTTTTTATTATACTTTTCCCCGGGTATGCTATGCTTTGGACAGACAGTGCCATCTTACCTAATTTGTGAGCTTTTGAGATGAAGCTCTATTGGTAGAGAAGAGCACTTAAAAATTCCATTTAAACCTATGCTATGCAAGATCCAAATTAACATGGACTGACAAGCCATTTTCCTCTGCCTCAGCCCCCTTTCATTGCAAGAACTACCCTGACTGTGAAGGAAGAAGAGAGATAGACTCAACTGCTGCTGTACATAAGATCACCTTTTCCTTCCAAGATGTCTAAGGTTAACATTACTTTTTCTACCACCACATTTTACAGATAATCACTGCAAAATGCCATATGATGATCCTTAGTTTTTCTCAGCCACTGCTAAACAAAGCAGCTATTTACCACATAAACAGTGTGCATTCTCAGCTTCCAACATTAAATTGCATCACATTGTGAGCATTTAATCAAACCGATCCACTTTAACACACTCCATTTATAATAAACTTTAGATGTGACTTGAGGTAATTTTTGAATATGTTAACTACCACACTAATTACATGTGGTAATCAAATTAACCAGTTAAAAAATATTCACTCTAATCAAACCAGTCTAACAGGGTAATAGTGTCAGAACCCAAAAATATACAGACATCCAACCACTACCCTTATTCCTTTTAAGAGTGGCATGGATTTTCACAAATAAATCTGCTGAGTCAATGATAACTTGAGAAAAATACACTTAGTTATGACCTCTTTAAATATGCATCACCCAGTTATGAGGAGTAGCTGTTACTTTTTTCTCACCTTTCCAGTTGAAACAAACATTATAAGGAGTTTTGAACTATAAAAGTGGACATACAGAGAAACTTCTACAACACACCCAACACAACAGGTCCATAAGGAAAAAGTTATCACAGAGTTCTTTCAACTTTAGACTTTATGTCCAAATGACATGTCCTTTAACATATGAAAAATGAAAACTATCAGAGCAAAATTGATTCAGAAGAGAAGAATCTTGTAACATCCAAGTCACTATTTCAGATATATCCAGGATTAGAAACTCTGATAAGGCATTTAATTGCCTCTCTCTCACCTGATTTGGGAATAGTTAAGTCATCTCCTTACAGACAAGAATCCACACTACTAATAGAAAGTCACTGTTAGACCTGATACTGCTGATGGTTTGATATAGTCCACTACTGCAATGTACAGTGGTGAAGAATTCATCCTCAAATTGAGAGATGGCTCTCAGTTCAGAGTTTTGTACCAAGTACTGTGCAAACATGGAACATTATGGCTGTTCGCTCAAGTTTGTTCAGTATATAATAGGAAGATTTCAGTATTTGGGACTGTCATTATAAATAAGCATGTTTTTATCAGCATTAAATGTATTCCATCAAAAGCAGCTGTTTTGTGAGCTGAACACTAGAGAAGCTTAGTTTCTACTTGACTGGTATCTGCTGTCCTGCACCCTTATCAGAGTATCTACAGCTTGTCACTGTCCTCTATAAACTTGTTCCAAAAGCCCTCCAATCTCCCTAACATTTCACACCTCCTCATAACCTTCCTCCCTTTCAACCCTGTGCCTCAACTAGCACCTTCCACATTCCCTAACCCCATCAGCCCACAGCAGTGTATGATCCTTCCCACATCTTCTCCTAATTAGCTCAGGAGAGGAGACACTACCTGCTGCAGCTGGATCCAGCATGGAAGCACCTATGGACTAGCCAGTATGCACATGGCAATTTGCCAGTCAACAAGCAAAACAGAAGACAGCTGTTTATCTCCTCTGGCACCTTCTCCCCAGAGAAGAAGTATGCACTTATTTTGGTTTCCTCTTTTCCACCCAGTCTGACCTTTGTGAAACTTTAAAGAGCTCTTGGAGAAACTTTGAGATGTCTATGCCACTGCCAAATTTGGCTGAAACCTACTAAAGCAGTTGAAATTTAATTGATAGAGTGATTACACAAGCTTTCTTTCCTTTGGAGAGTAGGCTAAAATCCCATTAACAGTCTTACTTATGTCATCCCGTCATTCCTATTCTTCATTTAAAAATAACAATTATATTCTACTGCATTAGCTTATGTAACCCACCCCTGAGCCAAAGTAGTTAAAACTTTCATCCTGTATTTATTAATTTATTTAGTTAGTTAGCTATTAAGTGTGTGTGCCTTTCTATACACATGTCCATTTTAAGGTACTTGATGTTATGAAAAATAAAATTAAGATCAGTGAAACCAAACCAAATCACTTCACTAATAAATATCCCCCAAAGTTTCTGGACTGGTATCATTGCAGACAAGAACTGAACTGCTTTTTCTCTAGCAAACTGTCAGCTGTTCTCATGGTTACGGTTCTAAGAATTTGGAATGACAGGTCACAGCTATGAAAATGAGTAGATTTATTTGGCATGTTTCTATCTAGTAAATAACATTCTCCTATAAAGAGGACAAGAGGCTGCTGTACATTATCATGGTGTTTATTCTCTGTGAAAACCATTCTTTAAAGTCTCTGTCCCAACAAAGAAGGTGCTAACCAGACTTCGTACTTCTTAAAACTGCTCAGTCGCAGAATTAAGACAAAAATACATAACTCTTGTATCCTCTCCATTACTATAAAGGCACACTGATGTTTTCACTCCAAGATTCAGCTGTGTATACACACCTCCCAATGGCATGAAGCAAGGCTACAAAAGTATGCTTCCCATTTAAATGCAGAAATGTTAGCTTTTGCCATAGGGTAAAATCTATTCTGTCAACTGGCTATTTAAAAAATAACCAATATGTCTTCTTTTAAGTTACTGCCAAGAGTTACAAAGCTCCAAATATGCCATTATGCAGTTTCCATTAGCACAGCTTTGCACAATTGTTTTTCACTGAACCCCAAGTTGAACAAACAGGACAGCAGCAGAATAGGCTTCTCTCATACTTCCCTCCCTTCACCGTTGGAAGGGTCTTCTTCCAGGAAAGCCAGGACAGCCCAATTTCTAAGCCTCTGCTAATTACTGCAAAATGGCATGAATAACTTATGCAGAGAAACTGGAACACCACCCACTGAGCTGTTCTCAGAGGTGGGCCTGCCCAGATGAGAACTGTCCCAGCGGAGCCAGGCTGGGACTGCACTGTCACCGTCAGCCATCGGCCCCAAGGTATTCACTGCCCCCTCACGGGCTCTAACACTCCAGGGACATGCCCACGTACTGTGCTCAAGAACAAACAAAAAATTAATATCATCATGATGTGTCAATCCATCCAACCCCAAATGCTCTCTGAAATACTTAACTGAATCACTCATCCTCTTGGAAAGTTGTTTGCCAAGTGAACTACCAAGAACTTTCCTCCAAGGAATACAGTCAGACACAGCACTCCCAGGCATACCATCCTGGGATTTAAGGCCTGAGAACTCCAGGGCAGCAAACCCTGGACACAGAGGCTCCTGAGCTTCCCATCTCATACACAGTCCTGCACAGGTAGCTTGAGAGCCCACAATATTTCAGACTCAGCTGGGTCTTGATCTCCAGATCAACAGTAGAGAGGCCTGGGAGGGCCTTCTTCAGCTTAGGTCTCAAGTTCCTGGGTCTCCAGATGGAAGCCTTGAAGCTTTGATAACAGGAGCATTATCAGAATTTCTACTCCCACAGTTGAAGACCTGGGCAAGTTTCCAAGGTCCCTGGTAGGCACTGGAGAGCCTGGTAGGCTTGACAACCCAGCAGTTCTCTGAGCACTGGTCTGAGCTTAATCATAAGGCACCAGGCTCCAAATTAACTTCTAACATTTCCAGAGAAAAGTCTCAGAGAATTTCCTAATACAAGAGAAATTTTAAAATGTCAAAATTTCCCATGAATTAGGAAACAGTAACTTTGGCCCACCTCTGATTCCAGTTTCCTTCAGAAAAGTCTCTATGCTTTGTGTTCCACTCTTAGAACAAGCCTTCACCTATTAAAATACACTGAAAACAATAAATATAAGCAAAATGTTCCAAACTGCCTCTAAATAAAATCTTCAAAATATAAAACCATTCCACAGGTTATCCTAAAATTTGTAGTTATTTTCACTTGCATGTGTGTGCCTTGAACCCAAAGCCTTCCATTCTAAAACAAACATTCATCCTGCCTCAAGATTTACGAGTTGAAAGAAAACATCCTGTAAAGTTGAACCCACAGAGGTTCAAAGCATAGACTCCAGTGAGTATGAGGTCACTGTTTTGCTGAAGAAACAACTGGACAGCATTGTCCAGTAGCAAAAGACATCAATCACAAGAACTGTCCTGGATACCTCCAGGTACTGGTGAGCAGTGAGGCCACCTGAGATGAAGGGCAATGTGCCTGACCACAGGAGAAACAGCAGATCCCTGGAATTCAAGCTCTTGGTAGGTAATGCAGCAAGGAAGGGAGGGATGAACCATGTAAGCAGTCACTGAGCAGGTGAGCCCATTTAATTTATTAGGTAGTGCCATGAAGTTCTGCTGGTTTAGAGTCCTAGGTACCAGTCCCTGCTCTGGTTTGACAACTTGCCACAGAAGGGATAATGAGATAAAGAAAATCAGCCAGAATGCAAGCTCCTGGGCACAGTTTGCCCCATCTTCTCCTACACTGCAGGTATGGAAACATAACTCAGCCTTTTAAAACAGCAAGTATTTCACTTGAGTTGAGGGAATACTTACTTTACCAAGGAGGAATTAAACAGTCCTGCAGCTGCACTAAAATTTGGAAAACTGCAAAAACTTTTTCAAAAACTGAATTATTATAATACTATTGAAGTTCTCATTTTCCCACACACCTAAGTGAACAGGATGGTCTCTCAGAGTTTAAAACATTTATAATATGGATATTTTTAGTTTGTCTATAAATCAACATTAGAGATCTTCTTCTTTTAATATTTTATTTTATTGTCATTAAAAGGTGACTATAAAGACTTCCTAAAAGAAAGTAGCACCACTCACATGATATATGCATGTCAGACTACCACGAAGGATACAGCCCAAATCATTTAGGTCTCAATACTGCATTCAGTACCAATGACTTCAGAGATGCAGAAGCATAAGCTTTGAGGTAGCACAGCTTCTCATCTGAATAATCAGTTTTGCTTCAGTCTATATTCACAGACAGTTTAACCAACTAGCACAATGCCATCTCAGAGTTCTCTTACTGCTGAAGCATCATCACTTAATTCTTGCTGCACACATACTGCCGTAGCAGGGATATTGAGTCAAATTATCCTATGGCCTTTTATTATCTTTAATTTCTGTTCTCCTGCTACTTTCACAAAATCTCATAGCACGTCTTTTAGAAAAGACAGCAAAACAACAGTAATTTTTTCTCATGCATACCAGATTCTATCTCAGAACCAAAAGTACAAACTAAGTATTATTATTACAGGTCTCTTTATACTCAAAATGACAAAGTACAAATCCCTTTTTGTTCCTCTTCCAAAATCAGGCCACAAGTTGATGCAAACAAAACCAATATTGTGCACAGTATTTTAGTTCCTGTACTATGTATCCTCTAAAGTAGTAAACCCACAATTACCATGAGAAAAGTCCAGCTGGGGGTATCACCTACAAGTTGCATTACTTCTTCTTTATACCTTTTTTATCAAAGCATATGTTCTGCTTGAAAAGAATTCAGCACCAATGAGTTGGCAGTAGAACAACAATTTGAGCAGCAGTGTCAATGAAGGTGGGAGGGGGAATTCACTAAAGCTACATTTTTCAGGTACAAAAGCCTGAGAAAAACGCTACATGGAGTCAGGCAAATATACATCAAAGACCATGAAAAGGCAACTAACTATATGCCTTTAAAAGTTCATTTCATGGATGAAAGCTGCCAGATTACAGAGGGGATTTACTGAGAAGAATGTGTTGCTGCCAGAATGGACAAAAGCATGCATTCTATCCATTCCAAGCTCCTCCCCATCTCCTGTCATGCTCACAGCAAGAAGTGGCTCAAAAATTGACAACCATAGACTCCAGGACTGAAAGAGACCAAAAATACCTGCTGGGAAATGCCTGGAAAAATTTTATTTTGAGCATCTGACACAGGAGACTGGAAAAAAGAAAAAAAAAACAACCCACTTATGATCAAAAAACATCTCCCCATATTCTTGGGATGTAAAGTACAACTCCACAGCAGAAAGAAACAGCGCACACCTGGTCGGGTTTTTGAGGAGCCCACGTGCAGAAGCGCTTTTCCAATCGGCGCAGCAGCCTGTGCACTACAGCGCACTGCTGCCAGCCCAGGACAGGAGTTTCCCAGAGCTTTCCTGGAGTTGGGTCACAGAAACCTCACTCCAAGCGGGAGCATCTATTGGCCCCTGAAAAGCCCGGGAGGCGTCCAGCTGCCCGGCCAGGGCGAACCGCTCACCCCGCGCCCCTACCTGGCTGGTGTCCTCGCCGTGCTCCAAGTGCACGATGCCCTGGCTCCTACACTCCGTGTCGCTCAGCACGTCGTCCTCCGAGTCCTCCAGGAGGGACGAGGAGCCGGTGGAGGAGATCGAGGAGTTGGACAGTCTGCGGGACTGCAGGTGCAGCGAGCTGCCCGTCCTCAGCCCGCCGCCCTCCGGCCGCGGCTGCCGCGCCTGGGGGCTGCCCTGCACCTCCTCGCTCTCCTCGGCGGTGACGGTGAGGCGGGGGATGACGGGCGGCAGAACCCCGTTCGGGGGTCGGCAGCCCCTCTTCGGCCGGTCGGGCAGCTGACGAGCGGCTGCGGCGGCGACGGCGGCGCAGCGAGCCTCGAAGAGAGAGCAGAGCTCCCCCACGGTCAGCCGCTTGGCCCGGCTGAGCTCCGGGCTGCTGTGCAGCCCCGCGCGGGGCTCCATGGCGGGGTCGGCGCCGGGCGCCTGCCGAGCAGCGCTCCAGGACCGGCGGCCGGAGGCGTGCATGGGGAAGCGCCGCGCCGCCGCCGCCGCCGCCGGGGAAACTTCTTTGTGGCTCAGTCAGTCTCCCGCGGCTGCCCGGAGCCCGGCGGAGAGGTGCATCTCCAGCCCACCCTGCCCGGGCAGCTCTGAGTCACCCGCGGCGACAGCCGGAGGCTGCTACCGTGCCCGCTGACCCGGCGCCAGGGCCATGGGGGCGCGCTGAGCCCGCCCGATCGCCCGCCCGCCGCCACCGCCCCGCTCCGCCTCGGCGCTGAGGGGAGGAGCGAATCGAATCGCACCGAGCCGAGTCGAGCCGCGCCGCGGGAACCCCTGCCCGCCCCTTCCCGCCGCCGCCACCACCGTCACCATCACCGCCCTTTTGGTTTCGCTTTCCCTGCGGCGGCCCCCGGGGAGCGGCCTGGGGGTGTCCCGGTGCCCGCCCGGGTGTGGCGCCCCGCGCCCGCCTTACCTCCGCGCCGCCGCTCCCGCCCGCCGCCCCTCGCCGGCCGCGGCTCCCCGGGCACGGCGGCTGCGCAGCGCGGCGCGCCCCGGCCGCCCGCGGGCCGGAGGGGCGGCGCGGCCCCGCAGCCCGGCCCCGGCTGGGGACGCGGAGGGGGTGGCCCCTGACCCTCCCGGGGGATTTCGACCCCCTCAGGGCTGCGCGTGGCGGTCTGGGGTCCGTGTGTGACCATCCCCTCGATGCGCGCTGACACCGGGGGCCACCTCCAGGCCTCCGCGGCTGTCGTGGCGGGACCGCGGCATCCTGGGGTGGCTCGGCGCACCCCGCGGGGGCGGGGATGTGACTGGGCTGTCACCAGCCCGCGGGGATCAGTGGTGAGTGAGTGACCGCGCGGTGCCAGTAGCTGAGGGCGCTCCCCCGGCCGTGCTGCGAGTCCCCGCGCCTCGCTGTAGCATCCCCGGCGGGCTGCGAGCGGCGTGGGACAGGGGCTTGGGGCGGCGCCGGCCTCCCGGGAAGCTCGAGTTGTCCGTCAGTCAGCGCGTTACTGCTGAGCAGTGCTCAATCAGGTTCCCTTCAGCCGCCGGTTGCTGCGATACCCAAGCCCCCTTGAAGGAATTTCAGCGTTTGACACCCCCTGCCTTGGTACTTCTTGCCTGCTGAACTCCCACTCTTTACCTAAAATGTAACCCGTGCTGGGCTGCGGCATGTGTTGTAATTGTAGCTATTAAGACCTTTGGAACAGGAAAGGCGTTCTACCGTAGGGTTACATCAGCTGAAACGATTACTAAAATTAATAATTTTGGAATCAAATGCTAAAGTCTTCAGCTGAGTTTTTGCTCATTTATCTCATTGTTTCCTTGTACTCTCCCATCTGTCTCTCACCATCTGCTCTCTCTTGCCTGGTGCTTGGGCTGGGAGCTCCACCACACCCAGCGCAGTCCCAGCCCGGGCCACGGCTGGGACTCCTCCCTCCAGTGATGCTATAAATGATTTGTTAACCTGTCTTGTGATTCGGTCAGATTATTTGGCCACAGTTGATTATTTTACATCCTGATATTTCAGACTGCCTTTGAAAAAGGCTGTTCCAAAAGGCAGCCTTCTCCTGAGGTGGCTGCTCTGCTTCTCACAGGGCCCACACCTTGTGAATGCTCAGGAACAGACAGAAAGACAGCTGGGAAACTTAAAAAAAAAAAAAAAAAATCGGTGATTTTTGGACACTTTTCTGTAACCAGGTGGTGCCTAGAAAGGAATTTGGGAAGTCTGGATTTTCAACTTAAATGGCCAAGCTTTGTGGTAGACTTAGTTTTGTGTAAAAGCCGTGGTGGGAATTCTCCCAAGGTGTATGTGATGGGGGAGGCAAGGCTGACAGCTGCCACCAAATTATGTGAAAACACAACTGGTAAAGTGCACAGTAAAATGGTTGTCAGTGCACTTTCTCTCCAACAGGCAGTGAGAACACCAAAGCACCTGTAGGAGGGTATTCCTTCATGATAGACTGTAATGGATTTACATTCATTCTGAAAGAAGATAGTTAATGCTCTTATTATTAATTTTGCAATCAGTTTCAAATTCCATGTAGCAGAAAGGCAGTCTCAAAACATGAAAATTTATTAGACCCAATATATACCTAAAGTCATAACAGTTTAATCAAATAATGATTTTATAATTGATGTTTTTATAAGAATACTCACAGTAATAAATTTATAGATAGAGTAGAAAATGCAGAGGGCAGTTTTAAATGGGTATTCAAGATTATACACACACACAGGTTGGACCCATGTAACTCCTTTATGTCACTGTGCCAGCTTCTGTCTGTAGATAAGCAAGCTGGAAAAATATATTTATTCACAGGAGAGGGGTTACGTGTGAGCAAACAGGGCAAACAGGAACCCTTCAGGAGAGCCCTGCTGCATGTGGAAGGACATTTCAGTTTCCAGTCTCTTTTAGCCGTTGCTCTGTCTGCTGATTCTGCAATTACAAGATTATGTGTGGTCTATGATTAGGAAACCTTATTTAGGAAACCTTAACCTTGGCAACGGTTCTGGGACTACCAACTCAGTTCAGTTATAAAATATCATTTAAGAGATTTTACTTTCAACTAATGAAGACGGAAACAAAAACATGCAATACATTATCATTTTAATAAATATATGTATAAAAATTGTCCTTTCATAATACTGATTAGTGAGGATTGCTTGGATAAGGTTAGATGAGTTTAATTGACTTCATTTATAGCATATCTGCTCTAGAGAGCTACTGGTCTCTGAAGTTTGTGTGAGATTTAACTCAAAATGTTTCAAAGCTACTCGGAGAATCAAGAGATTCTTCAGTCAGTATCACCACATTTCTTAAGTGTACAGTTGTTTTAACAAATGGAATGGTCCTGTGTCCTGACAAAGTGCTGGTGACTTGTACTTTTCGCTTGTGAAATCCTGCATTCCTGACAGGACAGGGCTGCCCGCATCCACTGGTGATGCTTGCCAAGAGTTGGCTCTGATGAGATACAGATAAATATGTCCCTGTTGTACAGATGGGTGAACTGATAGACAGTACATGAGTTGACTACAGATATATAGTCAGTCGGGGGCAGGAACAGGGAGCTTCAAATTTGCTCTGTGCTACTGTAACTGCCAGATCACATTCCCACCTCCAGGGGTGAAGCGTTTTGCTTATCACAGTCATTCTGGCTCACATCGGTACTGCTGCACACTGCCAAGGTTTCACATTTCACACACGCCTGCTACAAAAACAGCTTTCTGCCTTTATTTATATTGGCAAAAATAAAAGTCCATTTCATTCCCATGAAATCCCTTTCTAAACATTGTTATCATTAACATATTGCTTATTTCTACTTCCTTTCACTTTGTGTTCCCATAGGGTGTCTAAGCCCTGACGATACAGGGGCAAAGATTCAACGGACATTTCTAAATAGATTAGAAAGATTTTATAAAGACAACAGTTTAAATATGATCTAGAGGGGAGCCTTGGGTTTAACTTGGCATGTGTAGTATGTACATAATTGTTCACTGCCCACATGAGATTTTTCAGAGACCTTAGAGCATGACAGCTGAGAAACACCACCTTCTTCAAATTCGGTGCTGAGCATGACCTCAGAATGCCTGAGAAGCATTTGAGCACTGTGATTCACAAGTCTCTCTTGGATGCAACAAGCACAAGCATTTATTAGTAGTTACTGTATCTCTTTCAAGATATAGCTGGGGAGAAAAGGAGTTGGATGTGTTTTTATACAGAAAGGCCCTTTTTTCCAGAACTGGAAGAAAGGCACATGGCCCAAGTGCTGGCCGTGCCTAAGGGAAAATCCCAAATTGCCCACAGCCATTCATGCCTGAGGCAGAATTTCCTCTCTGTGACTGAGATGAAGAGCACATCTCTTCCTGGGAAGCCAAGGGGGAAAGTGGTGGGTGGGTTGCCTGCCTCTCAGGAGTGGTGTCAGGAGCAGCTGTGCCAGGGGACAATGCTTCTCTGCACAGAGGAGGTGGGAGCAGAGCAGGTGATGGCGTAACCAGCCCGGTGGAGCTGGCAGAGGAGCAGCAGCAGGGACAGCAGGCAGCCTCGGTGGCTCATCACCAGCTCCAAGCTCATCACCAGCTCTAAAACACCTGGCCACGTGTTTTAGTTGTTCTGTCTTTGCTGCTCATTAGAAAAAGAGAGCAAGTTAGTGCACGTTACAGTCACATCCTCTTTTTGTCATACAAACACAACCAGGTCAAATTATGCAAGTACACAGCTGCTGCATGCAAGAAGAGAATGAGACTCCAAATACAGGTCATATGACATGAAAACAATTGCTGCACTAAGTGGGAGCTCTTTATTTTTGGGATTAATTTTTGTAGGTTATTCGCCAAATTTCTCTATGCAAGACATTTATATATTTTTTATATAAATTTTGGACACCTAATAAATGAAAGTCATATTAAAAAGAAAAAAGGGAGAATGTCTTTTTACCAAAGAAGAAGCAAAACTGTAACTGATCTCAGTGTATGGATCAGACGAACCTGCAGGAAAGAGACAATAAACTATGAAGGTCCCCTCGTGGCTGGAATTAAAATTACATGTCCAAGTCACGCCGGCACAAAGTATCCCCCGACTATTCAGCTACCTCACATACTTAAACTGGGAAGAGGGAGACAACACACCTCAGACAAGTCAGATGCCACTGCATCAAACACTTGGATGCAAGTGTTTGAGATCATGAGGTGATGGCTATGGCAGTGAGAAAGGACACAAAGGATAAGGCCCCAGGGGAGGAAGGAGTGTGCACAGCACCCCTGCTAACAAAATCTCTGCTGGTGTATAGAGCATAGGGTTACTCTATAAGAAAGGGGAGGGAAATACTCTGGAAAGAAAAAGCTACACAGGAGATTAAGATCACCACAGAGATGGAAAAACTTGGGAGAAAAAACATTTTTGTCCCACATCTGCACCATCTCATGCTGCAGGCAGTTGCTGTTCTTTGTGATGAAAGAGGAAGAGAAATGCCTTTTCTTGTCACTTCCCTCTCACTACTTTTATCCCTCACATTCTTACTGCTGGCCTGGGAGCCAATATATCCAGGGAATAAAATCAAATGGGGGAGAAGAAAGGGCCCCAGAGGTAGTATTCCATGACAGAAAACGTGTGCTGAAAGGAGCAACCAGGTAGCAGCATCACTGGTTGCAGGGTATTGGTTTGGCATGCGAATTGTGCGCTCCCTTCTTAAAGTTCCCGTAGCTCCACAGAAGAGTATCTGAGATACTCTCATGGTTTCTGCTTATGTTTTCTCTGGTTTTGCCTTAAATAAAGGATTTATCTTCCACAGCTGGCATTTTAGCAGAAAATCCACACAAAAATTTTGTAAGTAAGCATAGTTGTTATTTTTGACTAGCCATTTGTAACCCCTCAGAACACTGGGACGTATTTGTCTGTATTTATGGCGACACTTGCATCAAATTTTGTGGACCTACTCCTGGTTTATGATAGCGTAAGGAAGAGGAGGATATGTCTCATTGTGAATACAGACAGACAGTTTCAAGAAGTTTAATTTCACCTGTTCATCTTGCAATCTGTGGGTGTGCTTAAAGAACAAATTATGGTTCTTCCCTATCGTTAAAAGACATCTTCAGCAAAAATCTATTCAACTTCTGAGACATTTAAAGGAATAAACTATTGTGGTAGTTTGGCCCTGGCTGGATGCCAGGTGCCCACCCAAGCCACTCTATCACCCTCCTCCTCAACTATACAGGGAAGAGAAGATATAATGAAAAGTCATGGTCTGAGGTAAGGCCTGGGAGAGATCACTCCCTGATTACCACCACAAGTAAAACAGACTCAACTTGGAGAAATTAATTGAATTTATTATTAATCAATATTGAACTAAGATAATGAGAAGTAAACCAAAACTTAAAAATCACCTTTCCCCATCCCTTCCTTCTTCCTGGACTTTATTTTGTTCTCAGTTCTCTGCCTCCTCCCCTCAGAGATGCAGGGAGACAGGAATGGGGATTATGGTTAGTTCATCACATGGTTCCTGCTGCTGTTTCCTCCTCAGAGGAAAGACTCCTTCCCCTGCTCCAGTGTGAGGTCTCACCCACAGGAGACAGTCCTCTACAAACTTCTTCAACATGAGTCCTTCCCCCAGACCACAGTTCTTCACACACTGCTCCAGTGTGGGTCCCTTTCCATGAGTTGCACTCCTTCAAGAACAGTGTCCAACCTGGATCTGCCACAGGGTCACAGGTCCAAGCAGCAAACCTGCTCCAGAATGGGCTCCTCACTCCATGGGTCCTCAAGTTCTGCCAGGAGCCTGTCTCAGCCTGGGCTTCCAGCAGGTCACAGCCTCCTTTGGGCATCCACCTGCTCCAGTCTGGGGTCCTCTGGGGCTGCAGAAGGATTTCTGTCCCCCTGTTGACCTCCATGGGCTGCAGGGACACAGCTGCCCCACCTATGGTCTGCACCAGGGGCTGCAGGGGAAGCTCTGCTTCGGTTCCTGGAGCACCTCCTGCCCCTCCTCTGCACTGACCCTGGTGTCTGTGCAGTTGTTTCTCTCACATATTCTCACTTCTCTCTCCTGTGTCTGCAAGTACTTTTGCACAATAACATTTTTTTCCTCCTCAAATGTGTTATCCCAGAAGCACTTCTACCATCACTGCCTGGCTCAGCCTCAGCCAGCAGCAGATCTGTCTTGGAGCTGGGTGGTATTGGCTCTGTCAGACACAGGGAAAGCTTCTGGCAGCTTCTCAAAGAAGCCACCCCTGTAGCCCCCATATATGCAAACCAAATAAAATTATAAAAACCTCAGTAGACTATGGGAAAAAAAAAAAAAACCAACAAAACTGAAAGTCTGAAATAACTAGATTTTAATGAAGATTTAAGCTAAATATGATATTTTCCACAGAAACTATCACTACTAGTATTTTTTACAAAAATCTGGCATGGTAGCTTAATTGAAATAGTCTTTTTAATGGTGTTACTACCCAAATGTGGTCAAACATTTATATCTCAACAGTCACAGGTTTTTATTTCCCTTTGCAAGAGGAAAATCTCTGGAAAACTCGTAAAACTTCTTACTGAACAATTGACTACCTGCATGCTGGAGATAGGAGAGCTTAGTACACACAGTTTGTTTTGCCAGTTCATTTGACAGTGCTGCATTAAGAATCAAACACATCCTGAAAAGTCACAGACACACCCTAGTGAGATTAATGATGCCACATGAGTCTATATTTAAGAAAAAAATCTAAGCAGCAGTAACTACTAAGCAACAAGCAAACAGCTTTGTTTTAATGTAAGGGTCTGGATTGTGCTTGTGCAAAATGACTCCAAATGGTTTGTAGAGGTTTTTTTAGGATATAAATGGTTCTCTTTGGCATGACCTATCTCCAAAATAGTTCCAATATGTCTCTTACAAAGCTCACTTTTTCCTCTGTATTCCCAGCACCTGTTGGCACACACATTTGGCCAGCTTTGTGGACTGGACCACAGTATGACACAGAACTTGGCAGAGACTTTTATTCACAAGACTTGACTGTTTGTCTCTGGAATCAACTCAAATATAGAATAAAAATAGTAATGCAAGAGAGAAGAAAAAGTAAAATAATTTGAAAAAAATACCCAGGAAACTTTTTCTCTGGGGTTTTTGACATTTCTGTTTCAGAAAATCAAATATTGCATGCTTTATGTTTATTTGCCTGGGAGAAGTACTTTCTTCATTTGAAGTCATAGGAACCCATTTTGCACTAATGTAAGTATGTCCATGTTGTCACTGTCTTCAAGGAGTTTTTCACTATAGGCATTGGAAATTTTTCAGGCAGAGAGTGTTGCAAAGGAGTGTATGCCATAATGACTTCCTTCAGTCGATCATAAACGTGTCAGGGAAAAGAGTGGCCTATGAAATCCCACCAAAAGCAGAAGAAATGAAGTATAGGCAGAGAGGCAGGTGCCCGGCCTCGCCGGTAGCGCAGCGGCCGTGCCGGGCCCGTTCAGCACCGCGGACAGCTCAGGGCCCCGGGCCCCGGGCCACCGCCGCGGCCACTCCGGCACCGCCTCCGCCGGGCCTGAGCCCCGGCCCTCGGTGCGGGTTGCCGAGAGCTCGCCTCGCTACTGCCAGACGCTGTAACTGTGACATTGGTACCACAGCAGAGTTTAAAACCAGCACAAAACCTACAAACCTGAGTTTGTACTCTGTTCTGTTTGTAGTTCTGTCTTCAAAACAGAGAACCCATATTTTGTCATCGTGTTGAAATCTCCAACACTACTGTCACGAGTAATGCCTTTACAAAATGTCTGATAAGGTTTTTAAACAGTGTCCTGGTTTGGGCTGGAATAGAGCTCGTTTTCTTCCTAGTAACTAGTACAGTGCTGAGTTTTGGATTCAGTATGAGAATAATGTTGACAGCACGCTGTTGTTTTGGCTGTTGCTGAGTAGTGCTTACCCTAACCAAGGGTTTCTCAGTTTCCCAGGCTCTCCCAGTGAGGAGGAGCACAAACAGCCGGGCAGGGGGAAACAAAGCCAGGACAGCTGAGCTGAAAGGGCCAAAGGGATACTCCATCCCATAGAACATCATACCCCGTATGTAAACTGGGGGGAGCTGGCCAGGAGGTGTCTTTGTCTCTGCTGCTTCCACCATTGCTAAGAGCACACAGAGTTCTCTTCAGTAACTAAACTGGGATTGTAGATCATTAGATTGGGTTTCCATCTGTTTCTCTTTCCATGTGAGCAGATTGCTAGAAAAAAGACGCTGACAACAAGACAAATAAACCAACCATTCTTCCTTGTAAGGAGCTGCATAACCATGAGTCAGGGGTAGCCAATCTTTCACCAAATTATTCTAATTCCTCTGATAGAGTAAGTAGCACAGCAACCAAGCATTCCTCCAGCCTCCTGAACTCTAGGTGTTTTCCACTGTTTTGTCTTTTCCATGGGACTAGTAGCACAATTTGTCAACAGTGATAAACAAAGTAGCCCTGCAAAAGTACCAGGGAAAAATATTCCATGCTTTTACTGGCATAAAATATATTAACATAGCATTTAACATCAAGGAAAAAAATACAGCAAAATGAAGAAAAATTGTCAGACGTGCTTTATTCATGCATCATTGTCTCAGGTAAGTACAATTTGGCAAGGTTGCCTGATGACTAGACAGGAAGCAAAGAGAAACATACATCCTCTTTGAAAACGCAAGCAGAAGACTTCTGCTTCCCTAATGGGGTTGTTATCAAGCTGAGGAAACAATTTTTGGGTTTTGCTTTACGAAGCAGACAAGTGTGGCTATTAGTTACAATATTTACTAACTGGAAGCTAATATTTTTGTAGGGTTTTTTTTTTTCTGAATATCAGTTGGAGTAATAATGACTCCTATTTATCTTATAATGTTACCAAGGTTCTTGCCAAAGAGCTTGAGAAATTGCCTCTGAGAGCATAAGCACCTTTAGAAATGGAAAGACTGGGTTGAGATTATACAGGGGCACTGATTGCTGTTTGTTTGCTGGATTTCATTTTCATTCTAGAAATTGCATTTCTCTCATAGGCAGTTTTCTGTAACTGTCATGAAAACATTTTCACTTTGATACACATGCATATGGATTCCTGGAAAACAATATTATTTCAGCTTTCATCATGTTCAGCAGAACTTTGGCTGAAATTAATAATGGAGGTATTGAGTTGCACTTTATACAGAAAATGCCTAATGACAGGTTACATATTCACATATAACCATATGCCATACCTGTTTTTCAGGTTGTCAAATGAGGCTAAAACTCATAAAAAGATATTCAGAGAGACTGAATGGATAAATATCTTCCTGAAAAAATGACAGTGTTGAATCACAGCACGCAAAAGAAAATGCCTTTCCAAATAGTTTTATATAAAATGGAACCATAAAGTTCAGTTAGAGCTTAATTATAAATCAAATCCATAATGCCATATTTTCCTGCCCAGTTGCAAGCCAGAACATTTTTTTACAAAGGTAGGCTTTCACCATGGAAGGAGCTAAGTGCAGTACAGAAACAAGAAATTCTTTCTGGGACAGCACAGTGTAACTTCCAGTGTCAGCAGCTGGTCAGTCCTCACCACCCAGCAAGTTAGGTAGGAAAGCTTGTGGTGAACCTGTAAAAAAACTACTGGGACAAGAAAGCCACTAGTGGAAAATTGAAACTAAATTTTTGTCCAGGGAAAGAGGAAGATAATCAGAAAGAGAAGGGAAGAGAAGAAGAGGGAGAGAAAGAACAGGCGTGAGAGTCTTGAGATACACGGCTTCAGGGAAAAAAAATGTAGAATTGAAACATAACTCCCATCCAGGACCTCTGCCCGGGCGAGCCTCCCTTGCCGAGCCCTTTTCGCCACCAGATGGCCCCATGTGGACGCGGATGATAACTGAATACTTGCTCCAA
The DNA here is from genome assembly GCF_024509145.1 of Vidua macroura. NCBI lineage: Eukaryota > Metazoa > Chordata > Aves > Passeriformes > Viduidae > Vidua > Vidua macroura. The sequence continues at coordinate 37,618,857 of NC_071576.1, forward strand.
AGACTTCGGGTGCTTCAGTGCCTGATTTCCAAGAATCCTAACTGTCAATAGGGAAATAAAACGAAACAGAAACAAACCCAAACGTCCAAAAGTCTGTACTTATGAGGCTAGGGATTTTGAGCAGTCCAGGTTCAAGATCTTAGATTAGAATACACATCTCAAGTCCTGGGATGTTTTTCATGGAGTATCATGGTTCAGTTTTTAAATCACAATAAGTGATTTGTTCCTACAAGAGTTGGCAAGGGTTGTACTGAACTGAGAGTACAAATGGGAACTTAATAATATGTGACATACCTTGGTTCATACTTTCAATCTATGTGGCATTTGTAAAGTCCCAGGTTTGCATCCAGCTTTGGGTGCTCCAGGAGAGCTGGAAAACACGTGGAACTGTAGAGAATTCAAAAGAGGGCAGCACAGATGAACAGAAATGAAACATTGTCAGTGTGCAAAGCCTGAAAAATTGGCTTGCTAAGCTGTTTGACAAAGAGCTTTGTTGGCCAGTTGCAGGCAGCAGCTGGCGTGGGCAGGCTCCTTAGTTAAATTTCCTAGCCAGAAGTTATCATCAGGATAATAATCTGCTTATATTAATTTGTTTGCTTTTTCCCTGTGTTTGTTTCTTACCTGTGCTGTCTTTCTGAGATAGGATGGACCTAAAATCAATTGTTTAATGTCAGGTGGATTCTCTCTTAAATTTGTCTTATTTCAAGTTAATGCTTATTTCAAATTAAAAACCTTAAGGGGCTTTTTTGCCATGCAGGCATCCCTAAGGACCAATCTTAACAGATCTCTGAGGGTAAACAAAACTTAACCCTGCAGAGAATGATGGCCCCTCATGAGAGAGGGTTTCCTGGCACTTTTGGTTTATAATTAACAGAGGCCTCTGAAACCTGATGTAAATCCCCAAAAGAGCTTTCTTCCTTAACCACTAAACCTATCTGAATAGAAGATGAGCTTATTTTTAAGAGGGTGGAATGCCTTCAAAACATCCTTCACTTTATGTTTACATCCCAGCTTGTAGTAGGTAATATCCCACTGGTGGAGCAGGTTCTTGAAGAACTTTCTCAAACAAAAACCCTTGTGAAAATAGTTGCAATACATCCAGCAACGTTCACCTGACAACAACTGTGCCTGAGTAAGTCAGCATCTGTAGCACCTGTTTGGAGACCCCCAGCTGTGGGAACTCAGCAGGAGTCCATACATGCAGCTCAGGTAAATACTGAAGAAGGGATCTGGGGAAAAAATGGAGGACAATGCAATCAAGAGAGGTAAGAGTCAGGATATTAGTCATAGATTTGTACATAAAGATCTTTCCCCCTAGTTCTGCTACAGAATTAGAAATATAAACTGGAGTATGCCTACCTACATTTGGGTACTCATGATAAGTTCTGCTCTGAGCCCCACTTGTGGCTGGATTTTTGCACCTTTGGTGGGACTCCACAAATGCTGCATAATCTTGTTAACAGGGTTATGGGGAATGGGACTTTTTGAGAAAACCTTTTCATCTTGCTAAGCTTTCGTACATCTCCAAAATAAGGCATAATAAGCGTCCTGAATATGTAAAGGAAGTATTTTTGTAGTGGTGAGCAAAGGTGAGGTGTATATGGGGAGTGCTGAAACAGTGTGGAGCCATTTCCTTTTCACAGACTTGATCCTGTTATGCATCATTAATTTTTGCTCTGCTGATTCATTTGGAATTTCAACCTCAGTATACTGACTGAGAGTTATCATCACTTGAGCTTTTTCTATAAAAATAGTTCTTACTAGAAGCAGCATTGTAATTGCCCCCCTATGTACATTTGATACCTGTTCAGAACTTGCAAGAGGAAGTTCCTGAAATTTCAGACTTTTCTATCAGGTAAATTCTCTGCCTGATTTGATTTTATTTGGTTTACATTGATTTATATATGTCACCCAATCCAATAACTTTTAGTTTTATATTAAAGTATGTCCTAAATTATAATTCTGGAAGGAAGGGAGGTAAGAACTGCTGTGACAGAGAGAAATCATATCAGGCCAAAGGCAGGATCGTGGAGTGTTGGTGCCTTTTTTTTTCCTGTTTCATTTTCTTTTTCTACTTCTATGAAAGACAAGCCAAAAAAACTGGCTATCATTGAGCTAAAAGCTTTTCACTTATTAACACTCTAAACACAGAAATGGAATCACCTTGTAGCAGTGATCAGTGAATACTGCAGTTGGTCTGACGTGCGATTACTTGCATGGGTGGTGTTTCCTCTTCTTCCCGTTAGTCAGAGACACTTCTGTGGAACAGCAAACATTTGAAGTTTCATTCTCACACCTTTTATTCTGTTCATAATTGTCCTGCTCTTTGAAGTTCTCTGAGTAAGAAACCACTAATCACAGTTCACCTGTTAAGACTCAAGTACAAAACTGTGTGAAAAATTAGGACTGCTTGCAGGCAGAATAATTGTTTTTAAAGTGGAGGAAGCATCTTCTTCAAGGAACAACTGGTGACATGGTCTCCATTGCTGACAGACAAGGATCATCAGTTAGATCTGTTATACTTCTATGAAGAAAGTGTGATGTCAGGTTTGTGGATACCTATCCTGAAAGCATGTGTGAGGACTTCCATGAGAGTGGGAAAAGTATCTTATTTTCTCACTGCTGATAGATAGATTTGTGGGAAAGAAGCAAATTTGGCTTTGCAAGATTTTTTTTCTTTCTCTTCCTTTTTTACCGCTTATTTGCATTTTTTCTCCGAACTGGAACATGCATTAGTATTTGCTAATTCTTTCAATTCTTTAAAATTTATATAAGTCAGATGTATTAATGTATCAAAGCAGAGGCAAGCAGCTTTGGATTCATTGTTGCCAAATAGCATGCAGCCTTTGTTTTGATTTGATAGAACAACTTTGAGGTAGGTTTGTTTTTCAAACAGATTGAGAAGGATGAACAAATAGATTAATGTGTTAACTCTCTACAGTTTATTAAGGAAATCAGAAATGAACATTGCAATTATTATATTGCAGGCATATAACAATAAATCAGAAGATGAATTATGCCATTCCCTCCCCATTCAAATTCTCCCCAGGGCCTAAGCCTCACCACACTGCCTCCACCCTTGCTCCCAAATGCAAGAATCCATTTTCCTCCCAGGAACACATCACCAAGGGTTAGCATCCAAAGGAAAGAAGCTCCACTGAGGGTTATTCTCTGGGCAAAAGTCAGGAGGGAGCCCAGCTCAGCTTAGAGCTTTGTTCTGGACAGTGCATTTGTAGGAAAGAGAGTACACCTGTTGTTATATGGGGCACGCATGCACACATATGTCCTCTGCAGCTTTTTTTTTTTCAGACCCACACCAGCAAAACAGCATTACAGCAGCCAGTGATCTGAGGCAATGTGTTTCTTACAGTTCCCTATAGGCAAATAGCAAAACTCAAAGTCTGCTGTGATTACAGAGATTTTTCTGCTTTAATAGATACCCTTCTGCTACTCACTAATGCTTGTGATGAATGAATTAGCCATCATTTTTCTGCAACCATTGTAGGAACAATATGTGAACCTGTGAAAGAGGAAATAAGAATAGAAAGCCACTCACATCTAACAGCAAGAAACTGGAGGGGGGTGTTAACACTGACACCAGCAAAGACGTGTATAAAACTCTTTCAGTATCATTTCTTCAGAGCTTTCCTAGGCTGGATGAGGGTGCCAGAGTACCCATGTATTTTTAGATATCCTTACAGCTTCAGACATAGCTCTGGAGGGATCTCTCATGTAGAAGTGAGTTATGAAGCAAAACTTATTCCCCTCTACTTCTGCATGATCTGTCAAAGAATGTAGGAGAAGCATGTAGCTCTGATTCAGGAGAGACTGCATCCTTCTGCATAGCCTTAACTTTGATGGGAGTAATTTCCTGCTTCCTCTGACTAAAGAAAACTAACAAGTAAAGAAAAAGAAAAACCTACATGAACTACAGAAATGCCACGGTGGCGTGAACAACCCAGTATTGGGGGATAGTAGGGTTATGGAGACACCAAATATGGTGGTGGCGAGGGAAAGATCCAGAAATACAAATCATAACCTTTTTTTTTTTTTTTTTCCCAAATTGTTTTGCTGTTCTTGCTTAGTCTTCTCACTTTGAATCTCCCCTTGTGCCAAAGCTGCCCCATTTATGAAATAGTCAGCCAGGGAAGACCTGCCAGATGTACTGAATGCTAGTCCTGGCTTGTGTACAATCTGCTGTCAAGGGGGATAGAAAGCTTTTCTTTCTGGGCCTTCTCCTGTCACTGTGGCCTGATCACTGTCTCCAACTGATGTCATATATCACTGCACCTTTCCACTGGAACAAATAATTCCTGCAAACCACTTTCTGCACTGCAAGGGCTCCACCAAACCCTCATAACTTAAACCCCATTGTGTCAATTTTTCAGAGTCTCCTTTTCCCTCTCCTTTGCCCATGCTGCTGGCAGCAAAGGCTGTACAGATTGGTGACTACTCTGTGATTAACTTATTTTGTATCTGTCCTTTTCTGTGTGATGAGAAGCTGAGAGCCAGCTTTGGGTCCAAGACTAGTCTGACAGCTATTATGCATTTGCAGATTTAGCTGAGAGGAACTAGGTGCATTTGAGAGACCGACATCCCCTAAAGGTGGTGCCAATAGTCACAATTAGTTGCTAAAACTTGTTACAATTAATATGGTCACAAATTAATATTTGAATTTGACTAGACAATAAATTTTATTTCAAAAGGAGATAAATCTCATGCTTAATATAATAGCAATTATAGACCCCTCAGCGATCTAAAACCAATGTCACCTAGGAATATAAGAGGGTAATGGTTTGAGTTGCTTCTCCCACGTGTTTCCTTGTTTCTCTCACCATAACTTCACAATGTATTTGCACTCATTCTCCTGTAATGTGAGAAAACAACAAGTAGAACAAATGTATTATCTAAGGTTACCCAGCTCCTCCCAAGTGCCATGCTCAGGGAAGTCCCAGGGGCTCATGGATTCCCCACTGCACTGACTGGCCTGTCCATTGACTGGGTGTTAAGTGCTTTTGGAGAATAAATAAGAATCACCTTTCCGCTGAGATTTTAGATCATGCACCACCCCAGTTGATCAGTTTAGAAGGTACCTCTAATTACTTCTCTAAAAAACCACAATGCATTTTTCAGACTTTCTGCTAAAATGCTTACAGAACTGGTGAAAAGAGTTTGTAAGGTCACCATGAATGCCAGATCTGCTTATCAGAAGATTTTTAAGAGCTATAATGCTGACAACTGTGCTGCTTGAGGAATGAGGCTGATGGGCTGTGAACAGAGCACTGCTAGACAGGAAGATATCCTGGCATTAAGTTCTCTGTAATGCAGCTTCAAGCATCTGAAATTATTTGCTCCTTTCCTACAGCATTTATGATCAAGGCTTTTGCAGACAGAGTGGTTTAACTCTCAAGGAGATTATTTATTGCTTCTTATGTAATTTTCTAATTAAAAATAGCCGAAAAATGGTGTTCTAAAATATTCATTGTGAAATACAACATTCTTCATCCTTCTCATGTCTCTTACCAATGGAACAAAATCTATCATTTATGAACAGTTTTCATGAAACAAACATATGCTGTTAAAGATCAATAGGAAGACAATAACTTTAATAGGTAAAGGTCTGCATGGTACAAGAGATCATGGCAGGGATTTTTTATAAGAGTCCTTAGAATGATAAACCATATCTACAAACTCCAGGATAACCTCAGCAGCAGTCACCAGCCCAGCTATCAAGCACCTGTGAGGACAAGTTCCACCTATTTTGTACAAAGGAAACTGTTCTTTGTTTAACCTACATTAGTCATTCAGGGAAAAATAATCCTCATATTTCATAGTGTAGTTGAACAAAAAAAAATCCATTTCGTACAATTTTTTAATCTTCTCAATTTGTTCTGAGGTCAGTTGCCTGAGGTACTCTAAGGTGATATCACCATCAGTTCGTTTCTCTGAGCCGTACCGCTTCAAGCTGGGGTATTGCAGGCTCTCTGGTGCACCAATGACCTTCAGAACATGCTCGGAGTCCAACCCAAGACTTTCATACTTACCCACAATATCATAGTGAATGTTGCAAGGATCGCAGAGCAGAAACATTGGTTTCCAGTGAATGTCAAGAGTATGTGGTGGTTTTGCTATAATGAAGTTGACAAACTCCTGGAAACTCACTTTTTCAGGAGAATTTTTATTTTTCCTGAACATTGCCCTAATCTCATTAGCAATAGTGGTACTGTAGAATGGTTCAGAGTGCAGGAGTTTGTCTCTGTAAGCTGAAACCAGCCGTTCCAAGGGATGTCTGGTGAACATCACTTTGGTGTAATTGCTTAGAAATTCCTTTTGTAAAGCAGGAGGGTAAGACACCAACCTTTTGATTAGTGAGGTATGGTGGATGTTGTCATGCTCAATTTCAGAAGCTTCTGCATTCAAGTCTGATTGAAGAAGAAAAATAGTTCTCTTCCAGTTGGAGCAGCCTACCTTAGGCACCTCACAGTAGATAAATTTATGCTTGTGCTCCACAAAGAGCTGGTTTGCAACATGAGAATCCAATTTGCTTCTTGGTTTATTAAGGTTATTCTTCAGGCAGACAGAAGCCAGTGTGTTTTTCCGACCGTTTTGAATTGCCAGCCAATTTTCAGTAGGATTGGGAAAAGCATCTGTAACCAAGGAAGAAATCTAAACCATTTCAGTGAAATAGGCTTGTATAAATCTGTTTATCTGTGACAATCATAGCACTCGATTTATCACCCTGCATACAAAATCTAATGAAGATACTAAAATAATATTTTTTTACTGTAACCAGACTAGACTATGGCAAACATGCAATAAACTACCCTCCCTAGTGAAACATTTATTAAAATGAAAACTTTCAATATGTTAGCAGTATTAGTCTAAGCAAGTTTGGTGTTCCAACATCATGTTTTTGTAGTGCTCTCCTCTCATATATTGCTGAGACACTACCACACACACTACCACAGTGACAAGTGACTAGGCCTTGGATATTTTCACAGTATTGTTTTTATCTTGGACTCCATAGTTACTTTCTAACACATTTTCAAAAGGTGTCTCTCTTTCTATAAAACATTAAATCTTGTTAGTAATTTCTTTACTCACCTGTTAGGTTTTTTTGTCTCCTACAGAAAAACCCAAAAAGAAATATCCCAAATACAAAATTTGGGAGAAGGAAAACTAACACCTTCTGGTTCATGTTATTCACAGAGGAAGGAAAGTGATGTGGTCTCTAAAGTGGAAATCTTTCTGTCAACAAGGAAAGATGATTCAGGTTAGATTTTGTATGACTGATATAACAAAGTTAAAATGTATATCTCCTACAGAATTTAGGACAGCAGAAAGACTTTTCAAGCCCTATAAAATAGGTTTTGCTAATAAGTAAAAATTCTCTTATGGAAAAAACTCACCACAATTATACTGTTAAACCAAACAAATAAATAATATGTCCATTTTGAAGTCTTCCAAAATTCCTCCTTTTTTTCAGAACAATGAACTGCTTATGAGCAAATACTCCTCCCTTGTCTTTTAAAGCTGTTGGGGAACAATAACTTCATTTAGGATTACAAAGTTGTATTTTTAAATAATCTTTAGGATCTCAGAACGCAAAGATCTCTATAACCTGAAACAGGTGTATCCACAAAGACCAGGACAGATTCAGGATGAATTTATTTCCATTTATTGCCCTGAAGCTTTGTACTTTGGACAAATAAATCATTGCAGGAGAAATTCTTCCCTATTCCTGCAGAGAATCCACACCACTGACTTGAATTCTCCCATTGTCCCTCTCCAAAGACCCTGTATGGTATATATGTTTGCTGCCATTGCTGCTGCAGCAGAAGAGCACCAAATTGGTTCAGTATGATAAGAAATGTAGAAAGCAGTAAACAACAGAAAAGAAGTCGTTCCATGTTCCCAGACAGAAGGAAAGAAGGCAGTCCAACAAAACACATTTTCTCTCTTGTGCTCACTCATTGTTTCCTTGCATATCATGGAGAGAGACCTATCTAAATTCTCTGCGCAATCTTACTCTGTTTCCCCTGGTAGAGAGCTCTTCATCAGCATGCTTTTATTGGAATTTGCAAAATAAAATGCAAAACAATAACTACTGGCAAACGTGGCATTCTCTTTCTGTTCCATAAAGTCCACACAATCAAAAAAGTCAAACAGCACTGTCTTCCTTTCCCACGTCTCAAGTTTTCATCCTGAACCTGCTGGCAATAAACACATCATTGCCTGGGTTCCTTTAGGACACCATTTTTTTCTTCAATTTTTCTTATTTTGTTTTGTTTTTGCAAGAAACCACTTCTGGTTTCTGGTGTGTTCTGAGACAGCAGTGGAAGCAGTACCAGTTACATTGCTGAAACTGTACTTGAGCACAAGGGTTCCTCCTTTCAGGGCTGGTATGTGATTTTGATATCACACACTTTTACTGGAATATCTGCAGAATCATAGAGTTAACAGCATTACTGACAATTTAATCTCTCTTAGCATAGGTATGATCTGGGGAATGGAGAGGGACACTGTTCACGATCTCTGTATTAAAAATTTACTTGTATTTACAATAAAATGTTACAATACTCATTCAAATTAATGCAGCCTTCTTAGATACAATGGCATTTAGCCTATACTTTTTTCATTTTCTTGGCTGTATAAAATCATTGTAAAGGCTACAGGAAAGGTTATGGGAAGATCTGCCTTTAACCTTTCCTTCAATGTACATCAATTCTCATTTCATGATGTGATCCTTAAGTCCTAATGCATCAGAGGCCATTTTCAAGGCCAGCTAAAGTCAGTCACGTTGTTCATTGATCTCATGAGGGCCAAGATTTAGTGTTCCCTCTTTATTCTTTGTCAGAAGCAGTTTGAAGACACAATTTTACACTGTGTAGTAATTAAAATCAATATGATTCTAAATAATTCTGTACAAGGACTCCGTGTTAGAGTATGCCTAGAAGAAATATGTTGGGCTTCATTCACTTTAAATGCTGTCACTTCAGAGAAGTAATGTTATCATACCTGTCTCAGGAATCAGAAAATGAACTGGATGAATTTTACCCTATTTAGATACTTGTATCATGCATATTTAATAATTACACTACCACTAGAGAATATAAGGTCTGCTATAAGACATATTTCATATGGAAACATGTCAATGAGTTCAATTTTCACAGAGAAATAGAAGAGACTTGCTTCCTTGGGGGAAAGAAGCTGTTTAGGAGCTAGTTAAACACAGGAGACAACTCCTCTTCTAAGACTTACGCATATTTGTGGAAGCAAAAGAATCTTTAATTAAATTCAGGAGAACAATCAGACCACAAGAAGGGATAGAACAAGCTCCAAGATGACAGGTGAACCCTTTCTGGACTCCTTAGAAAACTTCACAGAACAGACTGGCAGTAAGAGTTAACACTGCCCTCAATGAGTGAGGTCAGCATGACATGAAGCTACCTTAAGGTGAAGTCCAAAGCCTTCTTCAGAAGATATTTTCAGATGCGAGACCCCAGTACAGAGTTCTGTGTAATGCAATGTTTCCACTGATGAAAATCACCTAAGGGAAACCTGAGGAAGAGGAGGAAAGAAAATTCTGAGAGCAATTTTGTCAAAGAGGGACAAGTTAAAAAGAAGGGAAAATATTCAAAATTAAAAGCACCTTTGTCAGAAGGTGTCAGTGTCAGTAAATCAGATTAACCTTTCCTTATATTTATTATGGCTTTTCCATTTACTTGTAATTGTGTTTGCTATTTAAGATGTAATGAGTTAATACTTCTCTTTGCATTTTCCCTCATCCTACCTTGAATTAAGTGTGATTTTAGGTAACTACAAGGAATTCCTCAGTAAAGGAGTGGTGAGTCTATTAATACAACAAGTTCATACTGAATAGACTATTTCAGCTGTAACCAAAGGGCAGCAGTATAGGCTCTCCCAGGCAGGATGGAAAGACAGCATCATAAAACTCATGAAACAAAAAAAGCAGAAACTTTTGCTACTGAAAAGTAACAAAACAGGAAACAGGGAGACAGGGATCTAAGTATCTCTTTGGACCTTACATATTCCCAAAAAGAAGATCCTAAAAATTCAATATAAGGCATTCATCTGCACTGTTCATGTTGTACATGGTGGGGGAAGCAGAGGGGGAGGAGGAGGTGGATTTTTGGTTTTTAATTTTTAATGAAGCATAAAATCTTCCAGGTAACAGCCTATTACACTGCACTGTTGGTTTTTCCTTCAGATCACATCATTATAAATCAACTATACATAGCTATGGCTTGATATTTTAATATCTGCATGTCTTACTGGATTCTGCAAATTACATCCAAAATAATTTTCTGACTCTTTTTTGGTCATTACTAAAAATTAAGCCAGGCAGCAAGAATTATCCTCATAGAATCCTTTCTTGCAAGAGTCTTTCAGAAGGATTGCTATCAGGAGATTTTTTGAGGCCTGTCAGTTAATTAGTGTTTGATTTCTTCAGTGTGTGTCCAGCTGTTCTGATGTCTTTCAAGCTCCTAAGCCAAAACATGCTGTCATGTCAAATGCTTTATACAGTTCTAAATCCACTACATCAATGCTATTGCCTTAATCAACCAGAGCCAAGCAAAAATAGTCAGTCAGTCTGGTGACATGTGTTTCCTATAACATAGTCCAAAGTTTCTATATGAGAACAACCAGAACAATTGTTGAAGCCAAGAGTGGTAACAAATGGGGAATAGATTACTGGAGAAAGCAATGTAAATCATCTCATGTGCATGCAAAATGGCAAAAAGGCCTGAAACCATCATAAAATTAAAAATATTTACTGAATTCAAGCCTTCTTTGCACTGCTTAATTCCACCAAGGCCCTTTACAATTCCATTTTAAAGATTCTTTTCTTCCTGATAAACACACTGCAAGTAACAAAGCAATCATGTTGTTCATATTTTTGTTGCCAAATTTTCTGACCATAAAATGTTCTTCCCATCCTTCTGTTTACTTCAAGAAATTTCTGACAATTGTTTGCTTTTAATTACTTTCAAAATCTCCCTTTTCTACACGGTACACTGGGTATGGATACACTACATGATACACTGGGTATGGTGGCTGGCAACCTACTTGCAGATCCCCTGCATGGCAGATAAGACTGTTTGACCCAGAAGAACTCTCTATCTCTGTATTGTGCTTTTCCAGGGGCATCAAAAAATTGTCATATGCTGGAGTTATTGGATATTTTTTTCTGTTAAATTTCTCTTTCTTGGTTCATTTGTCTTATGCTTGCTTTACGTTTTGGGATACTAGACCCTCTGCAACCTTCTCCTATATCTATTAGTGGTCTGTACTTTAACTGAGCATTTGTAGCTACACCACAACAACTCACATTTACCCAACCACCAGCTTTGGGTTTATAATGAGTTCCTTTCCCCCTGACCAAAACAAGGTCTGATAGAAAGTCTCTAGTACTCTTTCAATTAGGAAATACTCAAAGATGTTTTAATAATAGTCACATGAGTACACGACGTAACACATCCACACTCAGACTGAAGTTCTTCCTCCTGCCATGCAGATTTATTTCCAGAACAGGCACCAAAGGAATGGATTGCATTGCCTTGCATAGGTATCACCTGTACACTGTTCTGTCCTTTAACTGCTGAAACAATGATTCATAACATAGCATTCCCTAATCCTTCTCCTGGAGCTTCTGAACCATTGCAATTGAAAAATCTTCAGTATTTAAAGAAATTTAGCAAAAAAACACTTTAAAATATTTTTATACTTTCATAAACAAGAAGAGGTACTATGGCTGGAAATGTTGAATAATGTTAAGTTTTTTTGTGCAGCACCTATTACCCAAGTACAGAAACACATGTACACACACGTATGTACATATATATACATATACACGAACAGTTCCAAAACACATTAATATCAGTTGCACTGGCATATTATTTGCTCCAAGTAAACTAACTAAGTAGGCTGATAATGATTTAAAGTCTTCTGATAATAAACTTACAAAGGCGTGTCTCAAGCTAGTTTTTCGCAGACAGACCTTGGTCAGACCTGAGCATGTGGAGTGATCCTCTGCACCCACTTGATAAGTGGAACTTTCCAGACTAAAAGAATGAAATTATAACAATATTTATTTGTGTTCCTGATAAATTTGAAGCCAGAAGTAAAACAAAGTACCAGTACAGCAGCTCAGTGGAAAGTAGGGAAAAATCTGTGAAAACAGATAACATTCTCAATTGCTGAACCCCATTCTGTACTTAAGCCCTGTTAATCCCTTCAAAAAGACACCTGCAAATACATACATACTGATATGTGCCCGAGTACATAGAAGGTGAGGAGGGGATGATGGATAGAAAGCCCCCAAGAACAGCCTGGACAAAAAAACCAAGCTCTGGGTGCAGTTCTGCATGTGCTGTTCTATCAGAGTGAATTGCAAGAGCAAGACCCTTGTTCAACCAAATCTGCAGCACCTTTGCTTCTGTAGTTTGTGATGGGTAGACAGGAGGGAGAAAGACCCCAGGAAGTGGAGCCTTAGCAGCCAGGCTGGCCTGTCCATGAAGTGGAAAATCAGTAATGGATTAGGAAACTCATGCAAGTTATAGACAGCCAAGGGCTAAAAAAAGTGTCTGATCTGGGTCATTTTGCCAATAAGAGAGAGCATTTGACATGGTCTCATTTGCAGCAAGGGTTGAATGGTGTTAGGTGAGAATGGGTAGAAGCTCAGTGGGGAGACAACATATGGGCTAGACTGGAAGCTGCTGAGGAAAAGGCTGACAAGGGTGTCCTACAGAACAACACAGCACTGAGATGGCACAAAGCAACAATTTCCATTACAGGCACAATCTAAAATTCTTGTTCTGTGGTCACCCCAGCCCTCCATTACTGCATCAGACTTCTTTCTGGTCTCAGCAACTGTAGTGATACCTTCCTTGCTGCCATCATTAATCTGCTTATTATTCTCATTACACCACTTCTTACGCCTGCCTTTTAGCTTTTCTTTCTCTACTTAATTCCATGTCATCTCCTTGTTTTACCTTCCAAAGTTTTTTGTTATCTATCATGTCTCATGCAGTATTAAAAGCTCAGTTTTACTTTCTGATACATCATATTGGTAGCCCCTGCTATCATTAGCCCTTGATAACAAAGAAACAATTCCTGCTTTCTCCTCTGCTGTCCCTGCTTATGGATTAAGTTTATGAAGCACCTACAGAGCAATTATATTTTTCACCTAAAATCACTCCTAAAAGTTTTCCCTTTCAGGGATGCCAACACCGGTTATGATGCCAGTGTGCTAAAACTGTTACCAGCCAATCCACAAAAGAGCAAGTGAAAGGAAGAGCCAATTTGGGGATGAAAAGGACCAAAGTGAAGAGAAAAAAAAAAAAGAGTTCATGGGGAAAGGCAGCAGCGAGTCTGACAGAAAAGCTCCCAGAGAGAGGCAGGAAGCAGAAACCCAAAGAAAAGTGGTAGAGCTGGGGGCCAAGGGAAATACAAAGGTTCTGTAGCACGCTCTAAGTTTTGGTAAAGGGAGGTTGAGAACTGGACTGAAAAAGACACAAAGTACAATTCAGTGAAGATGAAGAAGAACAAATTCAAAGAAATTAGTATAGAAAGCAGTATGCTAATTATCCAATAAAATACCACAGATGTTTAAAAAGGAATGAGACTATATGCACTGCAGTCACTCTTGCACTGGAACCCAGCCCTTAGTATGTGATCAAAATTGTATTTCTTTTCCTTCCTGGAACTGCAGCCAGAAAGGCCATGGAATTTTGATTTTCTATGAGGCGATAGGTTCAGTGAGAAGACCCGGCTCGTGGCTGGGCCCAGCTTGGCTGGAACCTGGGAAGCTGGATACCAGCTCTGCTGCAGCATCACGGGGGCAGGGACTGGTGGCCTCAGGAGGCTGACATGGGGTCCTGGGCTGTGGGCAGTGGGGGGTAGCCCCAGGGGACTGGGCAGTGCCCTGTTACTGCTTTTGGTGCCTGACATCTGGTAATGGGCTGTGGGGCCTTTTTAGCTAAACACTTAATTCAAAATTCCATGCACTTGTCAACTGCTATTTAAATCCTGCAAAACCAGTCACAGGAGAACAAACTTCACTGCTTTCTTTTATGGAATCTAGATAAGCCAAAAAAACTTGGAAAGAAGGAAAAAGGAAGAAAAAGAAAGCACGGAAGAAAAGTTTAGAACAATGCACCCTGGCCAGGGTGGCAATGAATGATCTCCTCCCAAACTTGTTTCATAGGAGATGGCCCTCACAAAATCCCTCTGCTTTGTCACATGTATAACTAACTCTCTGCCTTTGCATATGTCTTAGTGTGCTCATGTTTCTCTTCTCAGTTAATGTCAGTAATAGCAGCATTTTCCTTGCCATTCAGGTCTACCTGCCTTGTCTCAGACCTAGATCCTTGTTGACCCCTCCTGCTTTTCGCCTCCCTGTGCAAGCTTGATTCATTTATTCCTGCCACTGCACACCAAATAGCACAGTCAAAACTGTTTGTAGAAGTCCTAGTTACTTAGCACACCACTCCCAGGCAAACTCCTGTTTGCTGTTCACCTTGTTATACCCTTGTGTCCCCATCCCTTGTACCCCTTAAGCATAATTGATGACAGCTATGACCTCTCCCTCTTTACACTCCAGTGAATACAAAGCATTTCTGCTTAAATGGTTTCCTTTTTCCTCCTATCTCCTCCAGCTTCTCCTGTCATTCTAGTCTAGATTTTGAACCTTAATTTCAGGATCCAAAACTAATTTTGTCTGAAACCATACCTCTACTCTCATTACCCCCAACTCTTTCTTTTTTATACTCCTTCAAAGACTCCCTTACAAGAATCACGTACAAGTCCTACCACCAGTGATTTGGTGTCTGCCCTTTTACAGAAATAACCTCTTTGCCTGAAACATCCTGACACTTACTGACAAACTGTGTTTATTCTTTCTTTCCCTTCTGCTCTCTTCTGTGTTGCAGGGCAAGCTGTTCAGCAGAAATGTTATGTTTAAAGTCTGTTTCTATGAAACATGTTTTTATAGCATACTATGACACTTACAGTATCAAAAATTAAGAAGTTTGGAGACAGTAGGATTAAAGTGAAGAATTAAATCATAGAGAGCATAAAATGAAGTGTCTGCTGGCTTTTGGCAGAACAGTCTTGAAATGAAAGACTTGACATTTCAGAGCATTTGATATTACAGTACACTCAAAATAGTCTTCTGCATTCAGTTGCAGATACAAATGCATGAAAAATCTGCAATTCTGCTTTCCAGAATTGGTTCAAGTATCCAGAAAATGGAGAATAGTCAGTCAATAAGTGTCTGAAAAGGTGGGTTCCCCACACCATATGGAATTATCATAGAAGACAAAGAACATAAACTCTCCTTAAAAACTCTTGCCTGGTTCACTGCATGCCTTCCTTCATCTGGCATAGATAGTAGGGATCTTACTGGACAGCTCTTGAATGTCTCAAGAACATGTTCATCCTGTGACCCAAACATGTCAAGTTGTGTGGAGTATTTTGTTTCTTTAAAAATCGGGTGTTAAAAAGGTACTCAAAAAAGTATTCATGAAGTATCACAACAACATGCACAAAAATCATTGTCAGGGTTGAATCATCTTCCTTGACCAGTCTTATGATACTCACTCTAATGGAATAACCAACAGTGGCAGCAGATGGCTATCTTCTAAACAAAGCCGGCATCAACAGTGACAAGTCCCAAACTCACCAGCTTTACCTGCTGGCAGCAACAAAACAGTGAGACTTGGCCATGCGGGATGCCATTCCTGGCACTGAAGGAAAATGGTCCATAGCACAGCTTGTCCCTGCTGCCCATGCTCCCAGCATTAGCATGGCCTGCCCAGACTCTTCCTCTCCTGGTACCCCCACTCTTTGCGCTCCACTGTCCAGCAGCACTCCAACACTCCTGCTCAACACATATTTGCATGGGCACCAGAGCTTTTCCCTTACCCCCTATCCCAGGTGTGACTCCATCTTTCCCAGTCCCTTCTTCTACTCCTCAGGCAAAACTTTAACCCAATCTCCAGCAAATTCTCACCTCCAAAAGCCTTCCTCATATCGTCCCCAGGCAGCTCGCCCAGCAAATCCTGTTTTCCAGCTTCCCAAACACCCATCAGATCTCACCCCGATTCTGCTGTTCAGCCTTCCTCATGCACAAGTCAGCTCTTTGCTGGCTCCCTTTGCCAGGCTCCTCCCTTTGTCTCCTCAGTCAGCCTCACAGCCCCCCCTCCAACAACCACACTTCCAAGCCCAGCTCGTCAGAATTGTCTTTCCTTCTACTTCCAAGATTCCCACACAGCCTCACTGCTTCTCACTCTCAGTTCTGTTCTCAGCTAGTTCCAGGCTCAACACTTCAGCTTCTACAGTTATTTTAGTATCTCCCAAGCTAAACTGACACATTTTCCTTTTCTTTCCCTCCCACGTCAATTTTCACACTAGTCATCAAGACACATTTTCCTGCTGATTTTGTTCCTTGAATCTATTTTGCCAGCAATCCCCAACAATTTCTCCCTAGAAATCTTTCTTGTACTTGTTCTTTAAAGCAGATTGTTTACTCTCCTGTGCAGAAGAGGTTCCACTGAGAATGTACAAAAGGAAACTCTTAACCTCATTTTTGAAATGCCTATTTCAAAATCTGCAATGTACTTGAACTTCTTAGAGAAAAGGTTACTGGAATCATTTAAGAGAAGAAAAAAGAGCACAGATTTCCTGTATAAAAACCAATAAATTATTTTTTCTCAAAGGGATTGAAAAAATATCCTGAAGCAGATATCTAGCCTGAAAAAATTCTACTGAAATGCTGGTTATTTGACAAAATCCTATGTAGATGTAAACTGTATTGAAATTAGAAGAGTCAAGATACATACCACCCTTATAAAGTCAGAAAGTGAATGAAAGCCATTGTCATTTCATTTCAGGCACCAGAATCCCTGTAGCATCAACTTCTTAACTGAGGAAAGCCGCAGCAGTGAGTAATAGGCTGCCAAAAAATCCTCTGTAGATTCATCACAGTGTGATTTCAAAAGCTAAACAATGTCTCAGTTTATGCCTTAAAATATTTGATGTCAATTTCTAAATATATAAACAAATAGAAAACCCAACCAACTCTGAAAAAAAAAATCTCTCTTTGCAGAGATTTGCCTACACTTACAAAATCATGGTGACATGAAAAGCTACTAACAATCCAATTTTACTCACCAATCAGACAGCCTCAGTGGAGATTTCCCATGCCTCTGAGTGATGCTAAACAAACAACAAAGATTCAGACAAAGAAATGTCAGTCCAGAGAGACATGTCATTTTAATTTTATGCCTAGGGATGGAAAGGAAATAGGGGAAAGATTTTGTGTTCTCCTTACCTGATCTTTAAGGCTGGGCAAAGTGCTTCTGTATCCACACAGATTCTTTCACAGGAAAGCATTTGAAACACTTTCTGCACATAGTATTTGTCTCTGTTAAATGCCCCACTAAACGTTGCCCGTGTTTCCCTGAGAATGTTTAGGTGAGCATCTCCAGTTGCACATTACAAAGCACTGTGCTGTGTCTGTCTCTAGGTATAACGAGCAGCATTTGACCACTCCCCGTGCAGGGTCTACAGCAGCTGTTAGAGACTGCCAAGTGCCTCAAGAGCAGCCTGCCAAGAGGCTGTCTGCTAAGCAACCCAGAAAGGGGATGGTCAGGAATATGAGGGCAAAGGTAATTCGGTTGAGAGTAATTGTGCCATGATAATATGCATTATTTTTAGATGGAGAACAAGATGCAAGATCAACTCAAACCAAATGAACTCTATACAAGAAGACTCCAATAAACTCTGGGAACTGGAAGGTAAGTTCTCATGGGAAACATGGCTAAAGCAGAAGGAATTCAGTAGAGTTGGCACGTCCTTAAAGAAACTATGTTTAGGGTACAAACACAAGCAATCCTACACAGTGGGAGGATAGGAAGTATAGTCAGAGACGAACTTGGCTACTTGGCTAAGCAGCACAGTCTTCAGTGACCTGAAACACAAGAAGGAAATGTACAGAAAGTGGAAACCAGGTCAAACTCCTAAGGACAAGTATGAAAAAATAGTAGTAGATGCTGAAACCAAGTCATAAAGGATAAAGCACAAATTTAACTGCAAAAAGCAATGGATATAAGAGATAGCAAGAAAACAAATCTGGAAGGAAAAGAAAAACCTAATGATAGTTCACTTGCAGAAGGCTGATGTACATTTTCCATCATTCTTCATAAAAGGGTAAACTGTAATTACATGACTAATAACTAAACTCAGTAAGAAAGAATCTATCTAAAATAGGAAAAGAACAGGACCAAAAATAATTTGAATATACTGCAGTTCACATCATCCTCAAGTATACCACTAATGCATGTCTCCAGGAGAGCTCTCTAATTGTTATTGATACACTAAGTGTCCCTGCACTGATAAAGGGACCTACACCCCTGCACAGATACAGGAGGCTCCTTCATAACCTGCTAAAGAGGTGGAGTGAATGCTATACAGGCACCTGAGCCTGAGGAAGTACATGTTAAGATACCTTGGCAACTGAGAGAAGCATGGTAAGATCTGTTTGCTTTGTCTGAAAACTCTCAGAAGTTGTATAAGAAATGTGTGAAGTGGTGAATCAGTGCTCATCTTTCTAAAGTCAAGAAATGAAGAAGAGATCAATTCTGGAAAAAAATACTAGAAAAAATTAAAATATAGATTATTCATAAAAGGTTGGAGATACTCGAGCTACATTTCTTTGTATTTTTTGGCATATTGGCTATTAATTTCTGTAATATGGCAAGAAATCTTACAAATAGAGAAGCAGTAGGTCACACAATATGTTTTAATTTTAATAATGTTATTGACATTATAGCATTGACTCATAACATTTTCAAAAGTATATTAAAGTGAAACTATTTCTGGAAGAGTGAAAAACTACCTGGGTGTAGGGAACAAACAAGGAAAAAAAAAGCAAACAAAAAACCCAACAGCAAAAATACAGACTAAGATTAGTTTTTCATCATTCACTATCAAACTCAAAAAATATAATCAGTAAGATTCTAGCTGGCTGAGTAATGGTGCAGGTCATTAATGATTTGTCCTTCTACCTCACAGATAACAATAAGCCCATGTGAACAGTAAAGTCATTGCATGATATATTAAACTCAGAATGCTTTTGACAAATAAGATAAATTATCTGTAGGAGAAAACACATGACAATGAGTTGTATTTACAAGTGTCAGGTTCTAACAGGGAATAATAGTTCATAAAAATGTGGCAGCCATCCTGCCAAAAAAGGGATAAGAGGAGTACCAGTCAGTCACAAGTTATTCATGAAAAAGTAGCGTTTCATCGTATCAAGAATGCAAACTTCATATTAGGAAGAGAAACTGATTTGATTGTATATTTGGTTGACACATGAAGGAATACCTCCTATTATATTTCTGTCTAGCACAGCAACCAGTAGCACTGTGTCCTGTTCAAGCAAAACTGTTCCAAGAGAAGGCAGAGCAACTGGAAAGAGTCCAGAGAAAAGCAGAGAAAATGGTCAGTTGTCTTGGGAAAAACAAGCCACAAGAAAGAGAGATTGAAAGAATTGGGGTTACTCAGTTTAAAGAACAGAAGGACAACTAAACACATGAAAACTATCATCTACACAAGTTACCTCTAGGGAGGTAAGGAGGAATTATATTTTTTTTATCTGTAGTGGATAAAGTGACAGGTTCAAACTGTGACACTGAAGGTTATGCTAAATATTAAGGAAATCTTATTAACAGTAAAGACAATTAGATCCTTTTTAATTTCTGAGGTACTATTGATTCCCTTTTGGAGCTTCAGAATGCACAAGATGAAGTCTTAAGGTCTTTTTCAGTCTCCTTTTCTTTAAGTTTGTGGTTCATCCTGTTGTATAATTTAGATGCCCCATCTTACCTCTCTACAAAAACTACATTTATCAAAGTTTTCATACTAAATTATACAAACCCAGAGTGTTATTTCAATATAGTGACTCTGAACTAATGAAGCCACTATGGGGCTTAACACAGCCCAGACTGGCATGATGTCACTTTTTTTTCTACTGTAAATCCCATTATCTCTCCTAAGAAATGTGAAGAGTTTTGGCAAAAGGACTGCTACCTTCCAGAAAGTAGTGTATCTGGTAATTGATATTGATATTTCAACTGCCATAAATCTGTTCTTTCCTCAGGATTCTAATGGAGTCTGCTAGACAAGACTTCTTATCTGCTGAAGCCTCCACCAAATGCTAACAAGACACAGAGCTCATTTGCCTCAGGAGTCACTTATTATGATCAGAGATGAAAGACACAGAACTGAGTGAAATGAGATGTGGGCAGAAAATATGGAGACACACCTTGTTAGAGGGCTGCAGAATTAGGTTGCTTCATGCATCAATTTTTTCATGTGCTCATTCTTCGTATTAATCAAAATTCCAGATCACATAAGTTTAATAAAGTATCCTCACTTGGCAGAAAAGATTAAATTCCTTTCTCCTGTCTTCCACCAAAGATCCAATTCTGTCAAAGTACAGACATTCTTGGCCAAAGAATTCTATCATATAGATGACCAGCTGTTCTGGTTTAGGGCAAATTTGGGAGGAAACTCAAAGAAAATCTCATAGAGGGATGTTGGTTGCACTAAAGCATTACCTAAATTCCAAGGACATGAGACTCCATTGCCAACAAATACCAGTGTTGGTCATTACCTGTATCACCTCTGCAATTTGCTTATAGACACATGTTCAGGTGATTTTGTACAGAAAAAATTCTCTTTGAAGCAGTTTTAATCTTGCAGAAAAAATGCATTTCTCACATTTTATAAACTATTGGAACCAGGAAAAAATCAATTTGATACTCCTTCCTGGCCTTCTGAATTTCTATTGAACTCTGTATTTGTCTAAAACACACAAGGTAGTATGTTTCTGTGAAACATACTTTTCAAATTCAGAGTAATATCCAGCATATCATGAAATTCATGCTTACTCTATAATAACATACCAGAGGAGTCATATAACAAGTATTTTTTCCATAAATTAATTAGCCTACAATTTTTCTCTGGGTAAACCTTTCAGATTTTGCTGAAGTAAATTTTTGGTAAGGGCTAGGTGTTTCACCTCAAATAAGGCTGAGAAGAAAAGAACAAATAAACTAAACCATTAATTTATACTATCAGAGTTTAAAAGCTTTATAAATGAGGGAAAAACTTTACATCAAAAGCAATGTCTGTCCCTCTGATTAAGCAACTATGACCACATCCATCTAAACCCACAAGGCAGCATTAGTGACTGAGTCCCAAAGGATCTGCCAATAGCTGTGCTTCTGAGCCCACTTTCCATTGAAATTAAGATGTAATAAAAAGTTTAATACACTTAAGAAACAGAGTCCCCAGGGCCAAGTTCCAGTACATGAACCAATGGTTGTGCTGAGGGAAAAATCTTGTTTCCTCAAAGATAAAATATGTCAATGACATTTTTGGACATGAGATAAATTTTTTTGACAGCGTGGAATTGTTTTATAATATCAGTGTTCTTATAAGGCTTCAAAGATGAGAGATGTTAAACTATGTTAATTAGTAGCAACACTATTTAAAATTAAGCAATAGGTCAGGTAAACTTCAGTTTTCTCACAAATTCTACTCTTCCAGAAAGAAAAGTAGAACTAGCAGCATCCACATTTCAGATAAATAATGCAGCCTTGGAAAAGCAGTTCTGCATGAAACTTTGCAATGAAACTGTCTGGAAAGATCATCAATTTTAAAATTATTTACTCTTCACTGCATTTTCTTCCCCCTCAGATCCTACTTTAGCCTGAATGTAGTAATACAAATAAAGCGTGGCTTTTAATGGCCCTTTTAACAGTTATTTAAGAAACAGGCCATGGTACCATGTTGTGTAACCATAGCATGGGCTGTACAAATGTGGCTAACCATGCCTTTGTCCACCTGTGAGCCTGGGCTCAGTCATCATGGGAGAGCAGAATGAGGAATGTCAGCAGGAACGAGGAATGAAGATGGCAGAAGCCCTTTGTGCAGTTGTGACTGGTAGCACTTTTTTTGGTAGCACTTTTAGAGCTATCTCTTGCTTTGTCCACACAGGCATGACTAAATGTATAAAGCATGTCTCTGTTACACATTTACATGCTTACTCAGAAAATCTGCCAGTACTGTTCACTAGAATTTTTAACTAGTGAAGCACTCCTAGTATATGTGAAGCCCAAAGGGGAAAAAACCCACAAGGTGATGCTTCATTTCAGTTTTATTTGCTTCCAATTTAGAACTATTTGTACCTTTCAAAAGGTCAAAATTAAAAAAAAAAAAAAAAAGATTAAAAAGATTGAAGCAGAGTGTGGAATAGAAGAAATAGGAGAATCTATTAATTAATTTGTATTGTCAGTTCACAACCCCCATTCAAATGCTACAAGAGCTGAAAAAAAAGCAATTTACTGCTTCCAAAATAATGTAGTAGAACCCATCCTACAGGTAAAAGTGCTCAGAAGTTTAGGATTTTTATTGTGGAAAGATTTATTAAGCAGCTTCAGATTCTGGAATGTAAGAATCTAAAAGGAAAGAGTATTCTAGAAATAATATCAAAAATAAAATGACAGTAAAAGAAACTTGTGAGCACTTTTGTATTTTCTGTTTTCATGAATAAGAGTCCTTGCACTAGTAAAAAAGATAGGTTCATACATCACATTGATAGACAAAAAAAATCAGAAATTTGAAGGGGCAAAAAATTTCTTGCATTAAGAGGCTTTTCTAGGGTTTTGAGGCCAAGAGTTTGAGATATCAGTGAAGAAACTGAAGAAGTTAAATAAGATTGTGTTCTGGATTTGGTCAAAGTAGACAGAACAAAAATACAGAAAATATAGGGTGTAATAACCCATGAAGTTCAAATGAGTCTATAAACAATATCAACATTTCTTGTTTAAATTACTACTTTAAATCTATTATCTAAAAAAATATTTACCTTCTTATGTGATTTGTGTATCTCCTTTACATGGATAGTTACACATAATATTTCCCAGATAATAGGAATTAATCCTGGATATCTGGCTTTAATTCTGAGCTCTTTTTTTAACCCCTGCAATTAAGGCAACATAACAAAAAAACTAGCAAACCACATGGAAATCTTAACAACTGCAAAATTATTTCTGCATCTAAGGAGATCAGTTGAAAAGACAATTGCCCATGACATCAGTAAACCTAAAATCAGAACTCAGTGTCTTTTAAAACACAAACAGAAAACACAAAGGTTTTAATTTACTAATAAAACACCTAGAAGATTAAAAAAAAAAAAAAAGGAATAGATAAAAAAATAAGTACCTCTACAACATTTTCTGTCTCTGGAGCTTCCTTCTGAATACAGCTTTGTGCAGCTCTGGCTGAGTTTACTGCTTTCTGTTTACTTAATGCCTTAGCTCAGATAAAAAGAAGGTGTGTCCTCGAATACTATACATACAGCGCAGCACATTGTGGTCTTTCTTCAGCAAGCAAGTTTGAATTTTTTCATAGCAATATTTGACTTCTGAAAAAAGGGAAGAGAATATTTAGACTGAGTGACCTTTACCTTAATTTTTAAAACTTCCTCAATTTTAAACAATTTCCTTCACCCATTCCCTGTCCCTGCACTATGCAACCTTTCACTTTCTGCTTCAAAAATGTCTGACTCAAAGCTCAGAGAAATTGGACTGAGACATTTCAGTCACTGATGTCAAATACATCGATTTCTACCTCTTCTGGTATGGTAAGCAATCATTTATCTTCTAGCCTGTCTGAGTGTCAAGAGCTGTTTGGCGACATAAGGATGGACAAAAGTGCATATGTGAAGTATTCAAAGAGATGAAAGTGTATGCATTGAATTCACCCTGAGACTGACATTGATTGAAGGATTGAAGAAGATGGAAAAAGGAATTAAATACTTGAATAGAATGCAGTTGGAAATGTTTTTTAAATATCTGTCCTTAACTCTCTCACAGTTCTCTGATGATACTATGAAATAACTCTTGTCAAGGGGATGCCTGAAGCCCCCGCTATCCAAAGGGACATGACAGACTTGAAAAGTGGGCCTCTGAAAATGTCGCGGAGTTCGCAAGACCAAATGCAAGGTCCTGCTCTTGGCTTGGGGCAATCCCAACCACAAATGGACATGGAATGATTGAGAGCAGCTCTGAGGAGGACTTGGGGGTGTTGGTGGATGAGAAGTTGGGCATGAGCTGGCAATGTGTGTTTGCAGCCCAGAAAGCCAATTGTATCCTGGGCTGCCTCAAAAGCAGTGTGGCCAGAGGGGCAAGGGAGGGGATTCAGCCCCTCTGTTCTGCTCTGGTGAGACCCCACCTGCAGTGCTGTATTCAGTGCTGGAGACTCCAACATAGAAAGGACATGAACCTATTGGACTGAGTCCAGAGGAGGGCCACAAAGGTGACCAGAGGGCTGGAGCATGTCTCCTGTGAAGACAAGTTGAGAGGGTTGGTGTTATTCGGTGTGGAGAAGAGAGGGCTCTTGGGAGACCAAATTGGACCTTCCAGTACCTAAAGGGGGCTTATAAGAAAGATGAGGACAAACGTTTCAATAGGGTCGGTAGTGATAGGAGAAGGGGCAAAGTCTTTTAACTGAAAGAGGATATATTTAGACTAGATATAAGAGAGATATTTTTTTATTTTGAGCGTGGTGAGACACTAGAACAGCATGCCCAGAAAAGCTGTGGATGCCCCATCCCTGGATGTGTTCAAGACCAGGTTGGATGAAGCTTTGAGCAACCTGATCTAGTGGAAGGTGTCCCTGCCCATAGCAGGGTGGTCATAACTAGATGATCTTTAAGGTCCCTTCCAACCCAAAGCATTCTATGATTCTATGAAAACAGTTGTTCAACTCTAACAAATACATAAATAGAATATGGGCCTATCCTACACACAGCAACCCTGAATTGTGACTGCGCCTTTGTCATGGGCAGGAAGGGGATTGGAAGAGGTAAGCTGGACTTCGAGCCTAACTTATTATCTACTGAAACTAACAGCAACTTGAGCTCATGAAAGCTTTAAGTCTAATTCAAGTCACAGTAGTGACCTGTAGCTCTGTATCAGCAGCTTTGCCTAGGCTTATCTTTTAGCTCATTTCACACCCTCATTTGTACCTAAAAAGTAAGACTCTGCAGTCTGCAATAGAGTTAGGTGTTTATTTTGGAAGAAGAAAACCAGACCACATCACTAGGCCACAGTGACCGCCTAAAGACCTGTATCACTAGTACTCACCTATCCAAAGAGGAGAGCACCACTCTAACCAAGTCCACAGCATGAACCTGATTTCTTCAATTTCTTTAAAGCCTAAAAGTGGTATGGTTGCAATTAAAAAATCCAAAAGTGCAAGTGACTTTGTTGATAAATTTGCTGATTTTGTGCTTTCTGGAGGTATAACACTATGTTACCTACTGTACATTTAAACAACATGGAAGAAAACCAACAGAAGTTCACTGGAAGTTGCCTCCCAGTATGCTTCTTTGTTGTCAGTGACTTATAAATCCTCTGGTAAATGATGGACTTTATTGACTTTATTCACCAATCACAATTAATAAGATTATAAGATTTAATAATTTGTAGATAATTTTTGTACTGTACTCTAAGGCAGAACAACACCTTATCAAATAAAATCACAAGTGGATCAGTTATACATTATCTTTAGAAGCTAAACTACCAACTAAAGCACCTGTGATAGAAATATGATCTACAGGCAATAATTTTCAGTTATGACTTTTTTTAGGAGAGCAATACCTAGAGAAGAATCAGAATATAATTTTTCTACCCAGAAGACCCAAATTACAAAGGAGTACTGCTGATAGAACAAACTAATCTTGATGGAGTATGCTCATTGTTAGGGAGGCTAAGCAGAAGCTTCCAACATTTCAGCAAAAGTTACTTTGGTAGTAGAGAAATAAGGGGGGCGGTTCTTACTCTCATATTTTTATTAGAAGAATGGGGCAACATGTTTGTGTCACAGGAAAGGAATAAGCAGATCATGTTGCAGTTGTGAAGGAAATAAGCAAATGCTGATATTTTTACAGAATTACATGTTGCAGATGGAAGAGAATCTCAGTCTTTTAAAACAACTCTCTGGTGGAGTTTTTTAAAATTTACTTCTGTTTCTACTTGTGGTGGGAAAAGAAGGTATAGCAAAGGAAAAAAGTGCCTGTTCAATTGTGTTGCCTTGTGTTACACCGTCCCACAGCTTCTGCAAATTTGGAAAATCCAGCTTGTCACTGACTTAAGAGACTTTTTAGAGAGATTTAAAGCACCCCAATACAGATGTAGTATCATGAAGACCTGTGCCCAGAACAATATTTGTACCCTCCTGGTTCATATCACAGATTTATGAGGGCTTCTTAGTGGAATTACTGAAACCTTTAGTTTGGGGAAAGCTTTCGTAGATGTAATGGGCAAGGGATCTGGTTTTCTAGGCTAGTCTTGTGAAGAACTCACATCTGATTTAGTTACCACTTGATACTAGATACATATGTTTGGGCTAAAACACACTTCTCCAAGAAGCACCCAACCCTGTTTTTAATGATATTAAAATGGTTTTAATGATAAGGAATCCATCCTCTGTTCTTCTATCTTAACTCACCATCACTTGAATCTTTCCTAATAAAAATTGTCACCTTTTTCCCAGCTTGAATTTGTGAAAACTCAGTCACCAGCCCCAGAATCTTGTTAAACATTTCTCCAGCCAGACTGAACCAACTTCTGCCATCAGGCTTTGCTCTGCAAAGTAGAACACAGACAGGAATAAAAGGAAACCAAGAGCAGCTGGTAACTTTGAAATGTACTCTACATAAACACATTTCAGTTATTTTGGTTATTCTTATGACCCTTCCCAATCTTCAATATCATCCATAAAGTACAAACAGAAGTACTGGAGCTGGTGCCAGGAAAGAGCATATATCAGTATCACAGAGAAAAGTTTCAGTTTCATTAAGTCAGTATTTGAAATGCAGTATTTTCCCAGAATATAACACACTGGAGCCTAGAGGGCTGGATGTGTGCTGTCTTGTCATATGAGGGTTTGTAGCAGGCATTAATCATTATAGTCTTTTATCCTTTATCTTCTAAAACAATGACCTGCAAAACAGTACATTTGATCTTGCTTTGAAAATACCAAATAAACTTAGTTTTAATTGGAAAAAAGTAACAAGTGAAAATCAAACTAACACTTTAAATCTGAACAACAAAATTTGGGAAAGATTATAAGAATTAAATTCTTAAAACACTAAAAAGGTGTACAAGTTTAAAGTAGGAGTAGCTGTATACCCTTTACCTCCATACATGGATAAACATTAACATACTTACATGGTTGTTCAGAAGCATAATAATATCAGTTACCACTGCAAACCACAGTATTATTTGTCCCAAGTAAACTGATGAAAATGGGTGATACATATTTAAATCTCCTGGAGATAAATTTCTAAGTGCAGGTGTGTCTCAAACAAACATTTGGTGGGGAAAAATCTTGGTCACAGTCAAACGGTGATCTTCAGCACTTGATCTAAGGATAAGATTTTCCATGTAAACAATAAAATTACAATAATACCCATATATGTTACTGATATGTTTCAGTGTTGAGGCAAATAGTTGAAGTGACAGGGTTTTCTAATAAAAGACCAGCAAGACCTCTGGAAGCAGATAGTAGGAATAGTGATTGGGCTGCGTTCTATGCATAAGCTCTCTTAATCACTGGATGGTTGATACGCCAGCTGGCTTTTCCACAATTCAAAACTATTTATATTTGATTATTTAAATAACCAATGCAAAATAAGGTTTGCTCTCATTATTTATAATCAAATTCCTTCAAAAGTCCTGAAAAGAACCCGAACCGACCAAAGAAGCCAAATACATAAACACATACGCACACGTGACCCCCAAAAAAATTGTTGATGCTGTGATCTGAATTTTGAAGAGAAATATTTTCTCTCCTGATGGGAGAAAGGAAGGAAAGTAGTGTACGCTTGCTATGCATAAAAAAGCAATATTCAATAAGGAACATGAAAAGGAAAGGAGAATATGCAGAGAAACCTCCATGGTCCCTCAGTTAATATGGCTCAGAAAAATAAAACTCATAATTAGACTGTTGTCCTTCAGACACCAGTTATTCACAGTGCTCTTCTCTCTTAATAACTGCAGTCTTACCTTGCTGTAATCACTATATTCAGAAGTCTGACATATTACATCCACTGTCTACGTCTCCTTTCAATCCTTCATTTCAATCACACCACACATCAATTGCTTGTCTGGGTTCTGAAGACCGTGTATGTCTTTGTTGTGTTCATCAGATGTGCTCTCTCAGCTGCAAGACTTCCAAACAGGTACTGTATTACTGGTTCTTCTGGAGTTGAAGAAAATTATATCAATAGCATTCCTCTTAATCAGACAATAACTTTTATCAAAGGTATCAGATCAGTACAGGATTATCTACCATTGGAATAATTTATGTTCCATTTTATTTTTCTGCTTTAATTCTTTCCTTTAAAATCTTGAAAAAGAAATGTAAAGGCTGAAGTTGTTAGGCTTGAAGAAGACTGATATGAAACATAACAGTCTTCAAGTAGAAGAAACCTTTGCAAAGAAAAGGAAATAATCTCTTGTGTTTGGAAGAAATGAGAAATAACGTGTGTGTATTACAGTGAGAAACTTCAGTTAGATATTAGAAATAAACATTTTGTGGTAATTTTGTTAAACTCCAGCAAGAGGCTGTCTAAGTAGGCTGCAGTTTCTCTGCCAGCTGGGGCTTTTCTGGCTGATTTGAATGTGTCCCTTCTCTACTTCTCCGTCATTCTCATGATGTAGCTTTTTTGGTTCTCAATGCTTCCCCTCCTGAAAGACCCAGCTCTCTGCATAAGAGGGCCAACTTTGGTTTTCACTTTTGTGAGGGAGAAAGAGGGGTTTTTTGGCTATTCTCAGCCCCAGCCTATGCAGCCACACAGTACAGCAGCCACAGAGGTGCCCCTGGAGCACCATCATTATCTTCTCTCACAAAGAAGATTTGTTCTGCCCTGGTAACCTAAGACAGGGACCAAAATTCTGTTCTGTTGTGGAAAGTCTATGTACACCCCCACTGGGGTTGCTGCCTTTTCATGCTTGACGGTGAGTACCACACAATGAGCACATAAATGGTCATGGACAGACAAGAACAATTACTTTCTTTCTTGATGGAAACAACTGCTAGAAGAGTGCTTCCAAAAGCCCAACACATACACATTAGGGTCCCAGAAAAAGAAAGAAAGAAAAGTTTCATTTTTCCTGGCTTTATGAGCATTTCTCAGTCGAGTCAGGGTCATGATTTTGTCAAAGGTCACCTGTTTGCGTGCTAAGATGATTATCTTGTCACATACCTCTACAGATGCAGATATACCTCCAGGGGTGTATTATGCAACAGGTGAGAAAATGCATTTGTCCACTAGACAGAAAAATTGGGATGTGCAAGTTATGAATGCCAAGGGAAAAAAGGACAGATATTTTGTAATTGCCTTCATGCTCCACAGAAGGCTTAAATCTGAGCCCATTGCAGCGAGGTTATAATATGGAATAATGTGGTTTCTCTTGTTCTAAGAGATCAGACCAGCCTGAAATTTTCTAGCCACCAGAGCAAAGGGTGAGTCGTTATAGAAAGGTATGGATGCAGTTCAATTCTTAAAATTCAGTCATCTGTGACTCAACTGCAATAAGTAAAATAGTGCTGGCACCAATCAGTATAATAATTTTAGAAAGCTTCTGACAGTGCTCCTCTAGCTGTAACAGAAATGTAGTAATCAAGAATGGGGCTGTCAGAAGTTAGTGCAATCTTTTGTTCCTTCATTTTACTTATTGGCTACGGATATAGTATAGGTGAGCAGTCCTTGGATCCTAGCCTTCAGACCACAATTCTTTATCTACCTACAAATTGGTTCAGTCTTTTAAAAACTAGTATCCTCATTGCCTCAACTCCATCCACTTTTTTCCCCTAAACAAAGACCAAACTTTCCTGATAGCCTGTATGCTTCGTTTGGAATATCACATTCTCTGCTCAAATGCTGTCACTGTGCTGATGAGTAAAAGTAAAAGACTACTTAATTTTAAAAATGTCAGAAGAGTCCTCTGAAAGTCACCTGGTCCAACCCCCCACTCAAAGTGGGACAATCACCAATACCAAACAACACCACCCACAGACTTGTCAAGACTTGAAAAACTGAAGTATAAGAAGGTAGAAGGTCCTGTAGGAGGGTACTACTACAGCTTGCACAGCGTTGGTGGTCATTCACGAGGAATGTTTCTCTGAGATGTAGCAATGGTAAGGAGACAAAAGCCTTTGGACACGTTCTGAACACACACACTTCTATGCTGTAGTCTTTGTAATACAACATAAGGGTGTTTGAAGACATCTGAGGTAAATAATCTCCTTGTTTACCTTTTGCAATACAAAATGAATGACAGTTTCCATTACCTGTATGTTCATGATTGCTTTGACAAAATCCCAGAGCAACATGGATCATTTAACACAAATCTGTCATGAACAGCAAGATGTATTAAGTTAAGCAACACTAAAAAATAGCTGTCTTTTTCTCTGTTCCACAGTAAATTTTTCACCCAAACAATTGTTCCAAATAAAGAGCTAAGGCCTCATGAAGAGTCGCAGCTGATGTTTCACTGCTAGTAGAAGTGTTAGCTGTGAAAATAAGATAGTGGGCTTGGGAGTGAAATCAAAAATATTGCTGTCACCTAGAGCGTCTAGAAACTGCTATCAGGAAGTTTTCCCTGACATTCAGAATAAGTTGTCCCACTGAAAAGGGATCAGTGCATACTCACTAAATCCAAGCAAGTTCAGGAAGGAATTGGGCCTAATGAATTGTAAAATGGTTTGGGTTGGAAGGGATCTTTAAAAGTCATCAGGTCCAGCCCTCATGCCATGAACAAGGACATGTTCAACTAGACCAGACTGGTCAGAATCTGATCAAATGAAGTCTTTCTGATAACCCAAATACACAAGGAAAGTAGTGCTCCCATACCATCTCTGATAACAGTTGCATAGGCCTTGGCTCCTGACCACCTCCCTGAGAGGACAGGGATTTTTCTAGAGACACCTCCTCAGAAAGTCCCTGCAATCAGCATGGTCATTGTGTCTATTTCAGAAGCAGGAGAATATCAGCATATGTGACTCTCCTGGGACTCTTTCCATAATCTCTTGCTGTACAGCTGAGAACAAAGTGATGGGTTAAATAAAATTGTATTTACATTGTGCAATGCCAGCACTTACAGCCAGCTATGCTGACTGGCTTTCATAGAGTGTGTCTTGATTCCTTTCTTCTGCTTTGTAGTAAGAGTAGTAATAAGTTTTCTGATGGTATCTCAGTACAATGACATGCAATATAGCCATTGTGCAACCTATTCTCCGATTCCACTATACATTTACAGATTTTTACATTTACTCATATTTTTGATAACCTGGAAAGAAATTTGGATGAAAGTGTTTGTCTTAACTACATCCTGCCAAGAGTGATATGATTTTATAATGTTAAGCAGTGCTTAAACAGCACCGAAAATGTACATTTTCTGGGGAGAAAGTGGAAAGTGGAAGAGCTCCGGAAAGGCCAATCTTAAGGGAAAGACATACTAATATATTTTGGGCTATCATCTCAAAACTGCCCTAGAAGACAGAATATTTTAGGGATAAGGGACTGCAAGAATCCCTTCAAAGAAGTGCAGAGAATGCTTCCTCTTTTCTATAAGCAAAAGTTTCACAAAAGTAGTATTTTTTTTTCTCTGCCACACAAAAGACCCCAGCCTTTGCAGAAGACTGGAAAAGGTGTGCAAGCACTGTGTAGTCTAGTACATAAGCAACAGGTAACTGGGGAAGAATAATTTTTTTTTTTTTATGATTATGTTTAAAGGTTATCTTCCAACACCAATAATTGAGTATCTCATAATAAAACAGAATAGCCTGGGCTTTTGCCAACAACTTGCAAGAAAGCATTAGAGAGACTTGTCTTCAAGAACTGCTGGTTCTTTCTTCCTGTATCCTATTTTTGCTTACATTCTTGTAAAAGTAACAATAAAGGTAAATCAGGCTAGGCATTGCTGAGTTTAATTCCTGCCCTCTCTTTAAGATTATCTCCTTAAGACACCTAAAAATTTTCCAACCAGAAAAAATGACAGGAAGTCTGAATGAGATTTCAGACTCTCTTTGCAGGGATTTGTCTGAATATTGATTTGGGAAGGCAGATGAAAAATACAGAAACAATTAGAGGAGAAACTGCACTAAACATAGGCCTTCCACCCTCCAGGGAAAATCCTAAAGTGGTAAAACACTCTAAGTGCCTAGTGAAAAATATTAGCTGTGGAAAGTTACCTGAGATTCTTCCTGAACTCAGGAATGCAAGTTCTGTCTTCACTCACAGAACTAGGCAATCTTCATATCTAGATCTTCTGCCAGTTTTTCTTCCTCCTACATGACTCTTAACTCTGGTATCTGCCTGGAGATAAAAAGTGAGAATTTCAGGCATCTTGCTCTTCTAAATGTGATACATGTTCAGAAACTGCAGGTTTTTGGTTTCTCCTGGTCTAGCTACTCCATAAAATTCCATATTATGTGTAATAAAGAAAACAGATACATCATTTAAGTGGTTTTGTACTGTAAATAAAACATTTTAATTGGTGGACAAAGATGGATAAGAAATGACTAATGGATGGTGACTATTGTGTGTTCTTCTGATCATGCAGAGTTAGGCACTGTATTTTCAGAAGAGCGAGTCAGAAAAGCAGTTGTTACACTCCAATACAGCAATACACTTGTATTGCTGATCACTATTATCAGACAGTCACTTCACCATGGTTTTCTAGAAATCACCTGAGCTGGATCTTCTGGTATAAGATTGACAAATGATTGAGATTTTTTTGCAGACACTAAAACATTTAAAGCTTCCCTGATTAATCTAGGGGATATTGGCTACTTTTTGAGGGAGAAAACAAGAAATTTCTTGTTAACAGAAGGAATGGAAGAATTTCAGGTAAATCAATATATCTTTAGTCTTAGGAACCACCAGTAACCCATCAGTTAAAAAAGAAGTAGAAAAACAAAATCTACATCTTTTAAATACAATATATGTACTCATTTTACTGATCAAGGCTTTTTACCTAGCCTGGGCCAGAAGAGAGCTAAGGGAAGGGAGGGAGTTCCGAGACAGCCACACTACCAGCACTGGCTTGAGCTCTGCTCTGCACTGGTGCAGCTTTGGCTGCCACAATATAAGAAAGACATTAAGCTATTAGAGAGCGTCCAAAGGAGGGCCATGAGGATGATGAAGGGCCTTGAGGGGAAGCCCTTCATATAAGAAGTGGCTGAGGTCACTTGGTCTGTTCAGCCTGGAGAAGAGAAGACTGAGGGGAGACCTCACTGCAGTCTGCAATGTTCTTGTGAGGGGAAGAGGAGGGGCACACATTGATCTCTTCTCTCTGGTGACCATTGACAGGACCCAAGGGAATGGCCTGAAGCTGTGTCTGGAGAGGTTTAGACTGGATATTAGGAAAAGACTTTTCACTCAGAGGGTGGCTGGGCACTGGAACAGGCTCCCCAGGGAAGTGGTCACAGCATAAGCCTGACAGAGTTCAAGAGTATTGTTTGGACAATACACTTGGGCATATGGTGTGACTCTTGTGGATGACCCTGTTCAGGGCCAGGAGCCGGACTCAATGATCCTTGTGGATCCAACTTGGCATATTCTGTGATTCTGTGATTTTACCTTCCACAGGCAGAACTGAGAGCACGAGGGAGCTGGGGGGTTTAAGTGCCACAAAACAATAATGAGGCAAAGGTGTGACCTGGCTGGCATAGAAACAGAGTCACATTAAATGCACTACTCACCTGCTTGTATGTTGGTCACAGCACAGCTTTGCACTAGTGACTAGAGACTAAAGCCACAACCCTTCCTCAGGGCAGCAGTCCTGGAATGAAGACTGAGTGCATGGAGAAGCTCCTGCATCCAAGATGGAGAGCGGGATGGCCGCTGCTCCTGCAGCACTGGGCCCAAGGAAATCCCCAGGATGGCAGGGTCTGTCCTGCTGATAGACACAACAGCTGGGTCCCACTGACAGGACCAGGCTCATGGTCCTGGGCCAGGACTGGATAAAAAGCCAACCCACAGGGCTGGGCTCAGCTCCATGATGACCATGGGGACAGGCCATGCCAGGGCATCCGTCCAAACACAGGTGGCGGCCCAGAGCCAAGGTGCTCCACAGGCGTGGCTGAGCTGGGCACCAGCACCCGCCAGGGCAGGCAGGGGCTGAGGGCCCTGGGCTGGGCCTACAGCGAGCCCCTGGGCCTGTGGCTGTGGGCAGGCTCGGGCTGAGGCAGGCCCGGCCGGGTGGTGCCCGCGGAGCTGGCACTGCTGCTCTGGGGGCCCTAGAGGCGACATGGGAGCTTACAGCGAGCTGCGGGCCTGGGCCCCCTGACCGCCTGACAAAATAACAGTGCTGAGGTTCTCCTATTTCTGCTTTTTGTACTCCTATATTTCTTCTTTTGCAATCCTTTTTTGCATTATTTTCACTGGTTTGCTGCACTTTGTGAAAAACACTTTTCAGTCAATTTCCTTAAACTCATTCCTTTGATTGAGCTGATTGGTCCTCAGGAGGATTTAGTTCACCTGTGGGAGCTGCAGCTTCCCTAAATCTACATCTGAAAAGAATCCTTGGGCTGTTTTCTCACTAGGTTCCCACACTCGTGTTGGAGACAAACCCGTGGTCCCCTCTTAACCCATCATGAACACCAGCTCCCTGGGGCTGCAGCAGCCTCCACAAAGCTCTCCATGCCAGCTCCCCCTGTCCTTGCAGTGCTGCAGCCACGATTGCATGGATGAGGCTTACAGGGATTTGGTTTCCCATAGAATGCCCATGAGTCCTTGTTCTCTTGTGTGCATGTAGTTAATCATTTTTGAAAAGCAACCTTCCCACAAAATTTCATATCTGCTGTTGGAACTTTAATCTCATTTGCTGGAGAAAGTAAGATAAATAGTGAATGGAAGTAATCAAACTACTGTGCCATAACTGCATATTTTCTTTACATTCAGCTTCTTACAGACCCTCAGCCCTCTGAAACATTCAGTTCGCAATTCAAGTTTAAAATCTTTATTTTTTGTTCCTCATCTTGTTTGCTCAGTGCCTCACTCCCACTGTTCTGCTGAAAAATGGGCGAGTGTGAGTAATTAAGCCAGAAATAACACATGCACCAAGCTGCTACAATTAATCCACCAGTTAGACTAATGTAGTCCAATTTTAAATGCTAGTTTTCCTGATTTTTCTGCAGGAAACACTGCAGTTTTTAATCTATCACACTAAAACTTCTGCTTTGACTCAAAAAACTTATAAAAAGGGTATATTTTTAACAGAGTTAAAAGACTGTAGGGGGTAAACATGAAGCTTAAGACTGAATGAATAAGTGGCAGAAATCTGGTACATCTTGCACTTCCACAGATCAACAGCTGATCTAAGTTGATTGTGCCATTTTCAGAAAGGAACAATTATCTTTACAAGCCTCTCTTCCATAAGAAAAAAAGGCATTTTCAAATGTCATTTGATGATTTCCAAAACAGCTCCTACCATTTGCTCTCTACAGTGACTGGCTTGCTCCTGTTCCTCAAAGATGTCAAAATTTAACAGTCTGTTCAGTATTTTAACTTAAAAACTCCTACTTCTTTTCCCACCCCTTCCCCTTTTTATGCAATAATTTGTATTTTCAGTGTTGATTTTATATACCGGATATTGTTAAATAATAATTTTGCACCTACCTGATGAAAATTTAGAAATACCTCTAGTCTTTCCAACTTGTTTGCCACTGTCTTAAGTCTGCTTTATTCTAGAACATTTTCAGTTTAATTTTTTGCTTGTGCGAGTAGCAGATCACAATATTTACAATTTGAATATTGCCAAATATATTGTAAGGAAGTTCAGTTCTCAAATTTTTATTGAAAACTACCTGAATTCAAATATTTTTAGCTATGCCAATTAAGAGTTCAGGCTTAACTTGTAAGTTTTAAAATATCTGTACTTTTTCTTCCATGGGAATATTGAATGGTGGATACTCTACACTCAGTAGAAAATGGGTACAGCTGTATCATTTTGCAAAACATTTGACCTTATGGTAATCACATTGGGTATTATTTATAAGTAGTTATCACATTTAGCACAACGTCACATACGTACCAGATATTACTTATAGCTTTTTTAAAAATTACATTCAAAATTTAGTACTTGAATTCAACTGTTGCTGCAAATTGAGAAAATAATCCAAACTGAAAGAGAATTTCAAGCACATGTAAGGAAATCAAGACCATTTTTCAACTGCAGATCTGAAGTTTCTGCAGTTATCTTTGCAAATTTTTCTTGGGTATTTCTGGGTTTTTCCACTTTTCCCATTTTTTGACATATTCCTAAATCTTCATTCCTTTAAGCCTAACAGTATTCAATCGTAGCCATTTTTAGTTTGCATTAGTCCCTGGAGCTAAACCTAAACGAATTTTTACACCCTCATTTTCCATAATTACTACAGAATTAAGCAATTTAACAGGCTTCTCTTTGCTGTTCTATTTATCAAATTCATCTCCATATTTCTGCTGGAGCACTAAAGAAACATTTGTAGGTGTGCTGTAGGGTTTTGGCAATATTGCTCCATCTTGTATTACAGCAATTTCCTTCTAATACATTTTAAAACATTTCTACATTCATCATCCTGTCTCTGAATATATATCTACCTAATGTACATCCTCTCCTAACAAGACCTGGCACATTTACAAACATGGAAAAATATTTTCTTTTATAAAACAATTGAAAGCTATGCATTTCCAAGATTTTATCTTTACACCTAAATTATTTATGCCTGGGAAGTTATTTCTGTGCAATATATTCTGAGTCATGTTCAACAAGAATACATTTTTCTCATTTTTTTCTTAATGTACATTAATACCTCACTGCCTGATAAATATGTATTAAGATTTCAGCCTACAGGTATATGTTCCAGTCTCTTGACATAGCTCTTCCTTTAATGTTTTCAAAATAATTATTGTGTTGCACAAAATCCATCTACTAAGTTTCTTGGTTAACATTTCCAGTCCTTGTATTTGGGCTTTGTGAAATAGTTGTGCTATGACAGTTGTACTGTCACTTTAGAAATGCTGGGAGTGACTTTAGCCTTTGTTGCTTCCTTGTGCAGTCCTGCATGCTTCTCCCTGTCAGTGCTCCCTTGGAGCCTTATTGGTTTTATTTTGCTTCCCGGTGCATTTGATTGTTGTTTACTAAGTATAAATTGGGCAACTTTAACTATATTTTCCTCAGTTGTGGATATTGACATCTTATTGCAAGAGTGCCTTTGACCAGATAGCCTTTCCCCAACATCTTTTTACTCATTTTTATTGTAAGGACTTTATTTCTTTCTGGAAATTCTGTGTTCTTTGGTATCCAAATGACTTTTCTTACCTTGCCTTCTATTTTTAATAGATATATAGCCTCTGAATTAGCAACCTTTTTAACAGCTGCTTCCCTTCCCTTCCTCATGGTGCTCAGGGTTAAACACGACTTGCACACTCCAATGCCCCTCCAATTTGCCTGCCACACTTCTGCAGCATTTCAGGCACCCAGGGGGTTTGGTTTCCTCGTCTCATGTACACAAGCTCTTATGCAGTTTCTTGACACGCTCTTCTTCCTGCCCTGCTCCTGGCATAACTCCCT
The DNA here is from genome assembly GCF_024509145.1 of Vidua macroura. Classification (NCBI taxonomy): domain Eukaryota; kingdom Metazoa; phylum Chordata; class Aves; order Passeriformes; family Viduidae; genus Vidua; species Vidua macroura. Next base: position 37,656,584 of record NC_071576.1, read on the forward strand.
GTGTTTGGCTGCTAGTGAAGATGATGGTCCTGCTTCCAAGGAGCACTCTTCCACAGTAGCTAGAATGAAGTCAGTTGGTGACTTAGACTCCAGAGGAGACCTTAATAAAACACCATCAGCTTCCCCAGCTGGGCTCTCCTGTGTCTCTTCCTCTTTTCCCAAGGTTTCCTCTTGGCAAGACAGACAGGAGGGCCTGGCAGCAGTGCAACGGTGGCAGGGTGATGAAGTAACTGTGTGAACACAGTATATGCTCCCTGAATAGACAAAGCACTTTCCTCTGCAGGGTTTCAAGATGAGCACCTTTCACCAGCACCATGTTTGTCCAGAGTAAACAAAGGCTAAGGTATTGCAGATCAAAACATTAACAAATCAGGTTGTCATACCATTCTGAGATTTCAGCTCCTCTTGAGTGAAATTTAAATCTTTCTGTAGTATCATTTTCCTTCATTTTGCACCAAACACACCGGTTTACTTCTATTATCATGCGCCTCGACAATTGACATTTGTTTGACCATTTGAGAACTGTGTGACCTTTGAGTTTACTGAGAAATATGAATAAACATGTGAACATAGTGAGCAATTTCTCTTCTCTGAAAGCTTATTGTGTGTTCAGGTTTTTGGAAGAGACTTTTATAACATTTGTTTTTGTCAAAGATAAAGGACAATTCCTCCTAGCTACCTTTACTAAGCTCCAGTGCACACATTGTGAAGTTTTTTCTGTAGAGCATGAAAATAAACAGAAACTCCACTAAGCATAAATATTTGAGGACAGATTAGAATTTTCTGTCCCAATCATACATTCTTAAAATAAGCCTGACTTGGTTTTGTTCATGTTTTTCCAGGAGGCACAAGCAATTCTGCAGAACTGATCTAGACAGAACAGAAAGTTATGTGCATTATGATGGGGAAAGAAGAGTTACCAGCAGTCCTGTGAGGACATGACTGACACCATTACAAGCAAAGGCCCCAGGATAATGTGTATGAAGAGGAACACAAAATCAGCAAGATAGGATTCAGCAAGATCACCTTAATTGCTTACAAGCAACTGCTCTTCCATGCAGAAGCAAGGAGTGCCTACAGGGCACTGTGATGGGAAAACCCAGCAGGACACCAGTGTGCCCCTCAGCAGTGCCTGCACACGTGCATGCAGCATTGGGAATAACCATGAGGAGCTAGAGATCTGCCTGACATCACAGGCTGTGATCTTTTTGGGATCACAGAGACATGGTGGAATGGCTGTCATGGCTGGAGTGCTCCAACAGAGGGATGCAAGCTCTTAGGAAGGACAGGCTTAGAAGACGAGGAGAAGAATTTGCCCTTTGTGACAGAACAGCTTGTGTACATGGAGCTGTGCCTGGGGATGGATGATGAGGCAGCTGAGAGCCTAGGATGTACTCCACAGTCCTGGGTAGGGAATCAGGAAAAAAGCATCATGAAAAGTTTTACTGAGCACTGGAAGAGATTGTCAAAGAGAGGTTTTGGAATCTCTGTATCAAAAAATAATATATTAAAAAGCCACCTGAACGTGGTCTTGGGCAACACTGCTTGAGCATGGGGGTTGGACATTTCTCCTAGCCTCAATCATTCTATGATTTTGTGATCATACAAAGACCGAAAACAAGTGTTGTCTAGCTAATCCAAAAGGAGTCTTGGCTTTGGCTTAATAAAACAGTCAAAAATACGTAAATTACAAATTCTGCTGGTATAGTCCTTTCAAACCACTACTCTATGAAGTCTAGAGATACAATCAGCAATGAACCCAGTCTTCATTACAGGAGCAATCTCTGAGCTCTAATCATAACAACTTCATGATGACTTAACTATTTCATAATGAAAAATAGTACCTGGAGGTTGAATGGACTGCACTGTCTTCCAAGGCCACAGAATGCAACAGTTACTGCATTGGACAATGTCCTCTGCCCACACAAAGATGCCTATTCAGGGTGCTGGAAGTGGGCACAAACACCAAAGAATAAATGTTTTGAGACACAAATTTTCATTCAAGTCCTATGATTAATGCAAGGAAGTACTGGAGTTAATACTTTTAGTAAGAGCAAACAACTGATACACTGGAGTCACATAAAATACATCCACACAAGACATTTGCTTTGTTGATGCAGATGATAAATACCTCAGTAAAAATTCTTTAATGTTGAACAGAGTAAAGGGATCAAGTCATTGTGCCCTTCCTCTGATACTGATCTGACACTTTTTACAAGAGTTCCTCTGTGGGTTTGGTGCTGCTGGTAAAATGTTAGCAACACTGGAAATATTTGTTTGCTTCAACCTGGATTGTCACTAATAGACAAGAGATCAGTATCTTTGAAATTAACCTGTGTGTTCATTACCTATTGGAGTGGTATTTTAAAAATGAAGTCACCTGGTTTATCAGTTCTTCATCATAAGACCTAGAGATTATACTTCCTCATGTTCCCTTTAAAAACATCCTGAGATTTGGGGGGGGGGGGGGCAGGGAAGAACATTCTAATCAGTTCATCTCTATACTTATTTACTCCTAAGAGGAAAATAGAATGTGTGCTGCACATAATTTTGAAGTGGAAAAATGTGTGATATGGAGAGAAGACAAGATTATTTAAAAATTATCTCAGAACAAAAAAAAAAGGAAAATATTTATTTATCCCATTTTTCATCAAAAAATTAAATTTTCAAACATCCTTACAAAAATCTCACGTTTGAAGAAAGGAAGGAGAAAAATATGTGGAATGTAATACAATTACTATCTTTATGGTAGATGAGAAAATAAATATTCTGAAAACCCAGTGTATGGATATAAACTTTTCATCTGGAACACTTAAGTAGCATTAAGACTTAACAGTTTAGTTTCCTTTTCAAACACATTAAGAGAATAGTAAAACTAAAAAAATAGCACTTGTGAACTTTTGGGGAGGCCATGACCTGAATGAGGGGATCATGTGCCCTCTCAGTCACTTTGCAGGCAGTACCAAATTGTGTGGGAATGCTGATCTGCTGGAGGGTAGGAAGGCTGTGCAGAGGGATCTGGACAGGCTGGATTGGTGGGCTGAGGCCAGCTGTATGAGCTTCAACAAAGCGAACTATCAGGTCCTGCACTTGCATCACAACAACCCCATGCAGCACTACAGGCTGGGGGAAGAGTGGCTGGAAAGTTGCCCAGCAGAAAAGGACCTGGAGGTGCTGGTCAACAGCAGCTGAATATGATCCAGTGTGTGTCCAGGTGGCCAAGAAGGCCAATGGCATCCTGGCCTGTATCAGCAACATTGTGGCCAGCAGGACCAGGACAGTGATTGACCCCCTGTACTTGGCACTGGTGAGGCCACACCTTGAGTGCTGTATCCAGCTTGGGCCCCTCACTACAAGAAGGACATTGAGGTGTGGGAGTGCATCCAGAGAAGGGCAATGGAGCTGGGGAAGGGTCTAGAGAGTAGGTCCTATGAGGAGTGGCTGAGCAAGCTGGGACTGTTTAGCCTAAAGGGGGATCAGGAGTGGCCTTATCACTCTCTGCAACTTCCTGAAAGGAGGTAAAAATGATAGAACAGTGGAAATTACCTTAAGTTGTGCCAAGGGAGATCAGGCTAGTAGCAGAAGTTTCTTCAGTGAAAGGGTGGTCAGCACTGAAACAGCATACCTAGGGAAGTGGTAAAATCCCCATCCCTGGAAGCATTAAAAAAAAAAAAAAAAAGTGGATGTGGATTTAGGGACATGGTTTAGTGGTGAACACCACATGGTTTAGTGGTGAACATGTCAGTGCTAGGTTAAGAGTTGCACTCTGTCCTAGAAGTCTTTTCCAAACTAAGTGACTCAGTGATTTTCTTACCCTGCCTTCATCATTTGCACAGAATTTAGCTGCTGTAAGTTGTCAGTCATGGGTAACAGTAATTCCATATTCTCTCCTTTGAGATGTACCCCCTAAACTCCACAGAGTATGCCTAAGGCATACTCTGACATCTTGTCCCAAGGCTCTCTGATGTCGTAGTGAACGTTACAGTGATCACAGAAGGGGAACATGAGTTTCTAGCAAACAGTTGAACTCTTGAGATGGCAAAACTGCTTTCTTTCAGCTTTCAGCCCTTTACACAATAGTTGTGATGGTGGCTCCATAGGTTCCAAAGGATCACAAAATATTAATAGGTTTGAAAAAAATTCTTCTCTGCTTTACTAACCATGGTTTGTCATATAGGATTGAATTTTCTGCTCTTCCTTCCATATCTGCTCCTTAAAACAGGTCTGTGCTTTATTTGCTCTGAGCAACATTCACCTAGAAAATTCACAAAATTCACCTAGCAAAATCTCTTCTTCTGACCTTACATTAAAACAGAAAACTAAAGCAAAGGAAAGGAAAGATGCACCAGGTATTAACAAACAGAAGTGGCAGTTTAGCAGCAGTGCTTTGCCATCTGGCAGGATGAAAAACCAAATGGCAATGAGTCTGTAGCCTGGCTTCGGCCTGGAACATGATTTCCCTTTTAACCGCCTGTTGGAAAATTCTGTTAGTGACTTGCAGCCCAAAATAAGACTGCAGGAGCTGCTGCTGCACTGGTACCTGCCACTAAGTATGAGGTTAAAAATTCAGTGGGGGAAAAATGCTGCTTTCTCCTGCTGGATGGCCGTGGTGCACTGCACAGGGAAGAGCTGGGGGAGAAGGCTGAGCCTGACAGGCTGGGAAGCAAACACAAAAGAAAGGTAGTGTGGCTGGAGGTGCCAGGGTGGGGAACTGAGGCTCTGTAGAGGAAACAGAAGGATGAATCTATACCCTTGAGAGTATTTACATAAAGTGCCTCGAAACTGGACAAGCAGCATGATAAGGAAGCATGGAGGAACTTTTCTGAAAGATATTTAAATCAGCCATAGAGATCAGAGACAGGAGTCAGTGCCTCATGAACAATGAAAGAGAATTAGTAGGGTGGGGATAAATACAAGAGAGCCTTAAAAATGACGGCATATAGCCAATGTCTGATGTAACTAGAAAAGTATATCCCAGAAATGGGATATAAAGAGAAAGCGAGAGTGGATTGTCAACCGAATAAGACCTTCAGACAAGTCCCAAGCAGAGTGATCTTGTAATCAAATTAAGAAAGATGGCAAAGTCATGTGGACAGCAAGTGACAGACACTATAGCAATTTGTCCCACTCTTTTCTCAGGGCAGCACAGCTCAGACAGCTGAATCCTCCCAGCAGAGGAGATTGTGAACACACGTACCTGCCAGAAGAATGATGCTTGTTGCCCCACATCAGCAAAACTCTTGCATTGGTTCTGCTTACACGTCAGCAACGAGCACATGCCAGCAAGCCAGCCAGTTGAAAAGCATGATGGCTGAGCAGGAATTCTGCTCCTCACACTGCTCATATTGCAGTTTGTTGTCTTGATCCAATAAAAAGCAGAGGCTTCGAAAAATGTCACTGACACTTGCTCACCACAATGCTGTTTCCTCCAGTACCTCACTTCCTTTTAGCTCCTCTTCACCTATTCATTGCTTGAAATAAGAAAAAACTCAAGATCTTTACCAACAAGGCTGCTGTTAAAGATTGACTTTTAAAGTCTACAATCACACACACAGTACCCAACTCTTCTGCAAATTTTGGATCCATCAAAGACCATAACAGTTTCTCCTTGACCCAGAGATCTCTTGGCCAGTGAATTCCAGAGACTCCTCTTCATGTTTCTTAGCTTCTATTGGCTGTAAAAAATGTTGTGTTTTCTGCCACTTTAGTCTTCTTGTGCTTCCAAAAGAGATTGTGAACAAACAGAAAGAGGCTAGGTCTGCTGATGGTTACCAAGCAAGTGTAACAGTTTCTAAACCACCTCTGGCTCAGGATGCTCCTGAACTGTGGATGTTAAGAAGTTCTCAAAGAACAGTTTCTTCGTGGCCTATTTCTTATGTTCATGTTCTAATCATCCCACACTGGCTGTTGTCTGAGATAGGACAATGGCTCAAAGGGATATTTGATCAGACTCAGCCTGGCAACTCTGATGGAAGCCCTTCCCCACCTAGAAGGGGATTGCTGCTTCTCCCTCTAAAGAAGCAATGGAGGATTCCCTGGCAATACTTCTGACAGTCTATCTGCCTTCTTGTGGGAGCCCTTCCCACCCAGCACAACAGCCTGGTAAGAGAAGTAAGAAAGCTTACTATAGTTGTACATCTGTCCCACGCGGGACATGTATGTCTTTGCTTTACTAAAGACATGATGTCTTTACTTTTTTAAAGTGAGATCCTTGCAAGGGATGGTCCAGTGCAGGGCCATGAGTCAGACTCAATGGCTTTCTTGGGTCCCTTCCAACTCAGCATGGATTCTGTTTCTGCTTTCATTTTTTTTTAAATTAATCCCAAATCAATTTCAAGACCACAAAGAGACCAGCAAAGATTCTGCAAAACCCTTGTCTCTCCAGCCTGATTACCAGCTTCAGGAGTGTTTGTTTAATTCTTGGAAACTGAATGTAGTTTTCACATCTAATGCAAGTTAGCTCTGTGGCCTCATGGTCTGTTATTGTCTGGAACAAGAAATTTCACCTCAAATATTCTATCAGGACAAGCAAGTGCTTCTTCTCTTTTTTCTTTCTAATGCAAATACCACTTTTTGAGCAAGTTGCATTTTCTCTTAGCTTTTTTAATGTCTGAAGATAAAGTCTGGGATAAATGAGACAAAAAAGAGCATGTAAACATTTTGACAGGTGTAAGCTGGAGCACCATCTCAGCCTGTTTGGCCAGTGAGCCACTAGCTCCTTCTACAACCACGCAAGCAAAACAAACAATTTTATTCACATCCAAAGACTACAGTCTTAGTCCTCCCACATCGAGAGAAACCCCTCAGGAAACTCACCTTTTGCTGTGCTTGTTCAATGCTAGAGCTAAAAAGGCACCTAGAGTTGTAACAATAGCCTGGCTCCTAACCAGGGTTTGACCCTAAAAGGGTCAAATGTTGTCACTCACTTGACTTGCAAAAAGTATAATTTCTGAATGTGCTTGCCCAGTGGATTGTTACCACAACTTCCTGCCATGGCTGAACGGTGCTTTGCGTCCCTGAACTTGACAAATCAGTTCTTTTTAATACTTAATGACTTTCTAAAATACCGTGTTGGTTTTTCCATAGGATTAATTTTCAGGCTCAGTAATAAGTTAAGAATAGAAGTATGCATAAATATGTATGTTGTTTTATAAAGAAAACAAAGGCATAGTAAACTTCAGACATGTTTTTTCCAGAACCTAATCAGGTACAGCTGTGTTATTACAAGTTTGTGGCAAAAAGCCAGTGCAGGCATTTGGAGAAGGGTGCTTAGGAGATGCTGCTGAGCCGCGGCAGTTGTTCAGCATGCTTGGGAGCAACCTTACCTCCCTGCTCCTCTGAGCTCAGGGAACTGGAAAGACAAGAGACCACAAATGGAGCCAGGCCCTGCTTTAGAAGCACAGTTCTCAGGTTTGAATGGGCTTGCCTTTGAGGCACTGCCTTTCATTCTCTTTGCTGCCCAGGCACTGCAGCTCTAGCATCACATCTTTGGTGTTTGAGAAAGGCCATGCTGAGAGACCAAGAGTTAGAAATACCTTTCTGCAGCTTGGACCACTTGCTCTGTGACAGCCCACTCTGCCAGTCCCTCCTCTCAAGGCTGGGGTTCAGATCCCATTTGTTGTATTTTTGCCAAACTCCCTCTTCAATTCAGCCCTACTTTAACATCTGAAAAAACATCTGTTGTGCTGTGGCCATCTGCTTCCATCCCCAAGAAGCCAGGCCAAAAATACCCAGGGACTTTGAAGAACAGTGTTAGCTGAGACATATTTATGTCAAGACAGATCAGCAAATGGGTTATTTTAAAACTTATAGGAATTAATGGAACTTAGTTGCTACCTCCAAGGGTAAGTTAGCATCATTATTCCCTTTGAAAAGGGACTGCAGCAAATGGAACTAATATTCCATATAAATATGCAAGGTGTGATAAAATGAAGAATTTACTCAGGGTGGAAGTTCATGAGCAGGAACAGAGAAAAACAGAGGGCCAATAATCCTTCAGAATTTAAATCCTTTCTAATTTTATAGTAATAACTAATTATTACTATTTTTGCTTTTAATACTATTAACAAGGCATCAACAAACTTGTAATGAGTGATGAGTCACTTTATGGTAGATTACAGTGGATCTCTTTATGCATCACTTTTTGACAAGAGCAAGACCTGAGGAACTACCCAGGCTGTCTCTGCCCAGAAGTCAAAACTTTACTGTATGGCAGTCCACAAGGAGCTCTCCGTTCACTTTTAGTAAATAACACAAAATAATCACCACAGGAGCAGTCCTGCCCTGTGACTTTGCAATTCAAGTCACCCATGAGTGAAAATATTCCTCATGAGGACTCTATCCTGCTCCCACTGCCTCCCACAGAGTCTTCCCTTTCATTGTAACACTGGCTAAATAGACCATTATATAATATTTGAGGTTGTATGTCTTCAGGCTTCTGGGCATTCAACCCAAAAGTGTTTGAAGATACAACTTATTTTTCCCCCTCTGTATTCTTATCTGCCTCTGGAAGAGCACTAGCTGCTGTGAACAGATTGTGCTAGCTGAAACAGGCAACCAGTGACAGGAAACCCAAGAGTACACTCTGTAATATTAATGCTCTAAAATTAAAAACTCCTCATTGTTAAGCAGTAAAGGGATGTTAGCCTTAAGCAAAGGTGTTTAATGGTAAAGACCATATACCCCATGCTGTTGCAAAAGTTCATTCTCACTTCCAGACTTTGGTTGCTAAGCTAAATTGCAGAACTCTTCATACCAAATCCTTTACCAGGATTAGAGCTAGAAGAGGATTTAACAAAATGCTAAAATGGTACTCAGCTTATATTTCACCTCACGTTTGGCCATCATACTTTGCTATCTTCAACTTTCTGTCTTTGATAATTTGAGAAAATATTGCAGAAGTTTGCAATGGAAATAAAAATCAATAATCAATTTAATAATTAACTAACCCTGATTCAAAATTCAAAGTAACTGCTTTGTGTTTGGAATTCATCTAGTCTTTCTCAGATAAAAAATAGCATTTATTCAAACATTTAAGTTTACTTCAATAGTGGAAAACCAGTTTGCCTCCATAGTCCATTATAATATTTCCAGGGGGAGAGCTTTATTACAGTAAAAATAGCTACTCTCAGTTTTTGACAACTGGGAAGTCTTCAATAGCAAAGCATGAAACAAAAGTTTGTTTTTTTCCTTTTAAGTATATAAGCTGTATATGATCTGCTTATTCTAGTCACAGATCAGTTTGTTCCCCCAACCAAGACAGACTACATTAAACTGACTGTTGAGCGAGTGCTTGTGCTAACTGCAGCCAGAAAAAACATTGCAGTAGCACCACTCTTGGGAGAAGCTGTAATTTGTCATAGTAACTTTCTAAAGCACACGTGGGATATGAGCAATAATTTTGCTCTCATTTCTGTAGCATTAATCAGTGCAAAAAGTCAGCTGGGCAGCAGTGGCTTCGCTAGAACTGCCCTATCTGAAAAGAGCCACACAACAGGTGCCAAGTCACCAGTGTTCAAATTGCTTCTGCTTCCAACACACGGCCTAAAAATTATATTCAACAGTTGAGCTTTTACACAGCAATTTCACTTTGAAAAGCAATGGAAGCAAGTTACCTGTTGGCAGAAATACCACCAGGAAGAATTATAAAGGGATGAAGTAGACCCCACTCACACTGTCACACTCCAGGCAAATATTCTTGTGTGCCAGGTGGGGTATCTGACAATTGCATGTTTGTCTGTAGTCCTGAAGGAGAACCAAGAAATTATTCAAGAACGGTCTTTCAATAAACCCAAATCATCTCAAGTCTCACTTAAAATTTTATCTGTTTGATTTAAGGGCACATTTTACAACTATTGAAATATCCCCCTTCCTGCCCTAAAGGGAAGACATTTTGAATTTCTTTCCTGAAGCAGGCACATTGAAACAAGATATTATGGTCTTGTTTATGCCATTTACAAAGGCAGATCACTCCCAGCCTCTAATGTTCTACTCTACTGCTCCTTCCTTCAACCCAGTGAATCATAAATTCAATCTCCCCAAAGACTTGATGTCTTTTGGTCATCCTACATATATACTCATGCCAGAAAATAATCTGTGCTTCCATTCAAATGCTCACTTAGCATTAAGCTGTATTTATGAATCTTGTCTAACATGGTCTTTAACAACTTGACAAAGTTACTCATCTGCAGTGTTATTTATTACCCTATCCACCCTTGTATTTTCTGCAGAACAAGCTGACAGAAGTTTAATAACAAAAAAAAAAAAAAACCAAAAAAAAAACCAAAAAAACCCAAAACAAACCAAACAAAAAAAAAAAACAAAAAAAAACAAAAAAAAAAACAAAAAAAAAAAAAAAAAAAAAACAAAAAAAAAACCTGCCTCAGGAAGACTGAGGAAATATAAAACTTTTACTTGAATGTTAATGTGAGATTTAGAACATGAACCTGAGACTTCCAGCAAGTTTTTTTGACAATGGCTTTCTTCCCATTCTCCTTTTTTGTGGTCATGGGTTTCTGTACTGACCTACTTTAATTTCTCCAGAATAGTACTCAAAAACCATAGCTCTCATATAGCAAAATTATATACATTTACTAAAACCAAATAAACTTCTGCAGAATCCACAATATTTTATGCACATTCAATTAAGTCATGGATGTTGCTTTCAAGCATTTGTATGAGTAACCACTAATTACCCAACTGACCAATTTCAAAACTTCATTGTTTCTTAAAAATAATTTTAGAAAATTATTTCCTGCATGATGGTTTTCTGTAACATGGGTGAAAACAATGTGCTCCACTCAAACCTGGTTCCACATTTGGCAGAAGTGGAAGGCTAGCCATCAGAAAGACATATATTGTGTCTTTAAGTTTGCACAGTACTCCTCCTCATGGACCAGAGGTTCCTAGTGTTTTCAGGCTACGACCGCTCTTTTCCCACCCTCCTTATGGCTCAGTGTTTCTTCTGTTGCCAGGAGATTACAAATGTGTTGAAAGACAGAAGCTCAAAATGGCATCAAAAGAGTTTTAGTGGAGCAGAGAGTCTGCAGCTAGCTTCCAGGAATTAGACATCAGCTGTTGTCACAATCAAACACACAAGAAATTAAACCAAATCTTTTTCTAAAGCTTGATATGAAGAAAAGAAAAAAATCCCACAAAGAACACCTCTCCATAACTGTCACTCTTAATACACTTCCTTGCTTCATACTGCTTAAGGGCATTGAGTCTCTTAAATTATCCAGCTCACACTTTGACATTAAGTACCAGCACTTAAGAAAACAATTCTTTTTCATTTTAAATAATTACACTCATATTCCAGTACTGAAGACAGAGTACCAAGTTAATGACACAGAGTACATTCTACCCAAAATATGTTCTATGCAACTTAATCACACTCAGCTAAATTATTTGCTCTACAGAAAATACACTTAACAATCCACGGACTACTGGAATGCAGCACACACAATTTAGGAAGAGAGTTGTTAAATTCCAGGATTTTCCCAATGAGAGAGTTGCTGCCCACACCAGCAGTGGGCTGCAGTAACAGAATTGTGCTTTACATTTTGCACTCAATTAAAAGACAAAACTTAAGAAACATATGTGCACTGTATATTTAGAGAAGGCAGACCTTAAAGAAACCACTCATTGGCAAATAGCCAAGTCCTGTTTGGCAAGCTGGGTAACTCCTATTGGTTTTCTTAAAGCAGTTTCACTATGGAACAGACAAGCTGCAGCAAAGTAAACTCAGGCTTCACTTAGAATCTACTGTAAATAGAGTCATAGTATAAATTAGACTGAAAGGGACCTCGAGAGTTCCCCAAGATTAGCCTCCTACACCCAGCAGGATCAGATCCAAGGCCACATTGCTCCAGCTCTATCCAGTTGAAAACCTCCAAAGATAAGCTCTTTGAGCAGCCTGTTCACTGTCCTCATGAAGGAGTTCCACCACCTTTAATCACAACCTCGAGTTTCAAACTATACCATTGTCTCTAATCCTCCCAAAACCCACAACAGTAAAAAGCAGACCACTTTCCTGACCACCTCTCCACATTCACTAGAAGGCTGCTATTAACTCCTCCTGAAGTTGCATCTTCTGTTACACTGAAGATTGTGTTTATGGGTAAAGAGGAAACATAACATATATACAAGTAAAGCTAAGAATTTATTGTTAGCATATGGAAATCTTAACCCAAGTAGTCTATTAGTCTAGATGTAATTACTATAGGAAAAGAACAATCATGCAGGTTGTGTACTTTTACACAAGAAGTTGCAGTAATAAACTTGTAGGACACATTTCTCCATTTCCCTCCTATTTAGGGGTTATTTTCACCCTTCTACTGTTACTCTGCATCTCAAAATCAACATCTCCAGACTGCTGGAAAAGATAACTTGAAGCTATCAACATCTGAAGTCCTTTGCTGGGAGGAATACGCTGCTGCTTTCTTCCTCCTTCCTCTAGGATCTACTTGGGGTGCTTTTTATATTTGCTAACATGCTTTTACATCTTTATTTTTCCTTATTGGCCTTCAGATCCAAATATATATGAGGCCCTTCACATATGTTAGATGTGATTTCTTTTTTCTGTTACTTCCTAAACAAAATTTTGTCCAGTTCTTGTTCTGCCTTAAACAACCAAACCAAGCCAAACAAAAAACCCACCAACCAACCAACCTCAAATTCAGAAAAACCTACTAAAAAACAAACCACACCAAAAAAACCCACAGCCCAAACAAGGAACCAAATCCCGCCCACCCCATATTTGACTGCTGGTAAGTAACCACTCACCAATACAGGACTATGAGGTTTCCAGTTCCACACATGTACCCCATCATTAATCTGCACTCTTCTATTCTACATTCTTTGTTTCCAATTCAAAAGGCCTGCTATTATATATCATGCCCACATTTCTCTCCACATCATTATTTTGGTCATAAATATCTTATTGCACATAAAATACCTGCTTAATACTCTTACGTATATAAAACTATGGTTGCACCACCTAAAGGTAAACAGAAGTAAAAGAAATTAACCGCAGACACCCAGCCAGTTATAGAAATTGTTATAGCAAAGCTAAGTAAAACAAAGATACAGGCAGGCCAAAGAAAGTTCATCAGGGGAAGCATGATATTCCTCCTCAGGCCCAAGCCTTGCAGACTCAGTACTAAGCTTATGGCCTGTTACTAACAGCCATAATACACTATTGCAGTGCTTGTTATGACCTCTTGGAAGAAGCTGAACAAGCCCTAATCCATGACCATCTCAGTGGCCTTTCACTAAATTTGTTCCAGGCAGCTGAAATCTTCCTTGAACTGGGGAATCCAAAAATTAGACACAGTCTACATGCAGACTCATATAAAATACCAGGTACATCATCTGAAATACTATCAATACTCACCCTGCCTTCTGTTACTGATAGGTAATTGCAATATATTAGCTATTTCTGAGAAGTTCCTACTTTAATTTACCTTCTTTAACTGTTCATTCTCTTAGCTGAATACTACTTCTTCTCAGTAGAAAAAAGTATACTAAATAAAAAGAGTCAAGTCTCCAAATGCTGGAGTTATGTGGGTAATGCCTACCTGTTATGGCCTGACAGTTGGGCCACAGGACCCTTTAACATTTTGATAGATGTCAAGGCATAAAGACCCGCAAGTGAGTACTGAATGGTTGGCTTTCCAAAGAGCTGTAGAAGTTTAAGATATTACCACTACAACTCTCCATGTTTACTAGCCCCACAGTCCAACTAACCAAGCAGAAACCTAAGTTGGTGGTTGGGTTTTGTTTGTTTGGGGTTTTTACCCAGGTAGTTCCACACACAATAGACTTAAGAAATTGCTAATTTGAGATTCCTTCAGCTACTGAGTGTGAGAGGTGATCCAAAATCTGAAGCAATTGATGATGGTGATAAGGTAAAACCAATGAGTTCCAGATTAAAAAAAAAAAAAACCCAACCTATTTGTTTGGCTACTTAAGCATTTCCCTCTAAAAGATGAAGCTACTGTGCTGAAAGTAAGACTGCATATGTATCTGTAGCTTAAGTACCTAATTTACAACTCACAAGTACAGCAAAGGAACACTTTGCTAAGCAAATCTCAGTTACAGCTCTTGACTCAAACTTCCAGGCCAAGGCTTCCAGCCTGCTCAGTGGTTAATCTCTAAGGACAATTTTGTTTCACAGACAGCCCTTGCAGGAATCCTATAGGTGTCCACAACTAGGGAGTCTCAGAAAGGATGTTTGTTGGGAAATCCTGCCCTGCTCATCCTATGCCACCATGCCTGTGAGACAAATTCCGGATGCTGCATTACTCTGCACGTTGAAAGGGGGATGGGGAGGAGGCAGTACTTGCAGGGAAGACAGACAAAACTGGAGAAAGTATAAAATTACTTATAGGCTCATACATCAATTCAGATCAGAAAGGAGCTCAGGGTGATCCCCAATCCATGCTCCTTCTCAAAGCTGGGTAAGCTACAAGATATAACATTCTCTTAGAATGCTAATCTAGCATTCTCTTGAAAACTTCCAAAAGAGACAGAAAAATCTCTCAGGCAACCTAGTGCACTGTTTAACTGTTCTACGGGTATTTTTTTTTAATATTACATCTTGGCAGAACTTACCCTGTTTCAAATTTTGCCTGTTGTGTCTCATCCTCACACTGAGCACCCCTGAGAAACCTTGCTTCACCTTACTCAGTAGCTTCTTTAAGTTCAGCTATATGCTTTAGCAATTTTGATTACAAAAGTAGACTGGATTTCTACAAGACAAGCAAAGTCTGTGTTTTAAGTGATATGCAGTAGAGGTGCAAGTGATCTAACCTTCCAAGAGGTTCCATTTGAGTCTAGTGGTAAGGACCAACTCTAGATATTAGAGAGTGATCCAGGAGTCAACAGCTGCTCTTATAAAGAAAGAGGACTTACTTTTCATTAATTATTTCACAATATTAATATTACATATAATAGTCCAGACTGATATATGAAGTGTCAGTTTCTGAAAAAACAAGATCCAGATAGGAAATCCTTAGCACCTCAGATCAAGGGATAAACAATCAACCTTATTAAACCAACAAACCAAGTTTATTTATATAAGTCTGTACAATTGTGATGAACTATGCTAGGACACCAATGAAACAAAGTAAACAAATCTCTCCCTCTCTAACAAGTGGGAGGTGTAGTCACTCACCTTTACATGCACTTAAAGGAAAAAAGATTACAGCTTTCATACAATCATGTAACTATTCAAGAATACTTTCTTCATGTATGATTCTCAATATAAGAGGTTTGCATAATTTACTGATGGTTGCCTTCTCTGAAAAACAGAATTTTATCAAAACCCAGAGACTTTGAGAAGTGGCAGCTTCATAATTGCAGATAACTAGGACATAGTCCATCATTCAGATCAGCATCCTAAACTCACTGCATCTCCTGTGTTTCAGTTTTCTCTGCTCAAAGTTACGTGCAACACTGTATGGGTCTCATCCACATCCCGGTGTTTACAGATAGTCTTGCATTACCAAATGTAGAAGTTAACTAAAACTAATATATCCAGGCCAAGCATATTAAAAATACTGTATTTGGGTTAAGTTTACCTTTAGAGACCACTTGTCACTGCATCTCAGAGCTCTGAGGCATTTCTGTGGGAAAAAATCAGTTCCTGAACTCTTTGATTTGGCAATTATTTCTGCAAACCATTAGACAGTGATTATTTTTAAAACTGTCTATTGCAAAGTAAATTTCATATTTTTTTATCACAAATCACTTTAGCTGTTGAAAAAATCAAATCATATCAAATGCTTATCTACACAGTGAATCACAATGTTTCCTATGAAGTTATGATGGTACATCCCAAAAATCCAATCTTAAAAAGTTGTATGTATATGTGACAGCCTACTGTAACTCCAGAGAAGCTGCTAAAATAGGCCATCTAATAAAGTAGTCTATGATTTACAGAATAATCCACATGTCCTAGAACTATGGACTATTCAGTAAATAAGTACTGAAATATTTCTATTTATTTGTTTACATGGTAGGCTTCATACGTTGATTTTCTTTTTATACACAGTTCTTAGAATCAATCTGCACACATTACATGATGTTTCTTTAAAGCTACTGTTAAAAAAAGGAAGAGAAAGTTAAATAAGAATTACATTAAAGTTTCATTAAGAATCCAAGAAGAAAGTATCAAACACAGGTTTTAAGATAACCAGTGTATGATTTCAGAAAAACAGCAATGCTCTGACACAAGAAGAGCACTACATTTTCCCTCTTTAGAGTCCCTCAGAAACATTCCTATCCAGTTCAGTGCTTAAGTTGTTATTTACGTACTGGCCTGAGTAGGAACACACACGTGCTTGCACGCTTACCTGAACAAGGGCCTCTAACCTTTTAGACTTCTCTTTTAATTTAGTTCTTAGTTTCATATATTCAGTTGTATCTTGTTTGGAAAAGTTCTTTGTTAAATGTCACTTATATTTACATTTGATTTTTTTTCTTTTTTACACCTGAGTGATAATTTAGCTGTCAATTTGTGCCTAGTCAAATATTCCATAAAGCCATATAATTCTTGTGCTCCTGTTGCACTTCACTTGTACCAGTTTATATATGAAAAATGTCTTTCACCTACCTCTCATATTACCCACTGATCTTTCTATTATGTCCTTCCCCTTCCATAGAATGTGATTTTTTAAAAAAAATATTGTTTATTGATAGAAGCCCCATTTAAATGGTTCAGAAAGTAAGAAACGAAGTAAGCTGGAGTCCAGTGAAGACATGATAACTTAACAAATATGTAATATTGAAGGCTTGGAGAAGAAACTAAAGCCCAACCAAATGAGCTCCCCGGGATCACCCCATAAAAAGCTACTTCACCCAGTTACAGATGTAGAGTCTGGATGTGCTACAGATGACAAGTCCCATATTAAGAGCTGTGTACCTCTTTCTTATCGGTTAAGTGTAATTAAAAAAGAGAACATGAAGTTAAATAGCTATATCAGCCAAGCCGTTTTAGTAAGAAGAATCACATTTAATGAGTTTCTTTCTTGCAATTTCAGATGCTCAAATACAGCTGGTAGAAATTCAAACAGCCGTAAAGAACTGTGACAGACGGATACAAATAGTACTGCAGCTTAAAAATGATAAAAAACACCTGAAAAAAAGTCACACAACCCTCCCAAAAAAATTTACACTTTGAACCTAGGCCAGTTTTTGAAGATTCCCTTCTCCAAAGCTAGGATGAAGGAGGAAGAAGAAGAGGGAGAAAGTGCAGATGACCTTCCAGCCACAAAGGTCTTGCGCCAATGTTTATTCACTGTGCCTGTGGTGGTATGTAAGGGGAAATCACCAAGTGCTGATTCTGCGACTGCCAAGAGATTCCTATGGAAATCCAGACCTCAGGCTAATACTGAACACAGAGTGGACCAACGAGCTGCATCAACAAAATAAAAACAAAATTCAAACTAAAAGAAATGGGAAAACCCCAAATAGCACAGATCCACATTTGTGAGGGGAGCAGAGGAAAGGGCAAGAAGGGAGGTCTATACAGTAAATAGTTGAATGGTTTATGTTACAGATGACTGGCAGTTTTAAAGAGTCTCTTCCCAGCTCCATTGCTGCTCCAACCCAGAAGGGAAAACTGAAAAGGGAGGAAGAAAAAGTAGGACATCATCATGGAGCATGCAGGATCAGAAGCAGCAGAGTGGGCATGCTCAAATAAGCCCCCGTCTCTTTTTGTAGTCCTCCAAGTTCAATGATCGCCGAGGGGCACCATCTTTTGCTGGAGGAGCCTTGGAGGTGATGGCCAGTGCCTTAGATTCTGTTGGGGACAAGAAAAGAGTAAGGACAAAACTACAGGCAAACTATAAATTTTTACTTGTTGTTTTTGCTGACAACTTCACCACAAAATCATGTTTGGCTTCTTTAGTACACATCAGATTAGAACTTCAGTTAATATTGGGGAGCTTATATTCATAGATGCAGCACATGCAATTTTGACTCTGTATGTTAATCCAGAGACAGATAGTAAGCAGAAAAAGTCAAATGTTCTATCTATGTCTACAACTCACATTTTTATCAGTCTCCAGATTCTTCTGTTAAGCAAAGAGACTGCACAAAATAAGATGCCTAAATGGTGGTCTGTCTAAGGAAAACTGCATTCCTCGTGCTTCTCTCTTCAGTGTCCTTCAGTGCCTAATCCTCATCTGCTTGCTAACTCTCAAGTTTGTAACTCACTAGCTGTTTCACGAAGTCTCTTGTTCTTGAACTCCTGCCTCATTTCTAGTCTCACATCCAGAGTTTCCATCTTGACCTAGTTTGGAAAAACTTGTCCTGCTCTTGCTTCTTGACAAGGTTTGACTTTGTGCATTCTTACAGTACTTCCTAAATTATTGTCCTCCAAGAAACTGCAGACCTAATCCTTCAACTAATAAAAGAAATACTAAACCTTGTGTATCAAATTGCACTGGTATACTCTTCCCATGCTTTCTTCCCACTGGAAAACAACTTTATAGGACACAAGAAAATAGCTTCAAGTTGCACTAGGGAGGTTTAGACTGGATATTAGGAGAAATTTAGGATTGTCAAGTATCGGAACAGGCTGCTCAGGGAAGTGCTTAAGTCACCATCCCTGGAGGTATTTAAAAGACCTGTAGCTGTGGCACATGGGGACCTGGTTTAGTGGTGGATTTGTGAATGCTGAGTTAATGGTTGGACTCGTTAATCTTGAGGCTCTTTTTCAATCAAAATGATCCTATGATACACAACTGCTCTTGTCACACATCTCCTGCTGTCAAAGTGAAGATAACATGGAGGAAGAGCCTGCAAGTTTGTGTCTATTATCGTCACTCACTGGTCAGTGTTTTCGTTCCCCTAAAATTTGGCTTCAATACATCTGCAATGTCTAAGTTAGGGAACAGCAACTTGGTAAAGCAGCACATTCAAAATCAAGTAAAAATACCTTATCCCCACAGTATGAGCATAGAGGACAGAACAGAGCACACAGACACACAGGACAGCTTATCTGTTGTTGAAAGTTATTAGACAAATTAATAAAGTAGAGTATCAAGGTAGCTGCCAACACTTACTAAATATAACACCCATCTTTCCCCCAAAGATTATGCAAGTCATAGATAATATAGACTGGAAGAGCATATTAAAACCCACTCATTATCTCCTTCTCTCCCTAGGTTTCAAATCAACGATATGGGGATATACAGGCTTTTAGTCTAACAACAATCCGGTTGTTCTTGTTTTCTAAGTGGATGTCACTATCACACATCCCCTCCTCCTCAGTTCAAGATACATGCCAAGATGGTGAACAGAGTCCTTACTCCCATTTTCAAAAGCCCACCAAAATTTTTGAAAGAATTATTCTGGAAGAAGTAAGTTCTATCAAAATGGGCTTGACAATCACATCCCCAAACTCAGATGGAACACCTACCTGAACTGGGAACCTGAAGATCTATCTTTACATCAAAGTCATGCACTTTGAAAAGATCTTCTGAGAGGTCACTAGCTGATTTAGAGTTCACATCTTTATCTTTTCCTTGACCCTGAAATGAAAACTACAGGTAAGCCTCCAAACCTTATCTGGCCATACAAACAGAGAAAAATGTTTTTTCCCCTCTTCTGTTATAAAAATATATAGTGTAGCTTTCATACTACTAAAGCAACTTAAATTT
The DNA here is from genome assembly GCF_024509145.1 of Vidua macroura. Lineage (NCBI taxonomy): Eukaryota > Metazoa > Chordata > Aves > Passeriformes > Viduidae > Vidua > Vidua macroura. Next base: position 37,676,251 of record NC_071576.1, read on the forward strand.
CCTTTTCCAATAACCAAAAAACTATTGCTTTTTAATGATAAAGCTCTACAGGATACACTGTTCTAGAATTGAAGCATGCACACCTGCTATTACTCACAAGCTTCATAGAGCAAAAGGGTGAGGAACATAACAGAGACCAAAATGGAAACTTACCTTATTTATGTCCTTTGGAGCATCTGGTAACACACCAGATCCATATTTTGCATTTAGCTGGGCAAGGATGGCAGCTTGGACAGCAGGATCTCTGGACTGCAAAGGTGAAATATTAGGCAAACATAAAAAATTACTGCATTTAAATTTGTGAAAGCTTGAACTACATTTTGTTAAAACAATGTTCATATCCATTAATCTAAAATTATATCCGTTCACGCAACTTTCAGAATCTCAGAAGGCTACTGAAATCATCCTGACATTATCTGACAATAACAAACTAAAACTCATCTTCTGAAAGAAAACAAATACATTTCCTGATTATACGGTTCTGTGACAGTTATGTATTTGCTTTCAGCTTACAGTTCTGGCTGAAACACAGACAAGAAATCTATAAAAGACTATTTTCTTTACCTAATAGTTCTCTAGCATAAATAAATAAAGCTATTCAGTTACAATTCTTTTCTAATAAAGAAGTATTTCAGAAATATTTAATTCGAGCCCTGCAATAGCATTTCTCTTTTATTTCCTTGATGGCTTGTGGAGACTGATGAAAGCCAACCTGAGCAGTTATTTCTTTAGATACCTACACCAGAACCACATACTATTCCAGAACAGACCTCAACAAGGCCAGATTACTTAGAAGGAGGAGGTGATCACCTTGTTACTCATTAGTTATATATGGAGGGACTGCAGTAGAAGGTTTTGCCACAGTATCACGTGGGAGGTTTGTGTTGAACTACTTCATCCATCACAGGCCCAAAATGTTTGTTCTCCTCTCACCTTTAACTGATCTTTCAGGAAACTTTCAGCTAATTAAAAGTGAAACTCACACCTAAAGCAAACTGTCTTCCCAGAGCTAAATAATTCTGAATAATTCGACATAGATGAACTCACGACAGAAGTCTCAATCATGCTTGCTTTTGCAGTACATACCCACATCACTTATGTCCTTCACACTTTGCATTAAAAAAGAAGAGGGACCAGGATCTCACTCAGCTGTATCTCACACTGGCATTCAGGGCGTTAATAGCATATGGCACAGTTGGGAATTTTTGTTCCTACATTCTGCATTACATTGGTTTCTGTTTTTCAACAAATTGCCTCAACTGAACTTAAGTCTTACACTCACATTAGACACTATTGTGGGCTTGCACTGCCGCCTAGTAAAGGGGTCCATTTGTTGGTTTTTCATGCTGTGACTTTCAGCCTGGAAAAGAAATAGCACATGGTTTTGCAGAGTTTGCTGCTTGCACTCTTTTAAATCCTCCCACAGCCCCCCCTCCATGCAATTACTCATCCGCTATATACAATACTGAGATCAGAGAAAAACCAGCAACAACATTAGAGAGATTTTAATGCACCCATCGTCCTGTGCATCACAGGACAAAACTGTCCTTATTGCATGCAACAACAGAAAATAGGCACACAACTCTCAGGACAGTTAATGCTTAAGCATTTGTTAACAAGATTAACTCTTCCTTAATAAAAATATAACTACAAAGAACCCAATATCTCCTACACTGTTTTATTATCTGAAGTCTCCTTTATGAGAAGACTTATTTTCTTTCTCAGATAAACAGCATTAAGTCACTTTTACAGTGACTAATCTGCTGATAACTGAATTGAGCAAAAGGATAAAGCAATGTGCTTTCAAATCATGTCATTTGCCTATATGAAAGATTTTACAGATAATTTAAAAATATTAGTGACATTGCCATGCAATTATCCCTCTTTGCATCATTTCATCTCTACTTGTAGAAAAGTATTAATTCAGCACTATTTACCACAAGAGCCTTCTCAGACTCAACGATATTCCACTCTCTATTTCTCTGGTTGATGTAACTGCAGAATGGAAAAAAAGGAAAAAGAAAGTGACTGTCATTTATCAGTCCCTACACAGCAAAACAGCTGAAAGCATTCTTGCAGCTTCATTCTGACCACAAATTACTCTTATTGCAACGCAACTGCCCATGGGGTATATAGAAGAGAGTTTACATTTTTGACAGTTTTAACTGCAGGACAGACAGAAAGTGAAAGATAGACAAAGAAAGTGAAGATAGACAAGCACTAACAGAGTCATTATATTACACATTAACACACTGTACAGGAAAAAAGAAACAAAATCCTGCAGTTAATTTGTTAATGCATTAGTTTCTCTTTTTAAAATATTGTTTGATACTATTTAAGAAAGGAAATTCCCAATAGGTAGTTCTTACCTGATTGCAGAAATATTTTTTGTTCGTTGACGATCCAGAGCCTCTGCTCTCTCTTCAAGTTCATTAAGCTGATCTTGAATCTGCTTGGCCTTATCTTGGTCCCCCAAATCCTCAGCCATAGCCTTCAATCAAAAAGCAACTCATTAGGCACTACTCTCTACCCAGAATTACTCAGGGAGACAATGGATATACCCGTGAATCAGTCAGCCAACCCTACTCCAATCGTGAATGTTCTTCCCTGCATGGTAAGAGTACAACAAAGACCTATGCTTTCCTTACAGCTCAAGGCAAAACTGGATTTCTTATTCTGAAGAACTCTGAAAACCTTTACACTAAGGAGAATGTAGGAACACCAGTCCCAGAATAAGAAGGACAAGTCAGTTAGATGACTTAAGTTACAAGTTTTAATAAAACTTAACATCCCATGTAGCACATCAGGAAAGGAATTATTTCCACAACTGCCAGTTGCCATTTACTTCAGGGAGCAGAGAGTCCCCTGAGGCACGACAACAGCTTATTGTGCCACCTGGTGACAACAAAAAGCAACTGCACTACTCCCTGTGACAGAGTTTACATGTTCGTGAATAGCAAAGTAGTGACCCCAAAAATACAGTTAAACCAAGGAACCAAGAAATGTGTATCAATACAAACTCTTGGGTTTTACTGTATATGAAGCTTTAGCGTCTCGAGAAAGACAAAAAATTATGGTTCTATTTGTGCAGTCCTATCTTCAGAGATACTTAAGACTGCTTGTTTTCTTCACTTCTTGGCTTTGGCTTTTATGCACTGTTAGGTCTACTTGTTCCAGGAAGACTACAGGTAAAAACAGTTTGTAGCAAGTAAGCCTTTCAGTCACTTCTTTTTTTTTTCAATAGAAATTACCAGGCATAAAGTGACAATTCAGTTATCCCTGAGTAAAAAATATAACACAACTTCTTTTTTTCCTAGCTTCAAATAAGAAAAGGAAATCCACTTCCAAACATTATTATGAAGTACTCTAAAAACAAGAACAAACAAAACCAAAACAAAAAAAAAACAACAAAATGGACCCAAAAAAACCCAAAAAATAAAAAAATAAGAAAAAAGGAAAAGTTTCTTAGACCAGTCTAAGACCTTGTTTAACAGACACAAGAAGAGACAGGGGCAATTGCCAACAATTTAAACAAAAGGAGTGCAGTAGCTGACTGGATACTGAGTATTGTGATCCCAGCAATGAACCTTGAGAACCACCTTCCAGCTGCACAGTAGGCTCACAGTTGAGCCTACTGCTGACCTCTGCCAATCCAGATGAGCTCCAGTTCTTTGAAATCAAAGACTGCATTAAGTGATGACTTGCAGACATCATCTCATCTCTCACCTTCTCCTTTAATAGCTGAGTTTTCTTCATGGCATAATTTGGAGGTGCTTTTCTGAACCTTTCCTTCTCTTTCACAATCTGTAAGATGCAGAGGAAACAACATGAATATGCAAATACGAAATCTCTTTTTCAGTACTTGAACATTAGAAGCAACAGATGAGTATCACCTAAGAAATTTATTTATTGCCACTGAATTTGACATATGCTCTGATGGTTCTGTTTTCTAGTTTGTGCCTTTGGTAATGAGTTAAAGCTCCATTCTCCTCACTACCTACAAAAGTCTGAGGCTAATCACCTTCGGTCAGTACCAAGCAAGTACAAGACTGCAAAACCTGTGATAAATGCAACTACCATGATGCTGTCAAGTTTTTCAGAACATGGCAACTAAGTTGCCATACTCGGGAGTTCAGTGATATGCAACACAAGTTCAAGAGGAGATAACAGGGCACAAACGATGAAGAAAAGCAGGAGTGAACACAAAACAACAGTAGGATGACCAAGCTACTTTATCCAGTCATGAAACTTCCTTTTGAGCCTTTTACTTCCTTCTTGGAAAGCAAATACCATGATCATTTTGCTTTGTAACTGCTACTGCATGAATTCCTGTCACTTTTAAGCACTGACACAGCTTCACTATAATGCACCATTTACCTCTTCAATGTCCTGATCATTAAACTTGTAGTTAAGGGCTTCTTTGATGGACACTTCCTTCTTGTTTATCTCATCTAGTGTGGGTAGCTGCATCCCAGCAGAGAACATCTAAACACAAGACAGAATTATTTTTCACTTAAAGTCTGCTTGGCAGAAGGCTGCTAAGAAGAAACTAAAGTCTGGCAAACTTACTGCTTCCTTCCACTTCATAAATTCACTTTCAGTAAATTCCTGATTTGAGACAAACTCCAAGCGAAATACGCGTGAATCATTGCCATGCCTGCAACAATACAATGTAAAACATCCCCTTGTGATGGTGTAAAGTGGTGACGCTGGATCTATATGTGTAATCTGATTAAAGAAGTACAAAAATAAACAACCGCATGTCAACATAATCATAACTCCCTACATGAAATTTTTGGGGTATTTTATAATTTCCATTATGCTCAAGGAGGGAAAAAAAAACCCACAAATAAACCCAATCCAAACATTGTAGCATTAAGTAGCATGACAAGGGTAAGTCTACTTTTCAGTTCTCACCTCCAAATTCCACACAGACCATTATTTGCTAGGAAAAGGACACTGATTTATGAACTAAAGAGGATTCCTTTAGTATCTTACCGCAGCTGTAGTCCTTTGTTTGTCCGTGTGCCACCAAGCTGGTAAACCTTTGCAGTCTCTACCACACCAGTTATTTCAGCAACCTGTATCACAGAGTAAAATATATGAGAAGAAGGATGCAAAAGAGGGTTTTTTTTTTCATGTTCCTGGAATGTATCTGGAATATTCAAGCCTTTTCACTAGAAATAAAAAACCTTAATCTAGCTAACAATTCTAACCAGATCAAGGAAAGCAAGACTCTTCAGTATACATTATCAGGTACTGAATGAGTTGCTTCATACTTATTTTTTGAGTTAATAAATTATACCATCTGAATGCCTGATGCAGTTTATCTTCTCAGCTCTGCCTTCCTGACCAAATAGTGTACACTCTCCTACCTTTCCTATTTCCTTCTCAAATAATGTTGGTTTGGGTAAACATATGTTTCAAATGAAATACACTATTGCTGCTCACATACTAAACACAACCCTTCTGGGGGCCTTTTTAAGGCAATTTTAGAGACTATTATTGTATCCTATGATTACAACAATGAAACAGAAAAACAAAACTGTGTTCTCAATGACAGTCTCTTCTGGAGGCACAGGGGTGTACTAAAAACTTTGTAAAAAAAGTCAACACCACACAATAACTTGAGAACAGTCTAAGAAATAAGGAATGAATCTTACTCATCCTTCCTTGGTCTAAGCAGAGTCTGGAACTCTAGTCTGCAATACAACATGAACCAAAACTGGAAGATCAGGCTTTGTTAGTAGTCACTCTCTCTCACTGAATTTATCTCCTCCTCTAGGTGGTGATGGATTTATTTATTCTTAAACCAGTCTCCTCCACCTCATTGGCAGCAATTACATTTCTGGTTATAAGCAATCTTTTTTTATCAGTCAAACAGTCACTGGTACCTGACACCTGATAAGCTGCAAATATTTTATTACAGCACACAAAAAAGAACTAAATCCCTCCGAGCTAAACTCACCCGATAAACAGGTTTACTGTTGTGATTGCCGATGCCAATACGGACGAAGCAGCCAGTGACTGTCTTGGCAAAGAAGGGCATGTGACACCAGCGTTCCAGCTTGTGCCGCGACAACCGTACTCGGTTCAGTTCTTCAGGCAAGGACACTGGCTGGGACTTGGGAGGAATTTCTTCTTTCCTGATTTGGGAAACGTGAGAGGGAATAAAAAAAAAGTAGAGACATAATCAAAACCCAAAAAGGGGGTCCTGAGTAAGGTGCAGCATGAGCACTATTTAAATTACCAGTAAAAGGAATAATTCATCATGCACTAGTTGACTGTAGATGTGTGAATTTAACACTCAGGAAAAGGCTTAACGTGAAGTCCTAGACTTATTAAATACTGCCCCTGCTACCAGAAAGCAGAAAGACACACACCAAGGCAGTTTTATAGACTAATGTTTTAAGATAAGCTGCTGAATTGCAGGATAAACAGATCAGTAAAGAACAGTGTAATTTGGGCTAAACCTGACAGCTGGGAACTGAAGTTGCAAACCCTCCCAAGGTAAAAAGTCCCCTGAACCATGATATAGTGCCAAGGACTCAAATCTGAGCAATGCAATTGTGCCAAGAGGCAAAAACACTTTAGAGACACTGAACTGCCCCAAACAATCCTCTAGAACAGCATGTGTCTACCCAAAGTAGATCTCTATTTTTGAACATACTTACAAGTAATCATAGCCCAGTGTTTACTACTTACTCTTCCTCTTCATCAGAGGATGATGATCTGGATGAGCGATCACTTTTCTCACTAGACTTATCATCCTCCTCCTCCTCTTCATCATCAGAGTATACTTCACTAGTTTTTAATGGCTGTTTTTTTGCAAGCAATTCAGCTGGGGGAAGGACCAAGAACAAGGAAAAGCAAGCTATGAATATTTTATGAAATGCTTCCCTGTAAGAGCTGAACCTTAATTGCTTTAAAAAAAATCCAAGAGGCAGACAGGTATTAATTTTACACTAGATACAGGTGGCACATGTTCAAATCTACTAGTAAGCTGTGCACTTCATTGACTTCTCTCTTTGCATATACACGAAGTATTTAAAATCATCCTAAACCTCAGTTGTACTTATTTTCAGTCTCCCAACTTGACTGCACACAGTAATTCAAGATAGGTGCAACAACTGGATATACAAGAAAAAAACTATTATGATCAGAAAGCTCATGGTTATTTTACAAGGAAAAAGATAAAAACCTCATGTTTGGAGAGGATTACAATAAAATCCAGTAGAGTAAAAAAAAAATGGTCGCATCAAAAGTCAGTGGCAAGATGGCCAAGATGATGTGTCAGTGAAGAAACAAGCAAATGTAGACAGGTTATCACAAGCACAATAAGTAGGAGTTTGAATGATTCAGAGATTAAAAACCTGAATCTAAGTGACCAATTCAAAACATTAACTAAACCTTACGAAGAGCCATTCAGTGGACTGCAATGAAAGTTCTGGTTTTAGACCACTCTAGGGAGGGGTAGGGGTGAGGAATATTCCATCAGTGGTGAACTGCCAAATATCACCCTAGCAGGTCGTGTTGGGCAAAGACCAATGAAAAGACATGGAATTCATTCACTCCAAGGTGTAGGATTGTTGCATTAATTTGAAACAGGAAGTAGTGCTATCAGAAAGCTGCAATAATGCCTCAAAAACTGTAGCAAGAGCAACATCCTTTCATACCTGTTCTGTTCTTCCTTTTCTCTCTTTCTGCTTTTAGCTCCTCCATTGCCTGAGATTTCTTGTCTAGCTTTTCATCCCGCTTTGATCTCCGCTCTTTGTTATGTGACATGACCTAAAAACATATACAGAAAATCCCTCAACACCATCAATCCATAAGTTGAAAAGCATCAAAACAAAGATTTGTTTGCATACTTTGAAAATTTTTCAAATAGAAATTACTAACATACTCCTTTTTGAAATAATTTTTTTCCAGTTCATTTTTATGGAAGTTAGAGAGGGAAATCAATCTGGAGCATATTTCTTTATTTTGCCTCATATAAAAAATAATGAACATATTTATAGTTCACCATTTTTGCTACCAAGTCTTAGTCTCAAAATTCCTCCTTTAAGTTAAAAAATGACTAGAGAAATAAAACAGAAGTAATCCAGCAACTAACATGTAACGAGGAAAAACTGGATGAATAGTCTTCTCATTTGCTGCTTCTGCAAGGCCAAATCAAAGCACTAGTTTTCATTTAGTACCAAAGAAAAAAGTTATGTTAAAAAATACTTAAAGCAGAAATAAAGTTGCTTGTAAAATCTGCAAGATGGATTCAAATCTTAAATGTTTAAAGTCTTCTTCTGTTTTCCATTTCTAACAGGTCTATCTCTATAGAGAAAGCAGCCTCTATAATAAGCATAAAAGACTCATTTCAGCTAAGTTGAAGTAATTTCTGCAAGACACTGTAAAAGAACTCTAAATAAGATCCTTTTACACATGCATATATGTATTTGCAAGTACACTTTGTGTATTATAAATGGCTATTAAAGTATATACACACATACATCCATGGAGTTGAGGGAGTAGGGAAATGTGATTCATTCCGCTCAACTTGTGCCTAAGGGGGAACTCATTTCACCCAATTTGATTTCAGGTGTTAAACATCTGTTTCACTAGAAAATAACACAGTGAATTGTCAGCTGAAGATGCCCTGTTCCATTGTACAAAACAATAGGCAACAAAAAGTAAACAATCAACTGGTTCTTAGACGGCTGAAGTTAGGCAAGATGAATCCCACCCCACTCTGGGAGCCTACCTGCCCTGACTCTATATTAATGGCAGGATCTTCACTATTTGAAACCACAGTTCAGTTACATAGGCCTGGCCCCAAAAACTAGTGTTGTCCTCTTTTTACTGGAGGTGGAAAACCTATAGAACTACTTCTGCTCCTCCTGGCATTCAAGCTTTTCCTTGGCATCCCTGCAAGAAGAGCATCTTTGCCACTGTATGTATGTGCATGCAAAATAATATGACAGTTGAGCAGTTTTTGGTCTGCTCTCTCAAACTTTTCAAGAAGAGCATGTATGGAATGTTTCAGACTGAAGGACAGAAGTTTGGTTAAAGGAACTGTAAAAGCTTGCTTTCCTTTTCTGATATGGGAGGGCTATCACAGCACCTGCAGACATAGTTCCAACTTTGTATTTTTCATTAAAGTAGTATCAGTGCAACCCTCAATAGGCCAAAGATGTTAACTTCCTTATATGAACTGGAAAAACTGAAGATAGCTTGAGAATACAAATTAATTAAATTCTGATCTGCTTACTACACTGTTTGACATTAAGGGAAAACATTAAGGGTAGAGAGGCCATACCCTGTCTCCTTTCACCAAGGGAAAAGGGTTTATTACCAAGAACAGTTTCATTTCCTACCTGGGATTCCTGGATCTGTGTGAGTTTTTTCTTCTCCTGCTCCTCCTCTTGCTTTTTCTTTTTCTCTTTCTTTTCTTTCTTTTTTGCTGTTTTTAGTTTTTTCTTGATTTCAAATCTAGTAGAAGTTATTGGAACAAAAAGAATGTATGAAAGAATGCTCTTCCTGAGAGAGCAAAGGATTGTTCAAATGCTATCACAATTGCTATTAGGCTGCAAGAAACACTTCAACTGCTTGTCCCTTTTATGCTATCCTGTCCCCTATTCCTATCCCCTCCCTTCCCCAAGAAAATAAAGAAAAGCTGAGCACACCAAGTGCAACCCTACAGAGACCTAACCTAAAGGGTTGATGAGACCATTTAGACATTACTATTCCACAGAAATATGCCCTTACTCCATCTTTCTCTTTGCCAGTGCAGCGATCGTTGCATACTGCCTCCAACTCTAAAATCATGTGGCTATTTCACATAATTTGAACCTAAACAGCTAAAGGTTTTTTTTTTTATTTAGAGCCACTATCATGCTAACTTTTTCGTGCTTAAACTTCATCTTTTTACTGGCACTGGTTTGTATAAGAATGACTGCAACGTTTCGATTCCTGCTTCAGCAGCTGAATTCTTATCAGACTCAGTTTCTGCAGAAGAATTTAGGCACTTCCATGTCTGCCTTCATGAAATATATCACCCTGATGGTCTTATTTTCAGCCACTGAATTCAGAAGAGTAGTAATTTCAATGGAACAGACTCATGACCGAGATTCCACTGCACCCTGGACTGGTCACTGCTTTAGTGAAGTGTGCATATGGACATACACAAGAAAAAAAATAGCTTCCAATAACTGAAATTCAAAATGTGTTATCCACATGCACATTACACAGTCTATTCTTCTTCAGTCCTTTACACCTGGATTTTATAGACAACAAACTGAAGTGTCAGATGAGCTCATTACCCTTTATGCCTTTAACATGAAGCACGACACACAAGACACAGGCATTATATCAGATGCAATGTCTGATGTAATAAAAATGAACTTACAGTATAATGTGCATACAAAGAGCTTTTGAAAGATTCAACTTAACATAAATGACTACCCCACCACCCCCTTAGTTCTAACTGCCAAGACTTTACACAGAACAGCACAAATTCTTTTAAGATTCAATCAGTAACTCAAGCTTTGATTGTTTAGCTTGTTTGTATCAAGTATTCTCCAGCATTCATTCTAAAACAGAGACATTCAGTTACCATGAAATAGAGAGTAAAATTTGAAAGGTATGATGTCCTTCTACATGGTCTAAATCCAAACTTACAATCATTCTGATCCCTTTGAGGAGAGCAGCAGACCACGTAAGATTCTGAATGTGGTGTTAAAATCAAGGCAGGCAGGCAGTGCTCTAGCTATGGCTTGGACAAATAAAGTTTGGCAGTCGCTTGTATTGACATGATTTACTCAAGAGATGTCAGTCCTCTAGGGAAATTTCTCAGCAAGTGAGAAAAGAGAAGGCACTAAAGAAGAAAGAAACTCGAGAAACCTTGTCCCATACGTGCCAAATCCTTTTGATTAAGACACATGGGAAGTAAAATACCTTTACTATAAAGAAGCTGCCTGACTGGACAGTGTAACAGCTACAGACAAACAAGAAAACAGTACATAAGGTAGAAATCCACAAAAGATTCCATGAAAAGGACATATCCAACACCGCTCCTCATTATTTCAGTATCTCTACCTTCTATTAGGACCCAAACCAGTTTCACACCCATATATAGGCAACCCTAACACTGATCTGTGCTTCACCACAGTTTTCTGAAAACTTTCAGAAACTCATGTACACCTTATGCTTTGTTTGCCTTTTTCTAAAGCATCAGCACATGACAGTTAATACAAAAAAGATGAAGAAAAAACAGGCCTTCTGGCATCTAACCCGTGGAGCAGTAACATAACTACAAGGGTAGCTGATAGAACCATGCATAGAACAGCTGAGAAACTTTTAGATACTGTCTTCTACAAGAATATGCAGAACTCCCGCTGTGTGCTTCTTAACTACTACAGGGACAGTAGTAGTTACAAAACAATATACAATCAAGCTTAACTCACTCAACAGTGCTGAATGCTTGGACCTTAAATGAGAGAGCAGAGTCAGCATACTCTCTATGTAGCCTTTAAGAATTTGCTACCAAATATCAACAGATATAAAATTCACCTTCTCTTTAGCACTTCTCTCTTCTCTATCCGGTTAAACAGTTCCTGCTCTCTCTCCTTTTCAGTCATTTGTTCCAGTCGAGCTCGGTCTTCTTCATCTCCCATCAGGTCTTCTCCATATCCATCATGGAATTCCTCATCTTCAGATGAAGAATCTGAATCTGAGCTAGATGAGGAGCTGTTGCTTTCTGAGTCAGAGACTTCTCCTAAATCAGAAATATAAGGTAGTGAGATTCAGCTGGGGCAAAGCCCAACCACTTCGTTATAGCATATTAGCAAGGGATAACATGAATTAATTCTACACTTGTCTTCCACTATACTAAAAACATACATATAATGAAAATTAAGACCAAGTTGAAATTACCATAATATATGTATGCTAAAAAAATTATAAAAGGAGTGGTACTACATTTGAATACAAACTGGGTTATAATTAAAAATTCTTAGTAGAACTAACAAATTTAAAAGGCTTTTTAGTAATGTGTTGCAGTCCTAAAGTTAGACTTCTATGCCTATATGCTTATGTCCCTGACAAGTTGCTTAAACAGCCATGAATTTGTGCACACACTTCAAACACCATGATCAACCACCAGAGAATTGCACATTAACCACCCCATTATAGCAACCTGAAGGACCAAAATTAGTCACGTGAAGACTGCAATACTATGAACTGCTACACCAGGAGATAAAGTTGAAACCAATACCCTCAGGGCTGGCAATGTCCTGACACTGTAACAAGCCCTGTTACTGTAAGAAGCCCTCCCAGCTACACAGGGTTTAGGGAACAGCTGACTCCCCAGTAGTATTGGGCAACACTACCTTTAAACTTGATCCAAGTCCAAGAGCTTTGATTATCTCATCTAATTGACTAAATTACATTGAATTATGAAAGCAGGCCATTAGGATTCCTTCTTTCATTTCCATTCTGGTATTCGTATTTCTGGAAACTTCCAGCTTTGCAAGCTCACACTGTGAAAACCCTTGATTTGTAATCACTAATATATACAGGTGCAGTCACTCCATGCCTTTGCCTGTATCTGCTGTGCTTGGTACACTTAAAACTGTAATCTCCTTCATATACTTTCTTAACTTCCTTTTTAGTATCAATGGAAATTGCAAGTAAGCACCTGCAAACCTTCATGGGCATGATGAAAACAGAAGACAGGAAGTTTGCCCACCACTGAAATGTATTCAATATTAATGTAAAAATTCTGACGAAGTTATAGAATGATTTTTCTTCTTCTGTGTCAGTATAAATGTGCAAGAATTCCAATTCAGAGAAAATGCATGCAAGATAGGCTCCTATTTGCACCACAAACACTATGCACCTTTCCCTTTTTTATCACAAGAAGTTTGGGACAGGAAAATACATCAATGAGAATCAAAACTGCTACCCACATGGGTAGATAGGACATGCTAGAAGGAAGCAAGGCATTTTCCAGGAGAAAGTCAAGCAATGAAATGTCATTCATTCTTCAGCTGAAACAGCATTTAGTTTGCAGTTGCAATGGAGTGCTCACAGCAATGCTACACTGAATTACTTTAAGCCACAGTAAATTTAAAAGTTACCCTGACTGTAACGTTACACAACAAAAAGTCTTTGAAGATGGTCTTCAACATCACCATGCAACATTTCTCTTCAGGGTGCACAAAAGAGAAGTTCACTTGGAATCACACTAAATAAATGCACATGTGTTATCTTACCCTCTTCAGGTGCCGAGCTCTCAGCTGAGCTGTCTTTATCTGAGCTGCCAGAAGAGGCAGCTTTGTTCATCTGTCTCTTCATGGCTCCTTTCTTCTCTGCCTTACCCGCTTTTCCCTTTTTTTTGTTTTTAGAACCTCCAACAGTCCACTGCAGGGAAAGAACCAAGAAAGTGATTGTGAGACACAAACATCACTCTCTTCTCCCTTCTCCAAAACACTGGAGTAAAAGCACCTGAGAAATAGCCCAATACCTGACAGCAAAAAAATCATACAAGTGTAAAGAAGAGAAAAAAAAAAGAGAAGCCAATAGGAAACTTATCAGATAAATGAAAGCCTTTTACAAGGTTTTTGGGAGTAGAGTGTTGTGTGGTTGGTTGAAGTTTTTTCTTTGAAAAAAATAGACCAGTTTTAACAGTTGGTAGGTCACTGCTTTTAAAAGATAATGAAGACTTCAAAGTTGGCAATATCTGCCAAGCGAGGAGGTATTGAAAATATTTCCCTAAGAAAACAATTTTAAAAAATGTGTTAAATGTGTTCAATGTGTTTGTAAAGATTAACTTCAGTTTACTACTAAACAGAAGCAACTGATGTTTTTCCAGAACTAGTTTAACCAGGAGCAGATTTTACATTTCATGAAGGACACCAATTACACGACAGCCTTTTCAAAATCTTGGTTTTACCAAAAGTACACAGTGTCTGTATTTCTATGCAACAAGTCAACAGTGAACTCAAAGATGCAGGTGGTGGCACTACCTCCTATGTACACAAAGTAGAATCACATCAGAATCACAGAAGACAGGAAAAAAAAAAAAGAAAAAAATACAGTATCAGGTCCTAATTTTAATTTTCTTTTAATGTCATATCTTCAGTTAACTTAGACCACAGTTTCCAAGTACAGGACTTACACAACCAGACATACAGATAGCCATTTTAAATTCGAAAGTCCCAGAAGAACTAGTATTTACCTTAGAGTGTGATTTCTTAATAGAATTTTTACACTGTTCCAACTACCTGGGTAAAGCCAGAAGGGAATAGAAGCAATAAAGATTGCCCATATATTACTTAAAATCTTTACAGTATTTTGCAATTCACCACCTCTTCCAGGCATGAGACCCTCAGGAATATAACAGGCTTTATATATATATATATATATATATATAGACACACACAAATCATCTATTCTCATCTTTCATGCACATCACATCTGGTTGAGCATGCAGTCTTAAAAAAAACAGTCATAATGCAAGTGAGCAAATGCAAATGTGCATAACTGAGATCTTGCACTCAAAACTACTCTAAGTGGAAAAAAACACAACACCTTAGATTTAACCTCAAACACATACAAACTTCAGGCTTCTTACCCAATTACTCTATCCTGGGGGATGAATCAAGTCTATCTCTGCAGACAATCATCATTCCATCAAATTTGATAAATTGTTCTGCCTGATAAGACACCATCCTCAGAAAACCCTGGTGTTCAATTACTCTAGGTGAAACTCAAGCAAGTAGTTATAAGCTACTACCTAATCTAACAATACCTGATTAAATACCTTTGGAATTTCCCAGGTTTTGATTACTCTCACACCCAACCTCGTGCTTTCTATATTACCAAATGCTTCGTCATATCCTTTAGGCACCATCAGAATATTCAAAAGTCTCTGTCAAGGCAAAAGCTGGTTTTGTTTTTTTTTCCTGAGGTAAAAGTACAGTGGTGAGCCTTGCAATTCATACCCTATGCAGGTACCCCAGTCTGTTATGATCTGTAGGACGGGTGAGAAACTGCACAGAAAGCTTTTGACTTTATACCAGCCTGAGCTTGTACTGACTGAAGTTTTTACTGGCTTCAGCATTAAAGTTTTACTTGTTCAGTGTTACAATATTGCTATCTAATATTATTTCTGGTTACTATGCTCATATAAATCGGTTAAGAACAAGCTTGCACTCTGTCTAAATCTACTCAAATCTCAGCATTAAGGAATCATCTCCCAGGTGAACAGAAAAGTGCATTTTTGCTATTTGCTCAAACACTCACCTACCACCAGCATAACAAAAAGGACGCAACAGCAAGAAAAGTGAAACTCAGTGTTTAGCAGTGATGCAGAGGTGCCTCCCTCTCAGAGCTCTGCCACTTCTTTTCAGTGTTCTAATTCTGAATTATACCTCGTGTCAGCATGCTGCACAGCAAGGAAGCAGCACACAGAAAGCACAGTAGACAGCACAGTTATATCAAGACCTTGAGAGGTCATGCTGAGATGAAAGAAGCTAAGATCAGATAAAAAACAGCAGGACTTCAGTGAATAAAATGTTTAATAGCTGTACATACATGTGTTACATATCACTGTTTTCAGTTTTTAACTCACTAGTAGAATTGTGGCGAAAACCTGTGACCAGGAAGATAGGACACTGGAACACAAAAAAAAAAAAAAAGAAAAAAAAAAGAAAAAAAAAAAAAAACAACAAAACCACCAAAAAACAAAACAAAACAAAAAAACCCAAAAAACAAACCAAGCCAAACCAAAAGCCCAAACAAACACCAAACAACAAAAATCCCAAACCCACACAAACAACCAACAACAACAACCAAAAAAAAGACCAAAAATCCTCCCACAACCAAAAGAACACACCACTAAAACCAAAAGCCACCCAAACAAACCAACTCAGGACAACGTGATTAAAAACTCTGCTCTCTAATCTAGGAAAGTGTGCTTTGGTTTCTATCCCACCCTGGAAATAACACTTCATCTCACTTTTGTTTATGCAAGTGACCTCTACGTCCATCTCCCCATTTCAGTGCTGTCACAAAGCCAAATTCTTACCCAAGTCAGTTGCTTCTAGGCTTATTCAGTTACCTCAATCTCTCATGAATGCCCGGTTATTCCCAGAACAACTACAGGACAAGACAAGAGTTAGAGCAAATCTTGGACCACTCAAAATCAGGACACAGGACTCACAGGCTCACAAAGTGCTCTGCATTTGGACACTGTTGCAGTTGTCATTTGGTCACCCAATGACCTATCTGCACTGCTCAGAGAGAGTGGCAATATTAATTTCTTCTTGCAACAGAGGAGGACACAACAGATTAGCTGGCCTAGGAGGGAGAGGGAAGGCAATACTGGAAAGCCAAAGTCTTGAGTCCCTTCCTCATGCTCCAACACACCAGCAGAAATCAAAAATGCAACATATTCACAGGCAACATCAAGTAAAAATGCACACAGTTATGTTCAGAAACACTTCCTTGCTCTTTTTCCCTTAACTCCAAACAACAATCACTTACCAAAATCTGTCCTCTATGGAATTTCTCCAGGTCCCCTCTTCCACGCTGCAGTCAGGCAGCCCCAGTCAATGCCTCTCACATGCTTCCCATGACTGCACCGCCTCCTGGGAACAGCCCCTCTATTCACTGTTGCCTCCTGGGCCACCATCTGGAACCCTCCATGGTTCCAGACACAGCAAGTTAATAAACCCGTGCAGAAGGGTACTGCAGTGTGGCTTTCTGCTTATTGTTTAGTACTACCCAACAACAGAGCTTTATGGCTCTCTCACAAGAAGCAGCCAGAAGGTTCACAGTGCTAGTATCCTGCATATTTCCTCCAAGAAACAGTTGGACATGATGATCCCAAAGGTCCTTGTCAACCTAAATGATTCTTTGATTCTAAGAAGTCCAAATTAAGCCACAGTAACCAGAATGGACTTAGTGGGGAAAAAAAAAAAAACCAACCCACCACATCACCACATTAGGAATTACCTAGATGAGATGATTTGCACTTGCACTTTATTTGGAGCAGAGGAAGTAACACCACCTCTGAAAAACACCACCTCTCCATCTTCTGAAAAAACAACTACACAAAGTGATTTAAGAAAATAATTTGTAACTCAGCAAACCTGGAATATATTTCCAGTAGGGAGATGAAATGAGATTATGGAGAAAAAAATAAAAAAGAACAAAAGAAAAAAAACCTTATACCTGAAGTGAGCTTAGAGTGCAGAATTGTTTTACTGCTCAGGTAGTTGCCTTCTATTCACACAGTACCTAACTGCATAACACACTGAGATTTTAATTTGCAAATAGGTGTTCTCTCAGCTTTTTTTTAACCCCCTATTAGCCAGGGATGCACAAGCAAAGTTGCCATCCTGTCTTGCCATATCCTTCCCTCCTGCCACATATAACAGCTTTATAAGCAAAATGCAAACTACAAGCCACAACATCAAAGCAAAATAGGTCCCTTACCAATGTGTTCCTTTCTAAGGCCAGATAAACTTCAGTTGTCCTGCTGTCATTGCATTTAAGTGCACCAAGGTAGGTAACATCAGCTCAGCTTACAAACTTTCATGCATTCATACAGGAAAAAAAATAAGGCAGTCCACCAGGCAAGCCATGAAACTACATTTTCAGCCTGTCTGAACTCAACAGCAGGAAGCACAGATATGAAAATAAGGCTGTATTTACTGTCTTCAGGCTTTCTCAAAGCTTGGAAAACGCTACAGACAGCACTCCCAAGAGCTTCAAGGAGGAAAATGCTCTCTACCACCACTTTTAAAACAAAATGGTAAATAAAAAGCCCCTGTTATTTATTCTGCCTTTCAGGATCTACACCTGTCATTTGAACACCTCAAACACTTTCATGATGACAACAGCCCAGCAATCAGAAAACTTTAAGAACTATTTTAGACACAGAGAGGAAACTCTAGGTATGAACACCAAAACGGAAAGGAAATAAGCAAATAAAGAAAACACCTTCGGAAGCCACAGAAAAGGCTTTGCCAGGAACTGGCTGAAGAAGACTTCATGGGCCAGAGTATTACCAGACACGTGATCTACCCTTTTCATTCAAGTACAGCTCCAAGAAGCTCACAGAAATCAAATCCCAAGAAGTTATCCCCATGCTAGTTTACAATTTAAAGAAGTTAGTTACAGACTAAATTTTAAACCAATTTAGTCCACAGCTTATTCACATTACTCCATTGGACATGCCAGTCTTCATACAATTAGCTTGTGCTACTCAGATTTGCACTTGCACTTTATTTGGAGCAGAGGAAGTAACACCACCTCTCCTCCTTGAGAAAAGCTTTACTATTGCACCCATTAATAGCTGAAGGAAACGGTCTCCAGGAAAAGTCAAAGTTGCAAAGCACTTTGTAACAGTCTATAAGCTGTAAATCCATAAGAAGATTAAAGAATGGCCTGTTTCAAATTTCCTAAGCTTCAAAAAAATGTATGGCAAAAGCCTCACAGGACTGGAGAACTCATTCTTGAAGGTTTAATTAAGTAGTATTATAAAATACAAGTAAACACGAAAAGACAACATTCAGTACTGTAATTTCTACAAACTCACAAAAAGACATCCCCAAAACAGAAAGAACACATGCAGTATTCTGCTCATCTGTGCTTTGCTGGAGTGCTCTAACTTGAAGTGCAGTAAGGAGATACAAAGAGGCATAAAACCCTCTAGGCTGTTACTTGAGACCAATCTCCTCACTAGCTGCATGACTACTGCTCACCTCCTCCTCTGTCCCATAGCTCTTGACAAGATCTTCAGCTATACAGTCCCCTAACAAAATAGCACATCTGTAAAAAAAGGTATAAAAAAGTATGTATGTTTTTTATAAAAGGTATAAAAACCAGATAATCCTCACTAAACGCCAGAATAGTACTAAGCACTTATTATATAAGTTTTCTAGTTCTGGAAGGATATTCTGTCCTTACCCTGTAGGTGTTAAAAGGCAGAACTGAACCCTTCCTGACATTAGAATGAGTGTACTTTTCAAGAGAAACAAACAGGAGCTCTTGTAGCATTGTGGCTTTCTGTCTAATCAACACTAATGTCAGTGAAGTTGCTGCAGAAGTCATCCACTCTTCTCACACAACAGAATGAATTATCTTACTGTAAGCAGAGATACCAGAATAAAAGGAAAAGCAAGAGCCCAGAATTAACCAACTGCAACTGAGGAACATCATCCACCTAATGCCCTCAATCAATAACAAGAACACCTTGTAGATACACAAACCTGGGGCATGGTAGCCCCAGCAGTAACCTGGCCAGCACCAAACTGGTTACGTGCAGAAAGCTACCAGTTTGACATGGTGAGTTCTTGAGCAGACATGGTCACACACCAGATGAAGGAGCCATCTGTGTCCAGATTAGTACATCTCTTTGCAAAGGTAGCTCTCCTCATTGCAAAGCCCTGCAGTCACTGCTATTTATCAGCCCTCTGAACAAAAGACTGTAGTAATTCAGTCAAGAATGTTCCACAGCCCCACCAGAAGACAGTTCAGAGCATCCCTCCTATTTCATTGCCTGCAACTCACTTTCAGTCTGGAGGCTAGGAAATCTGATTCAGACCACAGAAGTCCTTTAATTGTTACAGAACTCAGCATCTGGGCAAGAAGCACATTCTCACTGATACACATAACATTAAAGAGGTAGCGACATCCCTTGGGCACTATTGTATAGATGCAGCATGATTTGTACCTGCTGTTATTCAGTAATTCCAAAATGTTTTTATCTCCCCTATGCCCCACAAACCTTCCTCCCTCTAAAAGAAAGCAGCATGCTGCATTATGCTCTACAATAGATTTAGGCTTCTTTCCTGTACGTGCAACATAGTGCCAATCTTGGAACATTTAGTGCTTTCCAGGAATCACAAAGGACATGCACACTGAAAAACTTCTGTGGAAACACATGGGTATGATTAAGCACATTTGTCCAGGGCAACAATTTCCATGCTTTTGCCTCAAGGTCTTCACCTTGCAGGAAGTCCAATAATACAAATTCAACTTCTAGACCCCCCTATCCCAACCCCCAAGGTTGAACAAACTTCAAACCAACCCCAAGAATACTTATTAAAACCTAAGTTATTCAGCAGGATTAGTGTAGTCAAGCCCAGGGACGCATAGAACGGAATGACTGGCAGAAGCAGAACTATTGTAAGCCAGCCGCTCATCCCTGTGACAAGCAGCAGTTCAGAATGCATATTTCAGGCACAGGAATAGAATCAAGTGTCCTAATTACCTCTTCTCTAAATCTTTTTCTCTTGCTGCATGGAGGTCAGAAAGAACATAGTATCAATTTGAAATAATACACCGATTAGAAAGAGTATCAAACACACTGGGTGCAACAGTAGCACTGCTGATTTGCAAGGTCTGCGCAAATTTGTGAAGAGGTATAGTCACATTCTACACATAATAGAAAGGTAGACCTTACTTATTACACAAGTTAAAATTCTGACAGCTTTCAAAGATAAACACAGAATGGAAGGCTTTATCATCCACATACTCTCCACACCCAAGTCGACTTTCTCCAGACAAGCTGGTCTCCACATAACATAGAATAAATAAACTGTGAGCCAACAGATCTGAACACACACTGTGACAGACTGAGTAGTTCCCCAATAAGAAACCTAATATACCCAGGTTGTTCACAGTTTTCTCTGTCTCCATGCCTTAAATGTATATTAGATATACAAGAAGCAGTTTTTTAAGAAAATGATTGATTTGGAACAGAGTTCCAAGCATATTTATTTTAAAAATGCCTCAGAAAGAAAATTAAACTGCACACTTATTCTTCACACTTCCTGGAAGAACTCTGCTACACTAACAAATGCTTTATAGTTATCACTGGCCTACCCTGTGAGTCTGCAAGTTGCCACAACGGATAATCCATACTGTTACTTCAGAAGAAAAAAAATACAGAAACCTACACCAAACATCTCCCTGTCAAATATTTAAGAATAGGTGGAATAAATGGCATGACTATAATTTGCAGAAAGTGTGCAAAAATATTTGTAAGCTTTCCAGAAATTGCTTTTACTCAAATACCCATATAATATTTGCCAGTGCCTGTTTTAATAGGATTTTTTCAATTTTTTTTTTTTTTCTAGATGCACAGGCTTTTAAACAGCTCTAGACTGCAGTACCAAGAACAAATACTAAAACCAGAACCAGCAGATAAGCACTGTTACAAGAAATTGTGAAACTTTAGAACAAAGCAATGCTGAAGTCTTTCTTGCCTCTTTCATCAAAGATGCTGATCAAAACACATCCTGTTGCATATCCAAATGGCCAGACAGCTAATTCACAGCACAGTTCTTGAAGAATCAAAGTAGCTAAATAGAACAGTTTGGCTACCTGTAAAATAGTACTACCTGCCTTGACCCTTCTCTTAGGAAGGAAGCTCCACTTTAAAGGTGAAAACCTCGCTCCCTGAATTCAGAGTCCAGCTTTAGCAGCTTCACTGCTACTTCAACAGCAAGCACAACACAGGAAAAACAACTAGTTTAAAGCAGGCAGCTCACCACACCATAGGAACGTGGGATTAAACTGGTAGTCATCTTTTCTATAAACAGACTATTTTGTATACAATTAGAATTCAAAACATATTCATTAAAAAAAAAAATTCTCTGGCCTTAATGAGTCTCCATCAGTCTCCATCATTGATAGCCAGTCCCACCTTATGAAGTCAGCAGGCTAAATATACTGTATGATAAATACACTTCCACTGCTTAGGCATGATCAGACAAATAACCCATTAGCAATCTCACTGATAACATGAAAAAGTCACCTCATCATCACTGTCTGATGTCTCAGAGTCTGAAGATGCTGTAGGCTTGCTCACAGGCGGTTCCTTTTCTTCAGAGTCACTGCGTTTCCGTTTGGCCAACGACAGGAGCTCCTGGTGTAAAAACACACACATTTATTTCAAAGTGTTGCAATTAGTTTTAACAATCCAGGTCAGTGCACATGCAGGCTCTCCGCAATATCTGAGCACATCTCAGTAGCACGATTATTGCCACCTACTAAGGAACAAGTCTACTTATGTTTCAAAAATATACGTGTGCACGCACAATTTTAATACTGGATGCTACAAAAGGATTTTAAAGATAACAAGCTATAAAAAATAACTATTAGTACCATTACTTTCTTTGCATAAACAACGTAAGACAAATTACTTTCAGAGTCATGTCCAGATTTGTCTTATTTGGATTGGGTAATAATTCAAAACCACCCTAACTACACCATGAAGCATCAGCCCTAAAACGCCAAATACCAGTAGATAGCAGCTTCTTCTCCTAAACAACAGAGATGGCTGCAATTATACACTTTAAAGGGGAAATGCATTAGGCATCACTTTTACATCATGGTTGGTAATATTTAGTCAGCCTGTTCAATTCCTTTTCACTGCTGGTACACGCCCCAGAAAGCACTTAAAGCTTTCAGACCCAGAGCAGGTATCAAGCTCAAAGTCTGTGAAACTTAGTAGAGTTGTTCTGCTTAAAAGGAAGCACTTTCACAGGCAACATGCACCCACACAAAGAACTACATGGCTCAAATACTCTCATCATCTGCTGTTCATCACTTGTTCAGGTAACACAAGCAGTGTCAAACATTTTTGAAGCTGTCTTTGCAGTCCGGGACACAGAATCTATTCTCAGAAACATTACTCTGGGGCTGATGAGTCTTAGATGTGTGTAGAAATACAGCCACACCAACTTCTGCAGTCTTGGGAAGTTGATGCTGGATTGGTTTCCATTAGTTTCACAACTGGAAGATTATCTCAACAAATTGATTACAATTCACTACCTCAAATGAGAACATAAACACTGCAGAAACCACCTACCTAGTAGGTCCAGATCTAGTTGGTCAAAACCCCAGACCTAGTAGGTCTGCCTACTTACCAACAAAGAAACTTTTCATTAGTAATGGTATTTTACCAACCATTCTCTAAAGAAGCCCTGCAACATCAACATAGCACATTTGTACAATCAAAAGATCTCTGGAAGCTCCTGAAGCTTCAGTAGTGCTTCTCTTTGGGAAGCTCTTGAAGAGGAGCATCACTTTAAAGCCACACTCCATTTTCTTTCTTTCTTTCTATACTTATTCTGTTTTCCAAGATACTATATTTAAGAGGCTGCTAGCCCTTTGATTCACCAAGGCTAGATTGCCACGGGAAGCTGTCAAACATTTAATCTACTCAGTATTTAACATTTAAGTCAGTATTCTCTCATCCCAAAAACACGGCTTCCCTGCTACCGGATCTTCATCTTTGCACACACACCTCCCTGCTGTCACAGTTGCTACCAACAGCCCAGTGGAGGGGGAAGCACCTACTACTCAGGTACAGCTGCAGATGCCTGCTGCCAGTGAGGGATGGAACAGATGCAGAACCACGTGGTTACTCCTACCACCATCACTCGTATTGTCTGACTGATGCTAGAGCTAGTCCAACTCCCATTTTCAAGTTCTAAAACTATCAAACTGATAAACTAGCAGTGAGTCATTGGCAGTGCTAAGGACTCTAAAGGTATGCAAGATCAACCACGTCAGCTCCAGTGTATTTGTTTTAACGGAGTATCAGATCTGATTTTTTCTGAAGCCCCAGTCTGCAACAGTATTTTTGTGTGTTTGAGAAGGTTTTCTATTGCAACATAGCAACAGCTTCTATATTAAAAACTCTGAAGGTCCAACATATAAATTACATCAGACATGTCGGCTTCAGCACATTGGACCCACCAAACTTTTCCCTGAAGCAAGCACTGCCATACAAGCTGCAACACATTTCACCTATAATGTCTTTATTTACCATTGGAATCATACCATCAATACCTGCTACACCAAAAGTTGAATCTTTGAAAGCAGCCCGCTCCAAGGAGGGAGACACCCCCTTTGCAACCCTGACGCGCTTGAACTTACACCAGACATCACACTTACAACCCCGGGAGATGCTCTGATGACAAATAAATAAATACTACCGCTTCTTACATCTACAGGCTGGTTTCCCATCAACAGAGCTCCCCAGCGCAGTCACCAAGATTGAAAGGGTCGCATTAAACACGCATTAACACTCCGGGAGCCTGCCTGCCCCGAGGAGAGGCAGGGACCTGACACACTGTTCTCCCGGCGTACCAAAGTAGCATGGAAAAGTTGCCCAGCCCTTTGGGCCTCTTTCCCCACTACTCGAGGTGAGAAGACTGCTGGCAGCCGGGCCTCGCTAACCCCTCCTCAGGGCCAGACCGTCCGGAGCATCGCCGCGGAGCATCCACCGCCCCTCCGTCCCGCCGGCGCCGAGCACCGGGCCCGCTGCAAAGAGCCCCCGCCAGCGCGGGCCTCCTGCCAGGGGCGGGCCGGGGACCCGCAGGAGGGGCGCGGGCTCTCCCCACGGCGGCCGCGGGGCCCCATCGGGCTGCGGAGGGCGAGAGCGGCGCGGGACCACCGGGCGGGAGCGAGGGAGGGATGGCGGCGCCGAGCCTCGCGCGGGCCGGCGATCCCAGGCCCCGCTTTCGGGCCGGGCCTGCCCGCGCACCTGGTCCAGGTTCTCCTCGCTGCCGCTGTCCTCGGTGTCGGAGTCGATAAGGACACGGCCTTTCCGCTTCTTCACCATGGCGGAGGCGGCGGTGCCCCCTCCCCGCCCCGGCGGCGGCGGCGGCGGCGCTCGCACGGCCCGGCCCGGCCTGACCCGCGCCGCCCGCCCGCCCGCCCGACACAAAGGGCACCGCGCATGCGCGGCGCGCGGGGCGGGGCGAGGGCGGGGCCGCCGCTGCCGCTGTCGCCTCGCGGAGCCGCGCGCTGTCCCCGCGGCCGCTGCTCCGGCGCCCGGAGATCCGCGCGGGTCGCGCCTCGGCCGCGGGCGGCGGAACCGGAGCGGCGGAACCGGAGCGGCGGAACCGGAGCGGCGCGGTGCTCGTTCCTTGGCCGGCCCGGGCGCGGCGGACCCGGCGGCGGGAAGGTGAGGCGGTGTGCGTGCCGGGGTCTGTCGGTCACGGAGCGGGAGCGGCGAGGCGGCCGCTCTGCGGGGAGGTGGTTCGGCCGCCGCCTTCCCGTCCTGGCCTCGCCTCTGCCCGCCGCGCTCAGTCGTGCGGGCGGGATCCGGGCCCGGTGCCCAGGCCGCGGCGCGGTGCGGCGCAAGCGGAGCCGTGGCGGAAGCCGAGGCGTCGCAGCTGCCGGGCCGTGCACCGGGCCGGCCCTACACGGGCGCTACACCGCTAAAGCCTCGCCGAGGGACGGAGACCGGGCTAAAGTCGAATGTATTCAAATGCTCCGTTCTCTTCTTGTACTCGGGTGAAGCAATGAGGAGACAGGGTTTCTTGATCGCGAACTTGCTTCCGATGGCGTGAAGTGTACGACAGAGCATAATGTGAATCCTAAGCTACTAAAATGGGAATTTTAAAAGCTACTTCAGTGTAGCTTTAGACATAACTTAATTAGAGTGTGAGAATAACAGTAGTAAATTTTACAGTGAGTAAAGGAAGGTGAGTGGCATATAGAGGATATAAGTGGGGTGCCTGACTCCATTCTTAAAAGCTCACAGAAATTGAATGCATGTGACATCATTTTTGGTTTTGTTCTGTGGCATGAAAAAACAACAACAACAAAAAAAAAAACCTGTCTAATTTTACAAGTAGGAGAAAATAGCCTCTGTACAGATCCTTGAGCAGAGTTTTCCTGAAGCCTTATTAAAAAAAAAAATATATATTGAATTGTAGTCTTTCATGTTATTTCAGTCTTTACAAATGTCTCTGTAATCCTAACACAGGTATATTGAGGATGACTTGGAAGAAGAATGTGGTATGGCTGCTGCAGGGCTTAGTATTTGAAAAGTCTTGTCATCTGTGTCAGATGAGCTTGTCGTGTTTGTCTGTGCGGCAGCAGCTTCTGCCTGTTGTGAATTCATGATTTTCATGCAAGAATAAAACTTTTTAGTTATATAGGTTTATATATAGTTATATAGATTTAGAAACCTTCATGGGTTGTTTTTATTGGTGTTATCCATAACACCTAAACTTATTGGTAGAAAGGATGAAGAGAAATTTATTTTCTTTTCTATTTTCAGTTTTATTTAAAGCAGTTTACTTGGGTTTTCTTACTTGCATGAGGATTTTACACCATGAGGAGAGGGGAAAGCGTAGGGTGGAAGTCAAGTAAACTCAAGTTCTGAGGAAGTGTCTTTCCTGATGTTTTTTTTCATTCTGTTTTCCAATGACTTGGATTTCTAGCTAGTATTGATTATAAAAGTTAAATAATTTCACAAGAATCCTGTATGTAATTTTTTCTAACCTTTTTTTCATTAAAGGTGAAGATCAACAGTAACTACAGTAAGATAGCTCTGAATACTAATTTTGTTGTTAAATTAACTTTCAATCCATTAATTGCCTTACTGGACGTGAATTCTTCAAGTTACCAGTATGGCTCTGGCTGTGATGCTGCTGAATGGTGCTTCCTTCCACGGTGGATGCTGCAGGCCCAAAATATTGTTTTCCTCACTTGGACCTCTCCTCAACAATTCAAAATTGTACAGCAGCTACAGAAGGCCAGGGGCAGAGCCTGTGAAAAAACTGTCTTGGCAGAATGCTGATTTCAGCTTTAAGAAGGTCATTGAGTACCTGAAGACTCAGCTAAGCTTGCTGAAGAAGGAAACCCAAGATTACTTACAAGGACCTGGAGGCCATCCATTAAGTCAGCACTTGTTGGAACAAACAAGGGTCTTGTGGCAGTTTAGGAGCCAAGAAGATTTAAATAAATGGGTTATTTCCTCTGATGTGGAGATTGGAGGGAAAAGTAAAGTTTACATCAAATTGGGTAGGAATAACCAGGCTGCTCTGCTGTATGGAACCCTCAATACAGAAGTGCCTCGTGATGGGGAGACACAATACAGTGGATATTGCAGTATGAGATCCAGACCGGCAGTGGTAAGTACATGTCCTGGTTCAGGGCAAGTCTGGGGAAAGAATTCCGTCCCCCCCCCCACAAAAGGGTTCCTTTAGGAAAGCAGATTCAATTGGCCCCTCCCCCCAGCCGGTTCGGGAAAAAATACCTCTGGAGGAAAAAAGTGGAAAAAACCTGTTTATTACACAAGAGAACTTAGACAATATTAAACAATAAGACTTCTTGCCACTCCAAGAGAGACAAATTCAGAGCAAATCCCCCCGGGCTGCAGCTCAGCTCACTCAGTCTCTGACCAGTCCTTCCGGCGCTGGCAATGCCGCGGCCCAGGCCCGGCCCGCTGGGCCACAGATGTGAGCTGCTGATGCTCTTCTGGTGTTCAGTCCAGAGCAGGTCCAGAGAAAGGGAAAAAAACCACAGTCCAGGGAACTTCTCTGCCTCAACTAGCTAAAACTAACTAGAAAAAAGCAAAGGAGAGCTCTGTCTCGCTGTCCGTCCATCCGCAGACAACACCGTCCCGGAGCAGGAATGTGGAGGAGGGAGTGAGTTTTTTGAAAACAAACCCTGAGCTTCTTCCCTCCTCCTTTCACTCTTGGAACAAGACTTAAAGGTGTAGAACTTATTATTCAACATAAACAGGGCAGACGATTGGGGATAAAGGCATCATACAGCCACCCTAGGACAGTACAGCTTTGTGTTTGCACAGCTTCTGATACTCAATCTGAGGGTGTTTGTGGAATCCCAGTGACAGCAAGTGGCCTGCTCTTTACTGCTGATCACTTTCAGGAGCACTGCATTTTCTCTCAGACATGTAGTTGCTGCTGTGCCCACTTTGACCTGGAAGGAACTTAAATTTTTTCTTGGATTTCGTTTTCCTTTCTTAGAAAAGGAATAGTACATATTCGATCATTTTCTTATGTACAATAGACCTGTTTGCAGCATCCTTACAAATGAAAGATCTGGAATGAATCTTTATATCCAAAATTGGTATGATTAAAATAGATATCTTTCTAAATTTGAAGTTGATTGAATGTGTCATAAGTAAGAATTTTCTTGGTCTATTCATCAGACTTGGTTAGGGTGAATGAACTAATTTCTTTGAACTCACTTTGAATGACCTCACTCCTTTCTCACAGGAGCAGAAAACAATGCTTTTAAATGTACTTTTTAAAGGTCTGCATCCTACTGTACATCAGAAAAAGCAAGACACAAATCTTTGATAGCTAAAATTGAGCAAAATAGGACCAGAAATGGGTGTGCTTATTATGGATACTGCCTGTTTCATCCCTTATTTCTAAGCACCTTTAAAAGCAAAGGAACATTTTCACGCACTGGATAAAATCCTTAAATACTTAATGTGTTCTGTTTTTTGTGTCTTGGCACAAGTACTTAGGTAAAATCATTTCTGGGCCAGAATCTTGGGCAGCAGAGAATATGAGTAAGTAAAATCAATGGGTAAATGAGAGACATATGAACACTGATTAAAATGGTGACATTAGCTCAGATGACTGGAACAACAAGTGGAGTCTTGTCTGAGTTAAACTCTCAGGACTGCTACTGACTTGTGCAAATGTGACTCAAACTTTCACCTCCTAATTCTGAGGTAGTGGAATGTATTAGTCCATGTTTATTTAAGTAGAACGGCTCAAAACTGTTAAAATCATAAAATCAAGTAGCTACAGGCCTTACATTTATATATTCATAATCTACTTATTCTGTTACCTACAAGATGAGTTGGTAGAACAATAGCTGATAGGTAATTGTAGTAGTGCTGTAAAGTAAAGGGGAGGCATCTGAATTTTTGGCGCTAATTTTGACTTCTTGGCAAGTCTGGCCAAGAATAACCCTGCCCTGTGCCCCTCATTGCTCCAAGTGACTTCAATTTAGCTCTCTGAGGACTCTTGGATATGCCATCATGCAAATGACAACATCAGGATTTTTCAGATCTTTGGAAAAATGCAGTAAAGAATTAGACATGCTTGCAATCTTATTATTTTACACAGTTAATGGAAAAAAAAGTTGGAAAATGTGAAATCTACCAGTGTTCATTAGTCTTCCATTGGCAAGTTATCAAAGGGGATAAACTATTTCACTGCTTCAATTTCATGCCATCACTTCTGAATTATCTAGAACTGACCACAGAATATTAAACTTAGTGGACTATGTAAGTGCTGATCTATCACTGCAGTATTTGTGTAATTGCCTGGTAGGGAATTCAGTCCTAGGAAGGAGGTCTGATTTCTGATAGTTACAAGATTGTGGTTTATAATGAAAGTGTGAGTCCTCAGGCAGCAATATTGCAATTTGTGGTCTCTAATAGAGTGCTGAAGGAAATTCAGTGAGTTCAGCAGCCAGGGTGATAACAGAGTAGCTGTGTTCACTGTGTTATAGTAAATGCTGTCTGACAAAGTGATCAAAGCAACAATGCTCTGTTCCTCATAATGAAAGTGTCCCTCTATTAAGGAGGAATAATTCTATTTATCAATAATTTGTAGGGATCTTTTAACAGGAAGAAGTATTATGACTGGTCAAACTTCAACAGTCTGTATTTACGTGTCCGTGGTGATGGCAGACCTTGGATGGTAAATATTTATACAGACCCCTACTTCTCTCATCAAAAGGATGACCTCTACACCTACTTCATGTTTACCCGAGGAGGCCCATACTGGGAGGAAATAAAGGTGAGCTAATGAATCTTTCAAACTAATGAGACCATCTTGAGGTCCTGGCCAAAACACAGGAAGGGGAATTCTTTCAACATTGACAGTTACTTTCTATTGCTGTCCACTCAACAATTTCATCATACAATAGACATGTGCCTTTGGCTTGGGAGTTGCCAAAACTGGACTAGGGGAGGGCACACTGTTTCACTTGTATTAAAGAATTGATCCACCATATGTTTCTCTGAATGCTTACTGTTGGCTCTTACTGGAGGAATAGGATAGATACAGCAATTGAAACTTAACAGATGTTGCCTGGAATATGCTCTGTGGTAACCATTTTATCTGTAATACAAACAGGTGTCGGCTGTTGTAGGATTTGTTCCATGCAACAGGATTTGCTTAACTTGCAGCCTCTCTGGAGTCAGTCAGACTCAAGAGTTGGGGTTTGTCATTTGTGACCCTTGATTCTGTGACACAAAATAGTATTTTTAAGAAGTGGGAGTTGCGGCTCTTTTCTGGTGCAACTTGGGGACCTTTTGTAATTCTTTGATGACAACTATAGGGAGGTTTGCACATCCTTATGAATTGGTGTTGAGTGCTCCACGATACCATTGTCCAATCATGTGGGAACAGCCTGCTGTTCCACAGGCAAGGAGCCAGGAGGATGAAAGTTGGAGTGTCATTGCTGGCTTGGATGTTTTCCTCTCACCCTCACCAGCCATCAGCCAGCCCTGCTTTCTTGCTTCCATTACTTTCAAAGAAAATTTTACCCTGAAGTGCTTTGCTAGAGATACTGATGTCTGAGTACAAAGTTTGCACTGTGAAATCCACAGCCTGGGTTACAGATGAGCTGTCAGCATGTACCCATGGTAGACTTTGCAGCAATTT
This sequence comes from Vidua macroura, assembly GCF_024509145.1. Lineage (NCBI taxonomy): Eukaryota > Metazoa > Chordata > Aves > Passeriformes > Viduidae > Vidua > Vidua macroura. Next base: position 37,706,718 of record NC_071576.1, read on the forward strand.
CTGGTTTATATTTTCATGTTACTGGAAGGAGATATTCTGATGTAAAGACCACCTTCTGTGCTGCAGCCTTCATTGTGTCCTGACAGGGTAGCTCTCCTGTGTGACGGCTGTGGCCACCACAGGACAGGGTGGGCCTGGAGCTGGCTGTGAGTGGCCAGTTGAAAGGGTTAATGTGGCCCATTTCTTTGTGCCACTTTTATGTACCCAACTAACACTAGTACCAGGTACAACAGAGTGTTACTTTACTAACACGTTATTTTCTTTTTCCTAAATTTCTGTTTTATACACTGGTGACACTAAAGTCTGATTTTGTTTTGTTTATGTCAGATTCCATTCTCCAAATTCTTTCTCTCCAGTCAGGGAAGAGTCCAGGACAACCAGCATCCTGTTTGTTTAGACAAGGCAAGTTTTCCACAGGCTTTATTTGAAATTTCATTTGAAAAGGCATTTTAAGGAACACACAACTGCTCTGTAAAAAATTCAGAATTTCCTTCAAGATGGCCTGATAAAGATAACTTACAAATTCTCTAAGGTTTGTGAATTTGAAATTGAAGGGCCTCTTCATGTTACAAGGTACTTACTCTCACGTTTGGTAAATGAAAATATAAAGTTGTATATGGGCTATTTAAAAATATTTATGAGGAGTTAAAGGAACAAATCAGTACGTGATCTAAGTATCCTCTGCTGAAGTTTTGTTGATGGTTATTTTATGTGTAGCATTTGACAGTAAAAATTATGCACTTGCATTGTAATTTTACAAACATATTTTAAAGAAACCCCAAAATCAGCGTGAAGGTAGTTTAAGAAATCTTAATCAAATGTCTTGTTCACACACAGAATATTTGGAGTTGGAAGGGACCCACAGAGACCATCAAGTCCAACTCGTAAATGAATGGCCCTCATGGTACTAATGTATGTTTTCCTAGGAACCTGGAAAGGCAGAAAATAATTGTTACAAATAGAACAGGAATAAAAAGGGCAGGAAACAGTCAATGTATCTAGGGCTTGCAAAGGAATAGATTATTCAGAGCAGAGAGTTTAGGTGACTCCCATACATTATCTGTAACAATGTGATTTGGAAAAAAGGAGCTTTAAAAACTCTCTGGACTCCAAAAGCCAAGGGGCTGCTTGTAGGCTTGCTGCTGGGGAAGGAATAGCATTGAAAGCTATATCTGTTATTTATTCAGCATATAGCTTAGCAATATTTATTAGCAATATAGATTTAGATTCAGACCACATTTATTCATCTGACACATCCTAGACATTATTTTCCCAAACTTATAGCAGTCCTTAAAATCATGGGCACTGCTTAGACCTGCACTTTCAGCAGGGCTTTGGGGCAGCTGAGTTTGTGAGGTGGCCTGCACTGGTGACTGGACTGAGCTGTTAATGATGGACGTGTTGTGTAACACAAGAGAGCTGAGGGAGCATTCGGGCAAGCCAAAGGCTAATAGAAAGCACACATGAGTCACACAAATTTGTTCTTATATTTAAGAACATTAATTGGAAAACACTGGCTGAGAACCTTGTCTTACTATTAAACTCAGAAATTAAGTTTCATGCCAGCTTAAAATTAAGTTCTGAAATGTCTGGTTTGGTGTTTTCACAGAGTAGATGGTGTATCACTATCTAGAATGAACCCTTCCATCCTTAATTACATCTTTGTTTTTCCTATTAATGAAAGAATAGTGATTTTATGAAAATGTGTTTAGAAACCAGATTGTGATGAAAGTGGCTGTATACAAAGCATGAAGGATAAAAGTAACTGTTGCTTTAGGCTTGGGCTATTTTAAATCAAGGGTTTATTAACACAGTGGTAGAAAGACAAATGTGGAGTCATTTCCCACTGGGGTCTGTATTGAAAATGGAGTAGTGAAATGTTCAAGCCCTAAAAAATGCTGCTGGCATTTTGAACAAATACCAGTTTAAAGAAGATGGCTGTGATCCATCTTTAAAATACAGAATTGGGAGATTCAACTGAGTTTGATTGTAATATTATAAATACTGTTCTACCCTCTGTGTCTTTTAATTAGATTAGAACCCTTGGATTCACCATTGGAGATAAAGTAGATGGTCCATTCCAGCTGGAGATTGATTTTATTGGTTTGCTAAATGACAGAGCTCATAAAGAAAAGTTTGCCTATGAAGCATATGACAAGAATACTCCAGTCTAAGCTGGGCTGATGTCCTTTGAACATTCTTCAGATATATGGTTTATTTTTATAAAATACTTCTTAACATGTGGCTTTTAACAACTTGAAGACCCTATGTAACATTAAAGAGATAAGTGCATGAAGTGTGACACCACTAACATCTTTAAACTCCCAAATACAGAATCCTGGAGACTGTACATAGATGGATGGACTGCAACGTAGCCCGAGAGCAGTTGTGATGTTCTTACAAAGTAGTAACTTTTCTTGGCTTCTGTCCTGACCTATACTGAAATAAAAGTATTTCATGAGTTTGTTTTTCTTTTTTTGTCCAACACTTTCATTTTCTACATTATGTGGTTTTTTGACAGTTGTAAAATACTTGCAGCTGCTAGTTTTAAACTGAAAAAGGTAGAGAATCAATAGTCTGAGCACCGGTGCTTAAGTGTGACTCAGCTACTGAAATTTACAAAGAGCAGCACCAGAAGTGGAAAAGGCAGAAGTATTTCAACCTTTAGCTTTGGCTCCTCTAGATAGCTAAAAAAAGAAAAAGCTGCCCCTGCCAAGATGGAAACAAGAGCTGTGCAGCAGGCTTGACTTTTCCTTCAGAGCTGTTGAAGGTAATCCTACAGTGTTACAGAGCCAAGGTTGTTGGAAAGAAGTAATGCTCCAAAGGAGGGGTGGGAGGAAAGCTGCAGCTCTCTCTGCTCCCTGAGGAGGCAGAGCTTGGCTTACTTAGCACCATTACAGGGCATAGCAGTTTGCACTTCTGGTGTGTGCAGTTAGCTTAATTCAGCTGTGTTGTAAGAATTCACAGCCTCAACTGGTGGCACAGAACCTTAATACCTCCCTTTTTCAGAGAAATCCAGTTTTCAGTAATTCAAGACAACCACTCAGCACTGGCTTTGTAAAGTGTGTGTTTCAGCTGTCAAATTTAAGTAATCAAAGCACTGACGTCCTCCACAGTTACCTTGTTTAAGTATACTTTAGAAATATTAAATGTACCTGTATTTTATATGGAAGAGACCACAATGAAGCAAGCTGAAACAGGATCTTGTACTATCATTTTCCTTTTGCACTGAATTCAGCTGCTTAATTGTAGAAGAAGGATGATACCAGGAAGATACCAGAGCAAACATCTTTCATGGAGTGGGAGGCAGGTGAGTTGGTGAGGAAAACTTGGCACAGGAAAACACAGCAGTAAATACAAGTGTGAACAAAAAGAGTGCCAGAGTAAGGAAGCAGTTGTAGTTAGTACACTAAGTGATAAAGCCAGTGATAAACAGGACATATTCAAAATATTTTCCCCATTAAATTTATTCAAAAATTTGCTTTTTCTTGACATTGCAACATATATTTGATGGGACACTAAATTCAGTGAAATGTTTATTTGCTCAACAGCTGAGATTACAACTGCTAAATTACCTTTCTACTTCTATCCCTAAAAAATCCAGACAACCTTTCTATGTATTTTTTTTAATGTAAAAATAACAGCTTCTTTTAAAACCGAGGTATTGAGTGTACCTCAACACAATTATAACCTCTTTTAAGCATCTTAGAGGTGAAAACCAAGAAAATTTTAACATCTGCTGTTTACCATAGAAAGGAACAAAACCTTAACTCTTCAAAGCATTCAGTTGTTAATTTGTAAATTCAGTTGTGACTTTTTCAAAAAAGTAGTTTGCAGTAGTTTGCCAGAGAGCTTGCATGTTTTTTCTTCTCTTTGAAATTCCCTACTATTTCACAGGCATTCAATTAGAAATGCTGAGTAATTGCTGTAACTTAGAGAATTTAAGGATTGATCTGGAGAACAGGGCAAGAGGTGCTTCCAAATCTTGTCATTTTGAACACTGTGGAATATTTTGAAGCTGCTGCTATCTAAAGCCTGTATTCTAGCACACAAGTGCATTCTGATGCACAAGTCTATCCTAAGCTGCAAGGAGGCTTCTTGAGCATCTTTTTTCCACTTATATTTTCTTCTTTAACATCTTTTAGTCAAGTAAATTAGTTTAATGAAAGCATTATGAAGCAACAAGAGAGTTTTAAGCCCCTGAAAGTTTAGAACTCTCATTGCAGTGGAGAAGTTGATCACAAAAACATTATGCTCAGGGCACATTACAAGGTCTCATTAATTGCTTTTTGGATTCCACTAGCTAAAAGCAACCTGAACCATACATAGAGCACAAGCCTTTACATGAGAGGAACAGTATTTACAGTGATGTCTTAGATACTTCTTGTTAGTCCTAACACCCAGATAGGCCTCTACGTTTTCCAAGAGCATGGGCCTTTTTCTTTTTTCTGTCTTGCTCAAGCGTCTCACGCCTTTCTTCCCTGGAGGGAAAAAAAAAAAAAGAGATCAAGTTTTATTAAAGGTAGAGACACTAGCAACCAAAGGAACCTGAAGCTGACCACAGCCTAACACAAGTTTAATCAGTGTGGTGCCTTTGCCATAGCAGAGATAAGAGTACCATTATGGACTGAACCCAAACATTCAGGCAAATACTTCTGCTGAGACAAGCAGGTCTAACATTTGAGGTCATGCCAAGCATGTCAATATTGACAGCTTCTTCCAAGGTGAAGGTAAATCTCCAAACTCTGGAACTGATACTGTTCATGGAAAAAAAGTCTTAAATTCAGAGCAGCCTTTTGTTGGCCTTCCTGAAATTGAACAGCCATTGGAAGGAAAAATGGCTTTAATACAAAAGTATTCTTTCCTAAACTACATTTAAATCCTAAGAAGAATGAATCATCATATTATTTTAAGTAACACTATCTATAAAAAGACAAGTGGTGTACTAACCTTGTCTGAAGATGTGGCTGTTTGTAATCTTTCCTATGTGAACAGATACCACCAGACCTACTGAGAACAGCATTTTCTTTAAATTCTCCCCACGGTTTTAGTCGTCCTACAATTTAGAAGCAAAAAAGAGAGACTAGTTTAATAGCTTAGTAACTAATTGTATGCTTAAGTTCTTACCATGAATTTATGCTAGCTAGCCTGTTTCTTAGTGGCTGTTTTGAAGATTAAATGCCTCTTTAAGCTGTATTATCAGTTTCACCAGCCCATTCCCTACAAGTAGTTCTTCTGTAAGTCAAAACAGGTGACTGTACTTAGAAGTAACACTCACCATGCAAAGTTCAGCTTCTCACATGAGATTAAAAAACCCACCTCATTGTGTAAGGAATATTTTGTATTTCCTGTACATGCATCTATTCAGTGGAATACAAGGGTATTTATTCTTGTTTTATGGGCTTTCAGTCATAAAATCTTAATCTTCAGTAGGGAGGCTCTTGAAGCATATACTATGAAGAAATTTAACATCAGACTATGTAGGAACCCAGAGAGAAAGGAAAAGGGACAGGAAAAGAGACGGTAAACTTTGCTCTCACTGTGTGTATCAAAGCACCCCGTAGGAGCAGCTGAGCGTAAGGGGTGTGACCAACACAGACGGCACAGGGTCGCAGTACCTTTGTGTGGCTGATACCGAAGTGGCCGGGAGAGACTTGCTTTGAGATCAAATGTCTTCTTTCCACTTGTGGGTTCTGTGGGTTGAGCTCCAAACTTGAAGGGGGTAAGAACTACAAAAGGCACCAAGACACCGTAATTAGAGTAGCAAGAGCATCAATGTGCACAGAAAGACCGCACTACGACTATCAAGACCAAAGAGCCATTAAATGCCCCTGCTGCTACTTCTAAAGATAGAATTGCACAAACAATGCAACTCTCACTTGAAATAGGGAGGGACAAGAGTTGTAGAGTACTGGCCCTTTAGCTATGATTATACTGTGGAAGAGCACATACAGGTCCATGTGTTTTTCTAGTCCTTCAAGGCAAATTGCGTTTCTTCTATGCCTATTTGGAACCAAGTGGTTTTTCATGTTAAAGAAGAATTCTTTTGGAACAGGTCAGCTTCAGATCAGTGTGGAACTTTGGCTGCCCCTTGAAAACATCAGTATTATTATACAGCAAACCAGGAAGCTCTGGGTTCTTGACCTGTGCAAATATCCCTGTGATGCTAAGGGTGTCAATGGCTGGACAGCAGAGCTGTGCTGCTGCAGAGATTGTTAGTAATCAGAACACTTCTGATTTTGCTTAATTTTAGTTCCTGAGTTATCAGGGTGCTGAGGCTGATAACAGGTGACAACCTGCTAAAGCACAGCTAGAAGCCCGATGCATGCTAACCCCACAAAGAGAACGAGACCTCTGAGGTGTCAGGAATTCCTTGCTGTGCAGATGGGGTATCCCTGTATCTGCTATATGAATCTTTTGCTATGTAGTCCCTAAAGGTCTAGAAGACTTTCTATCCTCTTTTCTGTAGGTAGCTAGGTACCATATGTTTAAGTTGTGGCACCTAAACATTTTAGTCAAACCACTGGAAAACAAAGGAAACAAAGAAACCACTGCAGTTTCTGAAGAACCAGTCATAACTTAGCGAATTAAATTAAAATCTGGGTCTACATGGCATTCAGTAGTTAAAAACTTGTATAGTAATTCAGTAAGATAAAAGTCTTGATCTGAAAGAGCCAAATATTCACCATCCACCTTACCCTTTGATGCAGTCAGATCATTATTTCTTGCATTTCCCTTACTGTTCTTCTGACTTATTAGTTTGCAGCTCTTTTGAGTGTCAGGTGTGCAGATCTCCTCCATGTATGGAGACATTCTAGATGGAGTCTTGGTAAGAGAGCGTTTGTGCTCATTATCTTTTGTGGCTTCTGAGAACCTGAAAGGTTTTAGAAATGTGCAGAGAAGTTTAGTCACCTACAAGGAATGTAAGCATTGTGCCAGAATATAAAAGGTTCTGCCTTCTGTATTATTTATTATTAATTTATTTATTACAGGTAGAAAGATTCACTGTGTGAAAGATGTTCACATCTCATACAAAAACTGTACTAAAATACTTTGCTGGTATAACACTATGTTTCCAGCCAGTGTCAATAGCAGTTAAGTACTATTAGAAACTACAAAGAACTGACTTTCTTGTTATTTTGAAAAGCAAATATACTTGGGTGCAATAAGCTAGTAGATGTATTCACCAACAGATACGATTTACTTTAGACCTGGATTCTGCAGTAAAGCATTTTGTATTTCATTAGTTTTAAAATTCAAATTAAGAAAAACTGAAAGACAACTAACAGAATGCTAGACCTCAAAGACCTACAAAGAGGAAGAAGCTGACAATTTTGAAACACACAAGTTACCTGCATACCAAGACACACATTCCGCATGTATTCCAAATGTGTATGTATACATTTTTAATGAACACTTACGATTACTCATGTATGTGTACATGCATACAAAATCTTACAAAAAACATATGAGAATAAGCCATGAGCTTGCAAGATTTAGAAAGACAAGGAGTAAATGTTGAAGAAAGCTGTTTTTGTGGGCAAGCAAGTTTATGATGAAGTACAGCTTGCAAGGTCAGATAAATGGAATTTCAGAAGCAAATTCTGAAAGTAACATTTTTGTTCACACATTGCTAGGAATCAGTTAGGGCTACAGTGAAGACTTCCAAGCTCATCCAAGAGGACACTAGAGGCAGTGTATTTTTTACATTTGTTATCTATTGAAATAAAAAAACCCATTTAAAGTAAAAATAAAGCCATTAAGTTTGTAAGCTTGACTTTGACCTTTGAACAGCAGAAGACCTGCATTCCAAAGTCACATAGTTATATACTATCAGACACCAATATGAGAAGTTGCATTATCTGACTTAAAAACAACAATCCCACATACACTTTAGTCAGGGACAAAAAAAAACCCCAGCAGCCATGATCTTGGCATGCAGAAGTGGAAAAGTGAAGGTCATCACAGAAAGTAACACAACTAAGGCCTGTGAACAACTGTGTACTGTTAGCAAAAGGAGACTATCTAATCAGAACTTCAGTCACTGTGGAAGGTTTAGGAAAGTGATTGAAATCAAAATTAGTATAATAGTTAGAAATCAACAAAGAAATAGTAGAAATAACGGCTTTCGTTAGAAATCCAAGTGAAAAGAACATTTATCACTAGGATACTGTAAGGACTGTCCTTTCAACTCCTTCTTTTAAAACATTTCTTGATCAAGACTTTAGGAAAATTATTAAGAACCAAATAAAACATACTGATAACAGAAGTTCATGAAGTATTAACACTAACAGAGAATTAGATTACTGTGGAGGAGTGATGACATACACATGATGTTCTAAAAGGAAATGAGATGAGGTATAATAGCATTGACTAAGAGTTCATCCATTTAGCAATTCCTCATGACTTCTGGTGTCAGTTCCCACCTGGTAGAAATGGTCTGTTTATAGTAGTCAATCACAAGAGGACCCCTCCTGTGACACTGAAGGGGAGGGGATGTAAAGGACAAAAGGAAGAAAGCACCTAAAAACCATTGCAAGACTCACCTGGAATACTGAAGAGAGTTCTGATTTTTAAAATTTACAGAAAAATTAATTTGGATAAACAGAAACTATTAGGCTGCCTGGCAAAATAGAAAACCTAACACAGTAATAGAAGAAAAGTAATTTGCTTGATTTTGCATCTTTTGGCTTTAGAAAAATGAAAGCCAGGATTTGAGATTCTTCTAAGAGACATAAAGATGAAGAATGAGGACAGTAACAGCACAGTGAGGCTTAAATCACCCACAAAGCCAGGCTGAAAGTCAGTAATCAGAATTAGTCTTGCATAGTTAATGTTTGGACTAATCACAGTCAGTGTTGATTATTTCATGTGTATCACATCAAATGGCTTGCTGGTAGCTTTCGTTTGTTCTTTTTACCTGACATTCATTTTGGATGTTGAAAGTACAGAAGGATGAAATGAAGATTTCTGGGCTAAAATGCTCCGATTAGCAGCGTTCAGAGAATTGCGTGGTGAGCGCCGGAGGTTACTAGGAGTGCTGGAGGTGGAGAATCTGCCTCTTTCTGGATTTGGGCTGAATAAAAATCTTTTGCCACTGGCTTGTTTCTAAGGAAAAGCAAATTCTGAGTTACCAGACTCTGCTGAAAATTTATCTACAAAGCAGCCAAGAGGAAGGGAAAACACAGTCTATCAGAAGCATACTTTAAATGTAAGTATTTTTATTATTAAATTGACCTGACAACACATACCTTAGAATATGGAGTGTCTTTTTCTGATGCTCTTAAGGGATTTGATTTTCTGGTCAGCACCTGCCAATAGTAATTTGTCTGAAGTACACATTGATACAATATATGCCATTAAAAAAATAAATGTAGTGTTCAGGAGTTCCATTCATTGTTACTGTTTGATACGGACCTGGCAGTGCTAGAGTAACCAGCCTGAACAACTCTATGGCCATTGCCATATTCATTCACACATTCATTGATACATTACTGTCACTTTTTTAGGCTCTACTGCACTTTGTGAGAGGCCCTGTTAGTAGCTTTCACCCATGTGAGGGTGAAATACAAGAACTGAGAACAACACATATTGAATGTATTTTTAAGGAGAATCATATGCAACCATGGGATGATAGTTCAGGCACAAAAGAGAAAATATTTAATTCCTGCTCTTTGAAAAATAACATATCCCCTTGGTTAAATTTTGCAGCAATTCAAACAGTTATAAACAAAAGTAATTGTGACTATTTTTACTCAAAAACAAGTTAGTTGTTGGTTTCTACAGCTGTACACTGTTAACATGTAAAACCTTGTACTGTTATATACAAATAACTATATATATTGGTTATAATATCCCACTGCATGTTCACATGACCAACTACCTACTGATCTAAAGAGACCTGGTAGGACTTTTACAGAAAGGCCCTGGAAATAAATGAATATGCCAACAATGGGTATCTTCCTGTGTTATCTCTTACCTTGACTGCGCTGCAACTTTCATTCAGTTTTTTTTTCCTCTCAATGTAGTCAGCAATAGATTCCATTTTCTTGAACTGAGCCTCGTGCAACTTTTTAAAGTCTAAGAAGTTCCAAAAATAAGAACGTTCACAGATATAATATGGTTCTAAGGGGGTTTAGTATATAATAGGAGAATTTTGTGACACCTATTTTCAATACCTCAAATAAGTCAATGCATCCCTCTAATTAAAGGCTGTAGACACAGCTGACCAAACAGGACCAAAAGAATCTATTTCACCAGCTACATGGCCTGTTACCTGGTAATCTAGAGGATTATAGAATCATGGTCTGGGTTGGAAGGGGCCTTTAAAGATCATCTAACCCAACCTCAAATTCTGCAGTTAAAGAAAACAAATACTTCTTAAAATGTGTTAAATCATCTCAAATGTAGAAGTGATGACCATGAGCTAATGTAGAGTACTACAGCACAACCATAGTATTTATAAAGTGAAAACTAAACAAGCAGGAATAATAGCATGTATGTGTTCCTGTTCTTTGAAAATCATTAATACAAGTATTGTATGGAGAAGTCACCAAAATGCTCAATAAACCAGTTTTTTAACATACATGCCAGTCATTTACTACTATGAATTTACGAGCTGGAATATGTACCTTGAAATATAACATTTGGGAATTTTTTTTTGTTTGCTTTTTAAAGAGAGCATATTCTTTTATTTGAGCAGGAACAGAAATCTGAGTTGTAAAAAACTAAGCCAAGTCTCCCTTTACACTGAAAAAACACATCTCTTTCTAAAGATGGCAGGTTATCTTACTTGGTGTGGTTGCTGTCACTGCTGCTCTTGCAGACCTAGATGCACGGCCTACATGTAAAGGGATCTTCCCTCCTGCAGGATGAGCATTACCTGACACAGTGAGATTAGACAAAATCATTACAACTCCTGGATGATTTAAAGTAATCACAGCAGTTTTAAATAATGTTCCAATGTTTGTTTCAAATCACACTTCATCTCTTCAAAGTGGGTTTAGGTTTTGAGAAATAAAACCAGCTGGAACAGGTATGTTCTAAGACTCTCAAAAGTGTTTTAATTGATTTGTCAGTAATAATAGATCTTGACAAACCACAAGCCCAGCATGAATCCAAAAGTCGTATTAGATTAGTACCTTATGATAGCAAAATATTTTTCAGGGAAGGTTTACAAGAGAACTGTGCTTGTGGCAAACAAAACTTTTAAAAAACACAGATCAAGGCCTGTGAATTTAATGTTGACACTAAAGAAGAAATACCTTTTGACCAACTTTTCTGCTACTGCCTTATATGCATACAGAGTCCAAGTTATTTTTGTCATCTCTGTTCTCAGGTATAGTAATAAGCTCATGCTCACACTTTAATGATTACTTTTATTAAGAAAAAAATCAGGTAGCAACTTTAAACTTTACATCAAGTTCAGCATTTGCATATCAACAGCAAACACTTGTATTTCTGGTTATTCACATACCCTCAAAAGTAAACTTAGATGACCTCAGTATATTGAAAGAAATCCTTACTGGAAAAAAATAATGGCATGCAGTTAAAAAAATCAATTTGTTGATATTAAATGCAGACACTTGTTACAGCTATAGCAGGAGATGAGCACTGTACCAAATGTCAGGATGAGTGATGCCCCCAAGCATCCCCCACATAACCTATTGCTTTTGTTTTTAAAAACAACCTTCATAGAAAAACCCACATTTTTGAGTTCAAAATTATTGGTTGTCTCCCATAAGATTGTCCTTGTAAATTCTATGGAACAACTAGAATATCCATAAAAAACTCTATCCAAAATAGACTACATACACTGAGCCTAACAGAGCAAATGCAGAAGTGTATCTTAATTGACAGACCCCTCAATATCAAGAAATTATCAGATTAGGTAGACAAATTCATTTCTTCATGCATACACAAAGGGGGATAAATTAATTCATGTTTTCAGTGGCATTGCGTTTGAAGGTCTAAAAACACCACCAGATGAAAAAGTGATCCAGTAGAATACTTTCAAATACTCTTAAGTAGTTCAAACAAATGATAAAAGATCGTATGTTTTCTGCTAATTTTACTCCTGGAAAGCAAAATATAAAAGTGTTCACCTGTAGAAAAAGATAAATGAACCATGAGGAAGCAATTCCTCCCTTTCTTGCCACCTCTTAGAGGCCAAACAACACCTCAAGGATATTCCAAATGGCACTGATCCTTTTGGAAGCGTAAAACTCAAATACACTCAGATCTCTGCGAACTCCTTCACTAAAAACAAGAATTCTGAAGTCAAAGTCAGCAAAATTCCAACACTGCAGAATTTGTGGATTTGTGTTACAATGTTAAACAAGTTACACAAACTCAAACCAGACCAATTTTCTTCTGGTATCCCCAAAACAAGGTTCTGATCAACAGATGTGCCACAATACAATTATCTTTTGACTATTCTAAGTAGCACAAATTAAAGTTACTTTTATCCAATTTTCTACTTACGTTGTTCTCCCCTGCCTTTAGTAGAAGTCTTCTCTGCTTGTTTCTTCTGTCCAACATCCATTCCTGGATTCTCAATAGCTCTCTCTTCAGTTATTTGGATTTTGTTTTGTAATACCTTTTGTCCCTTTTTGTGCTCACCCTGAGGCACTTCATTTTCTTTCATTTCAGAATGCATCTGCAATTTAAACATACTTTGTTCAACCAGTTTGTTCCAGCTGGATATAAAGAAAGGCTGTTGTTCTGAGAACAGAGAGTCAGTGGAACAGATTGCCCAGAGAGGTGCACAGCCTTCATCCTCAAGGGTTTTCAGCATCAGATTGGACAAAGCCTAAAGCACTGGGCTCTAACCTCATGGCTGAGACTGCTTTGACTGGGAGACTGAGCAAGAGATTTTCTGAAGTCCAAACTGAATTAACCTGTGAAGTACTTACCCTGTTACTTCACAAACTTAGATATATTAGAAAGCTTTGACCTGCATAGCTCTCACATTTTAGTATAGCATTGCCTTTATGGATTAAAGTTAATTATTTGCAAGTAAGAGTAAATTCACTGGATATGTTACTTTTTACTGTTTTATTTTTGCATACTGTACAATTCTCTAACACTAAAAGATAACACTCCTCATTTTGTCATTTCCCTCCTCTACCTCAGTTAAAGTCTTTTAGACAGTTCTTAATTTACCTACTCCTTGTAACTCAAAATTCAACCTCCATCTCGCCTTGTAACTTTCTGTCCCTAAGTCACACAACCCTCACAATAAAAAAGTTATGATGTTTAGGCAATTGTGCAACTTCCAATATTTTTTTCTGTATCAAAAAAGAGAGAACAGCCTTATTTTAGATAAATTCTGAAAGTAGCCTAATATTCAGAATATTACAATGAACTAGTGAAAGCAGTCTTACACTCGGATAAAGTGTTTGGAATTGTATATTTCTTAGAGGAATTTATTTTCTTGAAGCAATGACTACCAAGTAATGTCTGTTTATTATGGGACAGCACATAAATAGACAAAAGTCAGTGCTACAAAATACAAAAGACCAGTACCAGAATGCTTGCGTATCAATTTTTGTAGTGTCTATATACACACAAACACACATATCTAAACACATACCATCTATAAATGGTGATTGAAAAGAAATCAAGTGTGTTTAAATTATGCTCAGAGGAAGGGAGGACAGCACACAAAAGCATGCAATGCAAATCACCTGTTTCTCATCAGAAAGCACCGGGTTTTCTTCACTGCTATTAGTTTCCTCATGAGAGTTCCTCTTTTTTCTGTCCTTACCACATCTTTTTGTGATAAAACACACTGAATCAGACATAATTTCCTCCTGATTGCTCAGTTTGTCCGACTTAATGGAAGCAGATGCACTCTTTACAGGACCCTGTAGCAGAAAAATACTATAACTGGAAGATATCCGATACAAATACGAATTAAATACTCCAGGGACAGTTTCAAATTTATTATTTAAAGAAGTATTTTACACAGAGGATGCCATGTAGCAGGATAGTAATCAAGGGACTATCTATATTCCCCTAAGCATCAAAGCTCATTGTTTGGAGACTTTAAATACAATTCAAATGATTGGTTTATCATATTTCATTTTAATAAGATTATAAAAGCCTAATATTTTTATTTGAAATCTAACTTGCATGATGCCATGACCCTCCCAAATTTGTACATTTGTGGAATACTCTTCACCAGTAAAAACAGCGCTCCTTTCCTGCTCGTGAATTTTTTTAAAAAGCTGACAAGGTTTACACCAGTCCCTCAGACCTTTAAAGAAGATTAAGGGATGCACTTAAAGGCAGATGTATTTTAGAAAAAGCAGATACCAAATTACTTTAATCAGAAAAATAGCCACACTCAACAGAATAATTCAGCTTACAGAAAACTTTAAAAAAAGTTAAGAAACCAATACACTAAGAGACAAATAAAGGAAGTAGCACAACTGTATTACTTTCATTATAAGTGAAAGTAAATTGTAGTAGATGCAAAATGCTTTCCAATTAGTACCTAGTCCCCTTCATTTAGGCATGCAAAATGAATAAAATATTTTTATATTTGGTACTGAATAGTGTCTGGAGCCAAACAAGCAAGAATTAAGGTTTGTTCAGTGGAAATTAAATGTTATTGTTCACAGAGAATAGGTTTGTACTGATGCTGAAAAATATTGTTAATTTTGGCAGCTGAAAGGAAATCTGATTTAAGTCATAGAGGCCGCTTCAAAACTAACATTAGCATATCTATTTCTACCAGTATGTAAGTACTTTAAACTAAGGGCACTAAGAAGAAAAAGGTATTTCTATTACAGTCCCCACTGTGGTCAAAATCACCCTTCAGCATATGCCCTATTCTATGGGCTACAAATTAAGGTTTACATTTCTTAAAAGCGACAGCTGATTTATAATGTTACCATATTTTCACTTTCTTCTTTTGTCCTTTCAAAGTGTTGCTTCAATGACTCCAATAATTTGTCTGCCTGAAGAGAAATCAAAACAACACGTGATCCAAACAGTCCATTGAGTCACTGAAGAGCTGCATAAGCCCAACCTGCATCCTATAAAGTGATCCAACAAACCAGCAGAACATTTCCTGAATCCAACAGAATAAGGCATACCTAGGACTCGTTCCAGTCAGTCAATCAGAGAAAGTGCCTAAGGCCACAGATAAACATGTAGATATTCTCCACGGAGGCACAAAGGCAAGTTTCCTAGACTAGGTTTCTCCTGCTCTATTTTCCAGGAGGTTAATTGCTCAAGGAAGGAGACAAACTATTTTAAGCTCCCCAGCGCAGCTGAAATTGAATTAAAATTGTATCAAATTTCTGCAAATGCTTCTGTCTTGCCCGTGCTACATGCAAAAGCATTCTTTTCATCCCTCGCATACATCCAGCAGTCATAGTAAAAAAATAACATTGAAAACACACCATTGATAAGTCAGGCTATGAAAGACTCTTAAACACCTAAGTGGAAAGGTCCACACAAAAACAATCAAAGTACCCCAAAACTAACATTCCCAGAAAAACCCTTAGTCCTGTGAGGACAGGGAGCTGCCTTGTCCACCCAGGCCGTGGATCCTTCTTTTAAGGCTTTATGAGCCATTGCTGCCAGGACGAGCCCGGCCGTGCTTCACATGCACCTGCAGCTCCAGGCAGGACTCTGGGACATCCTTAAACTTCTCGCCTTTAACCGCGACCGCCAAACGCGCCCTCTCCTCCCTTAAGGTACTCTCTTGTCACTGCTCCTCCCACTCCGAGTCGTAAGGAAAAAGTCCAAAACAAACCAAGCCAAACCAACAAACACAACTATCCGCACTGGGGGCGAACAGCGCGGGGACACCGGCGTGGGGAACAGCCGTGCCCGCAGAGGAGGGGGCGGCCTCCCCTTCTCGATGCTCGGGGGACACCGGCGCCCCCCTCTCCCCCTCCCTGAGAGCTTGCCCGCATCCCGGATGGCAGCACAGCCCCTGGGGCGCTGCGGCGCGGAGCCACCGCCGCACCGCGCGGGCGATGCCGCTGCCAGCGCCGCTCCAGACCCGGGAGGGTGCGCCCTGCGAGGCTGGGGACGCGTTCTCGCTACCGGGCACGTGGGCAGCCCAGAACCCGGAGCTTCGTAGGCAGCGCTCCCTCGCAGCCGCCCCCGCCTCACCCGCAGGTTGGCCCTCAGCCCAGCAGCCTTGGCGAGGCGCTGGAGCTCGGCGTATTTCAGCGCCTCCAGGGGCTGCAGCGAAGCGAGCGCCATGACAGCAGCTCCGACCGACCGGCCCTGCCCGCCGCGCGCCAACTGACACCGCTCGCACCGCCCCCGCCGTTCGAACTGGCCCGCTGCGCCAGCCCATTGGCTGGGCCAGAGAAGGGGCGTGGCCTAAAGGGGCGGAGCGCGGGAGCCGCCAATGGCGGCGCGGCCCGCCGCGCGTGCTTATTTTCAAGCGCGATGAAGCGTTCCCGGCAGAGAAAGGCGCGCGCGGTGCGGCCCGCTGCCCAATAGCCGCGGGCGACGAGGATTGACGCTCCTGCTGACCAATGGCGATGCAGAGGCGCGAACCACGCTCCAATCACGGTGCTCGGGGGGCGGGCCCCGCGCCCGAACGCTTGGCGGCTGGAGATGGCGGTGCGGCGGCGGCTGCGACAGCTGTTCCAGGACCCGCAGCCCGTCGGGACCATTGTGCTGGAGCGGGCGGCTGTCCCCGCCTCTACCGCCTGGGTCTCCCTGTCGGCGCCTCCGCCGCCGTCGCCGCCGCCGTCGTCTTCCGTGCCGCCGGCCGCGGTGCCGGCGTCACCTCCGCGGCGGCAGGGTCCGCTGCCGGAGGAGTGCGCCGTGTTCCACTGCCGTGGCTGCTGGACAGTGCTGGGGGACT
This sequence comes from Vidua macroura, assembly GCF_024509145.1. Classification (NCBI taxonomy): domain Eukaryota; kingdom Metazoa; phylum Chordata; class Aves; order Passeriformes; family Viduidae; genus Vidua; species Vidua macroura. Next base: position 37,723,561 of record NC_071576.1, read on the forward strand.
CGCTGCAGCTGTGCGGGCAGGAGCCGCCGGGGCTTAGCGTCCTCATTTGCTTCAGTCAGTGCCTCCTCGGGCCGACGGGTGCTGAGGACGCGCCGCTGCTCCGCGCGGACCTCGGGGCGGGCAGCGGCGGCCGGGCGGGGGAGGGTCCGGGGGCTCTCGGTTGCAGCGCGTCTCTCTCTTTCTCCTCAGAAGTCACCAGCGATGTGACCTGGGAAGACTCGCTGTTGGTCGGCCTCGAGGGAGCCCTCCTGGGATGGTGCGTAGCTCCCGTAGTTCCGGCATCGGGCCTGCCGTGAGTGGCCGCCGCGGTAAATCGTGCGGGCAAAGCCGGGCTCTGGCAAGGCCGGGAGCTCCTCCGGCTTGTGCACGGGGGTTCTGAGGCAAACTCCCAAGTGACTTCTGTGCCTGTTTCACACTTCGGATGGAGAAACCTTTTGTAGGGATGCAGTTTTCACTTGAAATCAGGAGTTTTGCTGCTATAGCCTCTGTAGGTGGAGAGGAACATTCGACAATGCAGTAGAAGATGGCTTAACTTGTAGGTCCCTTTCTTCTCTTCCCTAAAAGGTCTCTTTCTTCTCTTCCCTAAAAGGTCTCTTGCTTAAAACGTCTCTGGGTTTTGTTTGGTTTGGTGGGTTTTTGGTTGGTTTGGTTTTGGGGGGAGGGGTGGCTATTGGTTGATTGGTTTTTCTTAATACTGAAAATAAAAAACTTGTGCTGCCCGATTCAGGAGCGTACCGTTTGCAAGGTTTGGTAACTCAATCAAACGGGAAGAATGTAAAATGTCATCTAGGGGCTTACAGAACCAGTAGCTTGTTTAAATGATTTTTAAAAGCTGTTTTACAAACTGTCAGGACTGGGAACTTTTTCAATATAGGACTTGCTCTTTTTTTGACTTTTTTCCTTGCCCCTCTCTCTGCATGGGGTAATGATCTATTTTATTAGAAAGAATTTTCAACTGGTGCATGCATTGTTTTATTATTTAAATTATGTTTGAGTAGAATACTCTAAACCATTCTGTGATAATAAGATGTGCATTTTCTTCCTTAACAGCAGCTTCACTTAGTAGAGAGATTATTTCTTTCACAACAATTTCTTATGGTCATATCACTTTGTACATATTACTTTTCTGAGGAGGAGGTGTTATTATGCCTTGGACTTTGCCCCAGTGGAACTGAAGATTTGATGCTCTCTGACAAATATGCAGCATCTGTGGTTTCAAAACCTTCTGTTTAAGAACACTTCCCTTTCTCCTTTTAGTGCTTATTATTTATTATTCTGTCGGTCTTGTGGCTCGGCCGTGGGCTTCATTCTTTATTCTTCTGGCAGTGACCTGGCACATCTCCGAGACTTGTTCTGTTTCTTCAAGGACAGCATCATGTGGTGAGTACACTGCATTCCGTGGTCAGTGACTTCACAGGTAGTTGTAAGTTACTGTACAACTAGCCTACAGCTAACAAAAGTGGTTTGACTTTTGTCTGAGCACACTGGTGTGGGATTTTAATATTCCTGATGTCTAAATTGTGTTGATGTGAATCCCTTTGATTTCCTTGCACCTCTTGAGTGTCCTTGTGCAATGTAAGACTTCATATTTAGTTGCGTGCAATGCTGAAATCTCTTCAGTTCCAGATTCATTTAGCTAACGTAAGGTATCAACGTGATTCCATGATAGGTTGAGGACTACAGAAGCTGTAAATTACTTATAGCTGGTGATGAGAGGATTTTGATTCCAAAGTAAAACCGTTGTTATGTTTTGAGTATTTTCATAATTATTATTTTTGGCAAAAACTTTGTATCTGATTCAAAATCATCTTAAATCGTCTGTCTAAATAGTGCAACTACAGGTTTTTTAACTGTGGTTTTTTTCCCCTTTCCCTTTTTGTTTTCCAGTTACCTCTTAAAAAATCAAATTATTATAGAAGCTTCTAAGGTGAATTTTCCAGCTGTGACCTTAAACGAAAACATACAGAAAGTAAGATTTCCACAATAATGGAAAATACTTTTTAAATGCTGATAAATTGGGATATTAATTCAAAAACATTGACACAAATGTGGGGATTTTAAGTGCCTAAGATTGAGAAAATGCTGCCTTATATGACAATAACTGACTCAATGCATAAGACGTGGAACATTTTCTAAGACCCCTAAACTGCAGAACATAGCCAGTTATAGCTAAATTTTGGCAAAAGTTTGTTATCCTTTTATCTCTATACCTTGCAAAGAAAAAAACCCAAAAAAATCATTTGTACAGACTTGGCCTAATTATTACGGCTTGTGTTGTCATTGTTGAAGAATTTAAAAATACAAAATTTTTTTATATGAAAGGGATTTTTAAAGAGTTATATTTTTATGTCTGTGCAAGCTCAAAACAGCATGGTTGTATTTGTAGTTTCAGAGAGAACTCTAGGACCTCCCTCCTGTTTTGGTGTTCAGATTGGATGTTCTTATCTGTAACCTGACTAGTTGCTATGTTAGTTAATTGCCTGTGTCTTAGCTCAAATAAAGTTATTGTGTGTAGGAGACAGCCAGCATATCCAGTATTTATGTGATAATTTGTTCATTACTTTTTTTTTGGGTTTGAGTTTGGATTTTAGTTTCTCTTGTAATGGACCTTTTACATTCTTAAGTTTTGTCCTCTTCAGTTTCTATAAGATCAGAGTGTTCTTACAGGTCAAGTGAGGTTAAGATACAAAAATCTTACCCAGGTAAAACTTCTGAAGTCGAGACATGATTTAGTAATAATACATGATTGAAGTAAAAATATGACAGCATTTCATTGCAAACACAAATTATGTGACTGTAGAACTTTGCTTGTTGACTAGAACAAGCTCAAGCATCTGGCCTTTGCTTTTTGAGACATAATGTCCACATGTATTCCTAAGCTAATGATAAAACAGTTTGTCCACACATTGTCAAAGAAGGTTTCTGGCTGTGTGAAAACTTGAGTTAACTAGGAAAGATCAGGTTCATCATAGGAAAACTGCAGCAACTCCATCTTCCATTATGCCCCTGGAATGGCTGATACTGGCACACATTGATCCATCTCTATTTGTAGTGCAGCCTTCTGATCTGGATGCTGGTTTTGTCAGTACTAAACATGTAGTATAGAGATCAAGCCCCTCTGTATTTTCCCATCTTGAAAGTGAGCTGCTCTTTAGCCACTTTAAGTGGGGTGCAGGTCATTCAAAGATCCAGTGGTAGGACTTTTTTTGCTAATTTTAATACTCTTCTCCTTTTTCCTAGATGAAAGAAAAGCTTGTGGACTTCAGTAGTCGCATAGAATTAGTGACAAGGAAGCTGGATAAAATAACAAAATAATTATGTAAAAGAAAGGCAAAATTCTTCAACAGATCCACATGACCTACTATCAGGATATGCAAGAGTTAATGCTAACTAATACCCATTTTCAAGAGCTGCTGGAGCTGTTTCTGCATCTCTGCTGAGTTTGGTCATTCCAAAGGAATAATGCGCCAGATGAGGTTTGAGTAATTGGTCTGTCACTTCATCTGTGTGTGGAAAGAACTGATGATGAAGTGCATCCCTTCAGGAACACCTGAGAATCTGACATATTGAAGTTATGCTTGGAAGACTGTATAGCTCACCCATGCAGCACGTTACTCTCTGATGCTGTGTAAATGTGACTTTGGTTTTTTCTAATGACTTCAGGGTGAAAACCAGCCTTTGAAATACTGAAGTCAGATTTCTGGAGCTATGCAAAACATACTTAACAAGGTGGTGATATTCAAGAGCAACCATTAACAAACTGAACATTCTTAGAGACCTAAAGTTCTTGTCCTACCTTTTAATAGACACATTGTTAATGGCAGCCTTGGTTTTAATGGCAGCTAGTTTTTGGTCAAGTGGCTCATTAGCTACATCTGATATGTGAGCCACTGCTAAATGGACTCCTGAATAGTTGTGAGATTTGCTAATGTGTGTTGCCTGCAAAAGCAGCAGACATGCTGCAGTGTTCTTAGAGCATGAGTCTGGATGGCATCATGGAGGCAGAACAAGGTTTTGAACTTCAGGTAAAGGGCAACCCACGTGCCTGCCAAGTCTTCTGAAGTGCAGCCTCAGGAACAGGACTGAGTCAAATTCTGCCAGCTAAGGTTGTCAGCAACTGCCTTGAACAGATTTAAGCATTTCTTTCTGGAACGTTAACTATGAAACCAAGGAACATTCTTCTGCACAATCGTGGAAGCACTGCTTTCCTGAAGTTACGATTGGCCTGTTGCCTTCAATTGGCCAGTCAGGATGTTTCATAAAAAATACCAACTCATGGCTCATTGGCATCTCTCTCTGTTAAAAATTGGTTCTGCTTATTTCCAAACATTTATAAAATAATTTTACAGAAAAGAAAGCACTTACCCTTTGTTACTGGGACAGAATATTCCTAATTCTTTTTTTGGGAGATTAAGGTCCCTTTTCCTCTCCCTTTTGCTGCCTAAAGGGCTAATGTTTTTTCCCTAAAGGGAAAATGAACTTTATGGAAAGTTTAGTAGTGGTCTGTAGTAGTCTAGAGAGGATTTTGTTTACTTGATCAGCTTAATTCCAGTGATGCAAATTGCTTTCTCCTTCCATATATATGACCAGCAGGTTGCAGACCTCACTGCTGCTGCTGCCAGTTCTGTTTTGTCTTATTTGTAAAATAACTCGTAATGGGCTTGGAGCAGAGGGGACAAAACTCACTCTAAGGCACCTCAGAGGTTTTATGTGAGCAACTTGTACTTAGGCTCTTACTAACGCTCACTGTGCTGCTTTCTGTTGGGGAGTTCTGTATGGTCTCAGTTCATTGTTGTAAGCAAAACCACAGAGTATCAACAGTCGTTCTGCAAGGAGAGGAGGGACTCTCACAAATTTTAATACCACCTTTGTAGTATTTCCTTAGTGCTTGTGTTGTTGCATGAGTTTAAGAAATGTGATTGATAAGAAATGTGATTGATATGTGCTTTTGCCCTTTCATTCCAGTTTCTGCACTGTTTCTTGCTATTTTATGTCTATACTATGAATAATGCTAAACTATTTTGCTTCATTAGTGCTGATCCCTAAAAGAAAAAGAAAGCTGTTAGTTACATATTTGCATTATATTTAATAAAGTTGTGAAGAAGAAACTTCTTAAATAAAAGCTGAAACTCAGAAATTGATATAGTCCAAATCACTGCCAATATTATGTGAGTCCTTGGCCTACTTCTTTACCTGTGATTATTTTCTAGGATAAAACCCATCTTTTATCTTGATCTTGCTTGGGTCCTCATTTGTTATGAAGTATTAAAGTATTGGTTCCACAAATTATATTACATAGCATGGATTTAAATAAATAATGAAGAAGAATAGCTGGTAAATTTTTAAGCTGCATTTCTGTAATCTTTGAAACTGGGAGGACCTCCGCCAACCACAGAAGAAATTTTTCGGAACTGTAGTCACCAAAACAATAAACAACATATCCATAAAACAGTCTTCTGAGGGGCCTTGTTACTTTTAGGCAATCAATACAAGAAGCAAAGGGTTTCTGCTACCCTCTAAAACAACCCTTGAAGGGATTAAGTTATGCATCTTAGAATGAGTTGAATAACAATTTTTGTTTAGCTGCTGTTTAAGTCAGAAGCTCTTGTGCCTGAAGTCTGGGACAGCTGCCCCCAAAGCAGATATCTGGCATATATGAATTCAGCTTGAGTTGATAAGTTTTGACAAAGCTACAGCAAGTACACCTCAGAAGTGGAGTGGAATGTACAGTAATTTGGTTGATTTGTCTTCTGAACAGATGACACATCCAGTTTTAGTGCATTCTCAGCCTGTGCTGCTTTATTGCTAAAAAAGTTTGTATACAGGTGCAGAGTTTCCAGGTTCATTTTTAAACAGTTCCTCTTTACAGTGTCAAAAGAATAAAATCTTATCTTGAAATCCTCAAAGATGCATAGATATAAAAGCAAGCTGCCTTTTGGAAAAAATCAGAATTTGCAGGGAGACATTCTTTCACTGTAACCATGTAAAACATGTGCAATGGGAGTACATAGTTTATAGTCACACCGATAATTTCCTCCACTAATCCATGCAAGAACACTATCAGAAGTTCAGCATAAGTATTCTTTAGCCTATTAAGTACTAAGGTAATTTTTAGGAATTTATACCTAATACTTCTCCTTTGCTGTTATATTTTTTAAAAGGAAAACAACTTCACTGACATCTGTAGTAGCTTATTCCCAGGTTATACTGGAAAGAAATACAAAGGATACAATGGCTTACTCATTACAATATTTAACAGACTTTAAAACCATGCATAGTGCTCTAAAGAATTAAAAATTACCATGGTTAACCACTGGGCTAACTTTGTCTTAGAAATTTTCTTGTTGAAGAAATTGGCTCAAAGACTCATTCAGTCTAACTTGTGATACCACGGAATAGTTATCTTCTCTTATAATATTCCTATCTTCATTTGGCAATCCTTACACATTTAAAAAGAGCATTCATGGGTAAAACCACAATTCCCATTCTAAACCCAAAACACAGTGCTTTATAAATGGTTGGCTATGAAATATGAACAGGAGTTAACTTGACACACCTTTTCTTCCTCCAAGACACTTCCTTCTACTTAAGAGAGGACTGAGCCTCTGTTCATGGAGAAGTGTTCTGCACAAGTTAAGCCCACTTACAAAATTATGCTAAGCTAGAAGTATGGAATTCTGCAATTACAAGCCAGTATTCTACATGTTTAATTACAAATTTAAACTTGGAAAAGTATTAGTGATGTAGGCTATGCCACATATTTTCTTATTTTCAAGCTGCCAGCAGAAATTGACTACATTATCCACTAAGAGACTTGAATTACAGAGAACACACTAAGAGTTTACAGAAAGATGGCATCCAAATTCCCTTTTATCTAGTAAGTGAAATAAAGAAAAAAGACAATTGCAACCTCTGTTGCAGAAGATAAAGATCTTCAGTGATCAAATCTCATTTTCTGTTTTTAAAAATCTCTTTAAAGAACTTAAAAAATATACAAGATTACCAGTATTTTCAGGTTCATTCCTGCAGATACCATTATTGCTGGCTGGTACCAGTATGCTTGAGTAACAGCTGCCTATGTGGCTAGAGTTACCTGAAAATACTGTCTCTTAAAAAGCTATTCAACATCTGAAAAATATGTACTGTGCTTATTAATTTCAGTATTCTCCATAAAATTTCTCTTACCACATTCAAGCTTATTACCTACTGTCTGGCAAATACTATACTCAATTTGAGTCTGTGGTTTCTGTTACTTGTTTGTTGGCTTGGGTTTTGGGGTGATTTTTTTTGTGGGTTTGGTTTTTTACTTTCCCACCAGTCGCTCCCCCTGCACCGTGTAAGAAACTCTGCACCCTTTTCCTTGCTACAGCTGCAGCAGGTGAGAAACCTCATCTCGCCTCTAAACATGCTTAGTTCATGCCCTGCTTTTTACATGCTCAGGACAGTGATATGAACCAGACTAGAGGTTATAAAGGCGAGTTCTGCTGATCCTGGTTCCTGATTTACAGTTTTGGTGCCATGCTTGTCCCTATCTATACATTCTGCCCCCTTCTCTACAGAGGCAGCACATTCTCTTAAAAAAACCCGAAATTTGAGAATCAAAGCAGGAAGTTCAAGCTATTGGTATATTAATTCCTATTGCTTCATTATGTATAAATGCATATCTCAATTTACTGGTAATAACTACATTACACTAGACATTTTGAATCATGCATAATTAGAATACTAGCTCTAAGATTTGGTTTGTGGGCCTGTGCCGCTTTCCTTCAGTTTCTCCATGCAGTTCTTCATGCCTAAGGCACTACAAACTATCTGCCTTTTATTTGACCTGCAAACACACTCATTTGGAGGGGAAGTGGAGAGAAGCAGACAGGATTTAGATAGGACACACTGAACAGAAAGTTACCTTCTATCTTTAACTTTAGATGGGGTAAAAGTCATGGGAATCTGTCTATATTATAACCTGGTACATAGGCTCAGAGACAGAAACACGCTCGCTCTGCTGATGTCATGAACACTGACACTTTTATCTAAAACACAGGAGGAAGTGTAGAGACTGAAAGGGAACAAACATCAGAATCCATGGTTAGGGTTCTGCACTGTTGAACAAGACACCCTGGTTCAACTGCTGGCTTTTGTGTGCCAGTCAAAATGCTACAGGGGCAAAATGCTGGATTGTTCTGTGAAAGAAATCCAGTGGAATCTAACTTGACCTGTCATTCTGCAGCTCTGTACCTGACCAGCAAGCAGGATTATTAGTTTTGGAGGAAGACCAGCCAGTTTTCTAAGGATGCAAGAAGCAGTAATTTCTAAGATTTGTTATACATCAAAAATAGTTATATCTTCAATATTTTTTCCTTTTCTGCCCCAAAAAAACCCCAGACTGCCAGTTCTTGACAATGTAACCCTCATGTAAAGTGTCAGTATCCTCAGGCTCAGTACAATTTCTTCCCACTTACTATCAAGAAGTCTTTGCAAGATTTTATTTTTCTCATAAATTTGACAATTACCCTCAGTTTCAGAAGTTACAATTCCCACCACAAGTACTGGCAAGACCTTCTGCAGCAGCACTACTGGATATACAAACAGAATATATTTGTATCATCTGGGTTTAGTACTGCTAAAGAAGGCATGTCCATACTGGTCATTATACCTTTGATATACCACACCCAAGTGTGGTAGCACCTGACATTTCCACTTAGGTTTAGAAGCTGTTAAATCAAGGAGGTTGAAGCAAGTCATGCCATAGTACAAGAGCTGAAAGGCAAAGGGATTCCTTTTGTTGCTGAGAATAGTAATTCCTAGTCTAACAACCCACAGAATTCAGATAATTATTAAAAGCCTGTACTGGGAAGTATATGTAGACAGCTTGCCTGGCTACATCAGTCTTTATTTCCTCCCCCCCTTTTCTGAGTGGATATACTGTTGAATAATTCTGTTCAGCCACAAAGTTCATACTTCTGAAGCATGAATGTAACTTTGTTTTCATTATAATTTCATTATTATGTAAATGTACTTGCTGATCACAGATCACATAATTTCATAATTTCTCTAATGTAATCAGAGAGCAATCAAATTACGGTCCCCTATGGCCAGCTTCCAATTTTATCAAAAAATCAATAGTTGGAATTTAATCTGATTACAATCTTTCAGATCAATTAGTTTTCATAAGCATATTACATACTAGCCAACACTTAATTTAGACATTGTCATGCTTATCCTGTTACTTTACACTATAAAAATGCTCACAGCCCTCGCAGTTCCATTATCAATTTATGAAGAGCCAAAGTGCTTCACCCCCCCATGCTTTAAAAACACAAGAAGCTTCCATTAAGCTGGAAGCTTACAGTCTAGATTACTTCAGCTTTCCAGAAGAAATGCAGCCAGATTGATACAAACCTCTGATTCTGTTCAGAATACATTACTATATGTTGGGCCACACTGTGTCCATAGATGAGGTATTCACACTAAAAAATGTCAACTAGGAACAGTTTAGAACTCCTGTGGCTCTTCTATACAACCCTTTGATAGCGAATAAATTTTTGGATGCAGATCTACAGGTGAAGATCAATAACCCTTTGTGTTACAAGAGGCTTCACAGTACTTTCCTCTGCAAAACTTCAGGCATCAACTGAAATCAATTATGGTCTGAAACAGTGTTTAGCAAAGCTGAAATTATTTTCTGCTGTAACATCTTTAGAATTCTACAGTTGTGCTTGGCATGTACAAATGTTTTGAGTGTCAAGTGCTCTCTAATGTTTTTAGTTTTTTTTAATTTAAAGACTATCTCAGATTTGTCTTTATAAACAAAGAAAACAAAGTACTTCCCACCACAAAAGCTTCTAACTTTAGAATCAGGTTCTCTTCACAGTCCAGTATTTGGAAAAGTTTTGTTTCTCAGAGAAACAGAGCAAGTGCTAGGCTACATAGAAAGAAAAAATTACAGGGAAACTTCAGCTATCCTTTCAAAGAGAACTGTCTGCCCTTCCCCCAGCACTCACTGACAGTGCTTCCGACATGTGGCAAAGCTAATTTTTCTTTTTTTAATATATATATCATTAACTTCAAGTGCCAAATTCCCTCCAATGAGAGGAACATAAGAAGAATTCACCCTTCTTCTCAGGAAGACTCTTCACACGACTCCCTGCAGCACAGAGCGCCACAAACTTATTTGGTTATTACCCACTTACTCTACTGTACAGTCTTGCTAATGCAAGTTATTTACTATCACATGCAAAACAGTTATTGCTACTAAAGTTCTATTTTCTTATTAAATCATCTTATGGCTTTGTTTGCATCAGGGATTCTTCCCCCTACATACTGTGCTATTTTGCATTCCAGTTTCAGAGGTATTTTTCAATTGATTCTCCCAAGCACTAAACTACTTTATTCAATGGTACAGCTAAGTCCATTCAGAATTGAACCTGACTCTTATTACAGGTCCCCCAGAGCTCTGCTGTAAATGGCCCACCTGCCCAATTTTCTCAGAAATTTATCAGAGGCAGAGGGTTGTTTGGTTGGTTTTGTTGGGGTTTTTTTTCCCTGTTACATACATTAGCTCTGCCTGGATTACTGTCATTGCACAGAAGTATATGCTTCTTGATTAATTACTTTAAAGATATAGCATACCAAACTAACAAAACCAAGCTACCCATTCCCTCCCTCCCCCTAATGGCCATTTACAGGCAGGTCTCAGGAAAAAAAGATGCAGTATCCTCTCTAAGCTGAAAGAGAGAAATGGGTAAAGAGCAGCACTGGCATCAAATAAAATACTTATTCCTAGGAAATCAGAGGATGCCATCCACAGAGCATGCACATCTCAAGAATCATACCAGTCTCCTATTCAACCAGTCCAAGCTGCCCATTGAGTGCTAAATAAATTTTCCTTCCCTGGTCTAAACTTTCCTTCTGAAAAAAGCAGAGGGAGAGACAGAAATCATTAAAATTGAGCTTAGAGCTGGAAAGCAAAACTGGAAGTTACCTAAAATACAAGATATTGAATTCTCAATAATACAGGGGTGGGGAATCTCTGATCCATTGGCTAGAGACAGCCTGCTGCACAGATACAGCCTGCAACATCGTTTTCCAACTTTGACCTTATCTTATTCTCTTATTAAGATGTATGTAAATGCAGGATCCACCAAGATTATTTTAAGATTCAATAGGACTTCAGCCAAAAAAGGTTCCCCATTCCTGCAATAATGGAGAAAAGTCTTCTACGCATAATTAGCACATCACATTTTGCACCTATTAACTTATCACACAATGAGGATAATGTTTTACTAGCTATAATAATCATAGAGTCAGATCTGAAAAAAAGACAAGATTAACAGACTTTGTAAATTATCTGAAGGTAAGAGATGTGTACAGAATGCACACAAACTCCTTAGCATATTTATACTTTTCTGAATATATCACAGGATGGGTAATAAATGGTTCAATAAAATTGAAAATGGAAGAAAACACTAACAAAGATTTAAAAGAAAATAATCACACCGATAGGGATGACAATTACGGATACTTGCATACTCTAGCTTACTACTGCAGTTGGACAGACAGACAAATATCAAAAAGTCCACTATGATTCTATGAAGCCCATTAAGTGAACGAGTTCCCTTTCTAAGGACAGCATTGCCATTGTCAAAGGGAGGATACTGCATGTTTAGACCATGTTTGTGACATTCCTATTGTATCCTTTCTAGTGTTAATTACATTATCATCACTGTTTACTAATAAATTTGTCACTCAGAAATTGTAAAAATACTACTAGGCTCATGCACTGGTCCTAACATGGCACTACAGTTTGCTACAAAGCACTAATGCTTATGGAACTATACATCTCAAAATGGAAGACATTGGTGATTTTGTTGTTTTCAAACAACTTGTAACATCATTTTGTCCACAAGTATTAAAATATATATATGTATATATATATATATATGAGCTATTGCACATGCCCGTTTTTGTAATCTTTCACATGGGAAGATTTCCAACCAACATAAAGAGAAAGCAGAGCAAGAAAAAGTGAGTCAGATGAAGCAGCATTTCCAAACACAGCAGCTCTTTAAAGGTGCTGGCCAGGAAGGTACAGCAATGGGGGTCTTCTGGGCATGCACTATTGGAGCATCACTTCTGTGAAAGCCACAGATCCTTAACCTAGTAAAATCCTCATGTTCTAAAATTAAACTCGAAACTAATGCAGCTACACTGTCATGAATAGGACTTAAGAAAAAAATCAGTAATTCTACTTTTTTGTTACAATGTCAGGTTACAAAATATTGAGTTTAAGGAGCTTAGATTATCAGCTCTCTAGTCAGGCAAATTCGCAATTTTTGTACATGTCCCCAGAAAACAAAAATACCTTCCTGTCCCTCAAGTATTCTGTCATCAAGCTATGCAAGAAACAACTGCTATCTCTAACATCAGAGGGGTAAGCATGGGCAGAAGGAAGAAAATTCCCAGATCTAAAATCAGACATTTCTTATACCACATACTTCCCAACCACTGTAATCCTATGATATTGACAGTATTTTCCATCACTTAAGAGATGGATCCTGCTTCTACAGACATCTCCATTACATCCTATTGACTTCAATGTAAGGAGGTCCTAAAACGAAGTGTGCTTTTCTAGTTGCCTCCAATGCCAGAAAGTTCAGACCATATTCAGCAAAGTCAGGCCAAGCTGGTGGTTGCCTCACCAAGCTCAATGTTAACTCTTATCACACAGCTCACCACAATGTTACACACAATTTTAGAGCACCTCTCTGCTCATTAAAGTTGGCATTACTTTTACATGCAGCATCCTGCCCACCACTCTTAAGCCTACGTGTCTGCTCTTTGCTTCATGGAAACACAAAATGGGTAAAGCTGTCATTAAATCCTATTGTTACAAAACAAGTCTAAACACAGACATTACTTGGAGGATTAGGATCAACATCAATGCTTGTTCTCATTCTGCTATGGAACTTGGTCCCATAAAATGTCACCACATTTTTAATACTAGAATGCTGCCCTGGCAATCAATCACCAAGAATTAAGAAGGATTTCAATTGTTTGCTTTTTCAGCCATTTTCAGGCTGTCTGGCTCTCTCCAGCAGTTTTCTAAAAGGAAAAATATAACAAGAAATCTAGAATGTTTCCCCAACCATTTTAGTATCTCCCGTATTTTAAGCTAGCAAGCCACATTTCAAAATCACAAGCTTGGAATAAGGTGCACTAAAAAGAGTTTCAGATTTGAGGTGGAACATAATACATATCCCAGTTCTGGTAGTTTTTTGCCAAAAATCTTACTTGTTATAGATAATCCCATAGGAAGGAGCATGTAAACAACATATGCTCCCATCTCAAAACGACAGAAAATAGCCTATATAATCACGACTTACATAGACAAAGAATCTTGTGTAAACATGAGAACAACCAGATTGTGCCTTAGTTTGGGAAGGAATAAGAAGAGTCAGAATAAGGACTGTACTAAGTATTTCTGCTCTCAACTCACCCCTCTTACGTGGCTAACATTCCATTTTCTTGGGCCTATTTCTACCTAGATGGAGGAAACACACAGGTCCTCTCAGTTCTCAGTCATGAAAGAATCAAAAAGCAAGATTTCATCAGCAGTAGGAAAAGCTGAAATTGTGTTGAAGAAGCCAGGTGGATACACCGCAACTTTACAGCTCTGGTCTCTTCCATCCCATCAGAAGCTAATTTCTATAATAAAGATGTTCTGCCCATCTCTTCTACTGTAGACTGGTCTTGTTCCTTTTGATGCTAAGGGAATGCCTGAGGAAGGGAATGATTTAATGCAAACCTAGTCATTATCCTGTTACCCCAGAGGCCTTCAAAGCTTCCTTTTTCTTTGCCAAAAATGAAATGATGCAGAGTAATTTCTTCTTCAGATGAAAGCTCTTCATATCCTGCACTTACAGAGGTCCACACTTGCAAATATGTATTTTGATCACAGCCTGGGATACACAGTACAGACAAGGTGATTCTGTATTTGTTCTTGTGCATTAGCTGCTTTATGTGAGTTGACACCTATCTACCAAGTCAAGCCTGGGACCTGGACTAGAAAATACCTGTATGGGATGCCCCTACTTGTTTGGTAAGTTTCTTCCTCATGTCAGAGCAGAAAACATTCTGGTTTTCCTGCTGCAACTTTTCATATATATCAGGTCAGTCTGACACAGCAATGCATGCAGACACTTTATCTGCTAGGAATTCCAATTTGACACAGCAAAGTACTTAATCTTCCTAAAATTAAGAAGGAAATATCAGTGAAAAACACCAGTTTCCACTTGCATCTGATTACAAAGTATTTTTCATTTTAAAACAGAATGCAGAAAGCTGAATGAAGAGCTGGCACAGAAGACATTTTTTCAGGAAAACAAATGCTGATTTCTGTTACTCTGCTTCTGAGTTTTGATAAAACAGTGGGCTACTTCTGTGGAGGAAGTCATCTGGAGAATCAAATGTTTGGTAAGATGATTAAAACAGAAGTGGACAGATCTTTGTTCATTCAGCTCCATGGACATGAAGGACAGGTTTCGCTTGCTAGAAGAGAAATATTCACGTTTTATAGCCTTTGAGGAAGTAAGAGGATCACCTTCTTAGGACAGGATCTGAAATTCCAAATTAAAAAAACAGGGAAGGTAGTTTAGGAATCAGAATAAAATACACTCAATGTTAAAATGCCCACCAGTTCACTACTTTAAAAGCCTGACTCTAATGGATAAAATTATCTGGTTTCACAAACTGCAATAATCCCTTGGTCTGTAAGTTTCTGTATCTAACTTTAGATGTCCATAAACTGGCTAAGGAAATACTTCAGAAATGCTGAACCATACACTTACTGAGAAGCAATGCAGCTAAAAATACACCACTGTTAATTAGCTGTGGGGCTTCAACTGTGTCTCCAATGCAGAGATGACGACTACGAGGTAGCAGTAGAGTGCTCATGGCACAGAGTGTATGCCCTCTGCTCTAGCAGGTCACAGCTCAAAGAGACATCATAAACTACCACCCAACTAATTATGAAATTGTCAGTGCTGGAGAGAAAAAGAGCACTTACAACAGTTTTAAGATCACATACATTAGCTTCTTACTTTTACTCATTTCTCCCCACTTATCCACAGCACAGACAAATTTCAGTAACTCATCTTTTCACAGATCTCCTGGCCTTCCATCAGTGATACTCACCTGGTACTACCTAGTTACAGCAGCTGTTAAGACATGCTATTTTTGCATTAAGTTGGAAGCTAACATGGGTGCACTCCTGCATCACTATTGCCAGAATGTTTATTACCATTCTCTTGTGCTAAAATAAAAGATGCAAAATAGAGGAAAAAAAAGGAAAAAAAAAATCTTTCTCATATACAAGAACATGAGAATAATTAAGCTCTTCCTCTTTTTTCCTCATCTGTATTTCTTATTTTAATTACCTTAACCATTCCGTTGATCAAATCCAGAAATAGTCTTCCAGTGACAATTTTCAGCTCCTATGTTAGAAGCAGTGAGTAGACCATGAAAATGGAAATATAGTACATGTACTATTGATATCTCTCTTGAGTCACTCAAATATTTCAGCTGATCATTGGGTTGACCATCGACACTCAGACTGTTGGGAAAATCTTATTCTTATGAAGATGTGGAAAAACAGACCTGGAGAGCTGCAATAAAACATGCCAGAGGTTTGTGACAGAGCTGAGAACAGAATATAGCACAGAACAGAATACAGAACAGAATCTAATTGTGTTGCACACCTTAACTACCAAAATATCTTTATTTCATTCACTGGGAAAAAATAAATCAAAACTACAGAATTTTATTGTAATCTTAGAAATTTTGAACGTACTTTTTTCCTATTTGATAATTTACATTTGGTTATTTTATCATCCTTCCAATCCCATCATTTAACAAATAACACTTAAGAAAACTATTCCAAGTTAATAGAATTTGTCTTAGCAGAGCAAATGACATCACAGGACAGGGATTTTATAATTTTCAAGGCACTTATTCTTGTTAGAATATATAATAGTCAAATCTATGTTTCTTTAAGGTGAAGTCCAAGCTGAAATCTGACACTGTGGCAACATTCCAGCTCTCTGAAAGCATACTACAAAAAATTAAAATCTCAATGACAGATTTCTTTGGTCAGAGAAAAGGGAACTAAATCAGCTGACAAACTTGATAAGTTTAGTACCTTATATGTAGTACCTAAATAACCTCACAATTGTACTCACCATGATTTTTGATCATTCCACATCCTCTTCAGTGAGCTTAGAAAGAAAGAGAAGAATAAACAAAATTAAATTTGCATTTAGGAAGCAGCTTAGATCATACATGATTATCTGCACAAGACACAAAAGATTAGCTGTACCTTCCATGAACCAGGTAACATTTTTAAGACTTCCTACATAAAACATGCTGATGCTATTTTTCAAATTATCAGCTATACCCCCTCTTTTAGTTTAAATCAAGAGAACTGGACCCAAGTGTGGAAAAGCCAGGACACACAAACTTTAAATAATTGGAGGCACACATTTAAGTTTCATGGGAACTGAGATGGACACATATTCAGTCTCCAGTAAGGCAAGAAACTCTTTCACGTTAATAACAAACTACTGTAGTGAGGATGCTGAGCTGACAACCTAACTGGAAGAATAATGGAAGAATAATTCTCATTCTGTAAGAATGATGGA